>NC_090439.1:167887172-168519247 GCF_031143425.1 Pleurodeles waltl | reverse complement strand
AAGGAGGCAAAGTGTAAAAGGGCAATCTAAGGAAAGGATGGTTTAAGCAAAACCAAGATAAGTCACCAAACAGAGTGACAAAGTTTCTGGATCAAATCAGCAGCATCTCCCTAACCAATCTTCTCAGCTCCCCGTGTCATAGGGTTTTATCCCTTTTCCGTTGTACATTCCCCTAAAACGTGATTGAACAAAGGTCATACCCCACTATCTTTAGCCAATTAAAAAACAGGTTATGTCATTAATCTTTCACCCCACATTAATTCTCAGACTTTTTATTGGTCCATGTGATTGACGCCTTCAGAGGTAGCACGTCCGGTATGATTTCATCCTTCTGTAATTCTTTGCACATCTTTTGGTCAGTAGCTCCATTGTCTGTACCGGTTTGAGCAACCTTGTACATTATACTAATCTACACTGTTGCATTTTGATTAATACATTTTCTACAAGCAATATGAATTTCATGGGAACGGATCTTCTATAGTTACATTCAGCTTCTAGTTTGAAGAAAACAAGAGTTAATGTCCTTTTGCGAGTCAGCACACTGCACGTTAGAAAAATACATTCAATATGAGAGCCAGGCAGCTAGGCCTCAACTCATGCTAACTAAGGCCTACAAGATTTATTTAGCATACTTTAATAACATAATCATTCATAATTAGTATAAAACTAAGTCTAATACAAGAATTCATAAACATTAGTCATTTTCATTAATCCCCGTATACATTGGCGGCCACTCCCAGTGGTCACATTTCAAGTGCACGTTTAAGCAAAATACATTAGTATAGTTTCTATGCGGCATTATCACACACTAGTTCATAAACATTTCAGACTAATATGGATTATATAAGGTACGCTCTCTCAGAAGTCTCTCCTGTGGGTCATACTTTTGACAGATCAAGATCATTGTTAGACTTTAGTCCAGTCATTGCACTTCCAGATGCTGTGACAGGACCAAATGTTAGCCAGAGCTTGAAATTATTGACACCGCAGACTCCAAATACAGTGGCACAGCAGGTGTCCCTGATCCAAGCAAGTAACATTTCGTTACAAGGACTGACAGCTCAGCAGTTGACTGTATGGTTAGACAAGCTGAATACCCCGCAGAGTGCCCCTGAAGGAGAGGAGTATTTAAATTGTGCTAGACTAAGCATGGAAGCGGGTGAACTCATTGAGGGAATGATGGGGGTGAATAGGTTAGTGTCCTACACAGAGGCAGAATTGAGATATTTGTGCCCAGATATTACAAGAGAGGTGAGCAGAGTGCATCAGAGATTACCAGACTTGGCAGAGAAGTACGGCATAGAAATTGAGAAAAGGAAGTATTTGAAGAGGAGTTACAGATTAGATTTTGAGGCAAAAGATTTTGAACACATGAGGTCGGCCGGAATGAAGGCTCACCTTAAGGAATTACTGCAGAGTGCTCAGACCTGGGGATCATTATACAAATGGGAAGGCAGATGGGTAAAGAAAAGAGATAAGAGAAAAATTGATTCTTTGGAGCTGATTGAAAATGTGCAGCTGGATAAAGAGCCAGTAAAGATTTTACCAATGAGGGAGATTCCAGAGGAAACTTTTGTTCATGTCCCTTGGAGCAGAAGTGACATTTTATCATTTACAAATGATTATCCAAAATTGAGATAAAAGCCAGTAGAGTGGCATCAGCAGACAGACAGGTTTATGAAACTTGTGAAGTGTTTGTGGGTGGACTTGAATACATTACTAGAGATAGTGGTTCCAGCTGACTTATGGGTCGAGTGTAAGAGGAGTGTAGCGTAGCCAACAAAAGAACCTGAGAGAGACAAAAACAGAGGTGCACCTTCTCCTGAGGTAATGAAATATTACTATAAGGTGATTGAGTTCCTGAAAGTGAGAATTTCGCCCATGAATATTGATTGGCAGAGAATTGACAGGACAGTACAGAAAGCTAAAGAGTCGATACATGCATATTATGAGAGATTGTTGCAGGCTTTGAAGCATCACAGTGGTAGAGGAACAATTGAGGTGAAATACATGCTACATTTTGTGTTCAGATTTGTGGAAGGATTGTGACCTGAAATTATCTAGATGATTAGGAATCATTTGATTTGCTGGTCATCAAAGCCAATTGATGATGTTTTGCAGTGTGTGAAATACTGTAGTAATGAGACTGAAGCAGAAAAAGTTGAAAGAGAAAGCAATGGTGAAGCAGATTTAAGCAGCCCAAACAGGAGTGCAAGGGAATTTTTCACAGCAGTTGCCACAGCAGCAGCAGGGAAATATGATGTTTCAGCCCCAGATGAGAGGTAGAGGTTGTGGAGGTAATATGAATCGTGGTCCAGATTTGAATACTATAGTTGTTCAGAATGATGTGCAGGGAATGAAGAAGCTTTTGCCGTGTCACATTTGCGGAGCCGTGGGACATTGGAAATGGGTGTCCGATGATAGTGCAGGAAGGAGTTGTTCAGCAGAGTAATGACATCAGTTCATTTCAGAATGTGAGAGGACCGAGAATAAGGGGTCCTAATCCAAATTTTCAAAATAATGTGAATCTACTGCAAAATTTCCAGCCTATGCAGCAGGATCAAATGCCCCTGGCACAAGTGTCACAATTCCAGCCCATGTAGCAGCAGGCTCCCATGGTACCTAGACAGCAAATGCAAATAACTTAAGCCCCGATGGAGCAGCAACAGATGATGCATTCTCAACAGGTCACAGGACAGAGGCAAAACAGAAGTAGTAACACAGTGCATCAATTCCCATTACACATTGAGGATGGAATAAATGGTGAATGGACGAGTGACATTTCAAATGATTAGCCATGTGTGCTTGCAATTTCTTTAGAAGTACATCAGAGAGGACCCTATGTGAAGGGAAAGGTTATGGGTCACAGAGTTTCATTCTTGGTTGACACAAGAGCTACACGCTCCACAGTGAGAAGTGAAGAGGCTCTGAATTTGCCCTTTTCAGGTAGAACAGTTCAGGGTGTAGGGGTAGCAATCCAGTATTTGACAAACCCAGTTACAGATCCAGTTCAAGCCGAGATTGGCAATTTTCAAGGATTACATATATTTTTAGTCTGCGATTCAAGTCTGGTATCCCTACTGGGAAGAGACTTGCTGTGTAAGACAAAATGTTTGATTACTTGTTCAAATGACGGCATTGAGATTCATATGAATAGTGATGATGAAGAAGATCAAGCCCCAGGACTATATTGTGAAACCACAAATGAGGAGTACCCTTTGATCGAGTTTTTCCCCATGTTCAAAGTGAAAGAGCTCCATCCTGATTTGCAGGGAACGATACAAGAGAAGGTATGGGATTTGATAGGAAAAGAAGTAGGTCTGATTAAAGGAGTGGAGCCAGTCAAAGTTACCATAAAACGGAATGCAGTTTTTCCCCAACTTCTGCAGTACCAGATGCCACAAGATGTTCTGATGAAAGTGGCTCAGATAATTGCAGATTTCGTGAAGCAAGGGGCTCTGAAGGAAGTGTTGAGCAGGCCTTGCAACTCACCGATAATGGGTTTGAAGAAGCCCTGTGGGAAGGTTCAGATTGTTCAGGATTTCAGAAAAATTAATTAGATTGTGGTTAAATGTTGTCCCGTAGTGCCCAATCCAGCTGTGATAATGTTTCAGATTCTATGCAATGCAGAGTGGTTCACAGTCATTGATTTGTCACAAGCATTATTTTCTGTGGCTCTTCATGAGGATAGCCAATTCCTCTTTTGTTTCAAAAACTTGGATTGAGTCTATTGCTGGTGCAGAATTCCTCAAGGGTATTCAGAGTCACCTTCCATATTCAATCAGATCTTGAAAAAGAATTTGGAGTCGTTGGAATTGCCTTTCCGATCAACTTTGGTGCAGTACATTGATGACTAACTGATTGCGTCCAAGACAAGGGACGAGTGCAAGTACGATACAATTGCCCTGTTGAACCATGTGGGAAAGAATGGTCATAAAGTGTCTCCACTGAAGTTGCAATACTGTCAGAAAGTAGTGAAGTATTTGGTTCACCAAATTGAGAAAGGGTCGAGAAAGATATCCAGAGAAAGGATTACAACTATATTGCAGATAAGTCCCCCAACCTCAAAGAGAGATGTCAGGATGTTTCTGGTAATGATGGGCCAATGGATCACAAAGTATTCAGTCCTTTCAAGACCATTGCAGAAGCTGACTCATAAGGAAGTCACTGATCCCATAGTGCTAGACCAGGATGAGATGAAAGCGTTTACTGAGTTGAGAGAGAGTTTGTGCAGGGCTCCAGTGTTGGGTATGCCTGACTACACGAAGCCTTTCACCTTGTTTTATCATGAGCGTGATGCATGTTCTTTGTCTGTCTTGACACAGGTCCATAGAGGTGCCCATCCCCCAGTAGCATATTTGTCAGCTACTTTGGACCCAGCTGCAGCAGCCTTACCAGGTTGTTATGTGCAGTTGCCGCAGTTGGTCAAAGTCTTTCACAGTGTGAAGGCGTGGTGATGGGATATCCCCTGACTGCAATGGTCCCACACTCTATTGAGATTCTAATGACAAGGACAAAACCCCAATACTTGACTGGTGCTAAGTTGACTAGGTACGAAACGAGTATTTTGGGGTCACCTAATGTAATATTGAAAAGCTATACAGTGCTGAGCCCGACAACTTTACTTCTGAGTGAAAATGCTGAAATTGAAAAAGAGGAAGATGTTGAACATGACTGTCTTGAAGTAACTGATTTGTGCACAAAACCGAGACATGACATTAGTGATACCCGATTTTAAGAAAATGACCACATTATCGTTGTTGCTGGTTCTTGTCTAAGAGACAATACAGGGACACTGAGAACAGGATATGCTGTGTGCACAACTACAGGTACCTTGGAAGCTTCCTGGCTTTGAGGAGTGTATTCTGCGCAGGTAGCGGAACAGGTAGGCCTTCCTAGAGCGTGCCATGTTTCTGTGCAACTGAGAGTTACTACCTTTATAGATAGCCAATATGGATTTGGAATAGTTCATGATTTTTGGTCAATTGTGGTCACAGAGAGGTTTCCTGACCTCTTCTGGTTCAACAGCGAGAAATGGTGATAGAATAAAAGAACTATTATATACAATTCAAATGACTGAAAAGATTGCAGTGGTGAAATGCAGTGCACATCTGAAGTTGCGGGACTATGTGTCATTAGGAAATGGATATGCGGATCAAGTCGCAAGGTTTTGTGCATTGAACTGTATATCGTTCAAGGACAAGTGGGAACTGTTATCTGGAGAAGATGAAACTTGTACAAGCTATGCATTGAAAATAATTGACACTTTGGAAGAATTAAAATCTTTGCAGAATAATGTTGACAGGGAGGAAAAACATTTATGGAGTAAATTGAAATGTGTACAAAGACAAGATGAATTGTGGGTTTCTGAGGAAGTTAAATTGGTTTTGCCAAATAGCCTGTTGTCTCAAATGGCAAGGTACTATCATGGTCAAGCACACATTGGGAGGGATGCCATGGTTCGTCTGTTCAAATATGATTGGTTCAACCCGAAATTTAGACAAGTTGCTGAAGCAGTTTGCCATTGTTGTGTCATTTGCCAACAGTTAAATGCTGGGAAAGGGACAGTGGTTAATATGAGCCACATTGGAAGAGCGGGAGGTCTATTCAGCAGAATGCAAATGGATTTTATTGCAATGTCTGTGTGTGGTGGTTTGTAATATGTGTTGGTGATTGTTTGCATCTTTAGTCACTGGATTGAAGCGTACCCTACACAAAGAAATTATAGTCCCACTGTAGCGAAACTGCTGCTTAGGGAACTGATACCACTTTTCAGGTTTCTGATCTCTTTAGAATCAGATAAGGGAAGTCACTTCAATAACAAATTAATTAAATTACTGTGTGCAGCATTGTACAGCATTGAACATTGAGCAGAAGTTGCATTGTAGTTAGCACCCTGAAGCATCAGGATTAGTGGAACAGATGAATGGTACCTTGAAGTCAAGCGTTGCAAAGATGTGTGCAGCTATGAATTTGAAGTGGCCTGACGCATTGCCTTTAGTGTTGATGTCTTTGAGAAACACACCTGGCACCCTTTAGATCCTCATGGGCAGAGCAATGAGGTTACCAGCGGTGCCAGCAAATGCGCTTGTCAACATTACAGATGATATGGTGTTGCATTACTAGCTGATGTAGTCCTCTCTTTTTCTCAGCAGGTGGAGGCCACCACACTGCCACCGATCCATGACCCAGGGCACAACCTGAGAGCTGGGGACTGGGTTGTCATCCGAAAGAATGTGAGAAAGACGTGTTTGGAGCCTTGTTGGAAGGGACCATACCAAGGGGTCCTGACGACTACCACAGCTGTGAAGTGTGCTGGAAAACCAAACTGGATTCATGCTAGCCACACGAAGAAAGTGACATGTCCCTTGGATCATGAAGAAGCATTGTTGAGAGTACCAACAACAGTGTGACAAGTCTCAAGGCCCGAAGGAAAGCAAAGTGGAACTGAGACCGGATCTGATCTCTTTGAAGACGGTTCAGTCACTCCTGTGCGAGACCAGGGAGGAGACCTCCAGGACAGTATCGCAGAGCCTATCTCAACTGAAGCAGCAGGAGAGCCTAATCAGAGGAGGGCGTTCCCAGAAGCAGACGATCCTGAGAGACAAACAGAGCAATTGCCAGACGGAGGAAGGAGTTGAGTTGGATCAAAGTCAAAGTGATCTGACTCCTCCTGAACCGGTTGCAGGTCCATCAAGAGAAAACAACAAAGAACAAGAAAAAGGTTAAAGTTCAATCTTGAAGAGAATACTGACAAAGGGTCCACTGAAAGGAGATTAGTGGCCAGAATCGCAAGTGGAAAAAGGGAAAGAGGTGGTTGTCGAACAACAATAGAGGAAGAAATAGATACTACAAGGAAAGAAGATCTAAGTGATGGAGAGCTGAATGGTGACCGAAAATTGAGAAGAAAGAGAATAGCAAGTCGAAGATACGCAGGTCCTGAATGGGCGTATGCAACTACCAATGAATGGCAGCAAGTGTTTTTGTCTTTTTGTTTTGATAGAGAAGTTCCGGGTCAGTATTTTGGCATGTGAAAAAGGCTAATGAACTGAACTGTTGAAACAATCTGAGAGAACATTTTTGAGAAAGAGACTGTCGAGGCAACTGGAAGAAACATTGATACCCTGATTTGACTTTTGAAACCTGATTTTGGCAAAGCTGCTAACCGTTTTTGATGAAAAAGAGATCCTGGAAGTGAAACTGAACTGTTGAAAGAAGAATTGTCTATTTTTGATCTTTGCTGCAAGTTAAAAAAAAAAAATCTTCTGCTTTCTGATCCTTTACAGATCATGGCTGACATTAATCAACAAGGTACAAATATTAGGCGCTGTAAATATATGAGCATTGGTTTGGCAATTATGTGTGGTATATTGTTTGTGGTGTTGATTGTGGGTATGTCTGTTCTGGATACGAAAGGGGCCAACCATACTTCTGCCTTTGAAACGACTACTGCACTAATGGCATTAGAAAAGTTTAAGTTAGATGAGAAGTATTTGCATGAATATACTAATGCGCAGAGAGAGCATTCTTCTAACGTTTTCTATCGCTTATTGAGTGAGTACGATTCCTTCATCAGTCGAGGAAGGAGTTACATATCATAGCTTACCTCTAACCTATGCGATAAGTTGTAGTCTGTCACTAACAAGGTTCTATAAGCAACAGTACATTCAGTACTTCTATTCGAATCATGATCTTGTGTTTTCATTCGTTCGCATAATTAGGTATTTGAGTAAAGTAGCTAAGGATAATGACATAGTATTAGTTAGAGGGTTCTTTGAACCTACATTGACATTTGGCACAGTTTATGCGCATTGCAACAATCTGACATGCTTGTTTGCACCTTTAGAGAAGAGCTTCTTCGATCACACTGATGATAGGAGAAAGGCGTTAAAGGAGAATTAAAAAAAGGCTTAGAGAAAAGGAGTTACAAGAATGATTATGCTTATGCTGCAATTAAAACACAAGGGAAATTAGCTTTAAATTCACAACACATAGGGAAGCTTTGTATATATAGGCTTAAATTGCACACTGACACTTTATTTGTGGGTACGAGTGAATGTAGACATGTGTTTTTGTTTCAGACTAAATGGACATTTATGTTGAATGGGCAGCACCATGCAATTCCAGGGATTTACTATATTTGTGGACTTAATGCTTACTACCATCTTCCAAGAGGATGGTATGGGACATGTTATTTGGGGATAGTTTTCCCAAAGATTTATCAAATGGAGAAGTTTCCGAAAGTGACTGAATTACATCATAAGAGAGAGAGGAGGGAGTCCTCTTCTGCTATAGTGGGAGATATATTTGGAGCGGGGATTCCTTCTGTGGGAGTCATCCTAATTCTATTAAGATTCAAAAGTTGTCTACTATTGTGGATAACACGCTGACAAATTTTTCAGGGGCTATACTCCCGATAGATACTGAATTAGCTGCTGATAGAGCTATGACTCTTCAAAATCATCTTGCTTTAGACAGTCTTTTAGCGAAGGATGGCGGAGTCTGTAGAATGATTAATTCTAGGTATTTTTGTTCGGATATACCAGATAACAGTAAAGAGCTAAGAGACTAAGGATCAGATGTATAAAAAAAACACTTTGCGTTTCTTAAATAGCAAATTTTAAGAAATCGCTATTTAAGAAATTCAAAATGGTATGTATGATTTTTGTGATTCGGTAATAGCCATTTCTTAAAATTCGCAAATGCTGTTACTGAATCGCAAATAGAGAATCCGACCCCATTCGAACCTATGGGCCTGTTGCGAATGTTTTTGCATTTCCCAAATTGCGAATTCCAGTCAGGAATTCGCAAATTAGGAAATGCAAATCCCAGGGTGCTGGGGGCCTAAGGCCCCCTTTGCTGCTCCCCAAAAATATTTTTACAGACTTGTGAGGCACACACATGCCATATGGACATGTGTGTGCTACATGTCACTTTAAAAAATGCACTTATAATGCATTTTTAAAATGTACACAATGTTACCACCAAACATTAATTTGTGGTAATTGCATTTCCTAAATGCCTGCTAAAGCAGATATGCTAATTAAAATTACCGATGAGTGTTTATGTATTTCGAATAATAATAATAGGATGTAGAGGGAAATAATGTAGAGAAATAATCACGAAATATACTAAAAATGACTAAAAATATGTGAAATGTTGAAAATGCATAATAATAATGTAGTTATATGTCCTATTGAGATATATAATGTATGTTTTACATTATATTGTAGAAGTTAACTTACCCGTAGTTGTGGCCTAGTTTTGCCAGGCTAGTGTACTGAACTGACCCTGAACTGCTCATGTTAATAAAGTCTGCTTAGCTAGAATTTTCTTCAATGAACCGATGGACAGGAGATGATGGAACTACAGATGTATCAAAACCGGTGAAAAGCAGACGAGATGTACTTTCCCAGGAATCAAACAATAGAGACACTGACTAGAGAAGAAGATGCAACATTTTTGATACCTGATGATGAGGACATCGTACAGTGAACCAATAGACACCCTGAGAGCGGCGTCATATTAGAATTCATAGATTTGAGGAGCTGAATGTATTGGGTACCGTCATATATGGTGACTAATTGACCAATTAGGAATTAGGGGATGGACTGGGCAACTTTAATATCATGTCATGACAAAGGGGGAAAACTTCAGATCTAGAGAAAGAACTGATGGAGAGGCGTTAGGTGCAGATGTCCAGAGAGAGACTACGAGATTTGAGATTCTGTCATTGGGCTCAAGCTCTTGAGAGCCTGATGTAATGCTGATCGTTGATGACCTGAAGATGAAGACTGACTTTGTTGCTGATCCATACCGTGGATAGGTAGCTATGGTAATGTGACTGATTGACTTTTTGTGCCTTTTCTTTCTAGGTTCCAATTGCACTGTTTATAGTTTCCTCCTAGTTAGATGTTTTTCCAAATTTATGTTTATAACTGTTTTTGCCTGAAGCCCTACATGCTAATGCTAATCAGGGTTAGGTAGGGTTCCTATTCTGAGACGCTGACATATACAGTGACAAATGAATGATGGACTGATTTGCTGAACTCTGCTACTTATGTTAACATATTCATCGTTACTGGCTTATGCTGAAACATTAGAACGCATGTTTTCTCTAGTTCTGGTTAGCTTATGTTATTGGTGGTAGCTGATGAATTAATTCTGGTTTGTTTGAATAAAGTTTGAATTAACCTCATGAATTAGAATTGTAACTAATAGGGAAATAAAATTGATAAAACGTATAATTGAGTTGCAGTTATTCATGAAATATTGGCGCTCTTCACTGATGATTAATATTTCTCTTAGTGGTTATTTGATTTGCGTATTGATTATTGATGTACAATGGTCACATCACAGAAGGATAGTCAATGGGAATCAAAAGGTTCATCGGCCTATATGCGTCCCTTTGTAAGTTTACTTACTAAGGACCAGGCGCACTAGCAGTTTTTGGTAGCAGCTTGATCGTTAGTTTCCTTGGATAACTAGTTATGTGGTGACAGATTATTATGGTGGTAGTTTAAATTAGGGTTAGTTATTCATTTTTATGAGATATGAATTTTTGTTTTTCTGAAATGGCAATTGTAGCAAGAATGATGTCCCCTTAAGCCCAGAAATAACTTTCCCAGGTCCTTGATCCCGCTAGTAGAGTTGGTTATGTTCTCGTCGTTCTAGTGATAGTGTGAAAGTGATAGGTTGCGCTTGCAAAGGCTTAGGCAGATCGCAGGTGAATGGTGACGTATGTGAGGGAAGTAGGGAGTCTGCGTAGTCCAGTTGAGGTTTAGTAGGAGTGTCGGTACTCCACAGTCTGAGAGTAGGGAAGTCGCCGAACTACACATGTGTGTGGCGCATTGTGCTAAAAAATTGTCCATGTGGTTGCTGGTGATGTACGGACCCTCCGTGGTCTAAGACTCTGGAGTATATTGACAAGTGTAGGAGACACTTGATTAAATGTTGTAATCTGTCTGGTTTAGTAGGTTGATCGGGCATGGTCAACAAGTCAGTGTGTAAGTTAAGAGAGTGAAATACATTTTCGACTGAGATTTGGCGAGTCCTATGTGCACCAGGACAGACCCATTGATCAGTTGGGAGTGAAATTTGCAGGTCGAATTTTGCTTGTGAATGTGGGAGACTGATAAAAAGGAATAGCTGCATGAGCGGAAGGGCCATCAGTGAAAATCTGTAAAGTCTCTGAAGCGATTGTGTACCTTCCTGTAGTAAACCAGCTGATTTGTTTTGGTTATTGGTTAGTGCTTGCAATAGTTTTGCATTAGTTTTGTGTGAGTTGAAGATCAGGAGGACAAGCTGCAAGACTTTGTCAGCTGAGGTGTGTGAGTGTGAAGTCAGGGTGAGCTGCGCTTGGATAGGTTCGTTAGTGAGAAGAGTCGTGAGCGTATTGGCAGCCTTCCGTAAGAGACAATTGGTTGCGGGTAAAGGGAATCTTGGGAGGAAAAGTAATTTCCTTATTGAATTGAATAAATACAACAGATAAGATGAAGTTTTTCAAAGTGTTCAGGAGTGCCATGAAGGGTGATACATACATTAAGGTGACAGTGGGGGAGCCAGCCCCACCGGAAAATTCTCCAGCATATATTGTGATGGAGGAGGGAGGTGTCGCGCCATGTCTTTGGTTAAAGAAGTGGTGCAAGTTGACTGCAAAACAGGGAGCTTTAGCGTTTCCAGAGCATGGAACGTTTAATTTGAGAATTTTTTATCTGTTGCGAATGACATTGTATGAGACGAAGCCACTTCCTAGACCAGCACAGTTTGAGGCATTAGTGGTTTGGGAGCTCATAGCAAGAAAACAGCAAGAAATGAAATTCCAGAGGTAGAGAAGTCTTTAGCAGAGGCAAGCTGGGATTGGGAACAGAAGAAGTAGAGAATGGCGACGTTGCAGGGTGTTAAGTTGTTCCGACTCCAATGTTGATGCCTCAGGCACAGCCAAAGAGTTTGCCGAAGTTTACACCAATGACAGGGACACAGTCAGATGTGACATCAGTAATGAATCAGAGTATGGGAGTAGTCCTTCCACAAAATGCAGTTGTCAGAGCAGCACCAAATGCAATATCTTTACTGATTACTGTTGGTCCAGGAGTACCATTATTTGCACAGAAGAAGCTGGTTACAGGAGAACAGGGCGAAATGTCACAAAGCCTCATGAGGAGGGGGTAAGAGAGCATGTGCAGGTGGTTTCATCTCTGGGTCAGACTTTTGGTGGATCCAGGCCATTAACTGACCTTAGTCCACTTGTGGTGCTTCCAGATGCCGTAAACAGCCCAAGTGTAAGTCAGAGCTTGAAGCTTTTGACACCGCAAACTCCAGGAGCAGTGTTACAACAGGTGCCATTGCCGAAAGCGAGTAATATTTCCTTGCAGGGATTGACAGCACAGCAGCTAAATGAGTGGTTAGATAATCTGAATACCCCACAAAACACATCCAAGGGTGAAGAGCAGATTGACTGTGTAAGGCTGGCTACAGAGATGACTGAACTAATTGAGGGATCGATGGGAGTGAATAGGTTAGAATCCTATATAGAAGAAGAGCTCAGATACTTTTGCCCGAGAATAACGAGAGAGGTGGGCAAGATACATCAGAAATTGGCAGATCTGGCATATAAACATGACATAGAAATTGAGAAAACAAAGCATTTGAAAAGGAGTTACAGACTAGATTTTGAGGCAAAAGACTTTGAACACTTGAGATTAGCTGGGATGAAAGCACATCTTGAAGAACTATTGCAGAGTGCCCAGATTTGGGGGGCATTAGAGAAGTAGGAAGGCAGATGGGCAAAGAAGAAGGATAAATGGAAACACGATTCACAAGAAGGGTCTGAAAGCATTCAGAAAGAAAAAGATCCAGTAAAAATTCTACCAATGAGGGAAATTCCAGGAAGGCAATTCGTTAACGTTGCGTAGCACAGGAGTGATATTCTGTCATTCATAAATGATTATCCAAAACTGAGAGAGAAACCAGTTGAGTGGTACTAGCAGACAGATAGATTTGTGAAGCTTTCAAAATGTCTGTGGGGAGACTTGAATACTCTGTTGGAGATAGTGTTTCCAGCCGATTTGTGGGTCGAGTGCAAGAGGGCATTAGATTGGCTGAAGAGTGAACCAGAAAGAGATAGGGTTACAGGTGCACCATCACCGAAAATAATGAAAAATGATTATAAGGTGACTGAGTTCCTGAAAATGAGAATCTCGCCTAAAAACATTGACTGGCAGAGAATTGACAGGACAGTGCAGGAAGTAAAGGAGTCAATACATACTTACTATGAGAGATTGTTGAAGGCGTTCAAATAGTAGTGGCAAGGAAGCCATTGAGCCGAAAGACATGTTGCACTTTGTGTTCAGGTTCGTGGAAGGATTGAGACCTGAAGTAGGTCAGATGATTAAGAGTCATTTGATTTGTTGGCAAGTGAAGCCGATTGATGAGGTATTGCAGTATGTGAATACTGTAGTGATGAGATTGAGTTAAAGCAGAAAAAGTGAAAGGAGAAGGCGGTGGTGATGCAAATTAAGGCAGCTCAGACAGGAGTGCAGGGAGCTTTAGTGCAACAGATACCACAGCAGCAGGGAACTATTATGTTCCAGTCACAGGTGAAAAGCAGAGGTAGTGGAATCAATATGAATTGTGGTCCGGATTTGAATACAGTAGTGGTTCAAAATGATGTGCAAGAGATGAAAAAGATGTTGCTGTGTCATCTTTGTGGAAACGTGGGACACTGGAAGCAGGAGTGTCCAATAATGGTGCAGGATGGTGTTTTTCAGCAAAGTGGTGATGTCAATACATTTCAAACTATAAAAGTTCCCAGAATGAGAGGACTTAATCCGAATTTTCAG
Source organism: Pleurodeles waltl (assembly GCF_031143425.1). Taxonomy (NCBI): domain Eukaryota; kingdom Metazoa; phylum Chordata; class Amphibia; order Caudata; family Salamandridae; genus Pleurodeles; species Pleurodeles waltl. The sequence continues at coordinate 168,505,406 of NC_090439.1, read as the reverse complement.
AATAATATGAATCAAGTGCAGAATTTTCAACCCATGCAGCAGGTGCAAATGCCTTGTGCACAAATGACACAGTTGCAAACAATGCAGCAGTAGGTTCCTATGGTATCTCAACAGCAAATGCAGATACCTCAAGCCCTGATGGAACAGCAACAGATGATGCTTACTCAGAAGGTCACAGGTCAGAGACAAGACAGAAGTAATGACACAGTGCACCAATTCCCATTACATAGTGATAATGAAATAAACGATGAATGGATGTATGAGAGCTCGGATGAGGAGCTGTGCATGCTTGCAGCCTCACTAGAGGTAGATCAGAGAGGACCTTTTGTGAAAGGGAAAGTGATGAGTCATAGAGTTTAATTTTTAGTGGACACAGGAGCTACACGTGCTACAGTGACAAGTGTAGAAGTGCAGAACTTACCTCTTTCAGGCAGGACAGTACAGGTTGTATGAGTAGCAAATAGACAGTGAAAAAATCAGATCACGGATCCAGTACAGGTTGAGATTGGTAACTTCCAGGGACTGTACGAGTTTGTAGTCTGTGACTCAAGTCCAGTATCTCTACTGGTAAGGGTCTTGTTGTGCAAGACCAGATGTTCGATTAGCTGTTCCACTGCTGGAATAGAGGTTCAGATGAATAGTGATGACGAGGAAGAACAAGCTCCTGAAACTGGGAAGGAAACCATTAATGAAGTGTACCCGTTGATTGAGTTTTTCCCGATGTTCACTGTGAAAGAAGCACATGCAGATTTGCAGGGAACAGTACAAGAGAATGTGTGGGACTTGACAGGTAAAGAAGTGGGTTTGATCAATGGAGTGGATCCGATCACTTTAAAGCCGAATGTAGTGTTCCCTCAGCTTACACAGTATAACATGGCACAAGATGTTCTGATGAAAGTGGAACAGATAATTGGAGATTTTCTGAAGCAAGGGGTTTTAAAAGAAGCGTTGAGTAGTCCATGTAATTCACTGATAATGGGCTTGAAGAAATCTTGTGGGAAAGTACGAATTGTGCAAGATTTGCGAAAAGTGAATGACATGGCGGTCAAGTGTTGCTCTGTAGTGCCGATCCCTGCAGTAATATTGTTTCAGATTCCACACGATGCAGAGTGGTTCACAGTGGTTGATTTGTCACAAGCTTTCTTTTCTGTGCCTCTTCATGAGGATAATCAGTTTCTTTTTAGTTTCAAATTCCTAGACAGAGTCTACAGCTGGTGCAGGCTTCCTCAAGGGTATACAGAGTCACTGTCCTTGTTCAATCAGATTTTGAAAAAGAATCTGGAGTCATGGGAACTACAGTACCAATCAACTCTGGTGCAGTACATTGACGACTTACTGATTGCATCCAAAACAAGGGACGAGTGTAAGTACGACTTGATTGCCCTGTTGAATCATTTGGGAAAATTTGGACGTAAAGTGTCATCTTTGAAATTGCAGTACTGTCAGAAATCAGTGAAATATTTGGGACACCAAATTGAGAAAGGGTAAAGGAGAATTTCCAGAGAAAGGATCACAATGATATTGCAGAGAAGTCCCCTGACTTCATAGAGAGATGTTGGAATGTTTCTGGGAATGGTAGGTTATTGTCGTCAGTGGATTCCAAATTTTGTGGAGATTGGCAAACCATTGCAGCAGCTGACACATAAGGAGGTTACAGATCCTATTACACTAGATCAGGATTAGATGAAAGCATTTACTGAGTTGATAGAGAGTTTGTGCAGAGCTCCAGTTTTGGGAATGCCTGATTACACAAAGCCATTCATATTGTTTTGTCATAAACGTGATGCTTGTTCTTTGTCTGAGTTGACACAGGTCCATGGAGATGCTTATCGCCTAGTAGCCTATTTTTCAGCTACCTTAGACCCAGTTGCAGCAGCCTTACCAGGTTTTTTGCATGCGGTTGCTGCAGTTGGTCAAAGCCTTTCTCAATATGAGGGAGTAGTGATGGGATACCCTCTAACGGTAATGGTACCTCACTCTGTTGAGATCTTACTGACAAGGACGAAAACACAATATTTCACTGGTGCGAGACTGACAAAGTATGAGACAAGCATTCTAGGTGCTCCAAATGTAACATTGAAACGATTTACAGTGCTAAACCCGGCAAAATTAATTCCAAGTGATACTGTTGAAATTGAAAAAGAAGACATTGAGCATGATTGTCTTGAGGTAACTGAGTTGTGCACAAAACCCAGACCAGATATCAGAGATACACGATTGGAAGAAAATGATCAAATTGTCTTTGTTGATGGCTCATGTCTCAGAGATGGTACAGGAACACTGAGAGCGGGATATGCTGTGTGCGCAATTACAGGTACTTTAGAAGCTTCTTGACTTTGAGGTGTATATTCTGCAAAAGTGGCAGAACTGGTAGCTCTTACTAGAGCATTCCATGTATCTGCTAGATTGAGAGTCACTATCTATACAGATAGCCAATATGGATTTGGAATTGTTCATGATTTTGGTGAATTGTGGTCAGAAAGGGGTTTCCTGACCTCTACTGGTACACTAGTAAGAAATGGCGACAGAATAAAAGAGCTGCTGTATGCAATACAGTTACCTGAAGAAATTGCCGTGGTGAAATGTAGTGCACATCGAAAGACACAGGACTATATCTCATTGGGAAATGGATATGCGGATCAAGTTGCAAGATTTTGTGCATTGAACTGTATATCATTCAAAGACAAGTGGGAACTGATGTCCGAAGAAGACAATGCATGTATAGGTTTTGCACTGAAAGTGATCGGTACTTTAGAAGAGTTGAAAACACTGCAAAATAATGTTGACAAAGAAGAGAAACAACTCTGGTCCAAATTAAAATGTGTTCAAAGGCCTGATGAGATCTGGGTATCTGAGGAAGGTCAAATAATCCTGCCCAATAGTTCATTGTCGCAAATGGCCAGCTATTATCACGGACAGGCACACATTGGGAGGGACGCAATGGTTCGATTGTTCAAGATTGAATGGTTCAATCCTAAGATTGGGCAGGCAGCAGAAGCAGTATGTCATCGCTGTATAATTTGTCAGCAGCTAAATGTGGGAAAAGAGACAGTGATGAATTCCAGCCACAATGGAAGAGCAAGAGGTCCATTCAGCAGAATTCAATTGGATTTCATTGAGATGCCTCCATGTGGAGGTTTGAAGTATGTGTTGGTGATTGTGTGCATTTTTAGTCACTGCATTGAAGCCTACTCCACGAGAAGAAATGACAGTCTCACTGTAGCAAAATTGTTTTTCGGGGAGTTGATACCACGTTTCAGGTTCCTGATCTCTCTAGAATCAGATAGGGGAATTCACTTCAACAACGAGGTGATTAAACTCTTATGTGCAGCACTAAACATTAAGCAGAAGTTGCATTGTAGCCACCGCCCTGAAGCATCAGGACTAGTGGAACAGATGAATGGTACTTTGAAATCAAGAATTGCAAAGATGCGTGCAGCTACGAATCTGAAATGACCAGATGCATTGCCTTTTGTGTTAATGTCGATGAGAAATACACCTGACAGGAAGAGAGGACTGTAGCCCCATGAGATCCTCATGGGAAGAGCAATGAGATTATCAGCAGTTCCAGCCAATGCACTTGTGAATATTACTGATGATATGGTGTTGGACTACTGCAAGGGTCTGGCTGATGTGGTTTGCTCTTTCTCTCAGCAGGTGCAGGCCACCACCCTGTCACCCATCCATGATCCATGACACAATTTGAGAGCCAGTGACTGGGTCATTGTTGAAAACATGTTCGCAAGACATGTTTAAAGCCACGCTGGAGAGGGCCTTACCAAGTGGTCTTGACAACTACAACAGCTGTGAAGTGTGCAGGACTCCAGAACTGGATACACACGAGTCATACGAAGAAAGTGGCATGTCCACTGGATCATGAAGAAGTGTTGATGAAAGCACCAACAACAGTGAAACAGGTTGTCACACCTGAGCCAATAAAAAGAACCAAGAGAGCCTGAAATTAAACAAGAGCTCGTAGAAGATGGTTTTATTACTCCTTGAAGAGATGAAGGTGAAAAATTACAGGAGGGTGCAGAAGAATCAATCTCAACGGATGCAGCAGGAGAGCCTAGCGCAGTAGAGGTTCTCCCAGAAGCAGACGGTGCTGAAAAGCAAACAGAGCAAGTGCTAGACCAGGAGGAGGAAAACATTGAGACGGATCAAAGCCAAGGTGATCCAACTCCTCCTGAGCCAGTTGCAGGTCCATCAAGAGAAAGCACCATAGAGAAAGAGACAGAGAAGAGTCCAATCCTGAGAAGAATATTGACAGAAGGATCGGGAAAAGGAGATAATTGGCCTGAGTTACAAGTAAGGAAAAGAAAGGAACTGGTCATAAATGAAACAATAGAGGAAGCAGTAAATAATACATGAAAAGAAGAATTGAGTGAAGGAGAAATAAGTGGTGATCGAAAGTTGAAAAGAAAGAGAATAGCAAGTCAGCGTTACACAAGTCCAGAATGGGCATATGCAACTACAAATGAATGACAACACAAGCTTATGTCCTTTTGTTTTGATAGAGAGGTTCCGAGTCAGTACTTTGATGTAACCTGAAGGTGAACAAGAAGCTGAATTTTTGAGCCAATCTGAAATACCTTAAAGAGACTATTGAAAACAAACCGGAACAGACATTGATAACCTGATTGACATAAATCCGGATGTGACAAGCTACAAATCGATTTTGACATGGAAAGGGGTTCCTGGATGTGAAACTGAACTGTGAGAGAAGAATGTTTTCCTTATTTTTAACTTTCACTGCATTTATATAAGAGTTGTTTCTGCTTTCTGATTCTTTACAGATCATGGCTGAGTTAAATAATCAAGTTAGAAATGCTAGGCGCTGTAAATATATGAGTGATGGATTGGCGATTATGTGTGGGACTCTGTTTATAGTAGTGATTGTGGGAGTGTCTGTTCTTGATATGAAAGGAGCCAATCATATTTCTGTTCCTAAGACTACTACACTAACAGCTTTAGAGAGGTTAAGTTAGTTGAAGTATTTGCATGACTATACTAATGCTCAAGGAAAGCTTTCTTCTAACGTCTTCTATTGATTGTTGAGTGAATATGTTGAGACGATGGATGCAAGGGATTGTTTTGAGTGTACGCACATTCCTTCGTCAGTAGAGGAAGGAGTTACTTACCACAGCTTACCATTAACCTACGGAATAAGTTGTAGTCTGCTACTAACAAGGTTTTATAATCAAGAGTATATACAGTATTTTTATTCAAATTATGATTTGGTGTTTTCATTTGTCCCTATTATTAGGTATCTGAGTAGAGTAGCTAAAGATCATGATATAGTATTAGTTAGAGGATTCTTTGAGGCTACACTAACATTTGGGACTGCTTCTGCTCATAAACATAATCTCAAATGCTTGCTTTCCCCATTTGAGAAGAGCTTGATAGAGCATACTGATGACAGGAGAAAAGCACTAAAGGAGAAATTAGAAAAAGGTTTAGAGAAAATGACTTACAAGAATGATTATGCTTACACTGTAATCAAGACGCAAGGGAAATTAGCCTTAGATGCAGTGCTTAATTTGTAAATAAAAATGTGCCGTGCCCAGAGCTCTCCTCTTAAACACGCGGCTGCTGCAATTAAATGTACGACCACGGAATACTGAGGCAGTGTAATCCTGAAGCCATCTCAGGCACCTTTAATTCATTTAAAGCCACTCCCTGCCCTTTGAACTTACTTTTGCAGCTTTCTGTTTTCTCCCATTGTGACGCCATTTCAGTTTTGTCTTCCTCCGTCTTGCCCATAACTGTCTTTTGCTCGCATTAAGTGCTTGAGGCAGAAGAATAAGCGCCGGCCCTGAAAAATAAGTGCTGGTGCTCAGCACTGAAAACAACAAGCACAAATTAAGCACTGCTTAGATGCATTACACATAGGAAAGCTTTTTATATATAGGCCAAAATCACGCACTCTCACTTTATTTGTGGGAACGAGTGAATGTAGGCATGTGTTCTTGTTTCAGAGTAAATGGACCTTTATGTTGAATGGTCAGGACCCTGCGATTCCTGGTATCTATTATATTTGTGGACTTAATGCTTATTACCGTCTTCCAAGAGGGTGGTATGAGACATGTTATTTGGGGATAGTTTTCCCAAAGATTTATCAGATAGATGATTTAAAGAAGTTTCGAAATTAACTGAATTACATCATAAGCGACAGAGGAGGGAATCCTGTTAGGCAAATTGTGGGGGATTAATTTGGTGCAGTGATTCCTTCACTGGGAGTCATCCTGAACTCAATCAAGATACCAAAGTTGTCTACTATTGGGAATAACATGCTGACAAACTTTACAGGGGCTAGATAAAGAATTAGCTGCGGCTAGAGCTATGATGCTTCAAAATCGCCTTGTTTTAGATATCCTTCTAGCAAAGAACAGCGGAGTCTGTAAAATGATTAACTCTAGGCATTGTTGTTCTTACATACCTAACAATAGTAAGGAGATATGAGATTTACTGACTAACCTGACTAATTCAAGTAAGGATTTGAAAGAATTGCAGGAACTAGGTGTTCAGGAAAAGGTTGGAAAGGGATTTGCTTCAGTGGAAAATTGGCTTGGTAACATTTGGAATGGGGTATTATTAAAAATCGTACAAGGAATATTGATTGTGATTGCTTGCATATTAGGATTATGGGTATCATGTAAATTGTGTCAAAAGATTAAATTGAAAAGGTCTAAAAATAAACAGAGGAGGGAAGAACGAAACAGGGAAAGAATTCATAGAGAAGATTTGAGAAGGAGACAAAGGGGGTGATTCTGACCCCGGCGGTCTCAGACCGCCGGGGCCAGGGTCGGCGGGAGCACCGCCGACAGACCGGCGGTGCCCCGCAGGGCATTCTGACCGCGGCGGTTCGGCCGCGGTCAGACAAGGAAAAACGGCGGTCTCCCGCCGGTTTTCCGCTGCCCTTGGAATCCCCCATGGCGGCGCAGCTTGCTGCGCCGCCATGGGGGATTCTGACACCCCCTACCGCCATCCTGTTCCTGGCGGTTCGCCCGCCAGGAACAGGATGGCAGTAGGGGGTGCCGCGGGGCCCCTGGGGGCCCCACAAAGTATTTCAGTGTCTGCCTAGCAGACACTGAAATACGCGACGGGTGCAACTGCACCCGTCGCACCTTCCCACTCCGCCGGCTCAATTCTGAGCCGGCATCCTAGTGGGAAGGTTGATTTGCCCTGGGCTGGCGGGCGGCCTTTTGGCGGCCGCCCGCCAGCCCAGGGCAAATGTCAGAATCACCGCAGCGGTCTTTCGACCGCGGTGCGGTGTTCTGACGGCGGTACCTTGGCGGACGGCCTCTGCCATCCGCCAAGGTTAGAATTAGGGCCAAAATACTGAAGAGGTCGAGTTGTGAAAATGTTGATGGGAAAAAGTAGTGTGATGACATATTTAGTCATCAGGGGAGGGATTGCTGAAGCAGATATGCTAATTAAAATTATTAATGAGTGTTTATGTATTTTGAATAATAATAAGATGTAGAGGGAAATTATGCAGAGAAATAATGTGCACAGTTGAAAATGTGCCCACGGAGAGTGATCACTAAGATTCATGAATTATACTAAAAATGACTAAAAATATGTAAAATGTTGAAAATGCATAATAATAATGTAGTAATATCTCATATTGAGATATATAACGTATGTTTTGCATTATATTGTAGAAGTTAACTTAGCCGAAGTCGTGGCCTAGTTTTGCCAGGCCTCATGCAGAAGCTGAATAACCATGCAATGTAGAGAAGCTAATGTACTGAACTGACCCTGAACTGCTCATGTTAATAAAGTCTGCTTAGCTAGAATTTTCTGCGATGAACCGATGGACAGGAGATGATGGAACTACAGATGTTTCAAAACCGATGAATAGCAGACAAGATGTACTTTCCCAGGACTCGAACAATAGAGACACTGACTAGAGAAGAAGATGCAATATTTTTTATCCCTGACGAGCCGGATGATGAGGACATCGTACAGTGAACCAATCGGCACCCTGAGAGCGGCGTCATATTAGAATTCATAGATTTGAGGAGCTGAATGTATTGGGTACCGTCATATATGGTGACTAATTGACCAATTAGGAATTAGGGGATGGACTGAGCAACTTTAATATAATGTCATGACAAAGTTGGAAAACTTCAGATCTAGAGAAGGAATTGATGGAGAGGCGTTAGGTGCAGATGTCCAGAGAGAGACTACGAGATTTAAGATTCTGTCATTGGGCTCAAGCTCTTGAGAGCCTCATGTAATGCTGATTGATTGATGACCTGAAGACGAAGACCTGACTTTGTTGCTGATCCAAACCGTGGATAGGTAGCAATGACAATGTGACTGATTGACTTTGTGTGCCTTTTCTTTCTAGGTACCGACTGCGCTGTTTATAGTTTCCTCCTAGTTAGATGTTTTTCCAAATTCATATTCTAAACTGTTTTTGCATGAAGCCCTACATGCTAATGCTAATGCTAATCAGGGTTAGGTAGGGTTCTTATTCTGAGACGCTGACATATACGGTGACAAATGATTGATGGACTGATTTGCTGAACTCTGCTACCCATGTTAACTTAGTCATCGTTACTGGCTTATGCAGAAGCATTAGAACGCATGTTTTCTCGAGTTCTGGTTAGCTTATGTTATTGGTGGTCACTAATGAATTAATTCTGGTTTGATTGAATAAAGTTTGAATTAACCTCATGAATTAGTATTGAAACTAATAGGGAAATAAAATTTATAAAACGTATAATTGAGCTGTGGTTATTCATGAAATGTGGGCACTCTTCACTGATGATTAATAGTTCTCTTAGTTGTTGTTTGATTTGCGTATTAATTATTGATGTACATTGGTCACATCATAGCTAGGATACTCCATGTGAATCAAAAGGTTCATCGGCCTATACGCGTCCCCTTGTAAGTTTACTTATTAAGAACCAGGCGCGCAAGCATGCCCAATTCACATTTAGGAAATGCTTGATACATGTGCTTTGGAAATTGCAAAGAGGAATTCTCTATTTGCGATTTCCAATTTAGAGAATTGCAATTTGCGATTCTCTAAATGGGGTCGCAATTTTAAGGAATCGCTATTTTAGTGATTCCTTAAAATTGCACTGTGAATGCCTTTCATACATTGTGAAAGGCAATTTTGCATTTGCAAACGGCCCAATTTCGCAATTCGCACAGTCTGCAAATGCAAAAAAGCTTGATACATCTGGCCCTAATTTACTAATCTGACTAATGCAAGTGCTGATTTAAAGGAATTGAAAGATCCAGGTGTTTCGGAAAAGGTTGGCAAAAGGTTTGCTTCAGTGGGAAATTGGCTCAGCAACATTTGGAATGGGGTACTATTGAAAATATTGCAGGGAATATTAATTGTTGTGGTTTGTCTATTGGGGAAATCAGGATTATGCAAATTATGTAAAAGGATTAAATTGAAAAGGTCTAATAATAACTGGAGGAGGGAAGAAAAGAAAAGGTAAAAGTTCTACAGGGAAAATTCAAGGTGTAGACAAAAATACGAAAAAATGTAATTGTAAGTGTTTTAGCTGATGGAGAAATTTGTGGGTAATAGTGTGATGACACATTTAGGGGGTCATTCTGACTCCCGCGGGCGGCGGAAGCCGCCCGCCTGGCGGGAACCGCCAGAAGACCGTACCGCCGTCAAATGACCGCGGCGGTCATTCTGACTTTCCCGCTGGGCCGGTGGGCGACCGCCAGAAGGCCGCCCGCCGGCCCAGCGGGAAAGCCCCTTCAACAAAGAAGCCGGCTCCGAATGGAGCCGGCGGAGTTGAAGGGGTGCGACGGGTGCAGTGGCACCCGTCGCGATTTTCAGTGTCTGCTTTGCAGACACTGAAAATCTTTATGGGGCCCTGTTAAGGGGGCCCTGCAGTGCCCATGCCAGTGGCATGGGCACTGCAGGGGCCCCCAGGGGCCCCACAACACCCGTTCCCGCCATCCTGTTTCTGGCGGTGAAAACCGCCAGAAACAGGATGGCAGGAAGGGGGTCGGAATCCCCATGGCGGCGCTGCTTGCAGCGCCGCCGTGGAGGATTCCCTGGGGCAGGAGAAAACCGGCGGGAAACCGCCGGTTTCCCTTTTCTGACCGCGGCAAATGGCCCCTGAAGCACCGCCAGCCTGTTGGCGGTGCTTCCGCGGCACTCTGCCCTGGCGGTTTTCAACCGCCAGGGTCAGAATGACCGCCTTAGTCATCAGAGGAGGGATCGCTAGCACAGGTGTCTTTAATAAAACTTATTGAGTGTTTATGTATTTTGAACAATGAGTTTATGTAGAAAATGAAATAATGCAGAAACTTAATGCACACATTTGAAAATGTGACCTCGAAGAATGGCCATCAATGTTCACGAAATATACTAATTAATGATTAATACATATGAATTGCTGAATAGGTATTAGATTAATGGGGTAATATGTCATATTAAAGGTTATGAAGTATGCTTTAACTTTATTAATTGTAGGCTTTAACTTAGCGAGTGTCTTGGCCTGTTCTGCCAGGCCTCATGCAAAAGCTGAGTTTCTTAGTGGTTAATAAAAATGCTGACCGAGTGAATTAAACTGTGAAAGGTCCATTGTATTGTTAAATGTGCTTAACAGAAGCTTTTCATGAGAACTGACTGCTAGGAGATGATGTTCCTGCTAATGCAATATTTTATGTGTAATGTGTGTGACATGGACTTTCCCAGGATAGGAACAATGAAGATACTGACTGGAGTGGAAGCTGCAACAATATTGTTACCTTACAAGCCGGATGATGAGAACATCGTAAGGTGGACCAATAAACTGTATGTGAATGGAGAAATATTAGAATTCATAGATTTGACATAGAAATGTTACTGGACAAAGCGTGAACATACGATTAACTGACCAATAGGGAATTAGGGGATAGTTTAGGTGACTTTGATATAACAATGCCGCAGAGAGAAGACTTATTCAGATTATTGTGCATATTTTGCTTTTTCTTCCTAGGTACCAACTGCTCTGTTTTGGTAGAACCATAGATACATGTTTTTCCAAATTGCTGTTAAAAATTTTTTTTGCATGAAGCCCAACATGCTGATGCAAATCCAATGTTAATTGAGGATTCTGACTTATGACGAAAGAGACTAATGTTTGATGGATTTCTCTGCTTATCTACATTTATTAAATCTGCTATTGATTTGTACTGCAACTGTAGAATGTGTTGTAGTTCAAGCCTTGATTAGATTGCGTTTCTTCTGCCGTTTTGGACAACCAGTGTTGTTTTTGTGTTTTATTTGATTTTGAGATTAACCTACATGACCTTAGCATTATTAATATAGGGAAATAAACATACTAAACTTTTACTAAAGGTGTGGTTATTCATGACTGAAAGGTCATGGTGCGTTATAATCACTGACTCCATTGAAAATATTGATTGCTAATAATTTTTGATTATTGTATATCGATTATTGATGATGTACTGGAGCTATGGTAACAACTGCTTAGTTGAGAGTCAAAAGGCTCATCGACCTATTGGCGTCCCCTTGTAAGTTTACTTATAAAGAGGCCTAACGCGCTAACAGAGTCAAACTCATGACCCACAGATTACCACATTTCAGTGGGGACACCACTCAATTGTATTGAATGTGGAAGAAAATTGTATAAACCAGTCAAGTAAACATTCAGCTAAGAGACTTGACCTTCTAGACGCAACACACAACTAACACTGGATTTAGGTCTGGAATTTACTGCCAAAGCAAAGCCAGAGTCAACTGGCATAGTTAAACGATGCCGTGTAATATATATTTCACAGCGTAGAGATGCCGTGGAGAATAGATTTCAAGAGCTCTTTTCGCTTCCGAAATGGCATAATGTGTACAAGAATAAAACAGCTTTTTGTCACACCTTCGAAGCTCATTTTTACTGAGCAGGCGACAAATGAAATAGCCGTGCGGCCTCTTTGAGCGGAACAGAACCGCCTCTGACAGCCGCCCCTAATAAGACAGAGCTGAGCATTTTTAAATGGATTCGGCTGCATTTAGTTATTAGGTATCAGGAGGAGGAAAAGATTAGAATACATTTCTTTAAAAGTGAAGCTTTGCAAAAAAAAAACTATATTTTCCGCTGGATTTCAGCATTTAGGAAACAACCACACTACCTGAGTTGAGAGATTGAAATCACATGCATCGCTAACCAATTGGAAGTGCAGACAATATCACCCGTGACAGATTCTAAGGGCCGTATTTATACTTTTTGGCACACAACTGAGCCAACGCAGTTGTGCGTCAAAAAATTATACGCCGGCTAACGCCATTCCAAAGCGCCATGCGGGCACCTTATTTATGGAATGACGTTAGCCGGCGGAGCTGCCTGGTGTGCGTAAAAAAAAATGACTTACACCAGGCAGTGCCGGCGTAGGGGAAAATGGAGCTTGGGCGTCAAAAAATGGGGCAAGTCGGTCTGAGGCAAAAAATCTGCCTCAACCCGAGTTGCGCCATTTTTTTTTTACTCCCACCCTCCATTGACATGACTCCTGTCTTAGCAAAGACAGGAGTCATGCCCCCTTGCCAAATGCCCATGCCCAGTGGACTTATGTCCCCTGGGCATGGTCATTGGGCATAGTGGCATGTAGGGAGGCACAAATCAGGCCCCCCTATGCCACAAAAATAAAAATAAAAAATACTTACCTGAACTTACCTTAAGTTCCCTGGGATGGGTCCCTCCATCCTTGGGTGTCCTCCTGGGGTGGGCAAGGGTGGCAGGGGGTGTCCCTGGGGGCATGGGAGGGCACCTCTGGGCTCGTTCCGAGCCCACAGGTCCCTTAACGTCTGCCCTGACCAGGTGCTAAAAAATGACGCTAAAGCGGCTGGACGTCATTTTTTTTGACCCGCCCACTCCCGGACGTCATTTTTGCCCGGGAGTATAAATACGGCGCACATGCCTCGGAGTAATTTTTTAGACGGGAACGCCTACCTTGCATATCATTAACGCAAGGAAGGTGTCCACGCTAAAAAATGACGCAAACTCCAAGATCTTTGGCGCTAGACAGGTCTAACACCAAAGTATAAATATGGAGTTAGTTTTGCGTCGGATTTGCGTAAAAAAAAACGACGCAATTCCGGCGCAACCAGAGTATAAATATGCCCCTAAATGCTTCCATTAGTGTACAGCTCGCTGAGAGACCTGCCATGTTTCCCTGAGGGTTGAAAACGAGGCCTGTAGATAACAATGTAATGAGGAAGTAAGGGTGGGGGCGTTAAAAGAGAAATAATTTCACATGGATGTAAGGAGGATTTTTTAAGCGTCGGAGTTATGTCCACTTTTTAGAGCAAGTCATACTAATTCTAAAGAGGTGTGTGTTGAGATGATGAATAACCAAGATGGAAAGTACGATTTTGGTTTAAAAAAAAAAATCCACCCATTCATCTGCTTAACCCATGTTTTCATGCGCTCTTGGTGCCTCCTAATTAATGTAGCACCTGGATGCCCCTGTTGGGTAGCTGTTGATCTTTACAAGTGACTTATTCATCATAACACTAATTACAAAAATAATAATGGTTATTGAAATTATGTGCATTTTAAGGTGCTTGCTACAAGAAATGTACGTTTGAGCAGCTTTCAGACAAACATTGCCAGGGAGGAGGAATCGGAATAGGTAATTCTCTCGTAAGGGATTTCCATGTATAGTCATAAGCACTGAATAGTCCCACCCATGTGTAGGGATCCCGGAGCATATCTTCAATATGGGTTCTTAAGTGGAAATTTTTGCCTTTCTTCAGGATTGCAAAGACACTTAAGAAAAAGATAGATAACGCAGCCTATACATGTAGGCTACAATGGCCAAATGTATCACCTTGAAATTAAAAAAGAACCATTTTATTGAAAAAGTGTAATTTTATATGTTTTACCAACAGAATACATTTCTTTCACAGTCCACTTTTGTAATGATAGAGATGAGAAAGAGCAGGCCTGAGTAGACTCATAGGTTGCCATTATATGGCTAAAATAGAGACTGTGCCTTTAAGACCCTAGAGACCACCTGTATCCCATCATACTGAGCTCATGGTAGTTGCTTTCAGTTTTTTTTTCTGGCTCCTGCTGGCAGGGCCATGAAGCATTGAGCTCGACCTGTTATAGGTTTTTTCCACAAAATCTTTTAGTCCGAAATCTCGACAAAACATTCACTCAACATCTTTTCGATAATTTTGCCTGTTTCTCAATTTTTTGGCAGAAATCTGAGGCATTTTGGCTAAATGAAATGTCTTCTCTGTTTGATAAGTGCCCTCGCTGTGGAAAAAAAGGCTAAAACAGACCCCCATGAGGTCTGTATCATCTGCCTTCCTTCTGCTAATTTTCCTGACGATTGTGACATCTGTAGGCATACTTTACATGACAAGGAGAAGATTCTCCTGCAAGCAAGAGAAGAACAGGAGAAAACAGTGTTGAGGAGAGAGACAAGAAAGAAAAGAAGAAGTATTCCTTTACTGACTCTTCACCTTCCCTGATGATTCTTCTGTCTCAATAACCACTGCCATCACCTCCTCCTCAGGCTACAAATCCTCTGCCATTAATATCTCTACCACAACCTCTGCCTCCTCCTCTGGTGCACCCTCTACCAACAGCGCCTTCTAGGGTATCGTCTTCTCCAGTTCCCAGGACAACACTAGCTTCTAGAACACTAACACCATCCCCTTCATCATACCACAGGATGTTTGTCTACTACATCAAGACACCACTGTTATGGTTCTCGTCATAGAACAAGGTCAAGTTTGAGGAGGCTGCATTCTGATTATTCCACCTCTTTCACAAGAGACTATTCTCCTACTCAAACGACTCAGCGCTGCCTTGTGTCTCTTCAGTGGATGACATTAATACTTTCCAAGAGGTTCTAGTTCATAGGGCTACAAAACGTAATATACCAATGTCGGTCCCCACACTGTCCACATCGGTGACTTTTGAGACACTATTGTACAGCTACAATGCCATTGCTTCCATTGGTACCAGATTTCCTTGAATCAGCAATGGATTTGTTCCTGACACCGGCCATCATCAAGCCTGAACCATCCAAGCTTCAGAAGAAATATAGGTCTCCAGAGCAAGATCCATTATTTCTTCGTTCATATCCTCCACCGACGATAGTTATTTGAGCTACAAAGAAAGTCCATTCCACCTCTCCATCGTCTTCCTGTCCTCCAGATAAGGAGAATTAAAAGATGGACTCAGCAAGCTGCAAAGTCTGTAATACTGCAGCTACTTCAATGACGGCAGCTAGTGCTACGGCCCACTTAGGGAGCTATGACCGTGCATTGTAGGATTCAATCTAACAATTCACTGACTATGTACCAAATGCAAGTAGGAATTTTTCCTACAAATCATACACAAGGGTGCAATGTTTTCCAACCTGATCATAAGCACTGCTCCAGATTCATCCATCCATGCCGCATAAAGTTATTGCCTTGGAGTTACCTTGCGGAGACACTCTTGGCCCAAACGAACATCCCTAAAGCCTGAGGCTCAACACTGCATCCAAAATGTGCAATTCTCAGGTACCACTCTATTCCGCAGCCATGCTGAGGATGGGATGGCAATATTGAAGGCTATGATTGAACACGTTAAAATCTTTGGGTCTAGACAAACCAAGAGAATAACAGAAGTCATACTGACCCTATCAGCGTAGGTTTAATTCTCAGAGGGTTCAAACCCCTCATTGGCTCCCAAGTAAATCCCAGCAACAATAAAATCAGAGATCCTACCAGCTGCAACGCAAACAAACCAGAGGGAATTCTGCACAACAGTCCACCCAAAGTGCAAAACAAACCTCAGCTTCAAAACCTTGAGTCCTTCCTTCCCCCTTTCTGTTATCCACTCCAGTAGAGGAAAGCATCACATTTCACATGGAAGAATGGCAGAGTATCACAACAGATGCCTGTGTTTTAAATATTGTCAAGAATGATTACTGTCTCAGATTTACTGCTCCACTTCCGTCCATTCTACCAAAACCACCCACTTCACATCTATAATTGCTCAGGACAGAAGTCAACATCTTGAGGCAAAAGAAGGTGGTGGAAACCGTTCCCCATAGTCAATGCAGGAATGATATTTACTCCAAATACTTCCTTGTACCGAAAAAAGACAAATGCAAATTCAACCCATTATTGATCCAAAACTCGCCAACAAATGGTTCGGAACGAGAAATTCAGCACGCTGGCTTTACATTAAATATATCCCCATCTTCATCAGGGAGATGGTTTTGCTCCATCAACCTTCAAGATGCATACTTTCACATTCCCACTGCCATGAAGAATCAGAAGTTTCTCAGGTTCCTTGTTGGTTACGAACATTATCAGTATGCAGTACTTTCATTCGGCCTCAAGTTAGCACGCAGAACATTCTCCAAATGCATGGTTGTGGTGGCAGGTCATCTAAGAAAACACGGACTCTTCGTTGGCTCATAAAGGCATACACTTCTCATGAAGCCCAACAACATTCAAATTGGACATGCAATCTATATCATCACTTGGGTCTTCACGTCAATCTTACCAAGTCAACCTTGACAATAGCACAGATGTTACACTACTTGGGGGCCACCATCGACACCATTCACGCAAAGGTTGGGGGAGAGACACTTATCTATTCATCAGAAGTGTTAGGCTTTCAAGAAAAATCCTCAGCCAACAGCAAGAGAAGTCTCATCTCTCCCAGACTCTATGGATTCCTGCATCTTACTTCCCAATGCTCGCCTCCTTATGTGACCTCTTCAGGAGTGTCTAGAAAGCCAGTGGGATAAGCTGATGGGCAACTGGGATGACAGGTTCACACTCTCTCTACATGCAATATGATTCCTCAAGTGGTGGGGTGGTCTTCTCCGAGCAAACACCTCAAAGAGATGACATTCCACCAGCAAGTCCCTGCTCAAACAATTGAACAGACAATTCGTTGTTAGGATGGGGAGCCCACGTGGAGCTTTCCTGGTGGTGATAACATCAGCTCGCTAAATTAGCGAGATACAAGCACTTTGCTTTCATGAACCATATACTGTCTTTCATTCCAGCAAAGTGGTCATGAGAACTCACCCAAAATTCCTTCCTAAGGTAGTGTCAGACTTTCATGTAAACCAAGCCATCTTATTGCTTACATTTTGTCAGAATTCTAGTATTTTTAATTTGAAGATGATGAATTTGGCCTTTGTAGCCTAAATGTACAGGCTGCATTATCTGTCTTTTTTTAAGTATCTGTGCGAGCCTTCGTGAAGAAAGGCGAAAGTTTCCACTTAAGATCACATGTTGAAAATAGGCTCTGGGGTCCACGCACGTGAGCTGGGCTATTTAGTGCTTATGACTTATCATGGAAATTTCATTATGAGAGAACAGGAGTTACAGATAAGAAACTATTCCACCTTCTGTTTCTTCTGTAACCTCACTAAGGCTTTTTTCAGGTTTGATGTGAAATCAAGTCGAGTAAGTGTTAATTACAGGTAAATCTAAACCATGGCAAAATACCATTTCATAAAATAGCTATCCACCTTTTACAAATACTTATATAAAATATGGAAAATAAATTACTGGCAAATAAGTGACACTGTTAATAATTCTATATTGAAGGCGACGATTTACAGACTGTTTACCAAAATTGAAACAGAAAATCTTGGATAAAAAAAGTATCTTATGTTACAGTGCGTAGCTAGTGGGTTTCATAATTACAGTCAGCAAAAGTTACAAATTGCTTGCTTCATGGAAATGTAATACGGTATCACAAACTTAATGCATTCCCATGTTATTTGTTAGTTCTAGCCACACAGGCTGGAGCTTCATTAGAGGAACTCAAAATGTGATCCTTCGTTTCTCTTTAAGAGTTGATAGTCAGGGATCAAGTCATTCTGTTTCCCTCCTTTAGTCACACAATCTACAAGTGTGCAATATAATGCTTCAGCATGATGATCTGGAGAATTCCAAGGGGAGCACATGAAGGCTAATTTTCATGTACGACACCATTATCATGACTTATTGTATCCATTAAATACTTTTGTGGTAACCAGGCCAGATGTCCGTCTATGATATGTTCTAAGTGCCTCTTCTGATACTGATTAACAGATTAACCTCAAGTGTTCTGCATAAAATGGTCTTTTAGAAATGTATATTCATTTTATAGTTATAAAGGAGAGGTGATGCATCCCGCACCTGAATGCAGAGTGGCCTGTGAAGATAAAATGGCAATGATTTAGCATTGTCCTAGTGCAATAACAAGCATGTTGGCATTGACAATTTTTTTTACAAGTTTGTTTTCCAATTAGAATATTGGAGCTCAATTGAAGACATGACATAGCTCAGGGTTTATAATGACTGGTATAAGACTTCTACTCCAACATGCTAGTTTTGTCTTTCGGTTACTACCATTTTTAATTTAAAACATTCTACTCCTGGGGGAATGTTATAAATAACTCTTCTGTCTCAAGCTACACAGGTTGTTAAAGTCATTATCAGCCCTCTCCTGTGGATCAGGCCTATAGCTTGGGTCAGAGTTGAGCCTTTAACAACCGGTATAGGCCTCTGCAGCTGGCTATAAGACTACATTATAATTGTCCTACACCTTCATAGCTCTTTCAAGCCCAGTTTGTGTGGTGTCTCTAAAATTACAGTTTCATTTTGATACTCTACTAAACATTGACCTACATCTGCTGTATTTAGACCAATCAAAGGTCTGCTGGAGCATCCTTATTGTTAGAGGCCTTGCTTAGTAATGCGTTGCTGGACGCAAATTGTTTCCCAGTTGACTCACACCTATGTGCCAGCTTACAAGCTGTGGGTTGCTCTAAGCAAGCCAAAATAAATTCCTCAAGCATTCAGTTTTACCTAGAGTACCAGTATGTCCACTCAGTCAAAAGCCAACTATAGTATATTAGAACATTGGAATGTTGTGAGCTCCATCAAAGACAATAGAGTGCTCTGGGCTTTTACTTGCCGGTAAAAGCTCGGAGCATTAGCTTTCCAATGTTCTGACCTCACAGACCCCAAGGGGATTTCAATCACCTCGAGGCTCCATGAGGACTCTGTTTTATTTATTAGAACACTCTACCCTCTACAATGTTCTAATAGCCTTATAGCACTTAGTAGATGGGCTATACTGGCAATTAAAGTCCTGCTCCCTTGTTAAAGGCTGGAGCGGGCCTTTAATGGCCGGTATAGCCCACTACAGCAGGCTGGAAGGCTATACAAAACACTTGTGGATAGAACCTTCAAGATGTAGAAAGACCTATGTATCAACATGGCTAAGGCAAATATTTCATCAACAGTATAATACATAGGATCCTGCAAACCCTCTCTCAAATTTCTTTATTACAGTTGAGTTGGGAATCACCACTCTATTGTAATAAAGAAATGACATAGTATGTCCACTGCAATACAGTTGAGTTGTGATGCTTGCTACCACTATCAGAGTAAAATTAGGCAGAAGAGCAGCCATTAGCCCCATGAGAACGTGGGTATGCATTAAATCATGCAACAGTGGTTTACATAGATATCATACATGAGTGAACAAAAGAATGCTAGTAATCAATTGGACAAGAAAGCCTCATAGATATCTACAACACCTATTAGAACCAATTGGGTCTGACACAATTATAAAACAAAACAAATATACAATGAACACCTTTTAAATGGAAGAATTGTTTATCTATAATAGTGTAAATACAAAAATCCAGTCACAAGAACCGCATTGACCGTTATCACAATCATTTAAAAAGGAGAAATTACTACGTGTCCCCTGTGTCAAGGCCACAGCATTAAAAATATACAGGTGATCAACAAGATGTGTGACATTTTTGTGTAGTAACAGACAACTCTAATAGTGCCTTGTCCTTGCTGGACTAAATAATTCTTGGCAAGCCACCTAGCTGACTCCTTAACTAAGTGATGTCTCTGTTTTGCTGTAGTATGTGTGACCTACAGTTGGAGGTTGCCTTCTGATACTAGAGTGCCTAGAAGCTGAAAGGTCCTGAATACGGAGGGAGTCTGATGGGACTGATGGAAAGGATTCCTATTAACCAGAAACTATTTTCACAACATGTGGTGGTCTTACTGATGTTATTCCATAGCAGAGTGGACTTGTAAGGCACGCTCTTGAGGATTTAGCACATTGTATGAAACCAGGTTGTATTGCTAGCACTCCTGCAGTACATTTGACCAGTAGTGTTATAGTGTTATAGCTACTGGTAGCTCTCCAGTTCCCTGTGAGCAGCTCTCCAGCATTCACCCAAGACTACTAATATAGAACCTTTTGTTAGGCTGACTTAATATATGTATAGCAAAATTAAAAAGTGCATATTTGAGAAAGAAATGTGTGTATTTTTATAACTCAGAAGCAGATGTTTGGAGAAAAACTGTAGAATTTCCAAAATGTATTTAAATGTATTTATTTGAGTAGTAAATCATGTGGCGTTGGACAGACTTATTAGTCATATTATTATTATTTCCTTGGGTGCCAGTGAGTTTTCGGTTATGACTGTTATGTATTACCCATCTAGAGGCATTCCAAAACAATAATGTTTTTTTAATTTCATTGCTGCCAATCCTACAGATTGCCCTGATGTGATCACTGCTGACAGTCTTGGATGGGGTGCTCACTATTACCTTGCTGATATTAGTAGCTAGGGGTGATTTTCCTTGAACATAAGTCGCTCTTATAACAAAAAAGGTTGGAAATCCCTGCAGTGTGCCGAATATGTATTCCCATCCAATCCATTCAAAAACCATTTTGACTTCTAGGGATAAAGTGAGTGTGTCAGCTTGGAAGTTCTTAGAGAACCAATGTAGGTGGGCCAGGGTCCTCAAATTTGTGAGAGGTTATTTGGGGCAATAAAGCCTACTTGCGTAGGCTGGGTTTATATCAGGATGACTTTTTTTGTGGCAGGAGGCTCGTATCCCTGCCAGAATTTGAATGTTCACATTGAGGAGAGATATCGAACAGTAACTACAGCACTGCAATAAGTATTTTCTGGGTGTTGGTTGGACCACGATCAGCACTCTATTAGAAAGGGGGAATAGTGTGCCAAATCGCTATGCCTCTTGGTGTCATAAAGTAGATCTACCATGTTTTGCTTTTGTCCATCTATAGAAATCCCTTACATAGCCATCTTCACAGGAGTTGATATTAATTTTAAGAATGCTTATAATGGCTCGAATACCCATTGGTGTCTTGGCGCTAGCTCTGCTGTACCTTAGTAAGAGGCTTCACTGCATGTTAAACAGACAGGTTTGAAGGCTTTCCTGAAAGGCTAAAAGACTCTGCTTGGCTTTTATATCGAGAAGTAGGGACGTCCAGGCTTTGGTTGTCCCAATCACAAAGCTCCTTCCACTCGAAGAAGCTCTATTGAATCTTGGGATGTTAACATTTTTGGACATTGCAGACCATAAGGTCCTTGCTGGATTATACTAGTTGAAACAATTCCTCAGAAAATCAGGTCCCATACAATGCACCACTTTGTAGATGATGCATAAGGTTTTGAAAGTGATTCTCAGCCTAACTGGGAGCCAATGAAGCTTCCTTATGGCCATCAAAGCCGACTGAAATTTGGGACGCTTCAGCAGCAAGCGTGCTGCCACATTCTGTATAGTTTGTAGTTTGTTTAATAACTGCTGTTGCATATTTCAGTATAAGCTGTTAAGGAAGTCCAATTTCCCAAGAAACAAGTAGGTAACAACCGTTTTCTGTAGGTCAGAAGAGTTGCAGGGAAAAATCTTTTTTATGATTTGTGAGGAGTAGAAAGCAGAGGAAACGACTGAATTAACATGGTCAGAATATGTCAGTTTGTTTTTGATTAGAAATCCCAGATTTTGTGATTTCCTCACCAGGGTATGGAGTGCACCTACTTCTTTTGGCCACCATGGCCGGGCCCACAAGAGGGTTTGATCACCAAATAACAGAACCTCCATCTTCCCTGAATTTAATCTCAGACAGTTATTGTTCATCAATCCACAGCCAGCCAACATGCAGTCATGGAACCTAGACCCCGTGTTGTTATCGCTGCTGGCCAGGGAGAAGACAATTTTGAGTGTTGTCTGCGTATGATGTAAGAGAAAAGCCAAAGGACCTTATAAAATCAGTAAGTGAAGTGACATCAACATTAAACATGGTCGTACTAAGCGAGGACCTCGCATGGTAAGCAAAAGGAGTGACATAAAAAATTACCTAAAGCTATTGACTGTTCACAGCCAAGTAGGAAGGAGCTTAACAATTCCATTGCTGTTCCATTGATCCCAATTAGAGAGCAGCCTGTGATTAGCCATATTGATTGCTGCTGATAGGTCAAGTAGGATCAGTGCTTCTCTTGCTTCTTTGTCAAGTGAAAGTCTTATTTCCTCAGTGACTTTGATAAGTGCTGTCTCTGTACTATGTCCAGATCTGAATCCAAACTGCGTTGGATAGAGAAGAAAATTATTTTCAATGGGTTTGGTTTATTGATTGTTCATGATATTGCCACTATTTTACCAGGCATAGGTTGTCTTGAAATGGGCTGATAACTATTGGGATCCAAGGCATTGAGGGTGTGTTTTTTTTATTAGACGGAACAAGGAGGCACACTTCCACTGGGTAAGGAAGTAGCCTACTTTGAACATGTGTGCAAATATTTCAGTAAGCTTGGATGCGATCGTATCTGGGACTAAGTTAGTGACTGGGGGCAGGGGCCTTAAGAAGATCCAGATTTAGCGGATTAAATAAGTTCAACTACCTCCTCCTTTGTGGGAGGAATAAACTTTCCCAGGGATCATTTTTTAAACAAATGGGGGAGTCCGTTGCTCGACAAGCTAGGAGGAGGGGCTTCTTTAGTCAGGAGCACAGTCAATTTGGCTACTGTCTGAAATTATTCTTTAGTGGAGTTTTTTGCAGTTTCAAGCTTTTGTGTAAAAAAGGAGGCTTTTAAATTTAAAATCATAGTTTTGTACACCACCAAACATTCCTTGTATTTTATTTTCTCTAAGTCATTATAATCTTTCCTCCAAATTCTTTCCTGCATCCTGCAGCTTTGTTTAAGCTTTCTATGATCCTCCGAGTACCAGGGACATAGGTTTCGCCTCTATGGGAATTAATTACTCTCAGTGTTGCCAGCATGTTGACAGAAGCATTCAGCCAACTGGAATAGTTTCAGATGGATTTATCAATGTCATCTTACCATACCAGGAGGTATAGAGTTAACCTAAATGATTTATGTTATATTTCATGCCATGCACGAGTGGATAGTGTGGGATTAGAGCCTCTACTAGTTTGGTCTCGTGGATTGCCAGTGACCTCAAATAAAATGGGCTTATGATCAGACCAAGTTAAAGGCAAAACCCCTATGTTAGTTAGGGAATCGTTATTAGTGAAGATTCCATCCAGAATATGCCGGGCTTGATGAGTGGACTTGGTAACCCTTTGTCAGAGGTCAAGGCGAGACATAGTTTGAGCAAGCACTGCGGTATAGATATCTGTATGTGACTCAAGGTGAAAATTAAAGTCCCCTAGTACTGTACAATCATTGGAGAGAATGTTCACCTCCAGTAGATTGCTGATATTCTGGGTGAATGTCATTCTCAGGCCAGGAGGTCAATATAATAGTAGTCCTGGTTATTAGATATGGAAAAGTCAATGACTTCACACAGAAGAGGTGACTGCAGAGGTTCAAAAATATCTGGGATGACATCCTTGTACATAACGGCCAGTCGAACTCCCCACTTTATTGGTCTGTCTAGTCAATAGATGGTATACAACGCAGGAATAGCATTTACAAACTCCGGGTCAGATGTTGGATCTGCCCATATTTCTGTTATGAAGACCAACCCAGATTCAAACGTCTCTAAAATCATTTCAAATTCCATGCAATGTTTCACTAAAGATCTAGCATTAACTAGAGCACATTGCTCACTTTTAACTTTTGCTGTGGCTTCTGACTGTCCCTTAAATAAGGTATTAAGTGTATCATAAGCTCAAGACTCTTTGTGTCAATCTACTGCACAGCAGTCTCTACAAACAACATTAAAACTTTTCCCAAATGACAGAGGGTCTGATTTAGTACACCCATTGGTCTTACCTCCCTTGTTGAGGACCCAAAGCTTAACCCTCGTGAAAGGTTTCCTGATTGTATTCTGGGAATCCAAATGGGTAGGGGGCCTGGTACAAGGTGCAATCCAGGGGCGGAAGGATACAGATGGGCTTGCTTTTGGCACACCTTTGGTGCGCAAGCGGCGTGCCCACTATCCGCTTCAGATGTGCTTTTGCATCCTGTAAATAGCCCGCTATTGAAGGGGTGCGTGGCAACGGGAATGGCTACCACGCTGTGCAGCACAAACCAGAAACAAGTGGGAAAATCGAAATACAAACAGGGGTCCAATAACCCCCAAATCCTGTTCTATGTTTTCCTGGCCCAGGAGACAACTGGTAAAATAAAATAAAATTAAAACAACAGAGACATCATAGAACCATCTAAAACAGGGATAGAACCCTTCAAATATGGCACCCAAGCCAAATGGAAGCCAGGCACCTCCTAAAATATGGCAGCAAATATGCCTACAAGGAACTTAAAGTGGATCAGACAAGTGCAGCAGAGGGAGTAGCCCTTAACCTCCTTGAGGTGTGCGCCACTCCCCCTGCTGCCTCAGCCACCCAGGTCTTCGAGACTGTGCTGCAGTCACATCCATCGAGGCCTCCGGTTCAGTCCCACTGTCTGGTGACTACCAGTCTGATACACCTGCACTCTGACATTGTACCTTTGTACTTTTCTGGACCTGATTTGCTGGTAATCTTCTGGTAATTTGTGCTCAAATTTGGTAATTTGGTTAATGCATAGTCTATCTTGTTTTGTTTTGCACCTTCTGTTGTTGTTATGTCCCGCCCCTGCCCACTTCTGTCATTTTCCCACTGCTTTCTGCCCTCCCACCTCCCTTCCAGTCCCTCCCACCTCCCAGGACTACTTATGGCGGCTGCTGTGTGGGCACCCAGCAGCTGTGCACAACGTGTGCGTCGAGGGTGCACCAAGCCCCAGCCTGTCTGGGTCCGTCTGGGCCAGGACCATGCCAAGCACCAGAAACTATGGTTCTCCAACCATCCAGTGCTACTCCAGATCAGAGCAAGAACTGCTGCTGCACCACTCCTCGTTCCACAGTAGGTCCTTTCACCTGCCACCACTGCTGGTTCACCTTTAACACCAACTCACCAGCGCTTTCCACCTGCGCCTCACCTCCCGCAACCACAACTCCCCTCCAGTACAACTGCAACCAACTCAACATCTGATCCTTCTGCAAGCACACAATTGAATTTTGGGACACCATCACCACTTTCACCCCAACATCATCTTCCTCACAGAAACCTAGCTCAATGCAACCTCTGCACTTGATATCACCACAGCCATACCCAGTGGATTCAAGATCGCCCTCCGCAACCGCACCAGCAATCTCGGAGGTGGAATCACCATAATACACAAAGACTTTGCCCACTTCACCACCATGATTGACATTGATACACTGTGCATGGAACAACTCTACTTCCAGCTCAGTGTAGATAGCAAAATTACCTTCAATGACACCGACACCTACAGACCTCAAGACCCCACCCCAGCTTCTACGACACCATTCCAGAAGTCAACGCCCCAAAGCCATTGACACCGAACACTACCTCTTCCTTGTGGACCTTAAATTCCACCTAGAGGACACCAACACCACCAGCCTCTTAGACAGCATGAATATCATTGGCCCCAATCAGACAGTCACTGACCCTACACACATCATAGGACACACGCTTGACCCCATCTTCACAGCCAGCAACAGGGTCAAATACAGCCAAACCTGTACTGGCCACTCCATCATCCTCTTCATCTACACTGCAGCACCCAGCCACGCCACAACACCGATAGGCTCCTCCACTGTAGCTGGTGCAAGGTATATGAGAACCATTGGACCAATGCCCTCAACTCCTCCCCACCCACACACCACACTGGACATTGAAAAAGCCGTCAAAAACATCACCACCTGGATCTCAGACACTGCTAACTTAGTCGCCCCAACACACCCTCCAAACCTAACAGACCCTCCAAACAATCCAGCTAGTACACACTGGAACTCTGAACTGCATAACGCAACTGCAAATAAAAAAAAGAAATAATTTGTAGCGCACGCTACTCACCCGTGAGGGTCTCAAGGCGCTGGAGGGGGGAAATTAAGGGGGGGGCAGGGAGGGTCACTGATCGAACAACCATGTCTTGAGGTTCTTTCTGAAGAGCAGGAGGTCTTTGGTTTTGTGAAGGTTGGTGGGGAGGGAGTTCCAGGTTTTGGGGGCGAGGTAGGAGAAGGACCTGCCTCCTGTGGTGGTGCGTTCGATGCAGGGGACTGTGGCTAGGGCGAGGTCGGCTGATCGGAGGTTGCGTGTGGGAGTGTGGAAGTTCACTCTTTCGTTGAGGTAGGTTGGGCCAGTGTTATGAAGGGATTTGTGTGCGTGGATGAGGATCTTGAATGTGAGTCTCTTGTCTATGGGGAACCAGTGAAGGGATTTGAGGTGTGGTGAGATTCGTTCGTGGCGGGGAGGCCAAGGACGAGGCGTGCAGCTGTGTTCTGGATTCTCTGGAGTTTGCGTTTGAGTTTGAGTGTGGTTCCGGCGTAGAGGGTGATACCGTAGCCCAGTCTGCTGCTGATGAGTGCGTGGGTGACTGTCTTCCTGGTTTCTGGGGGAATCCTTTTGAAGGATTTTTTTAGAGTGTGGAGTGTGTGGAAGCAGGAGGAGGTTAGAGCATTGATTTGCTGTGTCATGGAGAAGGAGGGGTCCAGGATGATGCTGAGGTTGCGTGCGTGGTTTGCGGGGGTGGGTGCGGGGCCTATGGTGGTGGGCCACCAGGAGTCGTCTCATGTGGTTTTGTTGGGGCCGAAGATGATGATCTTGGTTTTGTTTGAGTTGAACTTGAGGTGGTTAGTGGTCATCCAGTTGCGGTGTCGAGGAGAGCAGCATGTAGATCAGTTTTGGCAGTAGTGGGGTTGCGGGTGAGGGAGAGGATGAGTTGGGTGTCATCTGCATATGAGAGGATAGTGATTCCGTGTGCTCGGAGGATGTTGGTATCATGTAGATGTTGAAGAGTGTGGGGCTGAGGTAGGACCTTTGGGGGACTCTGCAGGTGATCTTGGTATTGTTGGAGTGGAAGGGTGGAAGGCGGACTCTCCGGGTCCGGTCGGTGAGGAAGGAGGTGAGCCAGTTTAAGGATTTGTGGCGAATTCCTATGTTGTTGAGGCGTGTGCAGATTTGTGTGGTGGCAGACGGTGTCAAAGGCTGCGGAGAGGTCTAGGAGGATGAGTGCGACGGTCTCGCCTTTGTCAACTTTGGTCCTGATGTCGTCAGTGCATGCGATGAGGGCGGTTTCCGTGCTGTGGTTCTTGCAGAACCCGGATTGTGAGGGGTCAAGAGTGTTGTTTGCTTCGAGGAAGTGGGATAGGTGGAAGTTGACTAATTTCTCTGCAACCTTGGCGGGGAAAGGGAGGAGGGAGATGGGGCGGTAGTTGGAGCGGATCTCCGGGTCGGCTTGTTTTTTTTTAGGAGAGCAGTGATTTCCGCGTGCTTCCAGGGGTCTGGGTAGGTGGCGGAGTCGAAAGAGGAGTTGATTATGTTGTAGAGTATGGGGGCGATGGTTGGGCTGGCTTTGTTGTAGATGTGCTGTGGGCAGGGTTCGGAGGGGGATCCAGAGTGGATGGAGTTCATGGTTCTTTCGGTTTCTTCGTGTGTGGTGGGGCTCCAGGTGGAGAGTGTGGTGGGGGGATCAAGAGTAGGGGTTGGGTTGGGTAAGTGAGGGGTGTGTGTGGTGGGTGTGTGTGGTATGAAGCTGTTGTGAATGTCCAGAATTTTGTGGAGGAAGTGGTTGGAAAGGGCGTCACATAGGGGCTGTGTGTGTGCGGGGTCTATGTTGCTGGCTTTGGGTTTGGCAAGTTCATTAATGATGGTGAAGAGTTCTTTGCTGTTTTGAGAGTTGTTGTCAAGGCGTGTCTTGTAGTGATCTCTTTTGGCAGTGCGTATGAGTTTGTGATGGGTGCGAATGGTGGTTTTGAAGGTGGAGAAGTTGGTTGTGGAAGGTTCTAGTCGCCATATTTTCTCAGCTTGGCGGCATTTGCGCTTGGAGTCTTGGAGTTCAGGGGTGAACCATGGGGCGTTCTTGATGTTGCGGGTGGTGATGTGTTTTCTGAGGGGGGCTTGTGTGTCTGCGCAGGTGATGATCCATTTGGAGAGGTCGTGTGCTCCTGTGTTGGGGTCGTTGGCGTCAAACAACTGGAAATGGGTTTGCACACCACCAGGCATCCCACCGATCAAACCACCTTCAAGAACACACTCAGCCAATCCACAAACTCCTTAAAGACACTGGAAGGCACTCCTTAACGGTTCACATACAAGCCAGCTCCAACCCTATCAAAGAACTATTCAACATCATCAAGGAGTTCTCCAACTGATCAGCCATGGAAAACAGCAGCTCCCCCTGCCAGGACCTTTGCAACTCCTTCACCGACTATTTCCAGGACAAACTATCCCCCACATACAGAAACATTGAGTCCCAACCCACCACCACTGACTCCCTCAGCCTTCATGACCCCACAGACACCCCCAATGACAGGATCACCAGATGGAACCAGCTCACCACTCAAAACACAACCGATATAATGAGCTCCATCCATTTAGGATCCCATAGGGACCTGCACCCTCACCACATGTTCAACCTCGGCAACAGCACCATCGGCAGCAAGCTCACTGACATCCTCAACACATCTATCACCTCAGCCATCTAACCTGGCTACTGGAAACACACCAGAATCAAACCCTGCCTCAAGAAACCCTCCAGTGACCCCAACAAACTAAAAACATTACAGGCTTTACCTGCTCCTCTTCCCAGACAAAGTACTTGAGAAAACTGTCAACTAACAACTCATAGCATACTTAGAGAACAAAGAGCTCCTGGATGCATCCCAGTCCAGATTCCACTCTAAACTCAGCCCGAAACCTCAGAATCTTCATTGACAACAAACTCAACATGAAGACCCAGATCAATGTAGTCTCCTCCATTGCATTCCTCACCCTCTGCATGGTCCATAAGATTTTCACGTGGCTCCCAATCACTACCAGATGAACTGTCGCACAGGCCCTCATCACCAGCTGCACAAACTATGGTAACGCTTTCTACGTCGGACTCACAGCACACCTCAAAGAAAGACTTCAAGTCATTCAGAACACAGCAGCCAGACTCTTCCTGGACCTCCCAAGATGGACCCACATTGTGCCCCACTTGAGAAACTTCCACTGGCCCCCCGTACACAAACAATGCCAATTCAAGCTGCCGACACACACCTATAAAGGCCAGCACAACCAAGGACCAGCATACCTCAACCGCTGCCTGAACTTCCACCGCCCTGCCAGACATCTGCACTCTGCCTCTCTCCCTTGCACTCACCCCCACATCCGCTGCAGCAACAGTGGAGGCTGCTCCTTTTCCTACCTTTCAGAAAAATCCTAAAACATCCTCCACCTCAGAACATAGCCCTACCTCCCAGAATTCATAAGGTGACTACAGACCTGTCTGTCGACTTAAGCCTCAGTGCAGCAGATCCTAGAGCCCGGATTCCCTCTTATATGTGCGCTCTACAAATATTGATTGATTGACTCAGAGTCCTGTCATACAGGAAATCAGAGATGGCCTGAGCAATTTTGTCTTTGGTGAATCCTCTTTTCAGGATTGCTCTCCATTCAACATTAGGACAGGTAAGTGCAAGATTGGCAAAAAATGTGTACCCTGGATCCCCATCCCTAATCAGTTCTGAGCTACTAAGTCCAATATTTATACTCTTTAGCTCTGCATTTGTGTAATTTTTATACGCAAAAGCAGTGCAAATGCGGTGCTAAAAAAGTATAAATATGGGCCTAAGTTTCCAATAATAGTGTGTTCACGTCACAGCTATCTCCTGCAGGCCTCGGAACAACTGACCTGCATCATCTCATATTGCATAGATGGCCACCCTTGCCTCCTTTTGTTGCAGTTGTGTCAACAGTAGGGGCACATTTTTCCCCCCTGGTCAGACTGACAGACTTCAAATCTATACAACATATATTCAGCTTTAGTGGTAAACAGGTTATTCAGGCCCATTTTTGATTTTACCAATTTGAGTCAGGTTACTACTGTTGGGGCCCGGTGTACTCTTGAGTTAGGGATTTAATGGCATGTGCTAGGGTAACTTGGTGTTCCACCCGTCTCCTATTACCGAATGTGTAGTATCGCATATTTTGTCCCTTGACAGTGGCTTTGGCAGACGCCCATACAGCCTTCGGTGGGATCACTGATCCTTTATTGTCTCTTAAGTACTCAGTTATGTGTGAAACTGGGTGTGCTATTTCAGGTGGCATTTCTTGCAGTGTGAGATGCTGAGGTGCCGCAGTTTTCTTATGGGTACAGTGAGATTACAGTTTATGGTCAATTTTGACAGGTGTATCATCTGAAAGGCATCTTTCTAAAATGTCAGTGTCCAACATCAGTGGTGTGGCTGACTGTGATATCAGAAAACAATCCAGGCTTGATTGGGAGCTGTTCACAGCTGGAAAGAAAGCGTACTATTTTTCTAAGGGATGAAGATGATGCCATATATTCATAGGAACCTGGTGCTCTATCAGGTTTTTGTATAGAAGAGCCGTAGGTGTGATCCTTTAAGTTTTGGCAACGAGTGGCATATGGACAACTCCCAGACAACTTTCAACGTGGGTCCTACTTCTCAATTCGTCCCCATTTCCCACCAGGCAGCACCCAGCTTCTGCAAATATAAATGTGTCCACTTAGTACATTAGAATGAGTGTAACATCACAATAAAAATGAAAGATGTGTGAAAATGGGTATTAGACCTGGCAGCCTTAGGATGGTCTTCCCCCAAACCTTTTTCCTGCTTGCCTCACATCTGTTGCTGATTTCTTTTTGTTGGCCCTAGGAGTCTGAGTACTTTACTGCTTTTGACTCGTGCCAAGGTGTATTAACTCTCCCTATAACATGGTTTGAGTGCTATATACCTGATTGGCATATATAATTTACTTAGAAGTCCTAGTAAAGCGCACCACATGTGATCAGGGCCTGTGAATTAAATGCTACTTGTGGGCCTGCAGCACTGCCTGAGCCACCCACTTACATAGCACTTTAGAATATGTCCGAAGCCTGTTCTTGAAGCCTGAATGCAATGTTACACTGCCATGTCAACTTGGCATTTAAAACCCCTTGCCAAGCCTTAAACTCCAGTTTTATTAAAAAGCCATTACCATCATGATGGGCCATACAGGGCATGATGGGAGGCAGGAGCTGGCCAAAGCATCACATTTACAACTGAATAGGCTATGTCCTGACCCCACACAATGGGCCGCATACCTAACTGTAGTGTGTCTGCAGCCTGGGCAGGAGGAGAGGAACTCTGTGCACTTCAAAGCCCTTCTTTGAAGTCTCCCCCCCTTCAAAGGCACCACTGGTTATAAGAACTGGACTTCTGACCCTATCAACTCAATACGCTTCTGAACCTGTGGCTACTCTGCCAGGAGGAAGGACTTCTGTGCTGTTACAAGGATTTCTACTGTGCAGGACTGCTGCTCTAGAAGAACTGCTTTCTTGCTGTGCTGACCTGCTGCCCTCCTTGCCTGGATGAGAAGAGCTGGGCACACAAACCTTGAACCCAGAACCAGAGTGACTCCATAGGCTTGTTGGTTTGCCTTTCTGTTCTTAAGAAGTCTCAATAACACAAAATACTTCCAACTCATCAACTACAGCACCTAGACTTTGCTACCTATGTGTCTTGACCTGCCATGTGGTGCCAATCCGGTCCTGGACCCATGGAAGTGAGTATAAAGTGCTGCTGCAGTCCAAAATCCACACATTGATGCTGTTGTGCTGCTTGCAACTTGCGCATCTCCATCTACTCTATTTCATGGCCACTGTTGTGAGGATTGAGAACCCTGCGCAATGCCTGAGTGTCACCACTGCTGTGAGGATGTGGAACATCACATTGCTAACTGCACGATGAATCACCTCCATTCCCAATGCATCCCGGACTTTGCGTAGCTCCGAGACAATGCATCGCCTACATCTTCGGGATCTATGCCAACGCATGGCCTTCTTTGTTCCTTGCAACTTGTTCTCGATGTCGGGGCAACTCCAAACCAAGGTACCATTTCAGCGGGCCAAGGCTGGTCCCTGTATCTGAACAGCACTCCATCGCAGTCAGCCTGACTTCAGAGTTGACCCGGGCTAGCTGGACCAGATGGCCCTTGTTGGTGCATTATGCTTCTAAGCACAACAACTGCGCTTATTCTTTAAAAAATATATATCTTGACTACTACTCATTGAACTTTTGTCCTTTTTGTTTTGTTTTGTTCATTAATTTAAGCTCTAGCTTTATAAGCAGCTGTGGTATATTTTTGTGTAGTGTTTTCACTGTTTTATTGTTTGAATGTTGCACAGATACTTAACATACTGCCTCTTAAGATAAGCCTGACTGCCCTCTGTCAAGATACTAGAGGTTTTAAATGGAGGATGGACTCTTGCATGACTCTTGTATGGTTTTTAACATGCAGCTGTGTTTCACTTTAGTGCATCCATTGCTATCACTACACTGAGAAGCATTTATTAACAGTTTTAATACATGCCTCAATATAATAATACAAACTGGTCTACTAAAGTGAAATTCTCCGACATGTTAAAAGCATACAATAGCTTTTAGGTATGTTAGTTCAGGATGCACACATCCAGAACTGGCATGTTTACAAGTGCTGTTGGGTTTGTTTTTGATATGCAGGTGTATTTCACTTTAGTACATCATTTAATATCACTATAGTGAGAGAAATTTATTAAAACTGTTAATAAGTACCTCTAAGTATAGTGATATGAACGAATGTACTAATTAAAGTGAAACACTCCTGCAAGTTAAAAGCATGGAAAGGGAGCACTTTAAATACCAAACATTACATACTTTAAACAGATACTCTGTGCATGCCAAAGCATGCACACTGTATCTGTTTACATCATACATGTGGCTCGAGGTCACAGTCGCATGACTCTGTGAACTTGAGTCACATGCCCTCAGTCCTTCACAGACTGTAAGCAACACCCTTTCCCAGCAAGTCACGGGTGGCGAGTTTTGAAAGGGTGTTGCCTGCAGCCTGTGAAATGATTGACAGGCAGTCCCAGGAATGCAGGGCTTGTGCCCTAGATGCCCAGGAGTGTTGCAAATATGTCGCTGATGGCGTAATGAATGGGAGGCCTCTTTAAATACCCGAAAGTTGAAGGCCAGTGCTGGCACTACTTCAGCACTTAGGGGGTCATTCTGACTTTGACGGGCGGCGGAGGCCGCCCGCCAAAGTCCCGCCGTCAGAATACCGCTGCGCAGTCAAAAGACCGCCGCGGTAATTCTGAGTTTCCCGCTGGGCTGGCGGGCGACCGCCAGAAGGCCGCCCGCCAGCCCAGCGGGAAACCCCCTTCCATGAGGATGCCGGCTCCGAATGGAGCCGGCGGAGTGGAAGGGGTGCGACGGGTGCAGTTGCACCCGTCGTGATTTTCAGTGTCTGCTTGGCAGACACTGAAAATCTTGGTGGGGCCCTGTTAGGGGGCCCCTGCAGTGCCCATGCCATTGGCATGGGCACTACAGGGGCCCTCAGGGGCCCCACGACACCCGTTACCACCAGCCAGGTTCTGGCGGTCAAAACCGCCAGAACCAGGCTGGCGGTAAGGGGGTCGGAATCCCCATGGCGGCGCTGCCTGCAGCGCCGCCATGGAGGATTCCCTAGGGCAGCGAGAAACCGGCAGGACACCGCCGGTTTCCCGTTTCTGACCGCGGCTGTACCGCCGCGGTCACAATGCCCATGGATGCACCGCCAGCCTGTTGGCGGTGCATCCGCGGTCCCCGGCCCTGGCGGTGACCCCCTTAGTCTGCTTAGGGACTAAATTAAAAAAGAAAAGCTGTGTTGCACAACCTCACTAGAGCATGTGTCCCTCCGTAATGCCTGGCTGCCTGACTCTTGTGTCAGCAAGAACGAGAGGCAGCCAGACACAGAGGGTAGCACATATCATGGGCTAAAAGCCCTATTTTTTAAAATTACAAAACTACTTATGTGGATAGTAATTGTTCTTGACAATCACCATGTGCATAAGTAGTAAATTGATGTGGGTGGCCGCCTGGTGCCCTCTAGTGGCAGCCGCTGCTGATCCCTCAAAAGACAAGGAGCAGAAGTCCCCTCTCTCAGTATCCACTACCTGAAATGGGGTACACAGGTTCAAATTGTGCCAGCTTTTATGCCGAAGAGGCCTTCAGATTCTTTTGCAGTAGATGCAGGTGATCCGTGTAGGGCACTAGCAGCGGTGTGTTCAGGGGGCCTAGTCTCATTGAGTAACAGAGGCAGGGAGTCACATAAAGAGTGGTCTTTGGTCCTTCAACACAATAGAATATGTACATAATAATATCAGAGCTCATCTTGGTGTATATAGTGTAAGGGGTTCAGTTTTTTGTGATGGCAGTTGTCAGCAATGAAGGCTACTTCCTAACAACTGGCATTTTGGTCTTTGTAGGGGTAGTGGTAGGTGCAAATTACAGTTGATCGGTGGTACAGATGGGAGCAACCTGATGAAAATGTAGTGCTCCAAGGCTTCCAGTTGTAGGTCCTTAGCTGCTGGCTGCTGACTTGGCAATAATCAAGAGGTGTTGAGTGACGTAAGTCAAGATGAGCCGGAAGGAAAGGCCTCCCGCTCATCAACCCCCAACGGATGTCCAGTCTGCTTTGCATGACTCTGCAGCTGCCTACTAGCCACCGGAGCAATTTGCAGTGCCATTTGAGGAGGGGGCAGACTTCTTCCGCACTCAATCATGCCTTAGCTGTGTGTAGCCCTTCTGGGAACTAGGGGCTCTCCAGGACTGCAGGGGAGGGGTACCCTCATGTTCCTTAATAGAAATAGGGTGGTCAGTGCCAGATGAACCCCAATATTAATGTGTGCACCAGACACTCACCCAACAGCAGCCATCTTGTTGTGTGGCCGGACTCTACTCCACACACCCTTTCTGCAAAATATTGTGCTTGAGTTTGGCCACATTGACAAGAGTGGAGTAAACTTGTGGGTGCACCAATCAGGCGGGAGTTCAGTCACGTTCATATTAACACTGTCTCCTCTCTCTCCAATTGAAAAACACCTTAGACTAGCATGCTTGGGAAATTTTCAAAGTTTAGGATTTTCTTTGGGGGAGCACTTCAGATGCGATCCATTCTGTTGAATATGTCACAACAGATCTTCTTTGGGGGAGTACTTCAGGCTGATAATTTAACTATGCTCATTTCAGATGCCGGCAAATGTTAGCAGAGAAAATGTGTACCTAAATTACCAATGTAGGCAAAAATAGAATCCCAGATACTGATCCTTGGTTGGGTCTCAGCCTGAATCTATTTCAAGCTTATTGACTGCATTGACTCAAATAAGTAAGCTCACGCAGTAAGGTGGAAATCATAATTAATTTATTATGTTACAGCCTTGACTTTCATCCTAACGTGCAGGTAGATATTGGTTAATAAACTGATTAATTGGTGCCTTAGGTGCATATAAGTGTATACATATCTCTAACCATCTTCTTCCTTTAAAACAATGACTACTGTCCTATTTGAATTGCATTCCCCACAAGCAAGCTCCAACTACAGAGATGAAGTGCAGTGCTATTAATTCTAAAAATAACTTAGCCACGGAACTGGAGAGAGAACAAAGGATGGTGATTCAACAAAAATAATAAGAATGAGCTTGCTAAATCCTCTGCTATTTCTTTCAGAAGTTAGCATTCAACTTTACTACTTTGCAACACAAAGAATACTTGTAATTCATTCAGGATCGTCATAGTTAGAAGAGCCTATCTGAAGGCTATTAATGAACACATCACCAAGAAGAGGTACATCCGGACCTGAAAGAGGTCCTTTCAAATGAATTTGTACTGTTTCAACTGAATGCCAAAACGTTTAAGATCAGAGAATTTATCTAATTTTACACATTGTGAGTGAAAGTAAGCAGTAGACATTTCTTCCTCAAAGCCTACGAAATATAAAATATTCCAAAAAAGTACAAACTCTAGGAGAAGTTACAGCTTCTGTCAATGAATAGTGGAGTTAATCTCACCCTTGTCTGGCTTGGTTCTATCAACTGGGTGAGGTGATTGATTCTTGAGGAGGCCGTGCAGTGCATGCCTTGCTGATCCACTGGACAAGGGGCAATGCCCATGCCTCCTCTGTATGATCTGGTTCCTGAGTGAAGTCATCATCATCCCTGCGACTGGCCTGGTGCACCTCAAGTCAGCCACCTTTTGTATTTTTTCAAATACTTTTTAAAAGCAGGCCTTCTTTTGTTTTAGGAAATGGCGTCTGCTGGGCCATCCCCTTACCTCCAGCATCCCCTTCAGACAGAGGCACACTTCGCCTCCTCAGAGGAAGAGGCACGCTACGCCTCCTTGGAAAATCTGTCACTCAGCACTGGCATAATAAAAGCAAATATAGAAGAAAATGTGGCATAAAACCTAAAGCGGGACAGGAATAGAACTATAGCAGGATACAACTAATAGGCTGACCACAAAATGTTTGGGACTTTAAGGGTCACGTCTTTTTTAAGGGCCAGCGACATTGGGAATACACTTCAAAGTACTCTTTCTCAACTAAAACCGACCTCCGGATTGTGATTCACTCTATTTGTGTCTTTCTATCAAAATTCTGCGCCACAATTTTTTGCCATTTTCTAATTTACCTTTTAGCAAGCTTTGATTATTTTGAGATTGGTTGATTGTTATGTTACCATTTTCGGCAATATTAATCTTTCGAGGCATCATTATATTGCATTCAATTATGCAATAAGTAGAACAATTTTACAGAAAAATTCTAAAATTACATTTTGAAGGTCCGAGTTCAAAATCCTTGCAAACCTTTCCCATCGAAATTGACAAAGTGTATGCAAACAAAACTTTGCAACCCCTAAAATGTGGAAGGACTAAATGCAAAAATACAAAAAATAAATGCTGGTGTTGTAGAAGCAGGTGAGATTAGTTGTGTTGAATGCATTACAATCCTGCTTGCAAGTAATGTATTATTTTATTTGTGATTTGAAATTGTTTAAAAAGTTAAGAGGTTATCATTTACAATATCCTTTAGTAGGTGTAGGCTGGGAATATCAAACGCCAAATATCGATGGGACAGAATATCGTTACCACAAAATTGAGGGACAAATTATCAAACAAATTAATGAAGGCAAAGTTTCTATACATTTTCAATACCCAACTTCACATATATGTACCTCAGTGATCTATCTATCTATATATATATATATATATATATATATATATATATATATATATATATATATGTATACATATATATATATATAGTGAGTCCGGTGAGCTTCCTTCCACCGCCAGCAGCCGCATCACAGCATCCATTTACCACACCATCGTATTTGTTGAATATATGATAAAGCAGCACACGATCAATCCATTTAATTTATTTTGAAAAAAGTGTTTCCCAGAACAAAACATCAACGCGCTTTGGCTGAACGCCTTACACTGGACAATTCCCCTCAAACCAAACAACTGCCCAATATACACTTGTTGTACATTGTTTGTTTTCACACCCACTCCTTGCTCACATTGCCATCCTATTGCTCTCAATGATATCCTGGGCACCATTTTGGAAAGTTTACTGCAGTCGTATTCAGTCTTGTCATGTATGCTCTCATTATCGTAATGAGACTACTGGATTTTGAGCAACAAGATCGTCCACAATGTGGGGGACTGAGTCTGGCCCACGGTAGATGACGCTTGTCATTCCAAATCTGGGTTTTGCTCCGGCTAACTATTAGTGCCTCATCTCTCCCAAATGGTAGAGACTATTGGGCAGCCGAGCGCATGACATCTCAGTACTTCTCAGGGAAGTCGTGGTCACTCAGGTCACAACAGGTTCTCTCATACACAGTGCGGTCTCATATATAAATGACAATAGAAGCAGTATACGTTTTAAAGATTGGCTTAATAAAACGACTGCATTTTGGATAACAAAGCGTGAGCTGCAATAACCAGAACTACACAAAACAATAATATTGAAATAGTAACGATGAGAGTGAAGCACAAGAAGAAGGCTATCATAGTGCCACTAGATTATTCTCTCTCCAAGTTAAATTTTGAGCACAGCATGTTAAGCTCTAAGCCTGCCTTTCAGGTTCACCCGCTTGGACATCAACCCTCATACCTGAGCAAAGGCCTGTAATCTGCATCAGCATCTGCAACGGGGCATTCAGCATACAGTTGTGGTTCCCTGGCTGGAATCTCCGTCTTGACGTGTACTAGGACTAGAAAGTGTTTTTATAACTAACACGCAGATGTTCTAAGAAAATGTCCCTACGTAAGGATGTGTATTTTCTACGAATGCTGGAGACTAAACTTCTACCACATTTACCAGCAATGTACCAGACTGTAGCCTTGACTGAAGCACAGGGCGATCAAGAATACATTATTTGAGAACACAGTGCTGAACTAAGCTAAGCAGTGTGATAGAAGAAACTAAAACAAGACCGTAAAAACTGGTTATTGTAAAATAACAGTGTGAAGCTGAATAAAATATATCCAGGGCAAAGTGCACAGCGGCCTAGTATGTTAAACTAACGTGCATGGAGCTATACTTAAAATGGCTACACAACAGTCTTTTGAAACATAACGTTTAAGAACCAGCCTGTTTATTGAAGATCAAATATTGACTTCCTTAAAATTCAATCCTCCATCTATTAAACACCTGATTGTGCAATACAAAGTGATATACATAACAAAACCATTATCATCATGGTTATAAAGTATCACTGTTTCAGTTGTATATCATCAAACACATATTTGGTAATGTTCAATAGAATAACCTCCTATATGATTACAGATTGCTTAAAGCCCAAACCCAAAATTTATAATAGCATATATTAAATAAATTTCAGGAGCAAATATCCAAAATGGTGTAGTACTGCTACTGTACATCACAATACAACAACTGTGTATCTCCAGTTGCAAACATGATATATTTTGTACACAACATTACTCAAGATTACAAAATCGCAGATATACTGGCCACCTAGTCAGGTAAACACCTATCAGAAGGGGTCTCTGACATCACCTGCTGGCACTGGCCACTCAGAGGCTCCATTGTGCCCTAACACCTCTGCATTCAAGATGGCAGAGCTCTGGGACACACTGGAGGAGCTCTGAGCACCACCCCTAGTGTGGTAATGGGCAGGGGAGTGGTCCCTCCCCTTTCCTTTGTCTAGTTCCGCACCAGAGCAGGGGCTGGGGGATCCCTGAACCAGTGTAGACTGGCTTATGCTTATGCTTATGGAAGAAGGGCACCATCTGTGCCCTTCAAAGCATTTCAGAGGCTGGGGGAGCCAAATCTGGCATGGGGGACAATTCCATGATCTGAGACATGTTACATGGCCATATTCGGTGTTACCATTGTGAAGCTACGTATAGGTATTGACCTATATGTAGTGCACGCGTGTAATGGTGTCCCTGCACTCACAAAGTCTGGGGAAATTGCCCTTAACTATGTGGGGGCACCTTGGCTAGTGCTAGGGTGCCCTCACACTTAGTAACTTTGCACCTAACCTTCACTAAGTGAGGGCTAGACATATAGGTGACTTATAAGTTACTTAAGTGCAGTGTAAAATGGCTGTGAAATAATGTGGACGTTACTTCACTCAGGCTGTGGTGGCAGTCCTGTGTAAGAATTGTCTGAGCTCCCTACGGGTGGCAAAAGAAATGCTGCAGCCCATAGGGATCTCCTGGAACCACAATACCCTGGGTACCTAGATACCATATACTAGGGAATTACAAAGGTGTTCCAGTGTGCCAATCAGAATTGGTAAAAATGGTCACTAGCCTGCAGAGACACTTTTAAAGGCAGAGAGAGCATAAGCACTGGGGTTCTGATTAGCAGAGCCACAGTGACACAGTTAGGCACCAAACAGGGAACACACATTGAGGCCACAACTATGAGCACTGGGGTCCTGGCTAGCAGGATCCCAGTGAGACAGGCAAAAACAAACTGACACTCAAGTAAAAATGGGGGTAACATGCCAGGCAAGATGGTACTTTCCTACACACACACACACACACACACACACACATATATATATTCACTAAACAAACAAAGGGATGGGCATAGTTAGGAAATAGAATTAAAAAACCCATAGACATTCACTTAAAAAAACAATGTTACAGGGACGTTATAGTTAGGCTTACATTTTAAACTTACAAAACCATAGAAATTCACCAGTCATAGTTATAGTTACCTCAAATAGTTATAACTAGTGCCCTAAGGTAAGTATAACTTGCGCCCTCAGTAAATATATTTATATATATTCACGGAGCAAACCAAAGCTACAGGGACGTTGTAGTTAGGTTGATGTTTTACCCACACAAACCCATAGAAATTCAGCAGTTGTAGTTAAAGTTATACTTATGTTAAGAAACTATGGTGGTCATTATGAACATGGCGGTAAACACCGCCCGCCGGCGGTGACGGTAACTACCGTCAACAGGCTGGTGGTCCGGACCACCAAATAATGAAGCATATGAAAAACAAGTAGCGGTCCAGCCACACACTGCCATCTTTGTAGTCCTGACAAGGGCGGAGGAAGCCGCCCACAGGCCGACGGAAAGATCCTACCAACCCACCAAATAATGAAACACCAGACCGCCATAAGTTCTGGGGCAGGAGCACCACCAGGCAAAGTGTGGCGGAGGTACATAGAACATGCCAACGCAGACATGGAGCAAGAGTTGGAAAAAACGCCAGTGCTGCTCCTTGCCATATTCCTCCCGGACCGCGACCGACGACGAAGACGACGACAGTAAGTAACGCAGCCTAGTACACATGGGAATGAAGGGCACAGTTACACACACACCCCACCCACCCTGCAACGCACTCCAAACCCTCCCACATCCCAAGCCATACATACCATAACAAAATGTACTTACCAGCCACAAGCCAACAAAGACCTACACCAAAGTACACAAATGTGCACACCACACCCCCACAGTGAAACACAGAACAACGTCACTATATTGTGCCAACAACACTACTAGGCACTGAAATTTATTTAAGTGGAAAAAAGTAATGTCCAAATAAGGCCATTGGCCAGTCCATTAGAAAATCCCAGAAGGGACAATATAGGCCGAACTTGACTCCCACATGTGCAAGGGGGACTCCACTCGAAAGGGCGTCAATGGGGCAGCCAGGCACTTCAGGGAACAGGGGCAAGGGGCAGCAGTGGTGGGGACTGACGTCTGGAAGGGGGGCTTATGCTTAGGTTTGGGAGGTGGAGAGGGTTTGGGCTTGCCTTTGGAAGTAGGGGGAGTGTGTTTGGACTGGGGGTGGCAGAGGGACCTGGGGCTACATGGGGCCTCTTCCTTCCTGGGGAAGGGGATCAGGAACAGGAAGGGCAGACTGGAGCAGACTTGGACAAGAAAGGAGTGGACTGGGCAAAGACATGGGCATGTTTAGGGACAAGACGGGGTGGGCCAGTGGGTTCAAACAGGTGAACATGGGAGAGGAAAAGCTTCTTAGGTGCAGTTGGAAGGGATTTGGAGGCAGGTCTGGGAGTTGAGGATAAAGGAGTGCTCTCATCAGGTGCAGGTGTGCTGAATGTGGATTCAGGTGCCTGTAACGTATGCTTATGTGTTGTGGATGTGTGTGGTGTGGATATGTGCGAATATTTGAGTGTTTTGGGAGGAGGGGGTGGACACAGTGGCACAAGACAGGCTGCCAGTGTACATGGATGTTTTCTGTATGTCTGCAGGTCTGGTGAGTGTGATACAAGTGTCTGTCAAAGTAGTTGTGGTGAGTGCAGGTGTGGTTTGGTATTGCTGCAGCTAATCTTGGACTAGAGGATCTCTGTTAACGACAAGATGGAAGGGCTATGATTAATAAAAGCTATGGAGAGGCTGCCCTGGTATAAACCTTATCATAAAACCTATCATCTTTGGTGAAGTTGAAAGTTATTGCCCTCATCAGAGAATTTGTGAACCAGCATTGGAACTAGAAAGTTGATGTTTTCCATCCCTCTTCGGATTTAATTTATATCTTCGCCCTGGTTGCAGGTTATTGATGATTGGGAAGGATTGCAAAATTGATGAAGCCTGCGGTATTTTGTATTATGAAGTACTGAAGGACCTGCCCTGATGAAGGCGGCTCCCTAAATTAAAGGATTACCGCCGAAACACGCGTAGGCTTGGATCCTACTTTTGTTGGTGCAGAGAACGTATGATTTGGTTATTATCAGACAAGACTGTGCGATAACTGTGATTGAAATAACAGGATTATGTTATTTTGAGTTGTGTTACGGCTATTGCCGAAAGAGGAAATGCTTTTATTCACCGTAATCAAATGTATTTGTGAGGTTTAAAAGTTTTATATGCTAATTGTTGTGTTATCACCATTGTGTTGTTTTGTCTTTTGTGGCACTTTGTCCTTGTGAGTCATTGTGGTTGTATATTGATGTATTTGTATTCATTGTATTGAATTGTTTTTTAACATTTATGTATGATTCAGGCTTATATTTGCTAACTTCCCTGTGTTATATTTGTATATCTATAAAGTTAAGGTATCTTTGTTTTTTCTTATGCACATACACATCTAATAAATATTATCTTTGAATCTATTTTTATAAGTTTTTGCTTTGAATTGTTTTGGAAAATGTTGAACATTGGTTGTAGCTCATTTTCTTCTTGTTTGTACTCAAGTATATTTCCCTGGATGGGCTACTGATCAAACCAGGGACCCTCGATAGTTCATTCCCGAGGGCAGGTGTGGTGCCTGGGATGCATGTCTGGATGTCAGATATTGTGGTGACTGTATGAATGGGGGCAGCAGCAGTGACTCAAGGTGCAGTGCGTGTGGTTGTGCATGGTGATGTAACAGACAGCGTGGCGGTGGTGGTCGACACACTGGGGGAAGTGGATGTTGTTGTGTGTGCTTTTGTATGTTGGATGTGTTCATGCCTGTGGTGGGAAGTGTGGTGCTTGTGTTTTTCAGTGTACTTCTTGTGTGTTGATCTGTGTGCATGGCTGTCTGTATGTGTGCTTGGGATGGGTGAAGGGAGTGGGGTGCTGGAAGGGGTAGAGGTGGGGGATGGAAAGAGCAGGGACACTGGCTGCCATCAAAGAGGAGGCCAGAGCCTGAAAAGATCTCTGTAGGCCAGACATGGCACCGTGAATGCCTTCCAGGTATGCATTGCATTGCTGCATCTGGGATGTCAGCCCCTGGATGGCATTTACAATGGTTGTCTGCCTTACACAGATGGTCCTCAGGAGGTCAATAGCCTCCTC
This sequence comes from Pleurodeles waltl, assembly GCF_031143425.1. Classification (NCBI taxonomy): domain Eukaryota; kingdom Metazoa; phylum Chordata; class Amphibia; order Caudata; family Salamandridae; genus Pleurodeles; species Pleurodeles waltl. The sequence goes on along the minus strand of NC_090439.1, from coordinate 168,462,070 downwards.
CTTGAGGGTAGCAGGGCTGACTAGGGCAGGGGATGAGGTGCCTGGGGCAAAGAAGACACCCACCCTCATGTGTGAGCGGGCATGGGCAACTCGGTGGGGAGCAACTGGGAGGGCAGTGATGGTATGGGGGTGGCGGAAGATGGCAAAGAATGGGTGGGCCCAGTAGGGTCCACCACCACCAGGGAGCTCCCATCGGAGGAGGTATCAGAGTCACTACCTACAGTGGTAGTTGCCTCCCCCGTGGTACTCCCCTTGCCCTCCAACCCACTGGTCCCCTTGGTGTCGCTCAACTCTGCCTCCTTGGAAACGTGGGCTGCTGCATCCCCACTCGCCGGTGCCTCAGCTCCCTCGCCTGATGATGCTAATGTACACAAAGGACACAAGAACACAGGGGTGGGGAAACAAGACAAGGGAGAACTCTGTCATATCCTGAGTATATGTACATTTTGGCTCACACACACTCCCATCCAGGTAATGCACGTACCCTCAGCACAGATAACATACGTAATGAATGTGCCCCTGACTAGTGGGCATGACCCCAGAATACACCACACAACCCTAATGAAACACAAACCTGATACACTGTGTGGAGTACACCCATGAGAGACCTTGCCCAGCCAATGCACTTACAAGTACCTAAGGCCACAATGAATACCAGATGACAGAAATGGGAACCCTCATAGGCCTATAGAGCCTGCCAAAACTAGCCATTACACCATCCCAAAGACTTGGGGCCATATTTATACTTTTTGACGCAAAACTGCGCCGGCGCAGTTTTGCGTCAAAAATATTACCGCCGGCTAACGCCATTTTGGTGCTCCGTGCAGGCATCAAATTTATACTTTGGCGCACGGCGGCGCAAACCACAGGTGGGAGTCATTATTTTTGGCGCACACCGCAGCGTCAAGTCGTAAATCAAAACGACGTTAACGCGGCGGAAATGACTGTGGGTCGATTTACGACCCCGCAAACCAGATATGCGCCATTTTTTGATGCAATAGCGTAAAAAAAAACCTGCAATTTCACCAGAGGAGAGTCAAAATGGATCCCAGATGCCACGACAGACCCCAGGAAGATAACAACAGACCAGGAACCAGCCAGGAGGACCCACACAAGAACCAGAACACTTATAAGAAGAAAAGAAAGTGTTGCTTCAGTGCAGAGGAGCAGGAAATTCTGGTTAAAGAGGTGACGGAACACCAGCACCAACTGTTTGTCACCTCAAAGTTGCCAATTAGTAGGAGAGAGGCTATATGGCAACAAATTGTCAACAAGATTAACAGTGTGGCAGAAGTATGCAGAACAGTCATTAAGTGCAAGAAACGCTGGCATGCCTGCAAGCGCAGGACCAAGGAAAAGATGTCCAGGAACAGGAAGGCAGCACTGCAGACTGGAGGTGGGAGTCCAGCACACCAGGAGGCCCTGGACCACATGGAGGAGATGATCGCAGCCATCATCCCAGAGGAGATGGTCACAGGGATTCAAGGACAGGACAGTGCAGACTAGCAGGAGACAACGCACATGCAGGGTAAGTCGCATGGGGAATTATAATGCAATAATGTCAACTGTGAGCAGGGGGGATACCGACCACAAAATGCATGGAAGTCATCATATACATGGAGTGGCATGGGTAAAGGGGCACGGCATGGGGGCATGGCCTGCACAAACAGAAGCTGGGGCACACCATTACACTACACCAAAAACAGTCCCATGGGGGCATGCTGTCATGCCAACGATGGAGCAAAGGGAAAGCCACGTCAGGAGGGAAGGGCACAACGTCAAACTGACATCCCAGCACACGTCAGCCACCATACCCCCTACATTAACTAGGGCCCTCTTAACAACCTCTAGCCATACCGACAACTGGAATGTAACTGCGACAACAGTTGCCACTACCACCTCTGCTCTGTGTGCAGCTCAAGTAGCCAATGGCAGTAACCTCCCCATGGATCATACACACCTAAATTAGGGGGTGAGGATGACAACTTTAACAATCACCAGAAACAAGACAAAGGCCCCAGTACTGTCAAATGTCAATGCCCATAGTTGTCGCAAACATCAGCCAATGTAAACATCAATAGGAGCTACAGAACACTAAGGACACACCCATGCTGCATATGTCAGGGTCCATCCTGTGCCTGGGTAACAATGCAACATCCCAAATGTCATACTGCTCAGCCAACAGCATTGAGAGGGGGACACATGTAACTGGTCACTGAAATACACCTGCACAGTCAGAGGAGGAAATAGGACACTGATACGATTATCAGGGCAATCCAATGTAACACACATTCCCCAACATCAGCAGTACACATTACCAATGCCAACATCTATATTGTGTCATACCATTGCTATGCATAGGATATGCCACATGTCAAATACATTTAAGTGGATGTGAAAGATCAGAAATTGGAGCAGGTCCAGATTGTTAAATGTGCTGCCAGGGCCATCAGAACACCCACAGCCAGTGAAAGGTCTCACCATGAGAATGGATATAGACGGAGGCTTGAGTAGGACAAGAAGGTGGCAATTCTCTATTTGGCCTAAACCAACACTTAGAGGCGATGATGCTGACAAGTCTAATAACTCAATAACATACATGTGACATGCAGGTGGGCCATAGGCCTGGAAGAATGCCCATCTGAAGGACTGAAGCAATGAACACGAAACAAGATCACAAAGTGAATTCATCACAAGGCAGGCATGTCACATCAAAATTGTCACAACACAGACACACTAATTGTACCCTGTTTCATTGCAGAGGAAGATGGATCTCCTGCGGATATGCCTGTCCCAGATTACCCTGATGACATGGATGACGAGCCGATAAACATTCCCCAGGAGACTATCCAAAAGGTCCTTGAAACCCTCCAGACCCCACCTTCAGTCACAAGGAGGAGCACAGAACAAACAGCCATCACAGAGGATCCACCCACCACCCCAATTGTAAGACCTGTCAGCTCCAATACAGCTGAGGACTCGGACGACACTGGCACCAGCTTTGAGAGAACTGTAGTTGGAGTACAGCTGGAGCTGGCCAAGGAGGTGCGGGTGGGGATGCAAACTATGGCAGCCAGCCTAGAGGGGGTGCGTTCGTGCATGATGTCATCTGCAGATCAGGCAGCAGCTATGCAAGCCCTAACATCTATCTTGCAAGAATTGCAGAAAACCCAGAAGGAAATCAGCACAGCTGTAATACAGTTGACCCAACACCCACAATAGCAATCCTGTCAACGCGTGCACGAATGCAACATTGAACCCCTCAGGGCCGACCTGGCTGCCTACCATCGTGATCTGGCTGCTATTCTCAAGAACCAGCAGATACTCCTTGCTGCAGTACTGTCCTTAAGACCTTCACAGGGAACAGCGACCGGGATGTCTAACTCCACGTCTTCTAACACTGAGTTGTGTGTTGCCCCTTCACAACCAACAACAACAAGGACAGAGGAGGCAACATACACATTAGAAGAAGAAGACATGGAACAGATCACATTCACAAGGAAAATGACCCGGAAACACTAGTCCCTGCCACATGGCCAACTATTACCAAGGTCCTGTGCTTTGTAATGTGCCAGTCTTGCAACAACTGTACTCAAGCACTGTTCTGCAAACCACTGTATATCTTGTCACCCAGCCCAGTAATTGTCTCTCTCCTACTCATTTGCAAATTCTGTCCCTCTGCACTGTCTGAAACATCAGCCCCAACATGTCAAAAGCATTTTGGTAAACCCTTGTGTAGGATCACAATGTAAGATGTCACTATAAGGGACTCACAATCATGGACAATGTACAGATAGCACTACAGCACTTTTCAATAAATAGCACTTACACAACAAATCTGTCTCTGGGTAATGTGACATATCAACTTTGCAGTAGATAACTGAAATGTGCCTACTGTCAAATTATGTAGCTTGTCAATACAACTGTCCTGATATCATGTAGTCAGATAAATCAGCACAGTGCCCATGATTGCATCATACTCTGCCCTTCCTGAGGGTAAGATATGATGAAGTGAGAAACCGTACACCATCATGCTGTGTTGGAAAGAATAATGCTTCCTCAAGGGATATCTAAGTCATCAAATAGTGGCCGTAAAATGTTGTCAACATGCAATATTACCACATATAACAGTGCACACTAATCTAAGCAAACACTACAAAAACTGCATAAATGAAGGTGTCTGAGTTTACATACAAATAGGTAATCATGCTGAACTGTGTCACAAATGACGTATGAGAGTCATGAAGACAAGAATACAAGAGTGCCAATGAGAACTCATCTTATAAGGGTGTCCTTGATCATCACACTGCAGTCAGACCTAAAACTGTTCCCCCAATACCAAGTCTGGAAGCACTGTTTGTGACTTTGAAAGCACACTTATCAACAGAAACACATTGTCTTCCATATTAACTGTGATTGGTGGTTGCAACAAAGGGTGGACACTTTGCAAGGTAGCTCTGGGCTAGTTGCCAATCATACAGCTCAGTTGGGATTTGTTTGTAGCATAGGACACAAATGTAATAGTACAAAATGTATGTACACTGAATCCAAACCCAGGATCAAGTACCATTTAACACATACTGTTAAGGGTTAACCAAATATTTATTAAATGCTAATCACAGAAGAGGAAACTGAGGGAAAAATCTTACCTACCCTAATCTACCCTGACTATTCATTACCCACAACTGTCCCTAACTAATCTAAGCTACACTTACTTATCACATGTAACAAAACGTTCTAAACATCTACCCTCCACCCCCCTTATGAGACGGGACACATGGGGGACAACACATACTAACCTAAACACATACTATACTATCCTAAACATATATTTTTTTGTATTTGTTTTTTAAAACACACAAGAACCCCAACATAGCCCCCCACCCATCCACCCACATACTTAATAAGTAAAAATAGAAAGAATCAGGACCCCCCACCCACTAACACTAACTAAACTAACAGCCTATACTAACCTAACACTAAGCCCCCTAAGCCCACTAACTATAAGAACAAGGAAAGAGGAGGGAGGGGAGGGAATCATTTCCATTTCAAATACAGTCTAGAGGTTGGCCCTGCAGAGGGTCCTCTTAATTGACTTAACACGCCGGTTAATGTGAGGCACATCCTGGCTCAGGTGGCTTAACTTGCGCAGCACACAGTCCATCGTCCGTTCCATGTTGTGGAAGGCTGCAGGGTCAACAGATGGAGCTGTGGCAGTCTGGGTACCGGGGGAGGAGGTCTGTGTGTGTGTGGAGCCAGGCCCAGTGGGCTGTCCTGCACCTGTACCAATCCTGGTGCCTGGAAGTCCAGCAGATGTAGGCACAACAGTCCCAGCTGTGGGTGGGGCCACCTGGCTTGAAGTGGTGGTTGTGCTGGTGGTGGCTGTGGTGGGCAAAGTAGTCCAAACTTGTAGGAAGGCTCTCCATGCCCCAGAGGCCCGTTCATGGCAATATCGCCGGGACATCCTCCTGAACCGCCACTCCACCAGCAGGATGTGCTGGTATCTCATGGCCCGGCGCTGGAATTCACGGACCTGGTCTGGAGTCATGTTTGCAGCTGTGAAGACAAATGCAAATATTTTACATTAGTAACTGCATTGTGTGAAATGGCACAAGAAGTTAATCAGACAATACATCTACAGTACTTGTAACAGCTCATATCACAATACAGATCATTGAATGTCCCTGCGGAAGTACATGGCAGGCCAGCCTACAAAGGTCACATCACACATAGCACATCCATAACCTACAAGATGGGTAACAACTGGCTTTGACTTGCAATCTGAGTTCTGCCAGTTATCAGCTAAGAATCATGCTGCATATCCTCCGCCAAGACCTGGGCTGCAAATGTCAGTGTACGGATTGCAAAACTAAAGCCACATGGTCTGCAAGTTGTAACTGGACTTGCCAGTATAGTACCAAGGCCCATATTTATACTTTTTGACGCTAAACTGCGCTAACGCAGTTTAGCGTCAAAAAGTTTTGCGCCGGCTAACGCCATTCTGAAGCGCCATGCGGGCGCCGTATTTATTGAATGGCGTTAGCCGGCGCAAGCAGACCGGCGCTGCCTGGTGTGCGCGAGAAAAACCACGTACACCAGGCAGCGCCGGCGTAGGGGGAAAATGGCGCATGGGCGTCTTAAAATGGGGCAAGTCAGGTTACGTCGAAAAAATCATCGTAACCCGACTTGCGCCATTTATTTTCGACGCCCATCCCCCATCAACATGACTCCTATCATTGTAAAGATAGGAGTCATGCCCCTTGCCCAATGGCCATGCCCAGGGGACTTCTGTCCCCTGGGCATGGTCATTGGGCATAGTGGCATGTAGGGGGGCACAAATCAGGCCCCCCTATGCCACAAAAAAAAAAAAAAATACTTACCTGAACTTACCTTAATGTCCATGGGATGGGTCCCTCCGTCCTTGGGTGTCCTCCTGGGGTGGGCAAGGGTGGCAGGGGGGGTCCCTGGGGGCAGGAGAGGGCACTCTGGGCTCATTTTGAGCCCACTTGTCCCTTAACGCCATCCCTGACCCAGGCGTTAAAAAGCGGCGCAAAAGCGCCGTTTTTGGCCACGCCCACTCCCGGGCGTCATTTTTGCCCGGGAGTATAAATACCACGTAAAGGCCTGGGAGTCATTTTTTAAGACGGGAACGCCTCCCTTGCATATCATTAACGCAAGGAAGGGGTTCACGCTAAAAAATGACGCACACTCCGGGCACTTTGGCGCCCGAAGCGTCTAACGCCAGAGTATAAATATGGCGTTAGTTTAGCGTCGAATTTGCGTCGAAAAAAACGACGCAAATTCGGCGCAACCAGAGTATAAATACGGCCCCAAGTGCCATACCTGAGTGTGTGTACTAGGTTCCAACCAAACAGTCACTTATTCACATGTATGTGTAACATACTGGTAGCATCAGTACTAGGTACCCCATTCACAAACCCATGCCCGTGTTTGAGGGTGGGGGGTGGATAAACAACTATCAATTTCCAACAACATGTACACCGAGGAGTGTATAGAAAACTCCACACGTGTTTGGCTCTACACACACTCCACAGGTAAGGTCTATCAACAATTCAGAGTCAGCAGACCCTAGAGCAATCATAGGGCCACACATGTCAGGAAATGCAGAACTTGGTACACAACATATACTTCCAGTAAGGCCTGACTTACATCAGACACAGAGTTGCAAGAACACCCATGATCATGATTTGCATGCACACCTAGGCCATTGCACTTAAGTTCCACATACTTGTAGCACTACATGTGGAAGTACATGCTGCTAGGAGGTTCTACCTACAGTTTCATAATTACATTGGTAAATAGGGAAGCAGAAGTCTATTGGAAAGCAATTTGCTGTACCAATCTTGGAGAATGTGGGTCTGACAGGCTGACTAAATCCGAGCTGACTTCCAGTGCGACTCTTGTTGATACAAGTGTCATCCACATGACTAACCCCAGTACTCACAGTGGGGCCTACAGGAATGGCCTACAATCCCTACATAAGACCATTGGATACGCATTGGCCAACTTAAAACATGTGAGAAACTGAAATCCCTTGCATGGAACAAGAGAAATGATTGCCCAACGCATCACACCTTGCTATGCGTTCAACACACACGAGTCCATAAACAACAAACACAACACATAACAGACATATCAACACTTACTGGAGTGATCGGGGTCCTCAAATGTTGCCACCTCTCCCACAGTGTAGGGTGCCGGTCCACCTGTAAGGCATGGAAGGAAGAAATGTGGTCAAAATCTGTGCACAGAGCAACAATTTCATAAACATATACAATGTGTAGGCTGAATAAGGAAATAGCAGCCATTCAGACATGATGATACTGCATCTGATATATCACGGCCAACTTGTACATAGCATGGGTCTCCTGTGACAGTTACACACATATCTGCACACATACATTGGCCCTAACTATCATGTGGTTGCAAACATGCCCCGTAATTGGTGACCAGAGAAAATATGGAGTGTAATCGTCTCATCATGTGCATCCAAGAGAGACATCCAAAGCCTGGTTACTTGAGGACTGCATTACCAGTCAAACATGCCTTTTGGCCATGACACATTTATTACACATAGGTACAATGTACAGAGGGAGGGGCAGGGACTTTTGTAAGCCCTGCTGTTGTTACATTTGATTCAATTAATGTGGCCCAGCTATGGTGATTTGCACCAACCATGGAGATGTGAAGCCATGTCCATACCTTTGGACTGCCATCCATATTTGGAATGTGGCACAACTAACTCCAACATTCTAAGATGTTAGCTGAGGGCACCTTACACCTTTTCACGATGTTTTCAAATCCAGATCTGACATGTATCCAAAAAGATCAAGGAACACAATAATCCCAAATATGCATAGTACTTCCATGAACGCTTTCCTTCCACACTCACCAGACTCACATGAGACATATGTCTGAGCCACTTTGCTATTATCAGTTGACGTGAAGGCAGCACTCATTTTCTGCATCATGTGGTGATTCTAAAGTCAGTCTAGCTATTGCGTCAACAAAGTTAGCCAATATGTTGATACATCTTTACTTCTCTGTCAATAGTACCATATATAGACATGATTGGCTCCTATTTTGTTTGGTTGTCTGACACAAAGGCCGCACCAATTTATTTCATGGAAAAGTATCCTGTAAGTTTGCTGAGCACGTGCTACCTGACAGCTAGCAATTGTGATCCTTACCATAGTGCATCAATTATCCCTGTATGTTTCCCCAGCATTACACACAGTCAGCAAGGTAGCTGGCAGACATAGTACAAATCCTCTTATGTCACTACAGAGCATTTAATCGGGCACATTTACATGATCAGTACTCACCAACAGTGCCACCAATCACGATTCCCAGGTGGTCCAAGAGATCCTGCTCCCTGGTGATGAGGTCAGCCCACCGGTGCTTCAGCTGGTGGTCACTCCTCTGGCTGGCATACACACGCTGCAGGTGATGCAGCACCTTTCCCCACCGGATTCTGCGCGCCTCTGTTGGATACCCCTGTATCACCCTGCCCCCTGCCTCGATCATGAGTGGCAAGAAATGGCACACAAGCCATATGAACCGCCCCAACTCCTCTTCACCCATCCTGCCAAGACGTGGCCTACCAGACATAGTGGAAATTTGAAAGGGAATAGGGGTAAAAGAAATAGAAAGGGGAAAAGGGGGAAAGTAGGGTTACAAATACTGATGAAAAGTAAACTTAACCACTAAAAGAGCCCAACTATCCCCAAGCTAACACTACCCCACAACAGACTCCCACAAACAACAAAAACACTAGGTAAATGGACAAATGTACACAAAACACAGTAGAACAGTATACACCAACAATATTTATTTCACAAATGGACAATACAGATAGCACACAGGACAAAAAAGCACAAAATCTCAGGACACCACTCTCTACACAGCCACACAGTCCAGAAGAATCATTGACTGCAAAGTGAAAGTGAAAGTACACCCACTGTACATGATCTGTACACAGGATATCCTAAGACATCAATTCCTGTATGAAATGTCCGCCCTTTTTCGCGTTATGCGTCATTTTTTGTCCACCAATACTGTATTTGCGTCATTTTTTTTCTGCACAGGAGTGAAAAGTAGCCTGCATCCAAATAATAGTACATGGCATGTACAAATATCTGGATGCGGCCTAATGTTCACTTCTGTGCGTCACAAAAATGACACAAATACAGTATTGGTGAGTAAAAAATGACGCTTAACGCTAGGAACGTCAAAATTTCAGTGCATTAACTGGTTTTGGGCAATAATTTTTCTGTTTTTTTGTTCTGTTACATTTGGGACACATCAGAGAAAGGCTGATTGAACACACTATGGTGTTGATGTTGTATGTTCACATGTGTGACATCATACTGCAGCGGACCATGATCCGCTACTCCCTTCACAGTATTTTTATGGTTGGCTGACGCAATAGATGGTCATAAGTGTGGCCTACATATATGTGTTGCACAAATTGGCCATGTTTGGCATAAGGAGAGGATAGCAATGTGACGCACATATGTACAATACCTAAATGCCTTTGGCTCAAAGTGTGTGCTTTGGCAACTAACACATTTGTTGACCAAGTGTGTGTGTATCACATGAAGCATTATTGCACATATGCTTGTATGAATGTGACGTCCATGTGTCCAATCCTTAGATGCAAGTCATTGTGGAACTGATAGAGGGCATGTGTTAGTCATACATGTAGCAACATTTGTAATATGGACTTCCAAGATTTAGGGTAACGTAGACACCACATGTGACAAAGCATGCACCAGATAGATGGCAGACGCATGTTCATGTCAATGGTCCACATTTTCAACTTCCTATGTCCTAGAGTTTTGGTAACAGCTTCCTAAGCACTAGTTGGTGAATCCCACAGTGAGTCATACACATGCATTGAGGAAGTGGGTACCATGTTGTTTGCACAGACAGACAAGGGTGAATCTCAAATGTATGATGACACCACAGTTGAGGCCATAGAAGTGAGCCACAACTATCAAGTGGCTGTGGTGGACCAGCATACAAGACAGCACGTGTCCACATATTTCCAGTGATCAATTGCACATAGGTGTCTTGTTCATGTGTGTGGTCCAATGATGATCCTGTATATAGTTTGGGGTGTAATTTGTCACAGTTCGGTCCAGGACTCATCATGAGTCAGTGGCAGCTATTCCTGTATCTACTGAGTATCCTTGGCTGATCAATGTGAGAAAAGTGGATGAGGACATGTGAACCTACATGGGGATGGTCCCACCCTGTCACTAAAGACGTGTAATGAGACAGTCAACAGGGCAACCTTGGTGTGCTGAGTGAGATAATGTCTCAGGTGTCATGTTCCGGCAGGTGTCATTACAATATTTGCACACAGGTTAGCCTCTGCAAATTCCCACTGCATCTGGGAACATCATAGCCTCTGTGCTGATTATTCTCGCAGCTATTAACCACACACGGCCCATCAATATGTTGTGAGCACTGTGATTCTGTGTGTGAACTGTCATGGTCCTGCCATGTGTGTATTTTTCATGGACATTATCAGAGGTTGCTGGTTCTGCTGAAGGCCCCGTACCCAATCCCTGCATACGGCCCTGGGACACTGTCACATTTTGCCATTCATGGATAAATGAGACCCAGACAAGGGATGGGCCATGAATTTTGATTTTCCCTGAGGATTTTACTCAAATGGTACAGTTAAAAGGCAGATGATGCTATACAATGTATTTGGGTATGCATTGAAGAAGCCCATGCCCAATACCCCCTGATGAATGAGAGGTTTGCTAAAGCAAGTGTGGTACATATGTAGACACAGGGATACTTTAGTGTGGCGCACAGACAGATGCCAGTCAGGCTGACAGAATGCAGGGTGATTTCAGGATCCAGCAATTTGACAAGTTACATAATCAGTGATCTGACTCAGACTGTTTGGAGGACGAACTAGACAGTTGACATGTCAAACTGTGCATGTCCTGTGTTTTTGAAGGTGACAAATGAACCCAAGGGCTGTGTTACATGGCTTAATTAGTATCAATGCCTAACGGTGTATTTGACAAAATGGCAACTCTTATGCTGTTCCAGGCATCAGCAGGGGCAGTGCTTGTTGAAATGGGTGGTGTGCATAGAGGTGATCACAGGTGAGGGCTGCATCCGTTTCTCACCAGTCCTGTAGGTGAGATTTGCATTCTAAGGGCCAACATACTTTTTCACACGGGAAGCAATCTACAGGTGCTAACAGGGCTTAGAAAATAGAAGACAGTGTATAAATTAACCTGATGTCCATGCAGTCAGATGTTGTATGACAATGGCATACCATAGAAAAGGGTGTAGCACACTGGATTGCTATTGTTAGTCTGTGTGTGTAGAGGAGGTAATATCAGGGTACACATCTTAGTATTCCAGGGACCCCTTCAGACAGGTGGGTTGTGACCAGGTGCATGGGTGTGTCAGGAGTTGGGAAATGGGCTGACATGTACATGGAATGTCATGTGTGCAATGCTGCTCGTATGAGTGGCACTTGTGCTGTCTATGTTCTGCTTCTATGGAACTATAGTCACAGATAGTCCTTGCAAATATTGGATGCAGTTGGACTTACTGCTGTCAAGGGTCTGATCAGACATTCCTGTTACTGATGCAAAAGCACATTGACTGCCTCATGTATGAGGCTTGTTTTCTCCTTATTGAGTGATGGTGTCTTAGTTGTGTGCCATATGCTGCGTTGGACCTTTATTTCAACATGTATGTGTGAAATAGGTGTGGTCCTCTGCTATTGGCCTTCAAAGGAGAAATGTACATGATAGATGTAATTTACAGTGTGTGTGTATGTGACCATTGTATGTTAGGCATCACAATTGCTCTGGGATTTTCAGTGTCCTAATCAGTATCTCAGCAATGCTCCATGAGGCAACACTCTTATTCTGACAAGTAGAGATGAAGGTGTGCAAAAATGATTAACCAGACCATGATATGGTGATTATTATAGGTGTTTATTTAAATTAGTTAACTAAAGTGGTGAAGTTGATTATATTTAAAAGAAATTGTTGACGATATCTTGTCGCCTGCGTATACCTGCGGCCGTGTTCTGTAGTTCCCCCTCATGTTGCATGCCAGCATCCTCCTCTTCCTCCTCTTCAGGCATGTGTGGCTCTGGTTCCAGGAGGGGAATGTTCCTTTTGATGCAAATGTTGTGCAGAATAGCACATGTTAGGATGATCTTACAGACCCTCTCCGGGGAATATAGGAGGCTACCACCAGTGATGTCGAGGCACCGGAACCTTGACTTGAGGATGCCGAAGGTCCTCTCGACTATGCTACGTGTCCTATTTATGTGCGTCATTGTAGGCACGCTCTGCAGCAGTACTCGGGTTGCCAATAGGTGTCATTATCCATGGCTGGATGCCATACCCCTGATCAGCTGCAAGAGAAAATGAATGGGATCATGTTGATGTAGCTGGCCCTATTGAAATGACCTTGCATGGCAGTTGTTGTCTTGTGTTGTCTGTGACTCTTTTGTATTATAGTGTTCCTTCTTAGGCTTGTCGGATATACCATCTGCATTGTGTTGTTTCCTTGGCTGAACGAGTGTTTGCCTGCTGACTGTTTGTCAGCAGTATGTTTTGGGATTTGCAGTACAGTGTGCCCTCCCTAGCATTGTGACTTGTGATACAGGTGTTCCTGTGTCTTCAATGGGGGTGAGATGATAGTTCCATACACAGGTTAAAATTGACAGTGTTTTTAACACGTTCAAATCAATGTACCCTTTAGACTTATGCAATGGATTAATGTAAACTTCATTGGGGCACTTACATTTTGAAACGTGACATTTAGGCAACCCACTGCACACGTTGTGATCTTTGACGTCTTAACATTAGGCTGCACAGTAATTTCAGATGTGTGACAGGTTCACTGCAGACCTAAGAAACATGGCTAGCGATGTCACGACCTCAGTGTGTTCCTGTTCACATGTTGCTGTTGTGGTGTATGTGTTGTGTGTCCTAGAGGGTTGCTGTGCAGTGTGTATATGTAGGAAGTTGGCTCTGTATGCACTATTTCAAAGTAAGGAATAGTATGCACAGAGTCCAAGGGTTCCCCTTAGAGGTAAGATAGTGGCAAAAAGAGATAATACTAATGCTCTATTTTGTGGTAGTGTGGTTGAGCAGTAGGCTTATCAAAGGAGTAGTGTTAAGCATTTGTTGTACATACACAAGCAATAAATGAGAAACACACACTCAAAGCCAATTCCAGGCAAATAGGTTTTTGTATAGAAAAATATCTTTTCTTAGTTTATTTTAAGAACCACAGGTTCAAGATTTACATGTAATACTTCAAATGAAAGGTATTGCAGGTAGGTACTTTAGGAACTTTGAATTAGCAAAATAGCATATACAGTTTTCACATAAATCACATATAGCTATTTTAAAACTAGACACAGTGCAATTTTCAACAGTTCCTGGGGAGAGTAAGAGTTTGTTAGTTTTTACAGGTAAGTAAACCACCTATGGGGTTCAAGTTTGGGTCCAAGGTAGCCCACCGTTGGGGGTTCAGAGCAACCCCAAAGTTACCACACCAGCAGCTCAGGGCTGGTCAGGTGCAGAGGTCAAAGTGGTGCCCAAAACGCATAGGCTTCAATGGAGAAGGGGGTGCCCCGGTTCCAGTCTGCCAGCAGGTAAGTACCCACGTCTTCGGAGGGCAGACCAGGTTTTTTTTTTAGGGCACCGGGGGGACACAAGTCCACACAGAAAGTACACCCTCAGCGGCACGGGGGCGGCCGGGTGCAGTGTGTAAACAAGCGTTGGGTTTGTAATAGAAAGCAATGAGAGACCAAGGGGTCTCTTCAGCGATGCAAGCAGGCAAGGGGGGGCTCCTCGGCGTAGCCACCACCTGGGCAAGGGAGAGGGCCACCTGGGGGTCGCTCCTGCACTGGAGGTCGGATCCTTCAGGTCCTGGGGGCTGCAGGTGCAGTGTCTCTACCAGGCGTCGGGTTCTTAGAAGCAGGCAGTCGCGGTCAGGGGGAGCCTCGGGATTCCCTCTGCAGGCGTCGCTGTGGGGGCTCAGGGGGGTCAACTCTGGCTACTCACGGTCTCGCAGTCGCCGGGGAGTCCTCCCTGAAGTGATTGTTCTCCACAAGTCGAGCCGGGGGCGTTGGGTGCAGAGTGCCAAGTCTCACGCTTCCGGCGGGAAACGCGTGTTGTTTCCAAGTTGCTTCTTTGTTGCAAAGTTGCAGTCTTTGGTGAACAGAGCCGCTGTCCTCTGGAGTTCTTGGTCCTTCTAGATGCAGGGCAGTCCTCTGAGGCTTCAGAGGTCGCTGGTCGCTGGTCCCTGGGGAAAGCGTCGCTGGAGCAGTGTCTTTAGAAGTGGGGAGACAGGCCGGTAGGACTGGGGCCAGAGCAGGTGGTGTCTCCGTCTTCTCTGCAGGGTTTTTCAGCTCATCAGCCCTCTTCTTCTTAGGTTGCAGGAATCTGAGTTCCTAGGTTCTGGGGAGCCCCTAAATACTGAATTTAGGGGTGTGTTTAGGTCTGGAGGGTTAGTAGCCAATTTGTGCCTCCTCCCTGAGGGGAGGGGGGCACATCCCTAATCCTATTGGGGGAATCCTCCATCTGCAAGATGGAGGATTTCTAAAAGTCAGAGTCACCTCAGCTCAGGACACTTTAGGGGCTGTCCTGACTGGACAGTGACTCCTCCTTGTTTTTCTCATTATCTCCTCCGGCCTTGCCGCCAAAAGTGGGGCCGTGGCCGGAGGGGGCGGGCAACTCCACTAGCTGGAGTGCCCTGGGGTGCTGTAACAAAGGGGGTGAGCCTTTGAGGCTCACCGCCAGGTATTACAGTTCCTGCACGGGGAGGTGTGAAGCACCTCCACCCAGTACAGGCTTTGTTACTAGCCACAGAGTGACAAAGGCACTCTCCCCATGTGGCCAGCAACATGTCTGGTGTGTGGCAGGCTGCTAAAACCAGTCAGCCTACACGGGTAGTGGGTTAAGGTTTCAGGGGGCACCTCTAAGGTGCCCTCTGGGGTGTATGTTACAATAAAATGTACACTGGCATCAGTGTGCATTTATTGTGCTGAGAAGTTTGATACCAAACTTCACAGTTTTCAGTGTAGCCATTATGGTGCTGTGGAGTTCGTGCGTGACAGACTCCCAGACCATATACTCTTATGGCTACCCTGCACTTACAATGTCTAAGGTTTTGCTTAGACACTGTAGGGGCATAGTGCTCATGCACTTATGCCCTCACCTATGGTATAGTGCACCCTGCCTTAGGGCTGTAAGGTCTGCTAGAGGGGTGACTTATCTATACTTCATAGGCAGTGTGAGGTTGGCATGGCACCCTGAGGGGAGTGCATGTCGACTTAGTCGTTTTATCCCCACTAGCACACACAAGCTGGCAAGCAGTGTGTCTGTGCTGAGTGAGGGGTCCCCAGGGTGGCATAAGATATGCTGCATCACTTAGAGACCTTCCCTGGCATCAGTGCCCTTGGTTACAAGGGACTTACCTGGATGCCCGGGTGTGCCAATTGTGGAAACAAAAGTACAGGTTAAGGAAAGAACACTGGTGCTGGGGCCTGGTTAGCAGGCCTCAGCACACTTTCAAATCAAAACTTAGCTTCAGCAAAGGCAAAAAGTCAGGGGGTAACCATGCCAAGGAGGCATTTCCTTGCACAACCCCCACCCCAAACGAAAGAGGATGAGACTAACCTTTCCCAAGAGAGTCTTCATTTTCTAAGTGGAAGAACCTGGAAAGGCCATCTGCATTGGCATGGGCAGTCCCAGGTCTGTGTTCCACTATAAAGACCATTCCCTGTAGGGAGATGGACCACCTCAACAGTTTTGGATTTTCACCTTTCATTTGCATCAGCCATCTGAGAGGTCTGTGGTCAGTTTGAACTACAAAGTGAGTACCAAAGAGGTATGGTCTCAGCTTCTTCAGGGACCAAACCACAGCAAAGGCCTCCCTCTCAATGGCACTCCAACGCTGCTCCCTGGGGAGTAACCTCCTGGTAATGAAAGCAACAGGCTGGTCAAGGCCATCATCATTTGTTTGGGACAAAACTGCCCCTGCCCCATGTTCAGAGGCATCTGTCTGCACAATGAACTGCTTGGAGTAATCTGGAGCTTTTAGAACTGGTGCTGTGCACATTGCTTGTTTCAGGGTGTCAAAGGCCTGTTGGCATTCTACAGTCCAGTTTACTTTCTTGGGCATTTTCTTGGAGGTAAGTTCTGTGAGGGCTGTCACTATGGATCCATATCCCTTCACAAACCTCCTGTAATACCCAGTCAAGCCAAGGAATGCCCTGACTTGAGTCTGGGTTTTTGGAGCTGCCCAGTCCAGAATAGTCTGGATCTTAGGCTGGAGTTGCTGAAGGTGTCCCAAGTAAACCACAGTTCCCTGCCCTATCTGGCATTTGGATGCCTTGATAGAGAGGCCTGCTGATTACAGAGCCTTCAAAACCTTCTTCAGGTGGACCAGGTGATCCTGCCAGCTGGAGCTAAAGACAGCAATATTGTCAAGGACTCCAAGCCAGCAAGGACTTGATTCACCAACCTTTGGAACGTGGCAGGGGCATTCTTTAAACCAAAGGGCATAACAGTAAACTGATAATGCCCATCAGGTGTGGAGAATGCTGTCTTTTCTTTTGCTCCTGGCGCCATTTTGATTTGCCAGTACCCTGCTGTTAAGTCAAATGTACTTAAGAATTTGGCAGCACCTAATTTGTCAATCAGTTCACCTGCTCTTGGAATCGGATGGGCATCTGTCTTGGTTAAGTCCTCTGTAGTCCACACAAAACCTCATCTCTCTCTTTCCATCTTTGGTGTGAGGTTTAGGGACTAAGACCACTGGGCTAGCCGAGGGGGCTGTCAGAGTGCTCAATGACTCCCAATCCCAGCATCTTGTGGACTTCCACCTTGATGCTTTCCTTAACTTGGTCAGACTTTCTGAATATTTTGTTTTTGACAGGCATGCTGTCCCCTGTGTCCACATCATGGGTACACAGGTGTGTCTGACCAGGGGTTAGGGAAAAGAGCTCAGCAAACTGTTGCAGACCTTCCTACAGTCAGATTGCTGTTGGCCACAGAGGGTGTCTGAATAGATCGCTCCATCTACTGAGCCATCTTTAGGGTCTGTGGAGAGGAGATCAGGGAGAGGTTCACTCTCAGCTTCCTGGTCCTCATCTGTTACCATCAACAGATTCACATCAGCCCTGTCATGGAAGAGTTTTAGGCGGTTCACATGGATCACCCTCTTGGGGGTCCTGCTAGTGCCTAGGTCCACTAGGTATGTGACCTGACTCTTCTTTTCTAGCACTGGGTAAGGGCCACTCCATCTGTCCTGAAGTGCCCTGGGAGCCACAGGCTCCAAAACCCAGACTTTCTGCCCTGGCTGAAATTCAACCATAGCAGCCTTTTGGTCATACCAAAACTTCTGGAGCTGTTGGCTGGCCTCAAGGTTTTTGCTTGCCTTTTCCATGTACATCCTTGAACGTAGGCCTAGTACATAGTCCACTGTATCATTCTTAGGTTCATGAAGAAGTCTCTCCCAGCCTTCTTTCACAAGAGCTAGTGGTCCCCTTACAGGGTGGCCAAACAGAAGTTCAAAGGGGGAAAACCCTACTCCCTTCTGAGGCACCTCTCTGTAAGCGAAAAGCAGACATGGCAAGAGGAAATCCCATCTCCTTTTGAGTTTTTCAGGGAGCCCCATGATTATGCCTTTCAATGTTTTGTTGAATCTCTCAACAAGACCATTGGTTTGTGGATGGTATGGTGTGATGAATTTGTAAGTCACCCCACACTCATTCCACATGTGTTTCAGGTATGCTGACATAAAGTTGGTACCTCTGTCAGACACCGCCTCCTTAGGAAACCCACTCTGGTAAAAATACCAATGAGTGCCTTGGCTACTGCAGGGGCAGTAGTCGACCTAAGGGGAATTGCTTCAGGATATCTAGTAGCATGATCCACTACTACTAGTATGTACAGGTTCCCTGAGGCTGTGGGAGATTCAAGTGGACCTACTATGTCCACACCCACTCTTTCAAAGGGGACCCCCACCACTGGAAGTGGAATGAGGGGGGCCTTTGGGTGTCCACCTGTCTTACCACTGGCTTGGCAGGTGGCACAGGAGACACAAAACTCCTTGACTTTCTGGGACATGTTGGGCCAATAGAAGTGGTTGACTAGTCTCTCCCACGTCTTGGTCTGTCCCAAATGCCCAGCAAGAGGAATATCATGGGCTAAGGTCAGAATGAACTCCCTAAACTCCTGAGGCTCTACCACTCTCCTAGTGGCACCAGGTTTGGGATCTCTTGCCTCAGTGAAAAGGAGTCCATCTTCCCAATAGACCCTATGTGTTCCTGTTTTCTTTCCATTGGACTCTTCAGCAGCTTGCTGCCTAAGGCCTTCAAGAGAGGGACAGGTTTCTTGCCCCTTACACAACTGCTCCCTTGAGGGTCCCCCTGGGCCTAGGAGCTCAACCTGATAAGGTCCTAACTCCATAGGCTCAGTTCCCTCAGAGGGCAGAACTTCTTCCTGAGAAGAGAGGTTCTCTTTTTCTTGTTGTGTTGCAACTAGTTCCCCAGTTGTCCTACCTTTCCTCTTGGTAGGTTGGACCCTTTTTCCAGGCTCCAACACCACTTTTTCACCCTGTGCCTTGCACTGTGCCCTTGTCTTGACACACACCAGTTCAGGGATACCCAGCATGGCTGCATGGGTTTTCAGTTCTACCTCAGCCCATGCTGAGGACTCCAGGTCATTTCCAAGCAAACAGTCTACAGGGATATTTGAGGAGACCACCACCTGTTTCAGGCCATTGACCCCTCTCCACTCTAAAGTTACCATAGCCATGGGATGTACTTTAGTCTGATTGTCAGCGTTGGTGACTGGATAAGTTTGTCCAGCCAGGTATTGACCAGGGGAAACCAGTTTCTCTGTCACCATGGTGACACTGGCACCTGTATCCCTCAGGCCTTCTACACTTGTCCCATTAATTAAGAGCTGCTGCCTGTATTTTTGCATGGTAGGAGGCCAGGCAGCCAGTGTGGCTAAATCCACCCCACCCTCAGAGACTAATGTAGCCTCAGTGTGACACCTGATTTGCTCTGGGCACACCGTTGATCCTACTTGGAGACTGGCCATTCCAGTGTTAGCCGGAGTAGAGTTTGAAGTGGAACCTTTCTTGGGACAGGCCTTGTCTCCAGTTTGGTGTCCAGGCTGATTACAGCTACGACACCAGGCCTTTTTGGGATAAAAGTTTTTACCCTTGTACCCAAAATTGGATTGTGAAGAGGCTCTGGGCCCACCCTCCTGAGCAGGTTTTTGGGGGCCTGTAGAAGACTCTTTAATATTTTTCCCTTTAGATGTCTCAACACTCTTCACCTGGGGAGGCTTTGTGACCCCTTTCTTTTGGTCACCCCCAGTGGAAGTCTTGGTCACCCTACTCTTGACCCAATGGTCCACCTTCTTTCCCAATTCTTGGGGAGAAATTGGTCCTAGGTCTACCAGATGCTGATGCAGTTTATCATTTGAACAATTACTTAATAGGTGTTCTTTCACAAATAAATTGTACAGCCCATCATAATCATTTACACCACTGCCTTGAATCCAACCATCCAGTGTTTTCACTGAGTAGTCCACAAAATCAACCCAGGTCTGGCTCGAGGATTTTTGAGCCCCCCTGAACCTAATTCTATACTCATCAGTGGAGAATCCAAAGCCCTCAATCAGGGTAGCCTTCAGGAGGTCATAGGATTCTGCATCTTTTCCAGAGAGTGTGAGGAGTCTATCCCTACACTTTCCAGTGAACATTTCCCAAAGGAGAGCACCCCAGTGAGATCTGTTTACTTTTCTGGTTGCACAAGCCCTCTCAAAAGCTGTGAACCATTTGGTGATGTCATCACCATCTTCATATTTAGTTACAATCCCTTTAGGGATTTTCAACATGTCAGGAGAATCTCTGACCCTATTTATGTTGCTGCCACCATGGATGGGACCAAAACCCATCTCTTGTCTTTCCCTTTCTATGGCTAGGAGCTGTCTCTCTAAAGCCAATCTTTTGGCCATCCTGGCTAGCAGGAGGTCAGCTTCACTGAGGCTATACTCAGTTATTCCAGAGGTGCTGGACCCTCCTGTGAGGGAAACAGCATATCTGACTATCACAGTTGGAGACAGCTTGAGGGGCCCTGATCTCCCTAATTAGGACTGGAGGGGGGAATTCTCCAAGTCACTAGCTTCCTCCTCTGGGAGGTCATCCTCAGAGGGGTTGGCTTTGGCAAACTCTGCCAACAGCTCCTGGAGCTGTAGTTTGGTAGGGTTTAAACCAGCTTTAATATTTTTTAATTTGAAGAGAGACCTTAACTCCCTCATTCTAAGATGGAGGTAAGGTGTGAGGTCGAGTTCCATCACTGTCTCTTCTGCATTAGACATTATGGGGGTCATTACAACATTGGCGGTAAAAGGCGCTTACCGCCGTGCAGAAGACCGCCAATACACCGCCGCGGCGGCGGCATTCCGCCACAGCTATTATGACACACATCTTGGAATCCGCCGAAATTCAGACACCCACACAGGTCCGCCACACCAAAGGTCAGTGGAAAACTGGCGGAAACAAATCCTCCACCTCTACTCCAACAGAAACACGCCCATGCTATTACGACCCACGAAGCCACGCAGCGGTCTTTCAACCGCGGTATTCCATTGGCGGTACACACCGCCGCGCTCAAAATACACACACAGCTCCAAAACACTGCCACATTGGACAATTCCAAATACACACACCTGATACACATACAAACAACACTCCCACACACCCAATACAATATAAAACACACACCCACATCACCCACAAACCCCTACGACCAAAAATCAGAGACGAAGGCGACAGACAGAGAGCACAGACTAGACAACCCCATTACACAGAGGCACACAACACCATCACTCACACAACATCCACGCACAAAACACCACACACCACTACACATCACCACACTCATCAACACATACACCACCCCACACATCACCCACACCACCCCATGGCACGCCAAAGACACCCCCGCTTCTCCGAGGAGGAGCTCAGTGTCATGGTGGAGGAAATCATCCGGGTAGAGCCACATCTATTTGGCTCACAGGTACAGCACACATCAATAGCCAGGAAGATGGAGTTACGGCGCAGAATAGTCGACAGGGTCAACGCCGTGGGACAGCACCCAAGAAATAGGGAGGACATCAGGAAGAGGTGGAACGACCTACGGGGGAAGGTGCGTTCAACGGTCTCCAGGCACAACATCGCGGTACAGCGGACTGGCGGCGGACCCCCACCTCCTCCCCCACAACTAACAACATGTGAGGAGCAAGTCTTGACCATCTTGCATCCTAAGGGCCTCGCAGGAGTCGGTGGAGGATGGGACACTGGTAAGTCAAATCTTAACTACCATATCCCCCACCCTACCTGCATGCTATCACACACCCCCTCCCTCAACCCCTCCCCTATCACTACAACTCCTCACTAATGTACCCATGACACAAACCACCCATCCCAACACCAAGCCCTGCATGACACAACTAAGCATGGACACCCCTCACTAAAGCATGCCCACTGCACATACCCAGTACACCCCCCAACCATCACCACACAAACCCACAAACAGGAATGCTTGCACTGGGGTACACAAACACCCACCCATTGCACACCATTACACACACACATGCAATAATCATGCTCTTATGCCCTTGCAGGAACCCGAAGGACCGTCACCACACCAGAGGGTCCAGACAACACCATTCCACCCCCAGAAGAGGCCCACAGTGACGAGAGCAGCTCTGCCCTACTGGATCCTGATGACCAGCCTGGACCATCGTGGGCCTCAGGACAGTCGGTTCCCCTTCCACAGGCACAGCCCAACACCGACCTTCCACCCTCTGGTAATACCAGCACAGCACCCACCCAGCGGGCCCAAACCTCCCTACCCAGGACAGGTCAATCAGCGGTGTGTCCACCACTACAGGGCACCCAGGGTAACTCACCACCCCAACAACAACAGGGAACTGGGGGCAGTGGTAGTGGGCACACGGTCCAGGGGACGGAGGCACAGGAACACAGGGGAACTGGGAGGGCTGCTGTGCGACAGGGGGCGGACAGGCCAAGGGAACCCACTCTCCACGAGGCCCTATCCTCCATCATGGGAGCATACCACCACTCCCAGGAGACGATGGTGACGGTCCTGGACAAGTTGCAGGAGACCCTGCGCCTGCAGGACGAACTGTATTTGGGGTTCAGGGAGGAGCTCAGGACCATCAGCTCCGCCCTGGGCACCATCGTAGGGGTGCTGAAGGACATACAGCAGGCCTTGAGGGACACTGTGGCACTCCAAGGGGCCCCTGACACTAGCCAGGACGATGAAATGCCCACCACCTCCGTCGGCGCTAGTGGACAGGACGCCCCGCCACAGGACCAACACACCAGCACCCCACCCCCTGCAGACGGACAACCACCACGCAAGCGGTCCCTGCGATCCAGGAACAGGACAGAGCAAGATGGCAAGACCCCGCCAGGAAATGAGACCACCCTGATTGTCCTCCTACTGTCCCACTTTGTTACCCTGTCCATACTTAAACTGCCCCAGCTCCACTTCCTATGCCCAGATGGGCAGTGCACCTGTGAGACTATTAGACTGGACTCTGCCATGGACATTCCTCCGCCATCACCCATCACCATTTTAAAACCCCCTACCATTTTTGAGCATTTCAATAAACACCCTTGAAACACAAAACAATCTGGAGTCAGTCTGTGATTTAGTAAAAATGTATTATCAATGACAGCGTCATAATGGGTGTACCATTCAAAAGCTAACATACCTATGTCACACATCACAAGCCCTTGAAGGATGCAGGCAGTTGACACGTAGGTAACCACACTTGTGAAACCGTAATGGTTTCAGTTACCAAATAGTGAATGACATCGAAAAACATGATAGAGGTAGAGCTGTGAAAGTTAATGTAATGCTAAAAATGAAAATGTTCTCACCTGTGTCTCACTGGAAATATTGCTGTATGACTGACTCCCTGTTGTCGTTGTCTTCTTCATCAGCTTCATCCTCATCACTGTCCAGAGGCTCCACAGGCTCCACAGATGCTACAACACCGTCATCTGGATCATCCTCCTGCAGAAAAGGCACCTGGCGTCGCAAAGCCAAATTATGGAGCATGGAGCAGGCGATGATGATGTCGCACACCTTCTTCGGTGAGTAGAATAGGGATCCACCTGTCATATGTAGGCACCTGAACCTGGCCTTCAGGAGGCCGAAAGTGCATTCGATCACCCTCCTAGTCCGTCCATGGGCCTCATTGTACCGTTCCTCTGCCCTGGTCCTGGGATTCCTCACTGGGGTCAATAGCCAGGAAAGGTTGGGGTAACCAGAGTCCCCCAGTAGCCATACACGGTGCCTCTGGAGTTGACCCATCATATCAGGGATGCTGCTATTCCGCAGGATGTAGGCGTCATGCACTGAGCCAGGGAACATAGCATTTACCTGCGAGATGTACTGGTCTGCCAAACAGACCATCTGGACATTCATGGAATGATAACTCTTCCTGTTCCTGTACACTTGTTCACTCCTGTGGGGGTGGACCAGAGCTACATGGGTCCCATCAATGGCACCGGTGACGTTGGGGATATGTCCAAGGGCATAGAAGTCACCTTTCACTGTAGGCAAATCCTCCACCTCAGGGAAAATTATGTATCTCCTTACGTGTTTCAGCAGGGCAGACAACACTCTGGACAGCACTTTGGAAAACATAGGCTGGGACATCCCTGATGCCATGGCCACTGTTGTCTGAAAAGACCCACTTGCAAGGAAATGGAGCACTGACAGCACCTGCACGTCAGGGGGGATTCCAGTCGGATGGCGGATTGGTGACATCAGGTCTGACTCCAACTGGGTACATAGTTCCTGGATTGTGGCACGGTCAAACCGGTAGGTTACAATGACATGTCGCTCTTCCATTGTCAACAGGTCCACCAGCGGTCGGTACACCAGAGGATTCCGCCATCTTCTCATATGTCCCAGCAGACAGTGCCTACGAAGGACAACAGCGAAGAACCAGTCATTATACTTCCAGGTATGTACCCACAGTCACACACAAGACTACACCACTCACAAAATCCTTCCTGTATGTGTGTTGAGTGTAGGCCTTGCTATGTGTGACGCAGTAGTAAATGAAGCCATGTGGGCCCCTGAAATGGCGGATGCCTGACCTCTAAACTGGGACAATGGGATTGTGGGGTAACAGCGCTGGCGTTGCACACCGTCGCGGTAGGCGGTCGTAGACCGCGGCGCAATGCTGTTTTGGTTAACTTTGGACCCTATGGGTCCCAGGAGCCAATGAACAGGTGCGCCGGTGGTGATGATGCGCACCGCCTCGGACGTCACCACCGCGGACGTGACCGCCATTTTCTATCTGTTCAATCACTAGATACCTGACCTTCGACAGGAGAGGACCTACACTGCAAGTGCTGCTGTGACCTCGGTCTGGAAGCGACGATGGCTTCTGCGTCTGGGGAAAGGGCCCCTGCCTTCACTGCACAGGAATTGGAGAAACTGGTAGACGAGGTCCTCCCCCAGTACACGCTACTTTACGGTCCTCCAGACCAAGAGGTTAGTACACAGGGAGCACGTTGTATGGGCTAGGCCTGGGTGGAGAGGGCTGGGTGGAAGAGGGAAGGGGGCAGAGTTCATAGGACATTAATGCATGGGAATGGATGGGCCACATGGCAAGAGTAGGGAGGGGGCCACGACGGTGCAGTTGGTAATGACTGTTCTTCGTTCCTTGTGCATGTCATGTAGGTCAGTGCCCACCAGAAGAGGGACATTTGGCGTGCCATCGCCAAGGAGGTCCGGACCCTGGGGGCCCACCAGAGACGAGGCACCCACTGCCGCAAGAGATGGGAGGACATTCGCCGCTGCAGCAAGAAGACGGCGGAGGCTCAGCTGGGGATGGCCTCCCAACATGGGAGGGGTACCCGTCGCACCATGACCCCCCTGATGTTCCGGATCCTGGCTGTGGCCTACCCGGAGTTGGATGGGCGCTTGAGGGCATCACAGCAGACACAAGGGGGTGAGTACAACCTCAGTCTGCGGACTTTGCGTGCAGTGGAGGTGTCTGGGTGGGGGAGGTGGGCTGTGGGTGTCCCTAGGCCAGTTCGGTAGGCAAGGCCCCTCCGTAATGTAGGCCATGTGGCACTCTACTCCACCTCAGCAGAGTGCCAAGTCTAGGTATAGTTGCGCCTGTGGCATCCATGTGCGCCGATGTCCACCATTGCCATATAGGCCATATCCCAGAACTTGCATATGCAGAGGGCAGGAGCACGGCGTAATGCAGGGGGCATCTGTGTTTGTCTTGTCCGCCAACGGTATGCCATGCACTAAACCCTCTTTCTTCTGTCTCCCCCCTTTTTCTGCTCTCCCTGTCCTTTTGTCCATCAGCATCAACAGGCGGACGTAGAGTGGCACCGGAGCACAAGGGAGCTGCATCCCACATGGCCATGGAGGGCCACACCACGGACTCTGAATGCACCAGTGGGACGGAGGGGAGGGCGAGGGGAGCTTCACGTCGGACACCGGATCACCAACCAGTGGCACAACTCGTCCGCCGATGGGAGCTCCCTTGTGGTGGCGGCACCATCTGTGCCCCCCACCTCTACAGGTACAGCCGCCACCTCCCCTACCAGCACCGCCCTCCCAGCAGCCCCTCAGCGTTCGCCCCGTGCCCGCTCACCCAGGAGCGTGGGTATCACCTTCCCCCTGCCCCAGTCACCCCTGCTGCCCTCAGTGAGGAGGCCATTGACCTCCTCAGGTCACTCACTGTTGGGCAGTCTATCATTGTGAATGCCATCCAGGGTGTAGAACGAGAGTTGCAACACGGTAATGCATTCCTGGAGGGCATTCATTCTGGTCAGGCTGTCCTTCAGCGAACCCTGCAATCTTTGGCCTCAGCACTGATGGCAGCAATTGTCCCTGTGTCTAGCCTCCCCCCTTCCACTTCCTCCACCCAGACCCAATCTCCTGTACCCCAGCCCATCCCAAGCACACCTACAGACCAGCATGCACACAAGTCAACACACACAAGTAGCTCAAGCAAACATAGGCACCACACACACCACAAGCACTCACGCAAGCCTCACCCACATACAGACACAACCACATCCACTGCCTCCACTGTGTCCCCTTCCTCCTCTTCTCCCTCCTCCCTCCCAGTGTCGTCTACACACACACCTGCATGCACCACATCTACAGGCACCATGAATCGCACCAGGACACCCAGCACCACAAGCCGCTTACCTGCACTCACCACCTCCACTGCCATTTACACGTCCCCTGTGTCCTCTCCCAGTGTGTCTGTGACGCCCCCTCCCAAAGTACACAAACGCCGGCAATCACTCACCCAACATCCATCCACCTCACAACAGCCTCCAGTACCTGCACCTGCACCCAAAACACCTAAAGGGACACCTCCGACAACCACCTCCTCTTCCTCCACTCCCAGACCCCCTCCAGCTACCCATCCCAGTGTTCGTCCGAAACTGTCCCTGTGTAAAGTTGACCTTTTTGCCCCCACCCCCCCTCCAATTCATCAGTCCCGTCGTAGCGCCTCAGCCAAAAAGCCTCCAATACCAGTGGTGCCTGTTCAAAGTTTTTGGAGTGCACCGTCCACCAGGGCAGGCAGTAGGACCCGGAGCCAAGGCACTGGCAGCCCACCCCCTGTAAAGGCTCTAAAATTGGAGAGTGGACGACGGGACCGTGTTAAGACTCCTGGTGGGAAAACAACTGATATGGCTTCCAAGGGGATTGGAGAGTCAGCTGTGACTCCACCAAAGGTGGGGAAGGGTCAGAGGAAGTCTGCCCAGCCTGTTGTGAGTGTCACGGCGGAGAAGTGCGCCATCATTTCCGGCGGTCGAGACACAACCGCCAGCACCGTCGTTAGTGGTCCAGAGACCACCGCTAGAGTCACAGCCCAGGAGGGCCCAAGTATCGTCACTGGTCCAGAGACCACCGCCAGAGTCACAGCCCAGGAGGGCCCAAGTATCGTCACTGGTCAGGAGACCACTGCCACCGCCGGAGTCACAGCCCAGGAGGGCCCAAGTATCGTCACTGGTCCAGAGACCACCGCCAGAGTCACAGCCCAGGAGGGCCCCACTATCGTCACTGGTCAGGAGACCACTGCCACCGCCGGAGTCACAGCCCAGGAGGACCCAAGTATCGTCACTGGTCCAGAGACCACCGCCAGAGTCACAGCCCAGGAGGGCCCCACTATCGTCACTGGTCAGGAGACCACCGCCACCGCCGGAGGCACAGCCTAGGAGGGCCCATGTATCGTCACTGGTCCAGAGACCACCGCCAGAGTCACAGCCCAGGAGGGCCCCACTATCGTCACTGGTCAGGAGACCACCGCCACCGCCGGAGTCACAGCCCAGGAGGGCCCAAGTATCGTCACTGGTCCAGAGACCACCGCCAGAGTCACAGCCCAGGAGGGCCCCACTATCATCACTGATCAGGAGACCACGGCCGGAGTCAGTGCCCTGGAGGGCCCCGGCTGTCACAGCCCCGCTGGGCAATGATGAAACGTCATGCCACACACCAATGTCGAGTGTAGAGAACGTCATGCCACACACCAATGCCCAGTGTAGGGAACGTCATGCCACACACCAATGTCCTTATCAGAACCGCCATGTCAAAGCACCGCTGAACAGGGTAAAGACCGCCATGGCAAAGCACCGCTGAACAGGGCAAAGACCGCCATGTCAAAGCACCGCTGAACAGGGCAAAGACCGCCATGGCAAAGCACCGCTGAACAGTCCTGAACCGCCGTGTCAAAGCACCGCTGAACAGTCCTGAACCGCCATGGCAAAGCACAGCTGAACAGGGCAAAGACCGCCATGGCAAAGCACCCCTGAACAGGGCAAAGACCGCCATGTCAAAGCACCGCTGAACAGGGCAAAGACCGCCATGGCAAAGCACCGCTGAACAGGGCAAAGACCGCCATGGCAAAGCACTGCTGAACAGGGCAAAGACCGCCATGGCAAAGGACCACTGAACAGGGCAATGCACCGGGTAGGAATGTATGGACCGCCACATCAGGCATCCTTATCCCATGTGCAGCTGGGACAATGACAGGACACGACCTTTCACGGGTAGACTCATCCAGTCTGGGCACCAGTCCCCCCCAGTACCAGTAGAGACCTGCATCAACTTGAGAGACTGTGGCTTTGCACTCCCCAGGATGGAACAGTGGGCAAGCCACCCACTGTAGAGACTTGAGAGACTGTGCTTTGCACTCCCCAGGATGGGACAGTGGGCAAGCCTCCCACTGTAGAGACTTGAGAGACTGTGGCTTTGCACTCCCCAGGATGGAACAGTGGGCAAGCCACCCACTGTAGAGACTTGTGAGACTGTGGCTTTGCACTCCCCAGGAGGGCATAAATGGGCATGGAGCCCCATCGTGGATGTGGCTTTGCAGTCATCCGGCTGAGGTGCCCCCCCTTTCCTTCCCCCTGAGGTGCCTGTAGTATTTCAATCTGATGCCCCGGCAGTGTTCTCTCCGATTGTGTCAGGTATCGTTTGTGGGCCTCGCCCATGCATTTTTGGACTGATGGTGCACGGACATTGTTATGTACATAAATGCACTACTTCTCGTACTGTATATAATTTAGACTGATTTTCAAATATATATCTGTATATTTTTGTATGACATGTATATTGGCACATTACAATGTTTGACCGATTTTCGCTTTGTGTTTTCATTCTTCCGGGGGGATTGTGGATTGTTACTGTGATTTTTGTGAATGCATTGGTGTGTATGTTTTAATATGCGAGGGTGGGGGTGTTTGGTGGGTGTCCCCCTAACTTTTGCCCCCCCTCCCCTGTGTCGTAGGTGCAGTACTCACTGTTGTCTGCAGAGCCTACGTAGCTGTTGGTCGTAGAGGAGCAGAAAGACAAGGGCAGGGAGTATTTGTAGTTCCAGCTCCATGGATTCCTCTTTCCTCGTGGGATATGTTCAGGTGAGCGTTTTACCATAGCAAAAGCTGTTTCTGCCGTGTTTTTATCCACGGTGAATCCGCCCCGGAAAAGGTGGCGGATTGGCGGGTTGTAATAGTATGGGCAGTACATTGTCTCCCGCCTGTCTGTTGGCGGTGACCGCCGCGCTGCTTGTCTGTACCGCCGTGGCGGGCGATGTGTTAAAGTGGCTGTCTTTGTTGGTGGTTTCCGCCAGGGTCATAATTCCCTTTTTTTGTCAGCCGGCGTGTTTGCGGTATTTCCGTTGCTTTAACACCATCCGCCAGGGTTGTAATGACCCCCTATGTTTCTAAAAGTTGGAATACTTTTTAAGAATCTAAAACTATCTCTAGAACTTAATTCAAACGTTCACAAAACTTTTAAACTCTAAAAGAAATGCTAACAGGGACTAACACAACGCCCTAGCAGGACTGAATTTAGGGGTGTGTTTAGGTCTGGGGGGTTAGTAGCCAATTTGTGCCTCCTCCCTGAGGGGAGGGGGGCACATCCCTAATCCTATTGGGGGAATCCTCTATCTGCAAGATGGAGGATTTCTAAAAGTCAGAGTCACCTCAGCTCAGGACACCTTAGGGGCTGTCCTGACTGGCCAGTGACTCCTCCTTGTTTTTCTCATTATCTCCTTGCTGCCAAAAGTGGGGCCGTGGCCGGAGGGGGCGGGCAACTCCACTAGCTGGAGTGCCCTGCGGTGCTGTAACAAAGGGGATGAGCCTTTGAGGCTCACTGCCGGGTGTTACAGTTCCTGCAGGGGGAGGTGTGAAGCACCTCCACCCAGTACAGGCTTTGTTACTAGCCACAGAGTGACAAAGGCACTCTCCCCATGTGGCCAGCAACATGACTGGTGTGTGGCAGGCTGCTAAAACCAGTCAGCCTACACGGGTAGTCGGTTAAGGTTTCAGGGGGCACCTCTAAAGTGCCCTCTGCGGTGTATGTTACAATAAAATGTACACTGGCATCAGTGTGCATTTATTGTGCTGAGAAGTTTGATACCAAACTTCACTGTTTTCAGTGTAGCCATTATGGTGCAGTGGAGTTTGTGCATGACAGACTCCCAGACCATATACTCTTATGGCTACCCTGCACTTACAATGTCTAAGGTTTTGCTTAGACACTGTAGGGGCATAGTGCTCATGCACTTATGCCCTCACCTATGGTATAGTGCACCCTGCCTTACGGCTGTAAGGCCTGCTAGAGGGGTGACTTATCTATACTTCATAGGCAGTGTGAGGTTGGCATGGCACCCTGAGGGGAGTGCATGTCGACTTAGTCGTTTTATCCCCACTAGCACACACAAGCTGGCAAGCAGTGTGTCTGTGCTGAGTGTGGGGTCCCCAGGGTGGCATAAGATATGCTGCATCCCTTAGAGACCTTCCCTGGCATCAGTGCCCTTGGTACCAGGGGTACCAGCTACAAGGGACTTACCTGGATGCCCGGGTGTGCCAATTGTGGAAACAAAAGTACAGGTTAGGGAAAGAACACTGGTGCTGGGGCCTTGTTAGCAGGCCTCAGCACACTTTCAAATCAAAACTTAGCATCAGCAAAGGCAAAAAGTCAGGGGGGTAACCATGCCAAGGAGGCATTTCCTTACAGTATATAAGTAGGTTTTTGTACTTACCAACAGGTAGTCCATTGCCATACCGTCCATCCTGGAAGTGTTCATTGATGTTGCAGTGACGGAAGATGAAGGAGTCATGTACACTCCCAGGATATTTAGTCACGATGTTGGTGATCAATCCCTGGTGATCGACAATGGCCTGCACGTTGATGGAATGTGTGTGCTTCCTGTTGCGGTAGAGTTGTTCGGTTGCTGCAGGTGGCACAAGGCGTACATGTGTACAGTCGATTGCACCAAGGACATGTGGGAAGCCACTGATGAGGTAGAACCCCTGTTTTGTTTCCTGCTGCTTCTGCAGTGTGTTAGGGAAGCAGATGTGGCGGGTGTAAGTCCAATGATGGCATCCAGTACTTTGACCAAAAAGGCAGAGAATGATGGCTGTGATATTCCGGCAACCAGGCCACACCAGTTGCTTGAAAAGAGCCACTTGCCAGCATATGAAGTACGGCAAGAAGCTTGGTTTCTGTTGGGATGGTGCGGGGTGTCAGCAAAGTGGGTACCAACTGCGGTTTAATGTTGCGCAGCAGCTGCTGAACGGCCTGCCAGTTCAACCTGTACCTCTGGATAATGTTGTGTTCCCTGAGGCCATGAAGGGTTGTTCTGGGGCAGAATAACCTCCCCTGCCTTCTGCGCTGCCTTTGGGGTCCCTGCTGGTGTTGTTGTAGCTGCTGTTGTTGCTGATGGGCTCTGCATCTGCATGCACGCTGGATTAGAATCACCTCCATGTCTCCCTTTTGCTGCTCTGCTGCTCTGCTGTGGCTTCTGTGTGTTCTGATTAAATGCAGGTGTTTTTGCCCCATTTTAACACCTGCCCTGACCCCGGTGTCATTTTTTTACGCAAATCGGGCTGTGCGTCATTTTCTGGCACAGCCTCCCAGCCGTGCGTAATTTTTGCCCAAAAGCATAAGTATGATGCACAGCCATTTAAGTCATTTTTTGACGGGAACGCCTACCTTGCATATGATGAATGCAAGGCGGGTTGCGGCATCCAAAAAATGACGCACACGGCGGAATGTTGTCATCCGCGGACTCAGGCGTCAAAATACGGGGCAACATTTGCGCTGAATGTGCGTCAAAATTTTTGACGCACATTCGGCGCAGACGGAGTATAAATATGCCCCTTGGAGGGGGCAGGACTGCAGGAACACACCTGTCCAAGTGCCTGGCACTACAATACATACATACCACAGCACCCAAATACATCCATCAAAGTGGTATCACAACAGCGTTGCTACTCACCCCCTTGTGGCTGCTGTGCTGCCTTCAAGCGCCCATCCAGATCCGGATAGGCCACTGCCAATATGTGGGCCATTAGTGGGGTCAGGGTCCGACGGGCACCCCTTCCTCGTTGGGAGGCCTTCCCCAGCTGGGCCACTCCAGTCTTCCTGGCCCAGCACTTCAGGTCCTCCCACCGCTTCCTGCAGTGAGTGTTCCGCATGTCGATGGCTTGCAACAGGCCTTTCTTTTGATGGGTGCTGACCTGCATGGGACACACAGCAAATGAACAGATGTCAGTATGTGTGCAGTGCATACAAATGCCAAGTTGTTCCACATGGAACGGCCATTGTTGACAGGCATGTTTTCAACTCACAGGCAGAACGTGCCAGACAATCTACGGCTGGGCAGTTACACATCGAATCCACATGCATACAAGCTTGCTCCACAACCACACACAGCGATGGATGACAGATGCCAACCCACCTGCGCCCCTGGTCGCCCTTGCAACTTTGTATACAGGGGTTGGACCCCGTCTACCAACTTCTCCAGCTCCTCCGCGGTGAAGGCTGGGGCCTGTTCCCTTGTAACACGCACCATCTCAGGGACCAGAGTCAGAACACAGCAGCACACGCAGTGGAGTATTACCCTGCACGGGAATCAGGAGTCAAGTGTCAAGGGTTTTACAAAATGGCATAGTTACTGCGGCGGTGTGCTCCGTCACCACCGGCGGCGATCATGATTGGCCCAGCTTCCCCTTTGACAACCATGTAATCCAATGCTCAGGTGCATGGTGGTAAACACCGCCTTCCACCATGACGACTAACGTCAGCGGAATTAATTCACTTCTCCTCTATCATACATGGATGGCAGGAGGCTTCCATTTTGCTACCACCACGTTTTCAAAGCCTGGCCAGGGCCTCATCCAGGGCCACAGTCTCTCTTCCCTTCGTCGCTTGCTGACATGATTCTGTAATCCTCACATGTACACATCTTTGGAAGTGTGTGCAATTCTGTCCAGCGATTTTGGCTGTAGTTGTGTCTAAAATCCCTATGGGAAATTACATAGGGAAAACATGTTTTGGGACCCTGCTTTTTCTTGGTCGCTGCTTAACAAATCACCATAAAACTTTCCAAACAGCAGCAAAAGAGAGTGGGAAGATAGTGTTGAAAATGTTCATGAAGATTGGTCAAATGGCTCCAAAGGTATAGGCAAAACAATGCTTTTCCTATGGAAATTGGGTCTTAGCTTAAACTTTCTACTGGCTATCGCCATATATATTATATACTTATATACTAATATATATTTAAATAGAGATATTTTATATATATATATACATATATATATATATATATATATATATATATATATATATATCATCATCATCATCATCATAGCTTTATTTCGGTAAAACACAGATACCATAAAAGCACATTAAAAAAAATCACAATTTTACAAAAATATGCTATAGATAAAAGTCCTTGAATAAAAGTCCTTGAATGTAAGAAATTTTCCCTTTAAGAACAAACCATATAAAATCGTGATAAAATAAATATTGCATTTTCCATAATAAACTCCCAGAGTTCTCCTTTGTTTTTTGCATAATTTATGCGTCACTCTAACCCTGAAAGGGCCTTGGCTTGACTTATACTTGGTGCTCCCTTCTGTCTGGACAAAGCTATACCCCTCTGAAGAGCTCTAATGAGAGCGAAACACGTGTCAGGGGTTGCTTTACTCATTTCAGGTTGGCTTGGACGGTATTTGACCAGTCCAAAGC
The DNA here is from genome assembly GCF_031143425.1 of Pleurodeles waltl. Classification (NCBI taxonomy): domain Eukaryota; kingdom Metazoa; phylum Chordata; class Amphibia; order Caudata; family Salamandridae; genus Pleurodeles; species Pleurodeles waltl. The sequence goes on along the minus strand of NC_090439.1, from coordinate 168,427,893 downwards.
TGTAATACTGTGCCTGGAGTGGTAAATGGCTTTTGTCATTTTACAGCTCAGTGAGGATGACACTATGTCAATCCTATGCTTAAAGATTTTGCTGTACAAATGGCAAAAGACTTTGTTACTGTCTAGCTCGGCGAGGATAGCACTGTGCTGATCCTATGCTTAAAAACTTTACTAGATAAGCAGACATTTGAGGTGAGCAAATTTAGAGTGTTGCTGGTATTGCAGGGTGCTCCTTACTAGAGCAGCTCTCCACCTAAAATTGGGAACTTCCCAGAGTTCTCCTTTGTTTTTTGCATATATATATATAATTATCCAAAAAACTGTGCAGCCTAATAAGGCACCAACAGGCTGCACAATATCCAAATGCTCGTGCCGAAAGGAAAATAAGCACAATATAAAAAAACAATCAAGTAGACGATCGTCGGGTCCATTTATTTGAAAAAATTCATACAATAATAAATGAACGGCACTTTAAAAAACATACAAAATTATTAAACAATTAAGTGCCCAAAAGAACAACTCACATACGCTGTCCCGGCCAAATGTCGACGCGTTTCGGCAAAAGCCTTCAACTGGACATTGGCAGACATTTTTCCACCTATCTATTTAAATGTTCTAGTCCTTCTTCAATCTTTAGCAACATGACTAACAAAATGTGCAACACAGCGGCCATATTATAGTGTCACAATATTCAATTAGAACTATTGATTCCTGTCCATGTACTTGAGTCTAAATTATAAATACCCCACTATATATGTCTCCTATGATCCCTTATAACAACCTATTCCAAAACTAATAATTTTTTATCATTTTTAAACCCTTGTAAACCTTTTTAAGCATTTTTAACCATTTTTAAACATCCATCATTCTAATTATTGGTAGCAATGTACAAAGAAAAGGGGAAACTATATATATATGCATTTTCTTTTCTTCTTTCTTCTTTAAATTGTACATAGTTTTTAACATCACTTTTGGAGATAATTTATAAATAAATAGATAAGTGTATGAAATAGATATCAATCAAATTTTCAATACAATCAATATATATATATATATATAACTATATAAATAGAATAAATAATTCCCTTATGTATATCAAAGAGATATTAAAAAGAATTAATATGAATTGATGAATATAAATATTATCATAACTAATACCAATAATAAAATATCTCAATTTATCACAACAGTATTTCAAATTCATGTATGGAGTACATTTTAAATAATCTGCAGGAAAAGCTATAACCTTATTCAATACTAATAATGCATCAATAGGGAAAATCTAACTATAAAGTGGGTCATATGATTCAAACAGAGGGATCTCTGTATATATAGACAGGAAGAGAAAGGACCAATTTAATATATAAACATGGACATAAAATAGACCGCCTCTCAATCTCCCAAATGTGCTAATAAAAAATGATTTCATTATAGTGCAAAAAAAATATAGTGATCTAAGTGTAAAAGGTATGTATAAGATTATATACATGCCCCTTAAAAAATGTCTGTTTCATAGTCTGGTATCCATATTCACCATCACAAAATCAAAAACTTAATCATAATATCAAATACCACTTAATATACATAAGAATTTCATTATTTGTAAATAGAGACTACAAAAGTTTAAATGCTCAAAGATGTACATGGAGTTCCGCATCCAAATTGTGTCCCCACATGTTTTCAGAACCTAATAATAAAATCATTCTTGATTCAATTTGTCTTAACAGAGAAGTTCTATTGCCCCCCGAGGGTTGACAGCAATGGTTTTTATCCCATAGAATGTCAAAAAGCTACAATTGCCTTCATGAACATCCCAAAAATGTTTGGCTAAGGGATACGATGGATCGTGGTTTTTGATGGCTCTGAGATATTGTAAAAACCTCACTTTAAGTTTGTGGATATTGCTGCCTATATATTTTTTTTGGCAGCCACATTCAATCACATATACAACATACTCTGTGACACAAGTGATGCGATCCGTTATTTTGCAAACTCTGCCCTCAAATGTCATATATGAGTGGGTATTCAGCGCATATGTACAAGATTTGCAATGCCCACATTTCCAAAAACCTAGACTTTTCTGAGATAGCCAGGATCAATTGGCTTTGGGACAGAATAGACTTCTAGTGAGGTGATCACCTAATGACTGAGTTTTACGATATGTAATCTGAGGATGTAAACCTATACTCTCTTTGATCGAGGAATCATGTCTCAAAACATCCCAATTTTTTTGTATAATACTATTCAATTGGGAATGTTGAGAATTAAATTCAAGAAACAACCTAGGAGGGGATCTGTCATCTTGCCAGTTATCATTTATACATCCTGAATTAAAAAGCAATTTTTCTCTAGACATATTTAGTACTCTCAAATGAGCATCATGTAAGATCTTCCGGGGATAACCTCTTTCTAAAAATCTCTGTGTCATAGTGGCAATTTCAATATTGAAACATTCATCATTGGAACACAAATTCTACGAGCCCGTAGAAATTGACTATATGGAATGCTCCATTTTAGAGCTTTGGGATGACCGCTATTCCCATGTAAAATGGAATTACATGCAGTTGGGTTTCGAAATATGGTGGTTTGCAGGGTTTCATTGTGGACGATTATCTGAACATATAAAAATTCTATGGTATGAGCACTATATTTCAAATCCAAATGGATATTCATCTCGTTGTTATTGAGTATATAAACATACCTTGTTAAAGAATGTTCATCACCATCCCAAATGAGAAAGAGATCATCAATGTATCTGACCCATAACACAACTTGTTCCATATACTTGCTATTGGAATCAGACCAAGCTATTTCCTTCTCCCACCAACCCATATAAAGGTTCGCATAAGTGGGAGCAAATGAAGCGCCCATTGCTGTCCCCTGTTTCTGCAGATAAAATTGATTATCAAATAGGAAAACATTATGGGTGAGGCAGAATTTCAGCATAGTCAAAAGCATGTTAGTGTGTTGAAAAAATTAAATTTTGCGGGTACCCAAAAAATGTCTACAGGCCTGAATACCATATTCGTGCATGATCGAGGTATAAAGGGCGGTCACATCCATGGTGACCAGTAAAAAACTAGATTGCCGTGGAATATTGTGTATCTTGGCTAGAAGGTCATTAGTATCTCGCAGATAGGAGGGCAGTTCGGTTACATAGGGACATAGGAAGAGATCCAAATAACGGGAAGTATTTTCTAGAAGGGAGGAATTCATACTAACAATAGGACAGCAAGGAGGATGATTCTTATTTTTATGAATCTTTGGTGGGAAATAAATACAGGGAATTTTAGGAAATTCAACCTTCAAGTCGAGATACTCATTCCGGTCAATGAGGCCATTAGTGCACCATGTGTCTAGCATCTCCCAATAAATAACTTGGAATTGAATGGTGGGATTGCTACCTAATTTTTCATAATGATTCCTATTAGATAGTTGGTGATGAGCCTCCTTGACATAACTCTCTACATCCATAATTACGATGTTACCTCCTTTGTCGGAGGGCTTGATAACAATTGTATTGTTGGATTTCAACTCATTCAATTCTTTCCAATCTGTGGCAGAAAAGTTGGTTCCCTTAGATCTTTTTGATTTATTACCATTCCAATTAGTGCGAAAATTATCAATATCATCAACCACTAGTTCATAAAGGGTGTAAATTAAATTACCAGTGGGTAGCTGTGGATTGAATCTACTGGACGGTTTTAATGCACTCGCGGTCGTATGATCTTCAGTAAATCCCATAGTTTTCAAAATGTCATTGTCAGTACCTCTGATGTTGCTCATGGTATCTCCTGTATTAACCAGATCACTAATCTCTACTAAATCAGGAACATCATTGATATGGAACCCAGAAAGATTATCCACATTTCTATTAGACTCTGATAAATTGGCTCGTATTTTGTTGGAGAAATGTTTCATTAAACGCAACTTGCATGTGAATTTGTATAGTTCTATTCTTGTGTCAACATAATCCCAATGCATATCAGGGCAAAAGCTCAACCCTAAGTTGAGAATGCGTTCTTGATTCCGGGTGAATTCAACCTTGGAAATATTTACAATGATGTTGGAGTTATCAAATTGTGAATCCCCCTCTAATCTAGATGTTTGTAATATCTTCCTCTTCCCCCTCCGTGTCTTGTGCCTCCTCGACCTCGTCCTCTGTTCCTGTTTGACTGTGGCGTGACTAATTGTAGTAGTCACATTTCCCCGTGAAAATCCAGTTTGTTTGAAGAAGCCTCATCAGCTGATGAACTCAAATCAGAACTCTCATCTACCGAATTAGATTGCACATTTGCACTGTCTGCTGTCACAATTTTGTCTTGTGCTCTAAGAGTGTTATATTTTCGAGCAAACGTGTACATTCTTCCTAATTCATCATCTTTTTTGTCTCTATTGAATTTTAGAGCCTTACGTATTTTGATTTCTTCTTTTTTTGTAATACGTTCTTCCATTTTCACCAACAGTTGTTGTATTTCTTGAGAATTACCCATTTTTTCCAATTCTTTGGTTAACTGTTCAATCTTACGTGTTTGTTCCTCCATACGTCGTTTTGATTGAATAATCAAAGTATCCATCAATTTCACGGAACAATCAGATGTATGTGATCTCCATTGTTCCAATAGATCAGGATCCATATCACCAAGAGTTGGTAAAATTTGAATTCTTAAGCCTCGTGGTACACGACGATTTTCTATATATTTGGTCAGTGAAGTCATTTCCCACCATTTTTTCAATTCGAAAATCCGTGCCTTTTCCAATTAAAAAATAATGTTAACTGCTGTGTGAGTTTGAGGATTAGAAACAATAGATGTCCCTGGAGTGTTATCAAATAGAGTAGTGGCTGCTTGTTCCCACAAAGCTCTTCGATTGGCCATATTATATTAAGTTGTTCAAAAAACGATACTGTCGAACCACTTAAAAGACAGCCTTTAAACAGTGTCCTTAATATATGCGTCTCTGTGATAACCGTTTTACGATGAAAAAGACTCCACAAGGAAAAAAAGGAAGAAAAAAAAGAGAAAAATGGAAAATGGAGAGAAAAATGGATAAGATTCCGAACATGTGTCCTGAAAAAAACAATAATGAAATCCTTTTTCTAGAAAACCGGACTATGCACAACGGGACAGTGTGTGAAAGTATAATTACAGGAGCCGAATTATTTTGTCCATCATTGTCTACAAAAATTGTAATACACAAGCTGGAAATGCCATCCTTAGATTTATAACGGATATTTCAAATATATGACTGTAATAGTCCATTTGAGCTGAGCACCGATAGATTCACAATCTCTTTCATTCGACCACCTCCGTGGGAAATTCTCCTTACCTCCATTTGTACAGCAAAATCTTTAAGCATAGGATTGACATAGTGTCATCCTCGCCGAGCTGTAAAATGACAAAAGCCATTTACCTCTCCAGGCACAGTATTACAGCTGTGGACTGGTCAAATACGGTCCAAGCCAACCTGGAATGAGTAAAGCAACCCCTGACACGTGTTTCGCTTTCATTAGAGCTCGTCAGAGGGGTATAGCTTTGTCCAGACACAAATGGCAAAAGACTTTGTCACGCTGTAGCTCGGCGAGGATAGCACTGTGCTGATCCTATGCTTAAAAACGTTGCTATATAAGCAGACATTTGAGGTGAGCAAATTTAGAGTGTCGCTGGTGTTGCAAGGTGCTCCTTACTAGAGCAGCTCTCCACCTAAAATTGGAAACTTCCCATAGTTCTCCTTTGTTTTTTGCACATATATATATATATATCTATCTATATATATATATATATATATATATATATATATATATATATATATATATACACACACACAAACACATATATTTTCAAGAAACATAGATGTAGAGTTCTAAATAATAAATGCTTACTTCTGTCACTGCACTTACCTTGCTATATTTTATCCATGATATTGTGCTAACCACATTCTGTCCTTTCCATATTTGGGATTGGACATTCCCTGCTGCAATCACCTTAGTAAAATGTCATCATGTGTTATTACTACATTAATATTTTTTATTTAAATACATAATTATAGTACATTCCAATGTATTTTAATAACGTCTCATTTAAAACATTATTTAGTTTATTTTAAATGTTTCCTTGCTTAGATTGATTTTAATGGGAGTCTGCTGCCATATCAGTGGTTGGCCATGTGTGGTGTTTAATTTACTCCAAGTCTGGCCTAGAAAACAATTGAGCCCATTTTGTTAGTAGTATCACTGTAGTAAATTTAAATTTGTATTTTGAGGAATTACAATTGTCTTACTCTAATGTGGGTGTGCATTTTGTATTACGCATCCATCTCAAAATCACTCCCTCAGTTTCCCTTAACCCCACCCAATTATGGTCAATATTCACCATTATCCAACTACTTCCTGTTAGACCTGTCAGCCTCATGGTGGTCTTCACCCTAACGTTTTGCTTCTTCTTATCCTCCATTTTGCTGAATTACTTTTTGTTGGCCTTAGAGCTTTGTACGCTTTGCCACTGCTAACCATTGCTAAAGTGCTTGTGCTCCCGCCCCTATAGCATGGTTAGTTTCCTTATACCCAATTGAAATATGTAATTTAATTTTAAGTCACTTGCAGAGTGGTATACCATATACCCAGGGCATGTAAATTCAATGCTACAGTGGCCCTGCAGCAGTTATTGCGCCACCCACTTCCGTAGCACCATAAAACATGTCCCAGCTCTGCCACTGCAGCTTGATTGCAGTTTTTAACTGCCATATGAACTTGACATTAAAAGCTGCTTGCTGCTTACCAAGCCTTAACTTAAACTCCCCTTTTATTACATCTATCACACCTAAGGTAGGCCCTAGGTACCTGATAGGGAACAGTGCTGTGTAATGAAAAGGTAGGTCACATACTTTCAAGTTTTAAATGTCCTGGTAGTGAAAAACTCCTAAATTTGTTTTTCACTAGTGTGGGCCTACCTCTCCCATTGGGTATTGCCTATTACATTTAATCGGCTGTAATTTCCATTTGGGAGCAGGTAGCTATGTCATGTTTGGTTTCTTTGAACTTGTAGTGAGAAACACTATAGCCTTCCTCAGTCACATGGCTGGATGTAACTGACAGATTTTGTGAATTCCTCCCAGGCAGTCACACCATAGACGGATTAGGTGTGCCATTTTGGGCCATAAACTGACAGGGTGAAGGGGTGGAGCTGAGCACAGCCCCACTTGCAACTGAATAGGGAGTGCTCTGCCAGCACACAAAGGACCTAACACCTACCCATTGAAACTGCCACCAGCTTAGAGCCAGGGCAGAGAAGTCAGGAAATTCCATGTACTTCAAAGCCACTGTCTAGAAGTTTCTCCCTCCTTCCAGCACCAGGGTATCAGGCTCTAAAAGTAGGATTTCAGATAACAACTCTTCAGTACGCATCAAGACTTGTGGATACTGTGCCAGGTAGAACAACTGCTGTGCAACTGGAAGGATTGCCACTCTACTGGACTGGTGACCTGCTGCTGCCTTGCTGATCTTTTTCCTTTCTGCCCTGCTACCCTCTTGCCCGAGGGAAGAAGGACTAGACTTGTACCTTGAACCCAAGACAACCAGAGTGACTCCAAAGGGCTAGTTTGCTGGCCTCCAGATCTGAGCCTCAGAGACACAAAATCTTGTACCAACACCGGAACCCAGCTTGAGTGAGTCTTGACCCTCCAAGTGGTGCCCCACCAGTCCTGAACCCTTGGAAATGGTGCTGAAGGTGACCAGAGAGCCAAAACTTAAAAGTGGGGACAACGTTTTGGCTAAAAATTGCTCTGAGAACAAGGAGGAGATCAAGACCAACCTGCTTGCTGTTAGCGCGTCAGACCTTAATTAGTAAACTTACAAGGGGACACAAATGGGTCGATGAACCTTTTGACTCGCAATTAAGATGTTCCCAACATAACTCCAGTACATGCAGATCACTAATCAATAATTAAGCAATAACATTGATAATCAATGATAATCAATGACATTAATAAACAATTGGAATCAGTAAGTGTCACACACCATGACCTCTCAGTCATGAATATCCACACCTTTTAGTAAAAGTTAGGATATTTATTTCCCTACAATAACAATGCTAATGTCACATAAGATATCCTCAAAATCAAATGATATACATACAGAAACAATACTGGCTGTCCAAAGCGATGAAAGAAATGTAATGTAATGAAAGCTTGAACCACTACGCATTCTAAAGTTACGGTGCAAGTTTATAACAAGAACAATTGCACAAACGATATCACATACATCTAGATTCAGCAAGAAAAGACATCAAACGTTATTCCCTACAGCAGACTTTCATTAGTAAGAATCCTTATCTAACACCAGAATAGCATCTCATTGTTGGCCTTCATGCAAAACAATCTAGCAAACACAAATTTGGAAATCATCTAACTATGGCTCTATCAAAACAGTGCAGTTTGTACATAGAAAGAAAAAGCAAAACAGTCTTAAGAAACTCTTCAGTAATAATATACTTCTCTTCAAATGGATCGGCAAGGTAAGATAGTCTTCGTCATTAGGACATCAGTTTGGTCAGTAAGGCATCAGGATTCAGCATCAAAGTTCAGAAAACACAAAAGGCCTGATTACAATTTTGGTGGAGTGGGTTAATCCGTCCCAAATGTGATGGATATCCCGCCTACCAATTACGAGTTCCATAGGATATAATGGACTCGTAAGATGGTGGGTGGGATATCCGTCACATTTGGGATGGATTAACCCCCTCTGCCAAAGTTGTAATCAGGCTCAAAGTCTTTAAGCAATTCAAAAGAATAGTGGTAAACCCGCAAGAAGAATGGGGTGAATGGCGTAGCTTCTCTTGGTGCAGTTCGGCTAAGCTAGATTCCCTAAAACTAATTCCCAAGTCCCTGTTGGTCAAGGGATCGCATATTCACACTGTGTCAAATAAAAATAAAACTTCAAATCTATAATGCCTACTAATACTCGGTTCACATATCGCTGATTGGCTTCTCTCCGGTTCGTCAGGTGACAAAATAGTTGCAGCTTATACTCAAGTCTGTTTCTCCATTATTCTCCTCCTGAGAAAGTCAGTCTTACACACATTAAACTCATGTTACATTTAGCAAGAACAGCATCTTCTAGCAATCGGTTCTAATGAGAAAGACTTTTAGCTATGAGCACATTTAGGCAGCACAGTGGAAAATTACAGCTTAATTATGTAACAGCCATTTTATTAAACGTCTAAGAAATACAGCTAGACATGAGATGGTGCAACTAGGCCAGGACCTCCACTAAGTTAAGGCCTATAGTTAATAAAGCTAATACATAAAGCATAACCCTTAGAATGATGTACTACTACATTAATCAAACAAAATTATTATTAATAAGCCATTAATAAGTATACTTCGTGAATATTGGTGGCCACTCATCGTGATCATATTTTCAAATGTGTGCATTATTTTTCTCTATATTATTACATTTTCTACACAAATCCATTACTCATAATACATGAATACTCATTAGTATTTTTACTAAAACACCTGCTACAGCATTGCCTACCTACCAGAAGTGCATCGACGGTCAGATGAACTCAGCGACTTTCTTGTAATCTTCTCTGTAGCAGGACATTCTTTTCAGTGCTTCTTCACTTTGTGGAACTGTCTTTGGCTACAAAGGCTATCCAAAGATGAGGCTTCCTCCTGAGACACCTCTTGCAGCCTTGTCCCACTGAACTTTACTCTCTAAGAAATTTTTCAGAACTTCTTCTAAGTCAAAAGGCAAGTGCTCACCTGGATCAATCCACTTCTTGTATCACAACTGTGCTCCATCAGGGTCAGTCATATGTTTGTACTTTCACCTGGTATCGCACAACTAGAGTTAGTCCTTTCATCTTTTAGGAGCTAGTTTGTACATAAACTTTGAAAATTCTCCTGTTCTGCTGATTGGAGTTTTGTTGTTTAAGTGTCAAATAATTTATTAAAATGTACTATTTTTTCTAAATTGGTGTGGGATTTTTCTTTTGTTGTATTTTTGCCTTATTACTGTTTGTGTGTTGCATAAATACTTTACACAATGCCTATAAATTAAGCCTGACTGCTTTTTGTGGCAATCCAGGGTTAAGTGCAGGTTAATTTTGTGATTTTTTGTGGTTCACCCTGCAAGTGATTGTGGCTGTTGCTTGACTAGTGCTCACACCCCAGTCAACCAACAACTCAATTTCCCACATTCTACCTCGTCCTTCCCACATTTACTACTAAATCCAAAACCTATGTGTGCAGAGATCCCTGCAACCAGGGCACAGTTCTCTATTTAGAAAGGATAGGTGAGATGGAGGATCCAGACAGTTGTGAATTTAATTTTGGAGTACAGAAGGCAGTAGCAGTTTATGTGCTTCAAAAGAGATTTTTTGACAAGGCCCTAACATTTAGAAACCTGCTGCATTGCTCTGTTTGAAAAGCTCCTGCATGTGATCTGCCTGTCAGAAATGATGTCACGCCTTCTTCCATGCAGTACCACTACGTCTTAGTCTGTTCATTCATTACAGGGAGACACTTGTAAGCCAATTAGGAACATTCCCCTGAAAATGATTTTACGTTGCCCCCTGTACACCAACCTGCCATGTTGTGAGCAGCTATGTCCCAGACTCGTCAGTCAATCCCAGTGTAATTAGTACAGATCCCAAATATATGATGTATTTGTTTAATCTATTTCTGAGTGACTGGCTAATTATTTCTTTTTGGCAGGTAAGATTAGGCTGACACTGCAAATGCTGTAAGCAAAGGTTGTCATTTATTCCTTTCACTAAATGCATTCACAGAATTATGAAAGGGGAGGACGAAGGAAAGCCTATATGAGAGATGATTTTGATTTTTAACCCCTTCGCTGCCAGGTCTTTTCCCCTCCTCTGCCGGCCCTTTTCTTGGCTATTTAGGGCAGTTTGCGCTTAGGCCCTCATAACCTTTCGTCCACATAAGCTATCCACTCCAAATTTGCATTCTTTTTTTTCAAGATCCTAGGAATTCTAGGGATACCCAGAGTTTGTGGATTCCCCTAGAGGAGACCAAGAAACTAGCCAAAATACAGCAAAAATATTGTTTTTTCTTTTTTTTAAATGGCGGAAAAGGGCTGCAGAAGAAGGCTTGTGGGTTTTTTCCCTGAAAATTGCATCAACAAATGGTTTGTGGTGCTATAATCACCATCTTCCCAGCTTTAAGTAACAGGCAGATTTGAACCAGGAAACCACATTTTTCAACACAATTTTGACATTTTACTGGGACATCCCCCATTTTTACTATTTTTTCTGCTTTCATCCTCCTTCCAGTTAGTGACAGAAATGGATGTGAAACCAATGCTGGATCCCAGAAACCTAAACATTTCTGAAAAGTAAACAAAATTCTGAATTCAGCAATGGGTGATTTGTGTAGATCCTACAAGGTTTTCCTACATAAAATAACAGCTGAAATAAAAAATATTGAAATTGAGGTGAAAAAAACCAGGTATTTTTCTACATGTTTTACTCTGTAACCTTTTCCTGCGATGTTAGATTTTTGAACGCAATATTTCGTTATGACTGCTGGACTTTTCTGGTTGCGGGGATATATAGGGCTTGTAGGTTCATTAACAACCCTAGGTACCCAGAGCCAATAAAGGAGCTGCACCTTGCAATGGGTTTTCATTCTATACAGGGTATACAGCAATTCATTTGCTGAAATATAAAGAGTGAAAACTAGGTATAAAAAAAACCTTTGTATTTCCAAAATGGGCACAAGATAAGGTGTTGAGAAGCAGTGGTTATTTGCACATCTCTGAATTCCGGGGTGGTAATACTAGCATGTGAATTACAGGCCATTTCTCAAATAGTCGTCTTTTTTGCACATTGTCTCACATTTGGAAGGAAGAAATGTAGAGAAAAACATGGGACAATAACTCTTGTTATGCCATTCTGTATGCCCCCAAGTCTCCCGACAAAAATAGCACCTCACTTGTGTGGGTAGGCATAGTGCCCGCGACAGGAAATGCCCCAAAACACAACGTGGACACATTAAATTTTCCCAAAGAAAACAGAGCTGTTTTTTGCAAAGTGCCTAGCTGTGGATTTTGGCCTCTTGCTCAGTCGGCATCTAGGGAAACCTACCAAATCTGTGCCTTTTTGAAAACTAGACACCTAGGGGAATCTAAGATGGGGTGACTTATGGGGCTCTTACTAGGTTCTGTTACCCAGAATCCTTTGCAAACCTCAAATTTGGCTAAAAACACTTTTTCCTCACATTTCGGTGACAGAAAGTTCTGGAATCTGAGAGGAGCCACAAATTCCCTTCCACCCAGCGTTCCCCCTAGTCTCCCGATAAAAATGTTACCTCACTTGTGTGGGTAGGCCTAGTGCGTGCGAAAGGAAATGCCCCAAAACACTATGTGGACAAATGAAAATTATCGAATAAAATACTGTTTTCGCTGGGGCACGTGCGTTTTTGGTCCTGGGCTCAGTAGCCATATAAGGAAACCTACCAAACCAAAACATTTCTGAACAGTAGACACCCGAGGGAGTCCATGGAGGTGTAACTTGCATTGATCCCCCAGTGTTTTCTTACCCAGAATCCTTTACAAACCTCAAAATTTGGCTAAAAAACCCTTTTTCCTCACATTTTGGTGACAGAAAGTTCTGGAACTTGAGAAGAGCCACAAATTTCCTTCCACCCAGGGTTTCCCCAAGTCTCCTGATAAAAATGATACCTCACTTGTGTAGGTGGCTCAGGTGCCTGCAACAGAAAAAGGTCAAAAACCTGTAGAGATTGAGGGGATAGCACAGCGAGTTGATAAGCATATATTTTATTTTATACATCTTTAGGCTGACTCTGCTTTGGGGACCCACACAAGTGAGGTATCATTGTACTTGGGAGATTGAGGGGAACGCTGGGTGGTAGGACATTTGTGCTGGAGTGGTGATCCTGAAAAGAAAAGTGAGGAAAATTAGCTTTTTTTAGCAAATTTTGTGGTTTGCAGAGGAGTCTGGGTAAGAAAATGTTGGGGGATCCAGGCAAGCCACACCTCCCTCATCTCCTTGGGTTGTCTAGTTTAAAAAAATGTCTGGGTTTGGTAGGGTTCCCTAGATGAAGGCCGCACCGGGACCAAAAACATAGGTGCCCTCCCCCAAAACACAGGTACTTTTGCAAGAGATCATTTTGCTGTGCCCAAATCCTTCTGTGATGTTCCAAACACTAAAATTGTGAAAAGAAATGCACTTAGGTTAGGTTAAAAAGATCCCTTCCCCACCAACTAAGTTGGTGGCCTGCTTCATCATCGGGGTCCCATCCGACACACCTAGCATGTCACGGATGTGCTGTGACGCCTGATTACAGTGGAGCAGGTTTTGTCATTTTTACCACACATACAGGTTGGATTTGGCACGAGGGTGAGTGATGGTTCAGTAGATTAAATTTTATTAACAAGAGATTTCACCAAAATGAAATGCACTGTTAATAACTGAAAGGCCAAAAAACTGAACCAATGACTCACAGCTCGTGAGCTGTAAAGCCACGACAAGGCACCAACCGCTTTACAGTCCATTCACACACCTTTCATACATGACATGTACAAGACCATTCACGCAGCCAGCCACGAGCCCAGCTCATTACAACACTCACATTGACAGACAGCGCCACTCAAGGGCCCATCACCTACATACGCCATTATACCTAATACAGCAATCACACCAGCTGATGGGAGTGTGTGGACTGGTGTTTGGCTGGCAGTGTATTGAAGTAGAAATACAAGGAGGGGGGAGGGACCAGGAGGTTGATGGTCCAGTGTACAGTCTCCCAATACTAGTAATCAAAACAATAAAAAGTACACTGTTCCAAACTACTATGGTGTTCTAGGGGACCTAATGTCTCAGGAGCAAGAGTCCTCAAGCATCACAATGGATGGCTGGCATCATCATCGGGAATGCTCCCTCGCAATCCTGGGTCTGCCCCTGGATTAGAGGTACCATAATAGTTGTAGTCCTCTGAGGGTTTTTTGCTTTTTGAGAGTAATTGAACATTATAACTCAATCTGTTACTTTCACTCTTGGTTTTTACTCTTGGTCTTCATCCGATATGTACTGATTAAAATTATGATGTGTCTTGTGAGATGAATAACCAATTTTAAGCTTTTCTGTTCTCTCCAACCTGTGCTGGTGCCTGGATGCAGGTATCCCTGTCTGTATAGTTTGAACCCGACAGTCACTATAAGAGCAGTACGGCTTAGAGCCCCCTCTTGCGGAGCCCGTCAGGCGTTGAAGCGCCAGCCTGGTGAGAAGCATTCCCGATGATGATGCCAGTCATCCATTGTGATGCTTGAGGGCTCTTGCTCCTGAGACATTAGGTCCCCTAGTGTATTGAAGTAGCCAACAGCAAGTCAATATTTAGACCACCAGCCAAGCGCCACTCCACACACAATTGCATCACTTTTTTTTGTTTTTCAAACAAAGAAACCACTAACTAATTAGAAATAAGTACAAAACTACCAACACAAAAGCTCTAACTAAATACATGACAGAAATGCCAGCCATGAAACTGAACACATGAAAATATAAAACAGACAGTTTACGCTGACAGTAGTTCCCAGTTATTCTTCTGGGTGTGGTAATTCCTGAAACCTTTGACCTTTGTGGCCAGTGGATCACTCCCCACGTGTACAACAACACCCAGCTGTCCCCGTGTCCTCCCCTCCCTGCCCTCGCTGCTCCCTGCTGGCCATCCCTGGTGTCTAGCGGTAAGCGCCTTCTTGGAGTCACTGTGTGTGTTACCTTGTGCTGACTGTATTTACTGTGTCTACCCTGTCTTAACCACAATAGCTGTTTTTTGCCTTGTCTCCTCTGTAATCTCTGTGTTTTGCCTTGTCTCTCTGTGTTTTGCCTTGTCTTTCTGCAACTCGCAAGTTGTGCCTGTCTCCTCCGTAATTCCCGCGTCTGCCTGATCTTGTCTGCATCTGCCATCTGTTCTCACCTCGTTTTCCTGCTCCTACTGCGCCTTTTCCTTTCTTTTTCGCCGCCCTCTGTGCCTCCTGTTCCCCCCAGCGCCTCGGCTCCCCGAGCCGTCTCCTTTCCCGCTGCTGCGTCCCTGCGGCCCCGGCCCCCTCGAGCCCATTCGTTCACGCCTCCCGCCTCCCAGCTGCTCCTCCCTCCCTCCTCCCCTTCTTAATGGCGGTCGCGCCTCTGGCGCACCAGAGGCGCGCCAGAGGCAAGCCCGTCTGCGCCCGTCCGCGCCTGGACCGCGCCCAGCGCCCACCCCCTGGCCCACGGAATCCCTGCACCTCCAGACACCACTACACTGCCAGCAACCTCAACGCACTCAACCCTGGCCGCTCCACAGCATGCTTCCAGTCCTCACCAAAGAACACCCACTGACCCTTCTCCTGCCACAACTGCAGATTCACCTGCAACAGAACCACCAAACCTCCAAAGACCAGAACCAACCACCTCCGCTGCATACTCCTTAACACCCACTCCGCACGCAAGCACGCCATCGAGCTCTGGGACCTGCTCAACACCTCAGCCCCGGACGTGGCCTTCCTTACCGAAACCTGGTGGAACGACTCCTCGGTGCCTGACATCGCCATATCCATACCGGAGGGCTACAAGATCACCCGCAGGGATCGCACAAACGGAATCGGAGGAGGAATAGCCAACGCCCACAAGACCACCCTCAAGGTCCACACCGACACGGACGACATCCTCAAGACCGCCGAACACCTGCACTTCCAAATACACACCGACCCCAACACCACCCTCAGAGGAACGCTCGTCTACAGACCCCCAGGACCACGGGCACCCTTCAGCGACTCCATCTCTGACCCAGCCAGCGCCCACGCACTCACCTCTACAGACTACATCCTCCTTGGGGACCTCAATTTCCACCTTGAGAACAACAACGATGTCAACTCCACCACCCTGATCGACAACCTCGCCAACCTCGGCCTCAGCCAACTCGTCACCACACCCACCCACGCAGCCGGCCACACACTTGACCCCATCTTCTCCACAAGCGCCCACATCACCTTCAACCACACCACCAAACTCCACTGGACCGACCACCACTGCATCCACTTCACCTTCCAGAAACAGGTCAAGCACCACCGTACCCTGCAACCACCCCGCCGCCACTGGAGCAAAGTCACCCAAGAACAGCTGACCAGCGCCCTTGCCCAGAACCCGCCCAACGACCCCACTGACCCAGACACCGCCACCCACAACCTCAGACAGTGGATCAACGACTGTGCCAACTCACTCGCCCCACTCAAAGACCTCCAACAACCAAGCCACCAAGAAAGCCACCTGGTTCACCGAAGAGCTCCAGACCTCCAAGCGCATCTAACGGAAACTTAAGAATAAATGGCTCACCGAACACACAACCGACAGCCTCATGGCCCACAAAGACGCCACCCGCAGACACCACCAACTAATCAGACTAGTCAAAAAAGATCATACTTCAAAGACCGCCTAGATAACAACGCACACGACAGCAAAGAGCTCTCCAACCCCAGCACCAACATCAACGACATTCCACCCTCACAAGAGCTCTGCGACTCTCTGGCCACATTCTTCCACCAAAAGATCACCGACATCCACAACAGCTCCAACACCACAGCCGCCCCCACCACGCCAGACTCCACCCCCGCTAATACCACCCGCTCCGATCGCCTAACCTCCTGGGCCAACGTCAATGACACCGAGACTCGCAAATTCATGAACTCCATCCACTCCGGATCTCCGTCAGACCCATGCCCCCACCACGTGTACAACAAAGCGGACGCAGCCATCGCTCCCCAACTACGGAAGGTCATCAACATCTCCTTCGAAACAGCAACATTCCTGGAAAGCTGGAAACACGACGAAATCAACGCCCTACTTAAGAAGCCCAAAGCAGACCCCCAGGACCTTAAGAACTTCCGACCCATCTCCCTACTCCCGTTCCCTGCGAAGGTCATCGAGAAAGTCGTCAACGCACAATTGACTCGCCACCTCGAACACAACGACATCCTGGACCCCTCCCAGTCCGGCTTCCGACAAAACCACAGCACCGAGACCGCGCTCCTCGCCACCACAGATGACATCAGATGCCAAATGGACAACGGCGAAACTTCACCCATCATTCTCCTGGACCTATCAGCCGCCTTCGACACGGCATGCCATCACACTCTGATAACCCGCCTCTCCGAAGCCGGAATACAAGAGAAAGCCCTCGAGTGGACCACATCCTTCCTCTCTGACAGAACCCGTAGAGTCCTCCTCCCTCCCTTCCGCTCCAAAGCCACCAAAATCATCTGCGGCGTACCCCAGGGCTCATCCCTCAGCCCAACACTATTCAACATCTACATGGCACCCCTCGGCCAAGTAGCCTGCCAACACAACCTCAACATCATCTCCTACGCCGACGCCACCCAGCTCATCCTCTCCCTCACCAAAGACCCGCACACCGCCAAGTCCAACCTCCACGAGGGAATGCAGGCCGTTTCCGAATGGATGAGAAACAGTCACCTGAAACTGAACTCGGACAAGAAGGAGGTCCCCATCCTCGGACCCAACCCCGCCGCCTGGGACGACTCCTGGTGGCCTACATCCCTAGGAACCCCACCAACACCTACCGACCACGCACGCAATCTGGGCTTCATCCTCGACTCCTCCCTCTCCATGTCAAAACAGGTCAACGCAGTCACCTCCTCCTGCTACAACACTCTCCGCATGCTCCGCAGGATCTACAAGTGGATCCCAACAGACACTAGAAAAACAGTGACGCAGGCCCTCGTCAGCAGCAGGCTAGACTACGGCAACGCACTCTACACAGGCATCCCGACAAAACAACTACAGCGCCTCCAACGCATCCAAAATGCCTCCGCCCGACTGATCCTCAACGTACCCCGCTGCAACCACATCACACCTCACCTGAGAGACCTCCACTGGCTCCCTGTTGGAAAGAGGATCACTTTCAAGCTCCTCACCCACGCACACAAAGCATTCCACAACACCGGACCTGCCTACCTCAACAACAGACTCAGCTTCTACACCCCCACCCGCCAGCTCCGCTCTGCAGACCTCGCACTCGCCACCATCCCCCGCATCCACTGAAAGACATCCGGCAGCAGATTCTTCTCCTACCTCGCCGCCAAGACATGGAACACTCTCCCAATCAACCTACGACGGACCCAGGACCTACTCGCCTTCAGAAGACTCCTCAAGACTTGGCTCTTTGACCAGTAGCAGTTTACCCCCCTCCCCCCAGAGCCTTGAAACCCTAACGGGTATGTAGTGCGCCCTATAAATAGAGTGATTGATTGATTTGAAGGATAATCTGGGCAGTACATTCGAGTCTCCCTCTGGATACCTCTTCGAGCACATACTCTACGTTGCTTAGCTGGAAAATCTTTTTTGGGCGTGGGAGGAATGTGCTCAGCAAAGTGACGATCTTTCAATCTAGCCACATCCTACACCACCGCTTCTCTAGGAACTCTTGCCTGTTCCACCACAATAAGATTCTCTATCATTGACTCCTGATATTTCATAAATGTCATCTTTGACTCTGGAGACCTATCCTTGAACACAATAAAAGCATTAAAAGTTGCCAAGTGGAACAGGTGAATTGCTAACTTCTATACCAAACGTAAGACTTATGAATAGCAGTATAAGGTTCCATCCTCTGATTAACTCTATCTACCCCTCCCATGTGCTTATTATAATCTAAAATACATACTGGTTTGGGCACTTCAGCAACCTGGCCCCAAACAGTCACGGGGGAAGTACTCTCATCGTGGATGGTCCCTTCAGTCTGTAAATTTCAGAGCTCGCAGCTCATCATTCCGCAACGCACTGCACTGTCCCCTCTCAAGTTTTTTACAGACAAGCTCCCTTGTATAGACTTTCTGGTTACAACGAATTGTACCACAAGCAACAGTGCCCACTCTAATCAATTCCTTGAACAACTGCACTCCAGTGTAGAAGTTATCTACATGCAAATGGTGACCTTTGTTAAACAGTTGTCTAGAAGTACCCACACAGTTTTCACAGTAACTCCAAAAGTGGGCTGACAACCCGGGGGAGGTCAATACTGGAATCCCTACCAGTGTAGACCTGGAAATTATACACATATCCTGTACTACTTTCGGAGAGCATATGCAATTTAATTCCATTCCAGGCCCTCTTGCTAAGAATGTACTGCCTAAAAAACAAAAGACCCTTGAACAGGACCAAAGACTCGTCCACAGCTATTTCTTTGCCTGGAACATAGACCTCTGAAAACCGATCTACAAAATGATCAAGGACAGGCCTAATCTTAAAAAGACAGTCAGAATCAGGGTGATCTGGTGGCAAGGCTAAAGCATTGTCATTAAAATGCAGCATCCTAAGAAGAAGCAAATACCGATTACAACTCATGGTTGCAGGAAATATGGCCGTTGCCATCATGGGACTAGTAGACCAATAAGAAGCCAGTGACGGCTTCCTTATCAACCCCATCAAAAAAGTCAAACCCAAAAACCTTTTCATCTCTTCCAAATTTGTGGGAATCCACTTGGTAGCTCTAGACTGTGGCCTAAGTCTGGCAGCGTTGTCCCTCAAATACTCCTCCGCGTACAAATTAGTCTGCTCAACAATCTCTTCCAAAAACACATTGCCCATAAACAACTAACAGAAATTGACAGGCAAAAAGTTCTCTGTATTGACTCTACACCCTGGGAGACCAGTAAAGGCAGGCAACTCTGGCTGCTCCATGTTTGGGGCAACCCAGAGTTCAGGTCTTCCAACAGGAAACCTTTCAGCCTCAGGTTGCTGCACTATTGGCACATCAGTGTCCTCTTCTACAACAGGCCCTTCATCTACAATGAGAGTGGCTTCCTCATCAGAACATTCCTCTCCGACAGATACTTCACTGCCAGAATCTCTCACTTCCTCCTCTGCTCAGATGCAGTCAGTCTCATAATCATTATCAGATAATGACTCAAAAAGCATACCAACAACCTGCTGAGCGGTCATCCTGCAGCTAGCCATGAGCCTTCCTACGAACAGTAACTGGACAAATGCACCATCAACAACCAGCTCTGTGTAAGATAAGTAATAATCAAAGTGTGGCTTTATCACAAAGTGTTATGTACTGAAAAACTCTTCTGCTCAATTGCAAGAAAAACCTACTCACCAGCAACTACTCTGCACAGACACAGCAATCACCAATGGTATCCCACTAAAAAGAAAAAAAGGAAAACAAATTAGAAATAAGACCACACATATCATTATGCACAAATCTAAGGACAATTTCACACACAATCCTGCATTTAGTACTCAACCTACAAACATGTCATTCATGCATTGCAACAATACTCCTTTGGAGTAAATTGTTTACATACCTAAAACATGCAACTACGCAAACCGCAGGTCAACCACTGCCAAAACCGCAAGGAACCACGGCAAAGGAAGCAAAAGCTTTGAACTAGAACAAAAAGGAGAAATAAACTGTTATAATCACAAATGCAAATACTTCACCTGATGACAAACACCCCACCATCAAGCATTTAGAAATTGGTGCCTATGTGGATACTTCCCCACTTAGGGGCAGATGGGCCTACTAAAAAGTAGGCCTAACTTCCCCAAGGGGGGCAGAAAATACCTTTTGTAGTGTGCCCCCATGGGGAGCGACCCTTGCCCAAGGGGCCACACTCCCGAACAAAAAAACACACACACACTATCCCTGGTGCCTAAGTGACGTATGCCCCCCTTGGAGGCAATAGGCCTAAAAGAAAACAGGCAGATGGTCAACAGTTCCATGTTCTCCTTGGGAGCGCGACCCTTGCCCAAGAGGGCATCCCCCTACAGAAATCAACAAAGAAAAAATCCCTGTCGTTCCAGTGGTTTCTGCCCCCCTTGGGGGCAGATGAGCCCAAAAATTATAGGACACTCTGTGGCCATAAATAATATGCCCAGCTAAGGGGAGCAACCCTTGCCCAAGGGGCCGCCCCCCTCCAATAAACACACAGACACACTATCCCTGGTGCCTAAGTGGCTTCTGCCCTCCTTGGGGGCAGATGGGCCCAAACAAAATAGGCCTTTCTGCCACCAAGGGGGGGGGCAGAAATGGCCAACAGTTCTATGCCCCCCCAGAAATAAACAAAAAAAAACCTGCCATTCCAGTGGTTTCTGCCCCTCTTGGGGGCAGATCAGCCTAAAAATAATAGGCTGATCTGCCCCCCAGGGGAGCAGAAATGGCCAACAGTTATATGCCTCCCTTGGAGGGGCGACCCTGGCTCAAGAGGGCGCCCCCCAAAAGAAATGAACAAAAAAAAAATCCCTGGCGTTCAAGTGGTTTCTGTCCCCCTTGGGGGCAGATCAGCCTAAAAATATTAGGCTGAGTGGCAGAAATGGCCATTTAATATGTGCCCCCCAAAGGGGAGAGACCCTTGCCCAAGGGGCTGCCCCCCATACAATAAACACACACACATTAGCTCTGGTGCCTAAGTCGATTCTTCCCCCCTTGGGGGCAGATGGGCCTAAAAGAAATAAGCCGATCTGCCCCCGAGGGGGCAAAAATGACCAACAGTTATATTCCCCCTTGGGGGGGTGACCCTTGTCCAGGGATGCACCCTCCCCCAAAAAATAAACAAATAAAAACAATCCCTGGAGTTCCAGTGGTTTCCGCCCCCCTTGGGGGCAGAGCAGCCTAAGAATAATAGGCCTTGGGGGCAGAAATGATCATTAAATATATCCCCCTCAAAGAGGCCACTCCCCAACACGTATAAAGCAAAACAACACTTTTAGGGTAAAATCCCTGGTATCTAGTGGACATTCCTGCTGCCCCATCGCAATGCGATGGGGCAGCAGGAATGCTCAAAGAGACATCGGGGGAAAGGAAAACCCTTTCCTTCCCCCAATGCCTCTTTGTGTGAAATCCTACCCCCCGCCGGAGGAGAAGCTTACCTGTTCTCCTAACGCTGCGCTGGAAGCAAATGGCTTCCAGCACGACCAGCACCCTCTAAGGATGTCAGCGTGCGATCGAGTGCTGACATCATTGGAATGGACTGGGGGGTCGGGATGGAAGGGGAAGGGCATCCCCTTCCATCCCTGCCGATGGGGGTGGGAGGGAAGCCCACGGAGGGACACTCCCTCCGAGCTCCAGTGCCGGGATGTAATGGTTACGTCCTTGGCACAGGAGCACTGTGCTGCGGGACGTAATCATTACGTTCTCAGCATAGAACGAGTTAATGAATGGTTATACCAAAATGGTTGTTGATAGACGCTGGTGTCTGAAGTTTGAGGCTAATCGCAGATTCACATAAAAAAATACTGCACATAATACGCTCCAAAATAGGAAACAGTGTTTGATATATATATTTTTTTACTACAGATCGACATTTACCAATGCGGAAAATGAAGTATGCCACCATACATGGGCAAGGGCTTTCTGTGTGACAACTGGACAAGACAGAGGACAGATTATCATTATATTAGTGGATCCATGCATTTTTAGGTTAACTAAATGGGTTGCCATAGTTTAGATTTAATTACCCTTTCTAAAGATGTCTTCTTCATCAAGTAGTTTACCAAGTCTTGAATATGGAATTTACCTTTGCTCTTCCTGCATCGTAAAGAGGACCTGACTTGGAACTTAGGTCAGTCCTGCCAACAGTAAGCATACCAACCCCTCAATGCACCATGTAAGCCCATCTAACCTATGCACAGAGGACTGGGGTGTGATGGTTCTCTCCTCGAGGAACATTCGGCAAAAATGGGACAAAATGGGTCATTTTACACCATCATTTGCATATACATTGTATATAAAGTCATGGTATTTGCATACATTTCTAAGGGAAGCTAAATATTTACTCAAATACTTGGGGTCGCCCGCAGTACCTAGGATCAATATTTCTCAATGGTAAAAAAAAATAATCATGTGTGAAATTTCTGTGCATGGTACCTAAAAAATGGATGTAAAGCAGA
Source organism: Pleurodeles waltl (assembly GCF_031143425.1). Lineage (NCBI taxonomy): Eukaryota > Metazoa > Chordata > Amphibia > Caudata > Salamandridae > Pleurodeles > Pleurodeles waltl. The sequence continues at coordinate 168,404,965 of NC_090439.1, read as the reverse complement.
AGGGTGTTTGACCACAGGAGGAATAGCAATGTCTTTCTGATAGAGTGTACCCCTCCCCCCCGCTGGAGAAAATGCCTATTGAAATTCCATGCCTGGGGAATCAAAATCTGCTGCATGATATAATTCATATTGCTGCTCTTCTGCTATCGAAAAATCCCATCCAAATGATAGTGGTGCTAATAAGATATTAAAATGACCTAAATATTCCACGAATGAACCATGCAACATCCACATTACCTTTGCATGTAGAGAACTATTTCTAAACAATGCGCTTTGCCTTGGCTCCATTGCGATGTATGAATCTATGATGCCCTTGTATTTGAAATGTGATTTCCACAGCATAATCAGCCGGTCAGTGGGAATATTTATGAAGCACTGCGGTCACCTCAAAGGGGTTTTATGGCACTGATGAGAAAGCTAATGGAAAACTTGAGTCATTGATTAAAAAGAAAGGTTTTTAAGGGTTTTAAATGGAGAAGGTGGCAACTGAAAGGCTTCCGGCAAAGCTTTCAAAACAGCAATGGAAAAGTTAGTGTCACTATATATTACAGTATGAGATTTAGCAACCTTGAGCATATGAAGATCGTTTGATCTCAGTTTCCCTAAGGAGTGGTGACAGTAGAATTTCTTGACCAAAAAGAGGCAACTAGGACTGAAGAGCTTTGTGGACTATGAAAATGGCTGTAATCACGACTTGAGAATGTACTGGAAGCTGGTGAAAGCCTAGTCTAGAGAATAGAATACATTTTTTAACCCACACAAAAGACTCACAACTGCATTCTGGGCTAGGTGAAGTCAGACCAAGCGTTTATTAGGAGCTGCTAATGGGATGGCATTGACATACTCAAGGAGAGGTGAGCAAAAGATCAGGTAAACTGGGATTCACTTTCAGGGACTTTGTAGACGTTCACTAGTATATAGCTGCCAGACGTTTAGACCAAAAAGAGACAGTGTTTAACTTGGTATTCTGGATTGGAGGTAAACCAAATATGAGTTGAGATTTAGAACTCAATTGGTGTTATAAAGAAGCCAATGGGTGCATATAATTATTAAAACATAGAGAGGATAGGACCAGGCCCTTGAGAATGGAAGTATAAAAGAAATGTGCTTCTTATCATTTAAAAGGATTCTAGCCATGAAAAAGTTAGGCCCTGATATGATTTCAAACAGTCCGATAAGGAGACTTTTGTGATGTATGGGGTCAAATGCTGCAGAAAGGTCTAGGAGCAGGAGGACTCCTAGACATCTGGCATTCATCATCCTCTGAAGTCCACCCAGCACTGATACCACAACCAGTACAGTGGTACATCCTGAGAGGAACCCAGTTTAATGGCTATCAAGAAGAGCATGGGATTCTACATAATTCTGCATTTGGTAAATACCAGTCTTTCCAGAATCTTGGACAAAAATGGTGGAAGAGTTATGGGACGGGTAGTTTCTTGGGTCAGAATGGTAGAAGGAGAAATTCTTCAGCAAAGGACAAACAACTGCTTCCTTCCATTTGGAGGTAATCTAACCTGAATTTAACAAATATAAAAAAGTTGAAATGTGGCTCTACTAGATGGTACAGTTTGCTGAAAATATTTACACTGAAAGACATCCAAATCTGCACCCATAAACCTTCATGTATGCCCCTTTCTTTAAAAACCCTTCATTTCCAATAATTATTTCGCTCTTTCCTTTGATCATGAGAAAGCGCAAATTGGCTGTGCCATTGCGTCTCTTAAAACATGAATTTAAGGGGTGGTTATTTTCCTGTATAACGCAAAGGGACACTTTCACTTAACATGCTACACTGCAGCACATATGAGTAAAGTGCACAGATGAATATAATGTTTCATATATGCCATATTTCATCATTGTTTTGAAAGTATGTTTATGTTATTATATTGTAGAAATATTATTCTTTATAATCATTCCATATTTCAACATAAAAGACATTATAGAATTCATTCAACCTGAAAAGTGGATTTGTGTTTAATAGCTTGGCTGGAGTGAAGACCCATATTTTCTCTTGTGTTCCAACCTTCAATGTGAAGTTTGCTTTTTGTATATCTTCCTAAAGCTGTAGGTGTCAGGATCTGGGACTACGGTAATAGGGAGCTGTTAGAAATGGAGTTTTTGGTTGGCAGTCAGGTTGCCCTCTGTCCAAACAAGAACCCTCACTCTAATCAGGGTAAGTCACACACAATCCAAAATCAGCCAGTGCCCACCCTCTGGTAGCTTGGCACGAGCAGTCAGGCTTAACTTAGAAGGCAATGTGTAAAGCATTTGTGCAATAAATCATACAACACCATAGCATAACACCACAAAAATACACCACACAGTGTTTAGAAAAATATATAATATTTATCTGGGTATCTTCAGGTCAAAACGATCAAAGTTGCAATATGAATTTGTAAAGATATCACTGAAAAGTGATATAAAGCGCCTTAAGTCTTTAGAAAGTAAACAGAGTCTCTTTTTTCAAACACAAAGTACCTGGTTTCTGGTGGAAAATTCCTCAGAGGGCCACAGGAGAAGAGGTACGTGGAAAACTGGTGTGTGCGTCGATTTCGCCTCAGCACACACAGACTTGCGTCGTTATTTTCCACGCGGGGAATCGGGTGTCGTTTTCCGGCGCGCGGACAGTCTCTCTCTGTGGTTCGCGGGGAGTACCAGATGTCCCGGGTCTGTGCGTGGATTTTCCTGCTTGTTTTCCGGCTGCGCGTCGTTCTGCGGGGCTGCGTGTCGAAGTTTCGATCTCACGGCCGGCGTCGCGTCGATTTCTCCTGCGGAGTCGGGCGGCATTGTCCTTGCGAGGCCGTGCGTCAAAGTTTTGATCTCACGGCAGGCGTCGCGTTGATTTCTCCTGCGGAGTCGGGCGGCGTTGTCCTTGCGAGGCCGTGCGTCAAAGTTTCGATCTCACGGCAGGCGTCGCATCGATTTCTCCCGGGAAGTCGGGCGGCGTTGTCCATGCGAGGCAGTGCGTCAAAGTTTCGGTCGTCCCGAAAGCGTCGCGTTGATCAGCGTCGGTGTGCGGCGTTTTTCTTGCCGCGGAACAAGCTGTGCGTCGAAAAGTTCGGCGCACGGAGCGTCCAAGAGGAAGAGAGAAGTCTTTTTGGTCCTGAGACTTCAGGGAACAGGAGGCAAGCTCTATCCAAGCCCTTGGAGAGCACTTTTACAGCCAGACAAGAGTTCAGCAAGGCAGCAGGCCAACAGCAAGGCAGCAGTCCTTTGTAGAAAAGCAGACAGGTGAGTCCTTTGAGCAGCCAGGCAGTTCTTCTTGGCAGGATGTAGTTTCTGGTTCAGGTTTCTTCTCCAGCAAGTGTCTGATGAGGTAGGGCAGAGGCCCTGTTTTATACTAAGTTGTGCCTTTGAAGTGGGGGTGACTTCAAAGAGTGTCTAAGAAATGCACCAAGCCCCCTTTCAGTTCAATCCTGTCTGCCAGAGTCCCAGTAGGGGGTGTGGCAGTCCTTTGTGTGAGGGCAGGCCCTCCACCCTCCCAGCCCAGGAAGACCCATTCAAAATGCAGATGTATGCAAGTGAGGCTGAGTACCCTGTGTTTGGGGTGTGTCTGAGTGAATGCACAAAGAGCTGTCAACTAAACCTAGCCAGACGTGGATTGAAGGGCACAACAAGGTTTTAGTGCAAAGAAATGCTCACTTTCTAAAAGTGGCATTTCTAGATTAGTAATATTAAATCCGACTTCATCAGTCAGCAGGATTTTATATTACCATTCTGGCCATACTAAATATGACCTTCCTGCTCCTTTCAGATCAGCAGCTGCCACTTCAACAATGTATGAGAGCAGTCCCAATGTTAGCCTATGAAGGGAGCAGGCCTCACAGTAGTGTAAAAACGAATTTAGGAGTTTTACACTACCAGGACGTATAACCACACAAGTACATGTCCTGCCTTTTACCTACACAGCACCCTGCTCTAGGGGTTACCTAGGGCACACATTAGGGGTGACTTATGTATAGAAAAAGGGGAGTTCTAGGCTTGGCAAGTACCTTTAAATGCCAAGTCAAAGTGGCAGTGAAACTGCACACACAGGCCTTGCAATGGCAGGCCTGAGACAAGGTTAAGGGGCTACTGAGGTGGGTGGCACAACCAGTGCTGCAGGCCCACTAGTAGCATTTAATCTACCTGCCCTAGGCACATGTAGTGCACTCTACCAGGGACTTACAAGTAAATTAAATAGTCAATCATGGATAAACCAATCAGTAGTCCAATTTACACAGAGAGCATATGTACTTTAGCACTGGTTAGCAGTGGTAAAGTGCCCAGAGGTCAAAAGCCAACAACAACAGGTCAGAAAAAAATAGGAGGAAGGAGGCAAAAAGTTTGGGGATGTCCCTGTCAAAAAGCCAGATCCAACAGGAGCTCATTGTTCAGGGAGATAAGAAATGTCTGAAGGAACACTTATCAAGGACAGGAGGAGTATCTGGGGTGGCCACTTTATCTCCTGTGAAATTCCAAAATGCTTGAATGTTAAATGGCAACTTGTCACTTGTGATTATATTTTTTTAACTGGAAAAGGTATTTGCCTATGAAAGAGTTCACCCTTGGAAGAATCAGGATTTAAGTGTGATTTAGTTAGCGGTAAGATTCAGATTCCCTTTGCCTTTAGCTGGGAGCGGATCTTACTTAGATAAATGTATTGAGCTTTAACTTCTATGTGGCTTTATGCCGCCATACCTCTCTTGCTGGAAACTTCCACATAAGTTCTGTTGTGCTGACTACTTTCCTAAACGTATAGAATATTAGCATAGTTAGGATTTTAGATCAAATGGTTAGTCAGGAAATCTTGTGATCAAACTTAATGCATCAATTACTTTTCCTTATTTTCTGCATTATCCCTATTGAATTAGTGGTCTTTTACATGTTAGTTAATCTTCATATAGTGTGACATTTTGATTCTCCATTTGTTGTTCTGTACTTTTATACTATGATTTTGCGACTCATATGTAAGTTTGACTTTGAGTCTAAATAAAGCCCTTTGAACTGTAAGTTGGTCTGTGGAATTGAATGTGTGACCATCGAGTTATACTGTAATTAATTTGAATAATTTGATGCATTGTCTCCTCACCCATTGGAACAGAGAAGAAAAATTCATGGGACCCTGGAATTTAGAAACAGGTCCCAGTGCTGGATCAGATGGAAGCCACAAGGCTTGTTCTCTTTCTGAAGAGAGGAGAACTGGAGTTAGGTTCTAGAACAGCTAGTCCCCAGTGTCCAATTTAGATACTCGTATCCAGACTTGGAAGATCAGAGTGGTGACTCGGAGAAGAGTTGTATTGATGGCGGATGAGTGAGTATTATTAGGGTTGCGGATTGCAGCAATTGCATTTAGTTTGCTGTGATTGTGTGAATAAGTGCTGTCTTGCAGAGATGTTTTTGCATGTTGTGAAGTGCGATGATTTATAAAGAGGTTGAAGAGTTTATCAGATCCGACGTGGCCCAATATCCTGGGATAGTTTAAAATGTGTAGCAGACACCATATTACATTGTTTGCTCAGAGGTTGTTCATTGTGAGACGTCGTCAATGGCATAGTTAAGATAGGGACTTACTTTGTGTGAATGTAAGGTGATTGGTATGGTGGATCCTACTGCATAGAGTGAAGCTACACTGGTCTCAATGACATCCCACAGGTTTCATCAAAAGTGATTGCAAACTTTCTTGTGTGTTTGAAGCTATTCATTTTAGCGGAGCAGAAAAAAGGTTTTGTATTTTATGTGTGCATGTGATATTGCGAAGACAGTGTGCCTGCAGATTGTAAAGGAAGGGGGACTGCTGTGAGGAATGAAGTCTATGTCACAGTGTATAGCGTGGTTGTTTATGCTTCTATTGGTGGACAACGTCATGAGGTTCCACAATGCGTTCGTGGTTGCATCGAAGCAAGGAATTGTGGATACACCATTGTTTTTATTGAATTAAAGCTTTGTGAAATTGATGAAAAGTTTAATGATTTAAAGTTTTCCAAGACTTGTTTGGTGGTGATGTTCATATTCCTAATAGAAAGGGTAAAGCGTCCCCACATGAAGGTACGGCTGATCATTATATTGTGGTTAATATAGGGCTTCACACATGTGTTTGGTTTGGTCAGTGTTACAAGATCACAGAAAAGGATGGCCCATTGAGATTTCTACAATATGGCACATTTACTTTGAGAATTATTGACAGTTTGAGGACAGTACTGTACGAAATGAAGCCACCTCCTAGACCTGGACAATATGAAGCACTTAATGCTTGGGGACGTGCTGCTCATGTGAGGGAAAGGTAGAACTATTACGGTATAGCGAAGAAAGCTATTCGTTCCTATGCATATGCTAGATGGTTAGCTTAGCAGAAAAGGTGGGGAACAGATATGATAGAAGGGTTTCAGCGGTATCTGGCTTTGACCACATATGTGAATGAGGGAGAAGGGGAAATGAAAATGATCAGAAAACAGAAAGAGAAAAAGCAAAAGGAACCCAATGACATGAGCATAGACAGTGATGATGATCCTGGAGATAGTCTTTTGGATGTGTTATTATGTGAACATCCACCTCCATATAATGAAGCTATAAGTGAGGGTGGGAACAATGGTACTGGAGGCAGTGGCGTAATTACTTTCCCTACTGCCCCAGCTAAGAGAGCTCTTAGTCCTGTGCTCCCTATTTCCACTAGCGTGCCCTATGAGTTGAGAAGTGGGGTTTGAGAGAGTGTGTTCCAGTTGATCCCTCCATGAGCACTCTTGATGCTCTCACAGTTCCAGTTACTACTAGCCTGGTTGTTCCCATGTATAAATTAGAAGGTTCCAGGTTAAGTGCATAAAATTTGGTGGTAGCCAATAGTGTTTGGGGACTAGCTAATGCTCCAAATAATTTGGATACTAGGGAATGTATTCCTCTAATTCCAACACACACATGCACTCCATGTGCAGAAACAGCAGATTTGTTTTTGAATATATCAGAATGTATTTCGATAGGCACATATCAGAAGATGCCCACTGCCCACTCATACTACTCCTGTATGGGAACCACTTTTAAATTTGGGAAATTGCACCCAGGGAAACAATTCCACACCTAAAATCCCTGTAGTAACTCAATCTATTAGTGCAGAGGAGACAGACAAATGGGTGCAATTTTAATGGAAGCACTCCATCTAAAAAGAGTATGAGTACAGGAGTGAGTCAGGGAACAATTCCATCGACACCGAAAGAAAGAACTTTGGATGTAGTAAAGTTGACAATAGAATAGGACAAAAAGGTTGTTGGAAATTTTGGCTTAGAACAATTGGTGACTTACCAAGAGGATGACCTCGCCTTTATGTGTAGGGATATCACTAAGCAACGGGTCAAGTTGATGATAAATTGGCAGAAGTGTCTCAGAAATATGAAGTTGATTTAAATGAAACTGAGGCCCTGCAGAGGAGCTATTGAGTGTGCTTTAATGAGAAAGACATTGCTGAAATGAGAACTCCAGGGTTGAAAACTCAGATTAAATAATTAATTCAGAATATCAAGAAATGGAATGAAGTTGACAAATGGGAGACTAAATGGGTGAAAAGGAATGAGGTAAAGAAACTTTCAGATGAGCCGCCTCTGGTTGAAGCAGAGGGAGGTGTTACACATTCCCTTTAAGAGAAGTGCCTGGAGGAGGTTATGAGCATGTGCCATGCAGCAGGAGTGATCCTGCATCATTCACAATGATTTCCCAAAATTGAGAGAAAAGCCAGTGGAATAGTATTGACAGGTTGAACGATCTGTAAAAATTTCACAGGTGTTGTGGCTTGATCTGAATACTTTATATGATATTGTTGTTCTGAGTGTCCTGTGGACAGAATGTAAAATAAGCCGGAGGTGGAACCGACTGGAAATCCATTGACAAAGGGTCTTTTACCTTTGGCAATGAAGAAATAGCAGGCGGTAATGACATTCCTGAAAGGAAAAGTGCCTCCTTAGGATGTTGAGTGGGTCAAAATTGAGAGAATGACTCAAGAATCAAAAGAAGTCCATCCATGCTTACTATGAGAGGTTGCTGCAGGCATTCAAACAATACAGTGGTATAGAAATGCTAGAAGCAAAGGATATGGGACATTTTGTGTCAAGGTTTGTGACAGGGTTTATGCCAGAAATAAGTCTGATGATCCTGCAACATTTGATCTGTTGGCAGTGTAAGTCTATTGATGAAATTTTGCATTATGCTAAATACTGCCATGATGAAATAAAGATGAAAAAAGCTTAAGGAAAATGTGATGGTTGCTCAATTGAAAGCAGCTCAAAGAATAGTGTGGGCACAATGCAAAGTGTTTACCAGCAACCACAAAATCCCATGCAAGGTAGAGGCAGAGGAGTCCCTATAGATCCAGGTACAGGGATGGTTGTGAATAGTCTAACAATATCAACTCTGTGCTACATCTGTAATACAGTGGGACATTGGAAGTGGGAATATCATTTAAATCCAGCTAATCAGGTCAAAAATTGCCAGTTCTGAACCTTCTCAGACTGATAATACGAACCAGATGCAGGGTGTGCAGAGACCTAGAAGTCAAAATGTTAATGTGCACAAGCTCCAATGATGCAAGTCCCTCAAGCGCTGATGCTACAGCAAAATGTTGTTGAGTGGCAGCATAATATGAATCAGGGTTTGAAAATGAGTGTGACTCTGACACAGGATAGTAATTAATTTCAACAATTTCCTTTGTTGAGTTCGAATGAGGGAAGTGGCTCCGATCAGTCAGCCTGACGGTGCCTGAGAGGGGAGAAAGACTGCATACTTGGCGCACCCTTAAAGTTGGACCAGAGCAAACCATTTACAGATAGTGAAGTGGATGGCCATCCTGTGTCATTCGTGGCCGATACTGGTGCTACCCATTCTACTTTGATAACAGTAGAAGTCCCACACCTACCCCTCTCAGAAAAAACAGTCCAAGTTGTTGGAGTACAGAATAAACAAATGACTGCTCACGAAACTGCCCCAGTCACAATGAAGATAGAATTTTTTGAGGATAAACACAATTTTATAATATGTGATCACAGTCTAGTAAATCTCTTGGGAAGAGATTTACTTTCAAAATGGAACTGTGTTATCTTTTGCACTTCAGCAGGAATGGAAGAGTAACCCCATGATAAGGATGCTGTTTTCAAGCAAATGAAAAATTAACTTTGTTGCATGTTGCTGATATTGCTCACACTTGACGACTTGCCTCCAGAATTGAGGGAGATTATTAGACATGAAGTGTGGTATTTTTCAGGAAAGGATATCAGACTAACTAAAGGTGTAGAACCTGTCCAAATTTCTGCTAAGCCTAATGTTGATTACTTGAAAACCCCTCAGTATCATTCGACTACAGAGACAATTGCTGGGATAACTCCTGTGATCGAATACATGATACAACAGGGAATTTGAATGGGAAGATCTTGTAACTTCTCTCCAGTTATGGGTCTCCAAAAATCGAGTCTCAAGTACAGATTTGTGCGGGACCTTAGAAAAAAAAAATCTCATTGTTATTCCTTGTTGCTCCTTGGAACGGAATCCAGTTGTAAAATTGTTTCAGATTTAATGTTCACTGTGTAATTCACTGTCATTGATTTGTGTCACGCCTTCTTTTCGATAACGTTGCATGAGGACAGTCAGTTCCTCTTTGCATTCCTGCTCAGAAATAGGGTATTACATGGTGCTATGCCCCACAGGGGTATACTGAATGTTCATCTATTTTTAATGAGATTTTAAAGAGAAATTTGAAATCTTTGGTCATGCCTCACAGCTAAGTCTTTATCCAATACATCAGCAACCTAATGGTGGAGTGTGTTAGACTTTTCATCCTTGGTGTGGTCTCCCTTAACTTGTCGCCAATGTTCCCCAGGTTGTTGATGTGTGCTGGACTCTGATTTTACTGTTTTTGTTACTCTGGGCACTTTACCACTGCTAAACACTGCTAAAGTGCAAGTGCTCCTTTACAAAATGTGTATGTAATGAGCTTGTCCATGATTGGTATATTTGATTCACTAGTGAGTCCCTAGTAAAGTGCACTAGAGGTGCCAGGGCCTGTAAATCAAATGCTACTAGTGGGCCTGCAGCACTGGTTGTGCCACCCACATAAGTAGCTCTGTAATCATGTCTCAGACCTGCCATTGCAGTGTCTGTGTGTGCAGTTTAACTGTAAATTCGAAGGCAAGTGTACCCACTTGCCAGGCCTAAACCTTTTCTTTTCTTACATGTCAGACACCCCCAAGGTAGGCCCTAAGTAGCCCCAAGGGCAGGGTGCAGTGTATGGTTAAGGTAGGACATATAGTAATGTATTTTATATGTCCTGACAGTGAAATATTGCTAAATTTGTTTTTCACTGTTGCAAGGCCTGTCCCTCTCATAGGTTCACATGGGGGCTTCCTTTAAATCTGATTAAAGTGTAGATTCCCTTTGGGAGCGGATGGACATGTGGAGTTTGGGGTCTCTGAGCTCACATTTAAAAATACATCTTTTAGTAAAGTTGATTTTAAGATTGTGTTTGAAAATGCCACTGTTAGAAAGTGAGCATTTTCTTGCTTATACCATTTCTGTGACTCTGCCTGTTTGTGGATTCCCTGTCTGGGTCAGTTTGACAGTTGGGCTGGTGGCACCTCACACTAGACAGTGACACAAAGGGAGCTGGGGAGTAGCCTGCATATCCTGAAGAGCCATCTGTGCTAGGAGGGAGGGGGAGGAGTGGTCACTCGCACCTGAAAGGGCTGTGCCTGTCCTCACACAATGCAGCCTACAAGCCCCTGGTGAGTGTCTGGGGCCTGGCCTGGGCAAGGCAGGATTCCACATTCAAAAGAGACTATACTTTGAAGTAGGCCTACTTCAAAGGAGAAATTGGGTATAAGAAGGGCACCCAAAACCACAGACTGTAGAAACACTACTAGAAACAAGAGGAACCTCTGCCTGAAGAAGAGCTGAAGAGCTCAGGAAGAAGAGCTGCGCTGCCTGTGACTGTGCTTTTTGGAGCTATCCTGCAGTTGCTGCTTCTGCCAGAGTAAGAGGGCAAAGACTGGACTTTGTGTGCCTTCTATCTTGGGAAGAACTCTCCAAGGGCTTGATTTAGAGCTTGCCTCCTGTTGTTTGAGATCTCAGAGACAGCAAAGACTTCTCTCTGCCAGCACCTGGAGTCTCTGGAGAGACTCCTACTCTGCCCTGTGGTGCCCATCCAGTTCCTGGGACCCTGAAAGGAGAAGCTGGTAGCCTAAAGAAAAGGAAATCCACGCACAGAGCGCCGTGCGGGGAAAAGATCGGCGCAACTCCGATCTGCGGCTGAAGAAACAATGCGCGCCGGATCCGCAGCTGAAAATAGATGCTCGCCGTAAATGCAACTGAAGAATCGACACACGGAGCAGGAGAAACGATGCGCAGCATTGCTGACGGAGGCTGGGAGATCACAACCCGCTTTGCGTGGTTTTCAGATCAGCGTGTGGCTGGATTTCCGACTCAAGTACCGCTGGGAGTGTAAAAACAAATCAAGGCCTGCCCGGACCTGAGAGTGCTGACCAGATTGACGCATCGCCCTCCTGCGGAGAGAAGAAATGATGCGCCCGACCCAACAAAAGGAGAAACGACGCAAGGTCCCGTTCGTGAGTGGAATCGACGCGTCACAAGCCCTTTTTGACGCACACTCGCCCGTGCGGGATTAATTTTGTCACACCCAAGGTACTTTTTCATGCTAACAGTGTTAGTTTGTATTCAAAACTACTTAAAGACTCTTTTTGCATTTGTATTGATGACTTGTGTATTGTGGATTTTTGTCGTTTTGGTCTTGTTTTGTTTAGATACATATTTCCTATTTTTCTAAACCTGTGTTGTGTCATTTTGTAGTATTTTCATAAGGTTACTGTGTGTGTTGGTACAAATACTTTACACCTAGCACTCTGAAGTTAAGCCTAATGCTCTGCCAAGCTACCAAGGGGGTAAGCAGGTGTTAGCTGAGGGTGATTCTCATTTACCCTGACTAGAGTGAGGGTCCTTGCTTGAACAGGGAGTAACCTGACTGTCAACCAAAGACCCCATTTCTAACAGAGAGAATACCCAAGAAGCTTGTAAGCAAGACACTACTGTGTTGCTGAACCACCGGGCTGGGAATGGGCACAAAGTATCACCAGGAAAGTTACAATATTGTCAAAAAAAGTCAAGTACCTTCAACACCACATTGAAAAGGGAGTGAGGAAAGTGTCACAAGGGAGAATTTCAGCAATACTGAAAATGAGTTCACCAACTACATAGAGGGAAGTCAGGATGTTTCTGGGAATGGTGGACTACTATAGACTTTACCTTGATGACTAAGCCTTCAAAGAGACTGACACGCAAGGATGTGTCCAGTCCAGTACCATTGGAAAATGACTGTCTTGTCGCATTTCTAGAGCTGAAAGAATGTTTCTGCTGTGCCCTGCTCCAGGGATGCCTGATCATAACAAATCTTTTACACTCTTCTGCAGTGAGAGAAAGGGCCGTGCTTTTTCAGTGCTAATTCAAACACATGAAAATGCTAAGAGACCTGTGGCCTATTTTTCGGCCACATTAGATCCTGTTGCTTCTGCGTTGCCCGGCTGCCTTAAATTGGTAGTTGCAGTCAGCTCTAGTATAGAGAGGTCTGAAAAAATTGTTTTGGGTCACCTATTAACTGTGTACGTCCCACACTCCATAGAGTTTTTGTTAACTAGAACCAGAACAAAGCATCTCACAAGTAGCCAGCTTACCAAATACGAGCAGGTGATATTGGCTGCAAAGATTGTAATTATCAAACATTGTGGGATTTTTAATCCTGCCACTCTTTTGCAATATTGAATCAGAAAACTGCTGAACAGTGAAGGAGACCACAAATATCTTGATGTTACTGAACTATGCGCTAAACTGTGACCAGACATCAAGATGAACCATTAACTGAACCTCATTTCGTCCTTTATGTTGATGGGTAATGCTTAAGAGACAGTGGAGGAAGTCTGAGAGCAGCTCATGCTGTTTGTACCCTTTCTAGATTTCGAGAAGCTTCCTGGTTTTAAAGAATAGTCTCTGCCCAAGTAGCCGAATTCATTGTTCTTACCACAGCATGTTATGTTTCCGATAAATTGAAAGTGACAATCTTTCCAAATAATCAGTACGACTTTGGTGTTGTTCATGACTTTGGACAGCTGTGGTATCAGCAAGGCTTTATGGCATCTTCTGGATCTCCGATCCGGAATGGTGAACAAGTAAGAAACCTCCTTGATGCACTATAATTTCCTGAGCAGATCACAGTGGTTAAGTGCCCTCCACATTGTTCTGCAGATGATTATATGACTTTGGGCAATAGGTACGCTGACAATGTCACAAAATACTGTGTGGTTTTGCATGGCCTCATGGATGTGGAGTAAGGCAAGGCACCGCATCAAGGAGGCATTCCATGGGGGTTGCAGTGGGTGTCTCCACGCAACACGCAATACCCATGGATTTTGACGCTGCCCCAGATATACAAAATCATGTAAACCTGTGGTCATGCCAAAACATTAAGCCTTCCCAGAGCAGGCGTGGCGAGGAGAAATGTTTTCATATCTTCTTGGTTTTTCCTCTTTCCATGTGTGCTGTATTCAGCAGCACACATAGAACGAGGAAAACGCCTCCATGGATTGTTTCTGTGGAGGAAGGTGCCCCTTCCTGCACAAAAACAATCCTGGCAACAACACAGACACCCTTGCACCATGGTGCAGGGTTGCCTGCGTTGTCGCTAGGCACAGAATTGTACACTGGCTGAAAGGACAGGAATGCAATGTACCTCACAAATATGGAGCATTCCTGCACTTTTGATTTGGCGTGCTGCAGCGCTGCAAAAAGACATGTGGCACTGCCCTATGCCAAATTTTGTAATTGGGGCCCTTGGTATGGGATCACTTGACAGATTGTGCTATACTTATAATTCTCTATGCGTTGCCTGCTACCATTGTTTGATGTATGCCATCAGTTTTTCTGCTACGTCCAAAAGATAGAAACCTCTGTTTTGATTATGATTATTCTGTTGCTTGTCAGGCCACTTTCTTCCTTACATGGCTAATCTTAACTATATCACAGAATGCCTTTAAGACTACAAGGGAAGAGAAAAATAATTCTCAATATTGACTGTCTAGGCTTCTTTTTCACTAGGAGCAACGTGGGGCTTATTTACAAGACCTGTGGGCCACCAGTGTGCTACTTTTAGTGACACACCAGCAACGCAAAGTGCAGGCCCATATCTACAAGACCACGCAAAGCCACTTTGCATGGCTTTTCATGGCCTTGTAGATAGAGGACCTTATACGACCTTGACGGAGGAGTTTCCACCATCACAAATGTGACAGATTTTGCGACCGCAGTATTATGATCTCCATTGAATATAATGGGATCATAATACGGAAGGCAGGATATCCGCCACATTTGTGATGGAGGAAACCCCTCCGCCAAGATTGTAATAAGGCCCATAGTGTAAGGCACCGCAGAGCAAGTCTTGTGCTGCCTTACAATGTGCCAGGGAGGTGTTCCATGGGCATTGCAGTGAGTTTTCCAATGCAACACCCTTGGGATATTGCACATTCCCAGATTTACAAGCATTGTAAACCTGGGAATGTGTCAAAATCGTATGTCTCCCCAGAAGAGGAGGAACAGGAAGAAATATGGTCCCAGGATGCTTGTTTCCAGTCCATGGAGGACGTGGTCTGGCAGTTCGGGCTGGACTGTTCCCATGGGGAGCAGGATCAAGACTGATTTGCATATGGCTGGGTCCAAACTGGGGTGGCTTGGTGGGCAAAAACAATTGATTTAGGCCCCGATCTGTGACTGGAGGGGAATGTTTGACATTGTTCAGCATTCTGTCCATCATCTATTCTTTTTGCATTAGTGGGCCTGCAGCACTGCTTGGCCACGCACACAAGTAGCCCTTTAAACAAGTCTCAGGCTTGTCACTGCACAGCCTGTGCATGAAGTTTTCCTGCCACTTTGACTTGACATTTAAAACTCTTTGCCAAGCCTTAAACTTTCCGTTTGTTACACATACATCAGCCCTAAATTAGGCCCTAGGTAGCCCACAGGACAGGGTGCAGTGTAAGTAAAAGCTAGGTCATGTACGTTTACGTTTTGTATGTCTTAGAAGTGAAAAACACCTACATTTGTTTTTACCACTATGAAGTTGACTCCTCTCATAGGTTAACATTGGGAATTCCTTATAGCACCTCTAAGTTGTAATTCCTGATTGAGAAGGAGTAGTTCTGTTATGTTTCATATAATTGAAATGGTAATGATAAATCCTCTTTACTGGTAAAGTTAGATTTAATATTACAATAATAGAAATGCCACTTTTAGAAAGTTGACATTTATCTGATTTTACAGTTCTGTGTGCCTGCAACCTGTCCCCAGTACATGTCGGGTGGGTGACAGCTACATATTGTGTATTTCCTTTAGACAACCACAAACACAGTTAAGTCCTCTGAGCACAATTCTGCATTATGATGGCTCTTCCTGTCCAGGAAGAGAGGGAGGTATTGACACTTACACCTGAATAGGCAGTGACTGTTCCGCGCAAAGGGCTGATTATCCCTACTGACAGTCTGGAATCAGGCTGGGAAAAAAGGGCCTCTGTGTACTTTAAAGACCCTTTCTTTCAAGTCATTCTCACTTCAAAAGCACAACTGGATATAAGTACTGGGTCTCTGACATGGGTGAAGGAAGTGTGTGAGACACCGGGGATAAGGGTAGGGGGACGAATGGACAAAGGAATTTGCCCTCTCCTGTGATTCACAGGGCCATTAGCATGCACATGCGCTACCTATAATGGCCCTGTACTTGAACTGTAACTTGCCTCCAGTTACCTGTGAGCAATCTGATAGTCACAGCATAAAGGTGACATCACAGAGGCCACTTGCCCTCTGCCCTTTTGTTGTGCTGCATCCCTCCAGAAATTATTTCAGGAATTCTTTTGCACCTCTCTGCCACAACCAGCCTGCCTGCAGTCTGCACTTCTAAGGACAAACAGAGAGAGGTCATTTGTTGATTGCTGCCTGCATCCTGCCCCTCCTCAGTCCTACCCTTCCTCACCCCCTTGAAGGCTGAGCCCTAAAGGCAGCAGGAAGATTTGAAGAAGTAAGGTACAGTATTTGACTAAGATCACATGGTTGTGCATGGTTGTGCAATAATCTGCATGTGAAATGGAGACACTGATTCAAATCTCCAGTTTCATCATTGCTCCCCATAACAAGACGTCTGCCGTGTTTGTTGAAGCACTTTGGTTTTCCTGGATACCCCATGCCAAAAAGACGATACATTGATCAAACTTTCGTAGCCTGATTACCTATTTGTGAGCACACCGCGTGAGAAGGGAAATAATGAATGTGGTGAACTTTGGCTGTCCTGGCTCAAACTAAGTTAATGTGGTAGGCAGAATGTCAGATATTGATATGTGTGATAGATCAGCGAGAACAGAGACTGAGACCCGACTCTACATTTTATCCTGCTCAGGATCGTAAAATGAGTACCATTAAGTTTGGCAGGAAAAACACTTTCAATCACTGCTAGAGAACTGAGGGCCTCATTTACATATCCTTTGCACCACCGCTGCATATTTGTTTTCTATGCAGAGGTGGCGCTAGCAGTGTACTACACTGCTCCATCTTTACAAACTGATGCATTGGGCACAATGCATCAGTTTGTAAAGCCCTGCGTCATATTTTACCAGTGCCAGGTATAATGTGTGCAGGGTAGGCATTTCCTCTGAAAAAGCCACGTAGAACTGACACAGTGAAATTTTTATCTTTTCACTGCGTCATTCTACGATTTCATTGCATCACAATTTTACTGCCTGCTCAGAGCAGGCATGAAATCGCCAAAGGGCTTTTTTCTATGGGACTCTCCTCAAATTGCTGAAGTTGCATCAGTTTAATAACGCAATTCCAGCAATGTGTCAGTTTTACACCAACAGAAGAGTCTGGGTAAGAAAATGTTGGGGGATCCACGGAAGCCACGCAAGCCACACCTCCCTAGACTCCTCCGGGTGTCTAGTTTTCAAAAAATATCTGGGTTTGGTAGGTTTCCCTAGATGACCCTGGATGATCACCGTCAATCTTCTGTTTTGGGGCATTTCCTGACGTTTTTATCGGGAGACCAGCGGGAACACTGGGCAGAAGGAAGTTTGTGGCTCCCCTTCGATTTCAGAACTTTCCATCACCAAAATGTGAGGAAAAGGTGGGTTTTTTTGCCGAATTTTGAGGTTTGAAAAGGATTCTGGTAACAGAACCTAGAGAGAGCCCCACAGGTCACCCCATTCTGGATTTCTCTAAAGGTCTACTTCCCCTAAATGTATAAGTTTGTTAGGTTTTCCTAGGTGTCGGCTGAGCTTGAGGCCAAAATCCACAGCTAGGCACTTTGTAAAAAAACAGGTCCTTTTCCTTTGGGAAAATGTGATGTGTCCATGTTGTGTTTTGGGGCATTTCCTGTCGTGGGGACTAGGCCTACTCACACAAGTGAGGTACCATTTTTATCAGGAGACTTGGGGGAATGCTGGGTGGAAGGATATTTGTGGCTACTCTTAGATTCCAGAACTTTCCATCACCGAAATGTGAGGAAAAGGTGATTTGTTTGCCAAATTTGGAGGTTTGCAAAGGATTCTGGATAATAGAGCCTCGTGAGATCCTCACAAGTCACCCTTTTCTGGTTTCCCCTAGGAGTCTACTTTCTATAAATGTATAAGTTTGCTAGGTTTCCCTAGGTGCTGGCTGAGCTAGAGGCCATAATCCACAGCTAGGCACGTTGCAAAAACAGGTCAGTTTTCTTTGGGAAAATGTGATGTGTCCATGTTGTGTTTTGGGGCATTTCCTGTCGCGGGCACTAGGCCTACCCATAAAAGTGAGGTACCACTTTTATTGGGAGACATGAGGAACACTGGTTAGAAGGAAGTTTGTGGCTCCCCTCAGATTCCAAAACTTTGCAGCACCGAAATGCGAGGAAAAAGTATTTATTTTCCAAATTGTGAGGTTTGCAAAGGATTCTGGGTAACAGAACCTGGTGAGAGCCCGACAAGTCACCCCATCCTGGATTCCCCTAGGTGTCTAGATTTTAAAAATGCACAGGTTTGGTAGGTTTCCCTAGATGCCGGCTGACCTAGAGGCCAAAATCCCCAACTAGGCACTTTGCATAAAACAGGTCAGTTTTCTTTGGGAAAAGTGATGTGTTCACGTTGTATTTTGGGGCATTTCCTGTCACGGGCTCTGGGCCTACCCACACAAGTGAGGTACCATTTGTATCGGGAGACTTGGGGGAATGCTGGGTGGAAGGAAATGTATGGTTCCCTTCAGATTCCAGAAGTTTATATCATTGAAATGGGAGGAAAAAGTACTTTTTTCCATATTTTGAGGTTTGCAAAGGATTATGGGTAACAGAACCTGGTGAGACCCCCACAAGTCATGCCATCCTGGATTTCCCTAGGTATCTAGGTTTGAAAAATGCACAGGTTTGGTAGGTTTCCCTAGGTGCCGCCTGAGCTAGGGGCCAAAATCCAAAAACACATCAGGTTTCAATATAAAAATGCGATGTGTCCATGTTGTGTTTCCTGTCGCGGACATTAGGCCTAACCACACAAGTGAGTTACCATTTTTATCGGGAGACTTGGGGGAGCACAGAATAAAAGAGCAAGTGTCTTTGCCCTTTATCTTTCTCTACATTTTTTCCTTCCAAATGTTATACTGTGTGAAAAAAAGTCATCTTTTTGAGAATTGCCCTGTAATTCACATGCTAGTATGGGGACCCCGGAAATCAGAGATGTGCAAATATCCATTGGTTCTTAATGCCTTATCTTGTGCCCAGTTTGGAAATACAAAGGTTTGTTTGATACCTATTTTTGACTCTTTATATTTTACCAAATAAATTGCTGTATACCCAGTATACATGAAAACCCATTGCAAGGTGCAGCTAATTTATTGGCTCTGGGTACCTAGGGTTCTTGATGAACCTACAAGCCCTATATATCCCCACAACCAGAAGAGTCCAGAAACCGTAACAGCATATTGATTTTAAAATTCTGCCATAGCTGGAAAAAGGTATAGGAGAAAATGTGTCCAGAAGTGGCTCTTTTTTAACCTCAATTTGAATATTTTTTATTTAAGCTCTTTCTTTCTGTAAGAAAACTTTGAAGGATCTACACAAATGACCCAATCCTGAATTTAGAATGTTGTCTACTTTTCAGAATTGTTTAGCTGTCTGGGATCCAGCATTGGTTTTACATCTATTTCTGTCACTAAAAGGAAGGAGGCTAAAAGCACAATAAAAATTGTAAAAATGGGGTATGGCCCAGTAAAATGCCAAAATTGTGTTGAAAAATGTGGTTTTCTGACTCAAGTCTGCCTGTTCCGGAAAGCTGGGAAGATGGTGATTGTAGCACCACAAACCCTTTGTTGATGCTGTTTTCATTGAAAAAAACACAAGCTTTCTTCTGCAGTTCTTTTTTCTCATTTTAAAAAAAAAACTAAATTTTCGCTGTATTTTGGCTAATTTCTTGGTCTCCTCCAGGGGAACCCACAAACTCTGGGTAGCTCTAGAGTCCCTAGGACGTTGGGAAAAAAGGACACATATTTGGCATGGGTAGCTTATGTCAATAAAACGGTATGAGGGCCTAAGCGCGAACTGCCCCAAATAGCCAAAAAAAGGCATGGCACCTGAAGGGGAAAAGGCCTGGCAGCGAAGGGGTTAATGCATACTTGCAAACTGTGACTACATTCTGGCCTTTCTCAATATATGACTTAAAAACTATGGAATTGAATTAATTTTATGGGGGTACATTTCTCACACAACAGGCAATTTGATAGGTTCACTGGAAAGTCCACAAGGTTCTCTCTGTTCCCCTCAGAAATGTAATGTCTCCTAAGCCCCTGGTCACTGACCCCACCAAATAAGACACTTATGGACGTACAACTGGACTTTGTCAGAAGAACTGCTGGGCTGCATAAAGGACTGTTACTCTGCTGGACTGCTGATCTGGAAGGACTGATTTTCTGCTGTGCTGCCCTGCTGCTTTCCTGTCCTGCAGAGGGAGTTCTGGACTCTACCTTGCGCCGTAATTGCTCCAAGGGTTTGCTTGCTTCCCTCATGTTGCTTGAGACTCAGGGATATCAAAGTCTGTTCCAGCTCCTGTGACTGGTTCACTGTAAGTAGATCCAGATACATAACCAGAGAAACTGAAGAATCTCCAGTCTGCTAGGAACAGAACTGGTGCATCAACCCTGTTGCAGGAGTAAAACCAGTGCATCATTCTTGAAGCTAATGCATCGCCTTGAGAGCCTGATGCTCGTTATCGCACATCGCCGTCGCAGCAGCTTGGAAAGATCAACGCATCCCCTTGACTGGACAGATAAACTTGGCACATCGCACTTCAGAACCAAAGCATCCCCACTCAGCGCTTCGTCTTCAGAACCGATGCATCACCACCACTGAGGAAAGAAAATCTACACATCACCTCGACTGCAGGCCCATCATCAATGCATCACTCGTCTGCAGCCCGCATCTCACTGTTGTGACCAGAAACAAGGTACTCTGTTCACCAGGCCTGCCTGGCATTTGTCCCCGGCCTTCATTCCATCACAGTTGGCCTGAAGTGTTGACTTTGCCCCGGGCCAGCATGACCAGATAACCCTCATTGGCGCTTGATTTATTTATAAAATTATTGTCTATTTGTGTGAGTAAAGGTTATCTCGTAGTGTGTATCTTACTTATCCGGACTAGGATTTTGGCTCCTGCTTGTACAGGGTGCATGCCCTTACAACCAGAAACACAGCATCTAGCCTTGCACACTCACTTTATTTCATTCCACTCTAGCTATAACAGCAGATCCATGATTGCAGTGACATGAAGGCTCTATCACACTTCTTGTCATGCAAGACAACAAAACGCATCCGGAAAAGACCACATTTATAACCTACATCCTTGGAAGCAGGCAGAACAATAAATATAGTGCTCAGATATCCTATCCTTCACTTCTCTTCACTTCACAACTTCAGTAAGTACTATGACTGGTGTCAGGATAGGACCACTACTTGTCATCACACACAATGCCCAAATATTGCAAATTAATATCTTTCCAACCAAGTACCCCATGGATGTACTGTGCTACCAAACTCCTAATACACTGCAGCGCCTTGTTAGACATACAAAGACCTCCATAAATGAAACTACATTACCGTACAGTGCAGTCATACAATATTAAAAACCCTTCAGTAACCTTTTGCAAGAAAAGATAATGTGTACTAAGTTTATTCAAAGGTGATTGAAATGTAACTGTTCCTCCCAGTTGGTGCATGTCACCAGGGACACCCCGTCTTTTAACAAGCTAATGCATTCTGGAATTGGTAATATTGCTTACGTTCAGTTCAACAGTTGGACTAACACACCTGAAAATGATGATTTGTGGAAGGAAAGACATGACTGAAAGTGATGTGCAGGTCAACATGGAGCATGTAATCACGTTATCCTAGATTCGTGGCAATTGCCAAGGCACTTGTAGAATATTAAATCATTTTCAAAACTGATTAGTAAAGAGCCTCTTGCAAAAGATGGTTTACAGTCAGAGGCCCATTTATGAAAGTATGGAAAAGCAAAGTAAAAGAAATACGGTATCTCCTTTCAAGCGTTTCCATCAAACTGCAAATTGTAAGTGTATCAGACATTTCACCTAGATTAAAAACTTTGTTTTTAAAAACACACTTTTAATACTCTTTTTTCAACTCATGACTATTTTAATAAGATCCATAAGCCAAATGTGAACTTGTAAATCGTATTTACTGCTTTCATTTTCGTAAAATTAGCTTCTCTACACATCCAAAATGTCTTATGATCTAAAGTGACCTGGCTCCTTCTTGCATTACTTTCCCGCAACTATTGCCAATAACTGCTAGTTAACGACAGCGTCTGAGCAGAAATGTTGATTGTGGCTAATGAAAATCTTTCCTGACTAACTCTCTAATTATAACACTCTTGTGATCACTATAGACAGGCCTGCTCTGTTATATTAGATTCCTATGTAAGTAAAAAAAGATTTGGCTGTCCATTTGTAATTATAACATATCATATTGATCAAACACTTCGCAATTCCATAAGGCAACATTCTACAAGATGACCATGTCATGCATTTTATTTTAAAAACAGCAATTAAAGGGTTTAGCTGAAATGTGGGTTTGTGAGAATGAATGCAGCTTATAACAAGCACATACTGCAGAACAAAAGCAGTCTTTCAAATATAAACGAGCGGTATTTTTCTTAGATTTGGCAGAAATAGCTCAGGCTCCGTTGTGATTAAGAGCACACATATCAGTTTCATCCAGATTGAAAACATATGAACTATGTAGCATGGGGAGCCGCTATATACTTTGAAAGAACAATGGCAGATAAAAAAAAGGTCTGTTGCGAATAAAGGGAGTGAGCTGGCGCAGTCAGGCCTCCACCCGATAACGCTATTGGGTCTGAAATACAGTGCAACACGTACGCAGATACCCACACACAAGTGTTAATGCTGAAGTTATTAATGATTATTCATGTATCCTGAGTGTTTACATTTGCGTAGAAAACGTAATAATACAGGGAAAAATAACGCACACATTTGAAGGTGCGTCCACGTGAGTGCCCGCCAATGTTCAAGAAGTATAATTGTAATTTTCCACTGTGCTGACCAAATGTTTATAGCTGAAGTCTTCCTCAGGAGAACTGCTTGCTCGGAGATGATGTACTTGCTAATGCAACATTGTTAATGTAATGCATGTGAGACTAACTTCCCAGGAGAAGACACAAGACCTTACTGACTGGAGTACAAGCTGCAACAATATTGTTACCTGATGAGCTGAATGATGAGAACAGTACGAAAGGAGTCAATCATCGACATATGAACCAAGTACTAGTAGAAATGTAGATTTTAAGATTTAGTTTTATTGTACTGAATGCAAACATGCGATCCCCTGACCAATAGGGACTTGGGAAGTAGTTTTAGGAAATCTAACTTAGCCAGACTGCACAGAGGAGAGATACCGCCATTACTTTTTGACCGTCTTGAGAAGGGATGTGCTCAACTTTATTGCTTAAAGAGCGTTGCTTAGTCTGAACCTTTATGCTGAATCCTGATGCCTAGCTGACCGAACTGATGTCCTTTGGATGAAGACTATCATCGCTTGCTAATCCAAACTGAAGATAGGTATATTGACTATGATACTGTTTGCCATGTCTGTTTGCTTTTGTTTTTAAGTACCAACTGCTATTTTGATAGATCCATAGTTAGATGTTTTCCAAATTTGTGTTGACTCAAATGTTTTGCATGAAGCCCAAACATGCTATTCTAATCTGATGTTAGTTAAAGTCCCCATTAAAGGAGTTCAATACATTGAATAACATTTGATGTCATTTCTTTGCTAAATCTAAATGTATGTTATTACGTTTGCTCAGTTATTCCTGTTATTAATTTGTATTGTAACCTTAGAATACGTGGTAGCTCAAGCTTTGATTAGATTGCGATTCTTTTGCTGCTTTGGTCAGCCAGTGTTGTTTCTGTATGTTTATCATTTGATTTTGAGATTAACCTATGTGACTGAGAGAGCGTATTTGATATTACATATTATAGACGTGAAATGCTTATGTCTAACAATGCTGTATTAATAAAACATTCATTAAAAGCGTATTCATAAAAATGGAGAATCGATCATATGTATAAACTAATGTCAACTGTAAGGAATAATCGTTTATAGTTTGCCTAACTGAGCACATTAAAACGTATAAAACTGCATTCATTAAAACTCGTATATCTTAAGTTAGCATGAGCCAAGCAGAAGCTGTGTAGCTCTCATATTAAAGGCGTATTTTTCCTGTCTCTTCAGTGTGCGGACTTGCAAACGACCATGACCCAGCTATTGTTCTTTCTGTATTAGTTTGAAACATAGGGACATTTTCCCATCCGCATGCTAGCATCTTTTAGTATAAAATGATTGTGCTTCGAAACATTTGTAGATACTTCCAAGGACAATGAGACGAGGGAAAGAGAACTTTTAACCTGAGACGTGTGCCAAGCTGATGAAGTAACCCCGGATATGCCACCTACGGAAAGTCGATTATGAAGACCAATCAGAAGACCAAACATTATCGAGAGATGACAAATGCATTACTTAATGTATAATTTGATAGGTTAAAAAATGATGGGGTGTATTGACTAACCAATAGAATTTTGGGGGAATGAATTACTAGAAAGGGATAAAAACCCATGACACAGGAAATAATCATCCATTAGGTAGGGAATGATATTGATTACATCCCGAAACTCTGTCACACTATTCTGTGACTTGAGACTTAGACAAACCATCCTTGCCCATACTGCTGCCCCTTACACTTTCTCCTTACGAGGAGAGTGTCTTGCCTCTAACTTAGATAGACTGACGGCGATCTAACTGATGTCCTGAAGACGAAGACTGATCCTGAATGTTGACTTAATCAGAGGAGGGTAATTATAAAATTGCTAATGGAAATTCATTTTGCCTTTCTTTCTAGGTACCAACTGCTGTATGTTTTGATAGAGACCTTAGCTAGAAGTTTTCCAAATTGGTGTTCAAAATTGTTTTGCATGACGCCCAACATGCTAATGCTAATTAGAGGTTAGATGAGGTTTTCATTTTGACTGACAAACTGACGTGACTGACGTGGTGCTATGCTGAACTAGTATCTTAGAAAGTTTCATGTGTTATAATCCGCTTATATCTATCTGATTGTCTATGCTACTGATCTTTGCATTATCGAAAGCTTATTGTGGTTGTCATCTTGTAATCGTGCTTATATGTTTATTGACTTTGAGATTAATGCCTTTGCTACTAGATTGTAATCAATAGGGAATAAAACTTATTAACTCCATTAAGGTGTGGTTATTCATGACTGAAAGGTCATGGTTGCGCCGAATGTTTATTAATGTCTAAAGTAAGAGATATTTTGGTGTTAAACGTTGACAATGTTATTGACATATTGATTGATATTTTGATCAGTTATCTCGTCCTACGGTGTCTCACCACTGGGCCCAAAGATTCATTGGCCTGAAACGAGTCCTGATGTGTATAAATTGACATAGACGGACGCGTTAGCAGTTCTGGTAGCAGAGTACGGTTAGGCCCTTGGGGGCCCTAGGACGGAGTTTTCACTGTTCAATTGTTTTCTTGTGATAATGCAAATTGGAAAGATGATGAGTTGCTAGATCTGCCATGGGCTTTCCTGGGATCTCGGAGCCTGCCTAAATGAGTTGGGAATGTTCTCGGCGCCATAGTATGTGTGGTTAGGGTCTTTTGCGCTTATTAAATCTTATGCACTTTGCAGGTGATTGTGAATACTTGAGTGTGATTAGGACAAATTAAGTGTTGTTTAGAAGGAGTGGGCGTACTCCACAGCATGAGAGTAGGGAAGTCGGCGTACTTCATGTGAATGCAGCGCTTGTTGCTCAAAATTATCCACGTGGTTGGTTGTTGTATACGGGCCTATTGAGGTCTAAGACTCCGGAGTATGATGTTAAAATGGTTTATGTTGTAATCTGTGCGGTTTAATAGGTCAATCGGGCGTGGTTGACAGATCGAGTTTCGAGATATGATGCATGTGTGTAACCTTCGATGGAGATTTGACAAGTTCTAAAGTGCACTAGAAGGAGTCATTGACAAGTCGAGAGTAGGATTTGCAGGACGAATTCTGCTTGCGTATGAGGGAACTGAGAAGGAGAGAATAGCGGCCGAGGCTTCAAGTGAAATCTCTGTAAAGTTCTGAAGCAAATGTGTTACCCTTCCTGTAGTGAACCGGCAGATTTGTGTTGTCATTCAAGTGCTAGCAATAATTTGCATTAGTTTGTATGAGTTGTAAGGAGTTAGTGAGGTGTGGACAAGCCGCAAGACTTTGTCAGCTGCAGTGTGTGTGAGTGTGACGTCAGTGGTGCCGCGCTGGGATAGGTCAGATGTCGAGAGGGGTCACGCACGGATTGGCTGCCGTCCGTGAGAGGCAATAGGTTGAGCAAAGGGTAGGTGAAGAGTGTCCTGGGAACAAAGCCGTTTCTGAGTAAAAATAAATTAAAATGAATTTTGTTAAGGCATTTAAAAGCGCTTTGAAAGGAAATGTGTATATCGTTGCAACTGATGGGGAACCTACACCACCTGAGGGTACACCAGCTTATACGGTTATGGAGGAAAAGGGTGTTGCACCGTGTTTATGGATAAAACAATGGCGCAAACTAACAGAGAAAGAAGGGTGTCTAGCGTTTCCCGAACATGGAACGTTTAATTAAAAGGTTTTAGAAAATCTGAGGTGGATGTTAAGTACGCAGCAACCACCTCCTCGACCAGCACAATATGAGGCTTTGGCAATTTGGGACCTGATGGCTCTTAAACATAGACAAGAAAGATTTCACAGGAGATTGACAAGAGCCGAAAAATCCTATGCAGAGGCTAGGTGGGATAATGAGAACAAAATGTGGAGACGAGGAATAGTGGATGGGTTGAAGCTGTTTCCGGCAATAACCCAGGGAGAGGAAACACAGGGAAAGAAAGCTTCTTGCAAAACTGACAAAGAACCAGACAAACACAAAGAGAATAAAAGAGCTTGGGAAGAAGAGGACGAATCAGATGATGAGGCGTTTATGGATAGGCTGTTACATGATCGTCCACCACCTTACGCGGTGAACGACAGTGCTCCAAGTACTAGCTTGGATCCTGGGAACCAGACGAAAGAGAAGGGTGTTACTGATACAGTGCAGAATAGTGATACAGCTTTGATACAGAATGGTGTCAGTGTACCCACTGCTCCAGACCCGCCGATACAGTTACAGCCTCCACCACAGATAAAAAGAATTTATCCCGATGTTCCAGTGCTTGAGACTACTACGAACTTGGTGGTGCAGCCAGACCCGATATATACAAAGCCAAGGTTAATGCAGATTGAGTCAACTCCGCAGTTAGTGTCACAACCGCCAAAACTGATACCTGGGTATAACCCAGTAGCGGGTCCTTTAAAAGAACCTGCACCAGGATTATTAGATCAGACCTATGGTGTTGAAGCTCCCAGAAGCTTGGGAGCAGGCCAGACACCTGCCGCTATATCACTACCCATTACAGTTGGTCCCCCGGTGCCGTTATATGCACAGGAGAAAACAAGGATGTGTGAACAGGGAGTCCTAACTCATGAAACGATAAGAGGAGGGCCTATTATAACTCCACAAATAATGACACAGAGAGGACAGGCTTGTGAACAATCAAGACCCTTAATGGACCTTGGTCCAATAGGGGCACCTCTTGAGGCAATGCGACAAGCAGGATTGGGAGTCTTGACTCCCCAAACTATGAGTACAAATACCTCATACACTCCAATGATACATGCAGGGAACATTTCACTGCAGGGTTTTACAGTACAACAGCTAAATGAGTGGTTAGAGAAAACCTGCACATCACAAAGGGCTACAGCAGCTGCAATCGAACCTGAGAAAGAGAAACACAATGAATACCTAAATCTAGTACGACTAGGAGCAGAAGCTGCTGAATTGGTGGATGGAACAATGGGAGTAAATAGGTTGGAGTCTTACACTGAGGCAGAATTAAGGTACTTATGCTCTAAAATCACCAAAGAGGTAGGCAAAGTACACCAGAAATTAACGAATTTGGCAGACAAATACAATATCGACATTGGGAACACAAAACATTTGAAACGGAGTTACAGATTAGATTTTGACTCAAAAGATTTTGAGCACATGAGATCTGCAGGCATGAAGACACATTTGAAAGAGCTGCTGCAAAGCGCACAAATTTGGGGAGCACTAGAGAAATGGGAAGGCCGATGGATAAAGAAAAGAGATAAGGGGAAAAGAGATAGTCCAGTATCTAATGAAACAACAGTCACACCAAACTTAGGGACAGTGAAAATCCTACCTATGAGAGAAACAGCTGGTGGTGTTTTGGTGCATGTGCCTTGGTCCAGGGGAGACATTTTGTCCTTTACGAATGATTATCCCAGGTTAAGAGAAAAACCGATCGAGTGGTATCAACAGACAGATAGATTCGTAAAGCTTGCGAAGTGTCTCTGGGAAGACTTAAATACCTTGTTTGAGATTATTGTTCCGCCAGACTTGTGGCTTGAATGCAAGAGAGGGGTACATTGGCCCACAAAGGAACCGGCAAGGGATAAAGTGACTGGAGCGCCGTCTGAAGAGGTGATGAAATATTATCATAAAGTAATTGAGTTTTTGAAACAAAAGGTGTCGCCGAAGGTGACTGATTGGCAGAAAATTGACCGGACCTCTCAAGAGGTTAAAGAGTCAATACATGCATATTATGAAAGATTGTTAAAGGCATTCAAACATTACAGTGGTACTGAAACAATTGAGCCGAAGGACATGAATCATCTTGTGTTCAGATTTGTCGAAGGGCTGAGACCGGAGGTCAGCCAAATGATTAAAAATCATTTGATTTGTTGGCAAGCTAAACTGATTGATGAAGTATTACAGTACGTGAAATACTGTAGTGATGAAATTGAGTTAAAGCAGAAAAAGTTGAAGGAGAAGGTGATGGTGATGCAGATAAGAGCTGCACAGGCTGGAATACAGGGAAATGGTGTTCAGCAAATGATACAGCAACAACCGCAGTTGAATGGTGTGTTTCAGGCACAGCCGGGAGGTAGAGGTCGAGGGTTTGTGAACCGTGGTGCGGACATGAATAATGTTGTTGTTCAAGGTGATGGTCAAGGAGTGAAAAAGATGTCACCATGCCATGCGTGCGGGGGCGTGGGACATTGGAAACGGGATTGTCCAAATATAATGCAGGATGGTACAGTTCAGCAGAGTATCAATGCCGGTACATTGCAAAATTCACGAGGTTCAAGAATGAGACACCCGAATCAGAACTATCAAAATAATTTGGTACAAATGACAGGGGTGCAACCTATGCAGAAAATGCAAATGCCGCGTTTCCAAACAGTATCAATACAACCGATGCAACAGCAGATCCCTATGGTGCCTAGACAGCAAATGCAGTTACCCCTAACTCCGATGGGACAGCAACAGGTGATGCTTCCTCAACAGGTCACAGGTCAAGTAACAAATCAAAACAACACTGTACAACAATTCCCATTACGAGGTGAAAATGAGATGAATGAGGATTGGTCAGATGATAGTTCAGACAGTGAAGAGTGCAGACTCGCCGCATCCTTAGAGGTAGACCAGAGAGGCCCATATGTGGAGGGAAAAGTAATGGGCTACAAAGTCTCATTTTTAGTTGATACAGGAGCTACACGCTCTACTGTTCGCAGTGCAGAGGTACCAAGATTACCTCTCTCAGGGCGCACCATACGAGTGGTTGGTGTGGCTAACCAGTACCTGACTAATCCAATCACTGACCCAGTGCAGGTTGAAATTGGAAATTTCCAGGGACTGCATAGATTTGTTGTATGCGATTCAAGTCCAGTATCCTTGTTAGGAAGAGACTTATTGTGCAAAACCAAATGTTCAATTACCTGTTCCAATGGTGGAATAGAGGTTCAGACAAACAGTGATGATGAGGCAGATGAGGGTCAATTGATGGAAGAAGGAGGAGAGATGAATGAAGATTACCCTCTAATTACCCTTTTCCCAGTGTTCACCTTGATCGATCTACCTGCTGATCTGCAAGGATCGGTGATAGAGAAGGTGTGGGATTTGACTGGAAAGGAGGTTGGATTAATAAAGGGAGTGAAACCAGTTGAGGTGCAGATAAAACCGAACACAGTGTTCCCACAAGTGTCACAATATCACATGACTCAGGATGTCCTTATTGAAGTAACACAGATAATTGCAGATTTTCTCAGACAGGGAGTTTTGAAAGAGGTCCTGAGCAGTCCGTGTAACTCTCCAATTATGGGTTTGAGAAAGCCCTGTGGGAAAGTTCGAATTGTGCAGGATTTGAGAAAAATAAACAAAATCGTGGTAAAATGCTGCCCTGTGGTTCCCAACCCGGCAGTAATAATGTACCAGGTTCCTTGTGATGCTGAGTGGTTTACCGTAGTAGACCTATCACAAGCGTTTTTCTCGATTCCACTTCACGAGGACAGCCAGTTTTTGTTCAGTTTCAAGTTCCTGGATAAGGTATACAGTTCGTGCAGAATTCCTCAGGGGTTCTCTGAGTCACCATCCATCTTCAATCAGATATTGAAGAAGGATTTGGAACCTCTTGTGCTACCTTACAATTCGACTCTTGTGCAGTACATTGATGATTTGTTGATTGCATCCAAAACCAAAGACAGCTGCAAATATGATACCATTGCCTTATTGAATCATTTGGAAAAAAAACAGCATAAGGTGTCACCTAAAAAGCTGGAGTACTGCCAAAAAGAAGTAGAATATTTGGGGCATCTGATTGAGAAGGGGTCTCGAAGAATATCAAAAGAGAGAATAACAGTTGTTTTACAAATGAATCCCCCAACAACAAAGAGAGATGTCAGAATGTTCTTGGGAATGGTGGGCTACTGTCGCCAGTGGATACCCAACTTCTCGATCATTTCAAAACCATTAACAAAACTGACAGGAAAGGAAGTTAAGGATGAACCATACACAATCACATTGACAAAAGAAGAGCTTGAGTCATTTCTAGAGCTGAAAGAATGCATGTGCAGGGCTCCAGCATTAGGAATGCCTGATTATGAGAAACCATTTTTGTTGTTCTGTCATGAACGTGATGCTTGTTCTTTGTCTGTTTTAACACAGGTCCATGGAGATGCAAATCGCCCTGTAGCATATTTTTCGGCTACTTTGGACCCTGTCGCAGCAGCCTTACCGGGTTGTTTGTGAGCAGTCGCAGCAGTTGGTCAAAGCCTTTCACAATGCGAGGGCATAGTCATGGGATATCCCCTGACAGTATTGGTTCCACATTCTGTTGAAATTCTGCTGACACGAACTAAGACACAACACATGACAAATGCCCGACTTACCAAATATGAGACAATTATTCTGGGGTCACCAAATGTCACATTGAAAAGGTGCACTGTACTGAACCCGGCAACTCTACTTCCCATTGAGAATACAGAAATAAAAGATGGGGAAAAGTTTGAGCATGATTGTCTGGAGGTAACTGAGCTCAGTACCAAACCTCGCTCAGATATAAAAGATACCCAGTTGAAGGAAAACGATTACATTATGTTCGTTGATGGGTCCTGTCTAAGAGATTCATCAGGAACCTTGAGAGCTGGTTATGCAGTATGTACCATATCCGGTATAGTCGAAGCCTCCTGGCTCGAGAAAGTGTTTTCTGCACAGGTGGCAGAACTAATAGCTCTCACAAAAGCCTGCCATGCTGCTGTAAATCTAAAGGTCACAATCTATACAGACAGCAGATACGGATTTGGAATTGTACATGATTTTGGTCAACTCTGGTCACAAAGAGGGTTTATGACATCCTCTGGTTCACCAGTGAAATATGGAGAACAGATAAGAGATTTGTTACATGCAATTCAGTTGCCTCTTGAAATTGCTGTGGTGAAATGCAGTGCTCACACCAGATCCCAAGATTTTGTGTCAATGGGGAATGGTTATGCAGACCAGGTTGCCAGATTTTGTGCATTGAACTGTATATCTTTTAAAGAGCAATGGGAACTGTTACCACAACCTGAGAATGACACAACTTTAAGTCTAGCATTACGAGTGGTTGATACTTTAGACGAATTAAAGACACTACAAAGCCACGTTGGTAAGGAAGAAAAACGTTCTTGGCAGAAAATGCAGTGTGTACAGAGAGCAGACGATATTTGGGTATCAGCAGAGGGAAAACTAGTGTTGCCAAACAGTCTTCTGTCACAATTTGCCCGATTGTATCATGGGCAGGCCCATTTGGGAAGAGATGCCATGATCAGATCATTTAAGATTGATTGATTCAATCCGAAATTCAGACATGCCGCAGAGATTACTTGTCACAGATGCGTCATTTGTCAACAGATGAACGCTGGAAAAGGAACTGTGGTAACTTTGAGCCACATTGGGAGAGCTGGTGGTCCATTTAATAAGATACAAATGGATTTCATTGAAATGCCTGTTTGTGGAGGTCTGAGATACGTGCTGGTGATTTTGTGTGTTTTTAGCCATTGGATTAAGGCATATCCCACATGTAGGAATGACAGTCTTACAGTTGCAAAACTACTACTCAGAGAATTAATACCCAGGTTCGGGTTTCCGGTTTCTATAGAATCAGATAGGGGAAGACACTTCGACAATGAGGTGATTAAACTTCTGTGTGCCGCACTCAACATTGAACAAAAGCTGCATTGTAGCTATCACCCTGAAGCCTCAGGACTAGTCGAGCAGATGAATGGTACTTTGAAATCAAGAATAGCAAAAATGTGTGCAGCAACAAACATGAAGTGGCCAGATGCATTACCCCTAGTGCTGATGTCTATGAGAAACACGCCAGATAAGAAAACAGGATTGTCCCCACATGAAATCCTCATGGGCAGAGCAATGAGGTTACCAGCGGTACCTGCAAATGCACTAGTGAATATTACAGATGATATGGTGTTGGATTACTGCAAAGGTTTGGCTGACGTGATTCGCTCTTTCTTTCACCAGGTGGAAGCTAACACGTTACCACCAATCGGCGAACCAGGACACTCTCTGCAAGCTGGAGATTGGGTGGTTGTCAAGAAGCACGTAAGAAAATCGTGTCTTGAGCCGCGTTGGAAAGGGCCATATCAAGTGATATTGACGACCACTACTGCTGTGAAGTGTGCCGGGGTTCCCAACTGGATACATGCCAGTCATACAAAAAGGGTAGCGTGTCCTGTTGAAGAGGAACTTGAAAATTCCGGTGCAGCAACCTCAAGAGGAGAAGTCTCAGAATCAGAAATAGTCAAGAAGGATCTGAGACTACAGGAGAGCCCGCTGAGAACAGCCGTGTCCCTCAAACTATCAGTGAGTTCGAGAGAGGTGACGAAGTGCCAATCTCAGTGGAAGCAGCAGGAGAACAAAGTCAAGGAGAGGTTCTCCCAGAAGCAGACGAATACAATTCAGAATCTGAATACAGTGTCGAACAAGGAGAGAGAGACGAAGAGGTGGCAAATTTAAATCAGAACGAATCAAGATCTGCCGAACGAGTTCCGAGCCTATCAGGAGAAAACACCATATTATCAGAGGAGGGTGCTGTCCAAGGTACTGAAGGAAAACGCCGAAGTAAGACGAACAGAGGTGAGAATTGGCCAGACAATTCACACTTTAGAATAAGAGAAATAGCAAACGAAACAATAATAGAGGAAAGCGATACCTCACGGGCAGACGATCTGAGTGAAGGAGAACAGCAAGGTGAACGAAGAATAAAAAGAAAAAGAATAGCAAACAGAAGATATACCGGTCCTGAATGGGCATACGCTACAACCTCTGAATGGCAACAAGAATTCTTAGCGTTCTGTTTTGATCGAGAAATACCAGGCCAGTACTACGGTACCTGAAGAAAATACAACAAGAAAATTGAAGAGAAAGACATTGAAAATTGTGAAAGCTAAAAATAATAAACAAGAATCTTAGAGAAGAAATAAAAACTACCGGAAAGTGACATTAAACCTGGATTTGACTTATAGAAACCTGATTACGACAAGCTGCTAACCTGAATTGACGAAAAGGGTCCTGGATTGAGTGAAGACGCTGTAAATTACGCAGAAAGAGTTTGCTACTCAGAGTTGATTGTTAATCTGCTGCTTGATTCTATACAAACATGGCTTATAGTAACAAGGGAAGTAAAGTGTGTGGCTGGTTAGGACTTATGATAGGTGCTGTATGTGCAATAATGATTGTGGGAGTGATTGTAGGAATGCCATGGAAAGAGAGTGAAACTGTTAATGCAACTTCAAAACCTGAGACTACTACTACAACTAATAAACTATCACCATGGGAGAAATTTGAGCAAGGCACAAAACATCTGCATGAGGGAATTAATCCAAAAGGGGAGCTTTCTACTAATGTTTTCTATCGCCTACTAAATGAGTATGTGGAAACTATGAATGCGAAAGACTGTTATGTATGCACTAAAATTCCTTCATCTGTGCAGGAGGGAGTTACTTATCATAGCCTCCCTCTTACATATGGGATTAGTTGTAGCCTGCTACTAACAAGATTTTATGATCAAGAGCATGTGCAATATTTTTATTCAAATTTGGATGTTGTGTTTTCTTTTGTGCCTGTTATTGAATTCTTAAATAAGTTAGCTAAAGAACATGATATAAAATTAGTTAGAGGATTCTATGAGCCAACATTAACATTTGGAACTGCTTATGCACATCGCAATAACTTAACATGCTTACTGTCTCCTGTAGAGAAAAGCTTTTTAGATCACACAGATGATAGACGCAAAGCATTAAAAGAAAGATTGGAAAAAGGTTTAGAAAAACGCACTTATGCAAATGATTATGCTTATACTGAAATTAAAACACAAGGCAAGTTAGCTATAGATGCATTACACGTAGGTAGACTCTGTATATATAGACCAAAATCTGATCAAGATAATTTGTTTGTGGGAACGAGTGAATGTAGGCATGTGTTTTTGTTTCAGAGCAAATGGACCTTTATGTTAAATGGACAAGACCCAGCGATTCCTGGAATCTATTACATCTGTGGGTTAAATGCGTATTACCGTCTCCCTAAGGGATGGTATGGGACATGTTATTTGGGAATAATATTCCCAAAGATTTACCAGATTGATGACTTAAAAAAACTACCTAAAACGTCTGAATTACAACATACCAGACAAAAACGAGAATCAGTGGCGGCTGTCATTGGTGATATATTTGGAGCTATAATCCCTTCAGTGGGGGTTGTCCTAAATTCTATGAAAATTCAAAAGTTGTCTACTATTGTGGATAACATGCTGACAAATTTTACAGGAGCTATACTTCTGATGGATACAGAACTTGCTGCAGAAAGAGCCATGACTCTTCAAAACCGGCTTGCTTTAGACATTCTTTTAGCAAAGAGTGGAGGTGTGTGCAAAATGCTTAATGAGCGACATTGTTGCTCGTATATACCTGACAATAGTAAGAAAATTAGAAGCATGCTTACTAACCTGACTAGAGATAGTACAGATTTGAAGGATCTAAAAGAACTTGGTGTTTGGGAGAAATTTGGAAAGGGAATTGCCCGAGTGGGAAGCTGGTTTACCAACATTTGGAATGGGGTACTTGCAAAAATCCTGATGGGATTATTCATTGTTCTGATTTGTTTATTGGGATTTTGGGGAATATGCAAAATTAATGAAAAGGTGAAAAGAAATTTGGCTAACAGAACCAAAAGAAACGAAGAAAGTGAAAGAGAGAAAATGTTTAATGAAATATGGGAAAGCTCACATAGGGAAAAGGTGTTGAAATGCACATTATGCGTAAAGTAAAAAATTAAAACCTGGAAGATTTGTGATGACGAGCGTCATCAGAGGAGGGACTGAGAGAGCGTATTTGATATTACATATTATAGACGTAAAATGCTTATGTCTAACAATGCTGTATTAATAAAACATTCATTAAAAGCGTATTCATAAAAATGGAGAATCGTTCATATGTATAAACTAATGTCAACTGTAAGGAATAATCGTTTATAGTTTGCCTAACTGAGCACATTAAAACGTATAAAACTGCATTCATTAAAACTCGTATATCTTAAGTTAGCATGAGCCAAGCAGAAGCTGTGTAGCACTCATATTAAAGGCGTATTTTTCCTGTCTCTTCAGTGTGCGGACTTGCAAACGACCATGACCCAGCTATTGTTCTTTCTGTATTAGTATGAAACATAGGGACATTTTCCCATCCGCATGCTAGCATCTTTTAGTATAAAATGATTGTGCTTCGAAACATTTGTATATACTTCCAAGGACAATGAGACGAGGGAAAGAGAACTTTTAACCTGAGACGTGTGCCAAGCTGATGAAGTAACCCCGGATATGCCACCTACGGAAAGTCGATTATGAAGACCAATCAGAAGACCAAACATTATCGAGAGATGACAAATGCATTACTTAATGTATAATTTGATAGGTTAAAAAATGATGGGGTGTATTGACTAACCAATAGAATTTTGGGGGAATGAATTACTAGAAAGGGATAAAAACCCATGACACAGGAAATAATCATCCATCAGGTAGGGAATGATATTGATTACATCCCGAAACTCTGTCACACTATTCTGTGACTTGAGACTTAGACAAACCATCCTTGCCCATACTGCTGCCCCTTACACTTTCTCCTTACGAGGAGAGTGTCTTGCCTCTAACTTAGATAGACTGACGGCGATCTAACTGATGTCCTGAAGACGAAGACTGATCCTGAATGCTGACTTAATCAGAGGAGGGTAATTATAAAATTGCTAATGGAAATTCATTTTGCCTTTCTTTCTAGGTACCAACTGCTGTATGTTTTGATAGAGACCTTAGCTAGAAGTTTTCCAAATTGGTGTTCAAAATTGTTTTGCATGACGCCCAACATGCTAATGCTAATTAGAGGTTAGACGAGGTTTTCATTTTGACTGACAAACTGACGTGACTGACGTGGTGCTATGCTGAACTAGTATCTTAGAAAGTTTCATGTGTTATAATCCGCTTATATCTATCTGATTGTCTATGCTACTGATCTTTGCATTATCGAAAGCTTATTGTGGTTGTCATCTTGTAATCGTGCTTATATGTTTATTGACTTTGAGATTAATGCCTTTGCTACTAGATTGTAATCAATAGGGAATAAAACTTATTAACTCTATTAAGGTGTGGTTATTCATGACTGAAAGGTCATGGTTGCGCCAAATGTTTATTAATGTCTAAAGTAAGAGATATTTTGGTGTTAAACGTTGACAATGTTATTGACATATTGATTGATATTTTGATCAGTTATCTCGTCCTACGGTGTCTCACCACTGGGCCCAAAGATTCATTGGCCTAAAACGAGTCCTGATGTGTATAAATTTACATAGACGGACGCGTTAGCATGACATTAGCATTGTAAATATAGGGAAATAAACATTTTGACCTTTACATAAAAGGTGTGGTTATTCATGACTGCAAGGTCATGGTGTATAAAAATTACTCACTCCTATTGATTACTAATGTTATTGATTGTTATTGATTATTGATCTGCATGTACGGGATATATGGTTTGAAAACCTCAAAGCGAGTCAAAAGGTTGATCTCATTGTAAGTTTACTTATTAAGGTTTGACGTGCTATCAGAGATGGTAGCAGCTTGATGGTTTGTCTCCTTAACAGCCCATCATAGGTGTCCGGTACAAAGCTGATCTCTAACAGATGTCCACAGAGATGGTAGTAGGATAAGGGTATTTCACCGATAGAGAGCAGAGTAATTCGTGGAAATTGGTGAAATTTGGATGTATTGTTTCAACGATATAAATTGGAGAGAAAATGTACCACTAAGTACTTAAAATGACTTTCCCAGATGCTTGGAGCTTGCAAATGATTGTTTGAGGATGTTCTCAGCATTTTAGTGATAGTGTGAATGGAGTAGATTTTGCGCTTCCACAGCTTATGCAAATTGCAGGTGAATTGTGGTGTTTGTGAGGGCTTAGGGAGTTTGTGTACTCCAAATGAAGTTATAGAAGGAGTGTGCGTACTCCAATGTGTGAGAGTAGGGAAGTCGTCAAACTTCACATGTGTGTGGCACTTTGTGCTCAAAATTTGCCCACGTGGTTGTTGGTATACGAACCCTGCATGGTATAAGACTCAGGAGTATATTGAAAAGTGTACGAGACACTTGTTTTTTGTTGTAATTTGTCTGGTTTAATAGTTTGATAGGGTGTGGTCAACAAGTCAGAGTGTGAGTCAAAGTGAATGAAACAATTTTTGAGTGAGATTTAGTGATTCCTATGTGCACCAGGACAAACCCACTGATCAGTTGAGAGTGAAATTTTCTGGTCAAATTTTGCTTGTGAATCAGGGAAACTGAGAAAGAAGGAGTAGCTGCTAGAGCAAAACGCCGTCAGTGAAAAAATCTGTAAAGATTCTGGAGCGATTGTGTTACCTTACCGGTAGTAAATGGACAAATTGGGTTTTGTTTTTGTTTAGTGCTCGCAATAATTTTGCATTAGTTTCGTGTGAATCTGAGTTTAGGAGGACAAGCCGCAAGACTTTGTCAGCCGCAGTACGTGTGAGCGTAAGGTCATTAGAGCCGTGCTGAAATAGGTTGGTTAGTGAGAAAGGTCGTGCACGGATTGGCAGCCGTCTGTGAAGCGCAACTGGTTGAGAAGGTGGGTGAAGAGAATTCTGGGATTAAAAGTCACTTCCTAATTTGATTTAGAATAAAAATAAAGGTTGCAGAAATGACAATTTTCAAAGTTTTAAAGAGTGCTTTAAGGGATAATACGTATATTTCAACAAGTATAGGGGATATTGCACCACCAAAAGGTACACCACTTTACATTGTAATCAAAGAAAAGGGTGCTGCACCATGTCTTTGGCTAAAGCAATGATGCAAGGTGACAGAGAAGAATGGGAGCTCTGCGTGTCCTATCAACGGAACATGTAATTTGAGATGTTTGGAGAATCTGAGGAAGGTGTTGTATGATCTGAAACCCCCTGAGAGACCAGCACAGTTCGAGGCATTAGCAATCTGGGAGCTAGTAGCCAGACAGCAACAGCAACAGAAAATTGAGATTCTACAGGGTGTTAAATTGTTCCCAGCGATAACAAAGGACAGTGAAAGAGAAGGAAGGAAACCTAATAGGAAGACTAACAGAAGCCCTTCCGAGAGTGTGGAGGCTAGAAAATCTTTGACATTGGAGGAAGAGTCAGACGATGATGAGTTTATATTGCAGTTATTGAAAAATCGTCCTCCATAATTTGCAGCCCAAGAAGGTGGTCTGAGCACTAGTGTAAATCCTTCAGCTCTGACACAGGTTAATATGACAATGAGTCCAGTGCAGGTTAACCCTAGCCCGACACAGAGCCCAATGCAGAGCAGTCTTAACACACCTACTACTCCAGAAGTCCAAAATCAGGTGCCATTGTCGAATGTCCAGAGAATTTTTCCTAATGTACCAATAGTGGAAACTGCCATAAACCTAATAGTGCCAACAGAACAGGTTTTTCCGAGACTAATGTTGGTTCAGACAGAACCGACTCCACTTTTACTGCCTCAAGTGCAGTCACAAGCAATGCAAAATACAATCCAATAACAGGGACACAGTCAGATATGTCTGTACTGATTAACCAGAATGCGGGAATTACACTCCCACAGAACCTGAATGTCAGACCAAGCCCAGATCCTGTATCTGTACCAGTCACCTTTGGTTCAATTGTACCTTTGTTTGCACAAGAGAAACCCAGTACAGATGGACAGGGAGTTCTGAGTCAGAATGCAATGAGGGGAGGACGTAATGAGAATATTCGAGTAGTCTCTCCTGTGGAACAGACCTTTGACGGATCAAGATCTTTGCTAGACCTTAGACCATTTGGAGTTTCTCCGGATACTGTCATAGGGTCGAACATTAGTCAGAGCTTTAAATTGTTGACACTGCACACCCCAAATACAGTTGTACAACAGGCACCACATGCCCAGGCTAGCAACATTTAGTTGCAGGATTTGACTGCCCAGCAATTGACCGAATGGTTAGACAAGCTGAATACACCACAGAGTCCTCCTAATGGAGGGGGTACTTGAAGTACACTAGACTAGGAATGGAAGTGGGTGAGCTCATTGAAGGGACTATGGTTGTGAACAGATTAGAGTCTTACACAGAAGCAGAATTGAGATAAGTGTGCCCGAAGGTTACGAGGGAAGTGAACAATGTGCATAAAATCTAGCAGACCTGGCAGAGAAGTACGGCATAGAAACAGAGAAAACAAAGCATTTGAAAAGGAGTTACAGGTTAGATTTTGAGGCCACAGATTTTGAATACATGAGATCTACCAGAATGAAGACACACTTTAGGGAGTTAATTCAGAATGCCCAGACCTAGGGAGCATTAGCCAGATGGGAAGGCAGGTGGGTAAAGAAAAGAGCTAAAAGGAAATGGGATTCTGCAAAATTGACTGAAAATGTGAAGCAGAGTGAGAATCTGGTGAAAATTGTACCAATGAGAGAAATTCCAGGAGGGAATTTTGTTCATGTTCCTTGGAGCAGAGGTGACATTCTGCTCTTTACAAATTAATATCCTAGATTGAGAGAGAAGCCAGTAGAATGGTATCAGCAGACAGACAGGTTTGTGAAACTTGCAAAGTGATTGTGGGAGGACTTGAACACTCTATGAGAGTTTTAGTCCCAGTTGATTTGCAGATGGAGTGCAAGAGTATAGATTGGCCAACAAAAGAACCAGAGAGAGATCAGGTTACAGGTGTACCGTGTCCTGAGGTGATGAAATATTATTACAAGGTGATTGAATTCCTGAAGACGAGAATTTCGCCCAAAAACATTGACTGGCAGTGAATAGACAGGACAGCTCAGGAAGCAAAGGAGTCCATACATGCATATTATGAGAGATTGTTGCAGGCGTTTAAGCATTACAGTGGTACAGTGACAATTGAGCTGAAAGACATGATTCCAATTGAGCCGAAAGACATGATTCATTTTGTGTTCAGATTTGTGTAAGGATTGAGACCAAAAATTAGCCAGATGTTAAGAGTCATTTAATTTGCTGGCAAGCAAAGCTGATTGATAAGGTGTTGTAGTATGCAAAGTACTGTACTGACGAGATCGAGTTGAAGCACAGAAAGCTGAAAGAAAAGGCGATGATGATGCAGATTAAAGCTGCACAGATAGGGATGCAGGGAAATCTTCACAACCACAGCAGCAACAGCAGCAGCAGGGAAATATGGTATTTCAAAATCAAATGAGAGATAGGGGCCGCAGAGGATTTGGTAATGTGAATCGTGGTCCAGACTTGAATACTGTAGTGGTTCAGAATGATGTGCAGGGAGTGAAGAAATTGTTGCCTTGTCACACTTGCGGAGATTGGAAACGGGAGTGTCCGATGATGGTGCAGGAAGGTGACGTTCAGCAAACTAATGATATCAACTCATTCTAAAACATGAGAGGACCGAGAATGAGAGGTCATAATCCCAATTTTCAGAATAATGTGAGTCAAATGCAAGGCTTTCAACCCATGTAGCAGGTATAAATGCCACATGTACAAATGACACAGTTGCAGCCGAAGCAACAGCTTGTTCCCATGGTACCTAGACAGCAAATTAAAATACCTCAAGCCCCAACGGAACAGCAGCAGGTGATGCTTCCTCAACAGGTGACAGGTCAGAGGTCTAATCAAAGTAATAACACAGTACACCAATTCCCGTTATACAGTGAGATTGGAATAAACGATGATTGGGTGAGCAAGCGTTTGGATGAAGAGGAATGTGTGCTTGAGGCTTTCTTAGAAGTAGATCAGAAAGGTCCCTATGTGAAGGGAAAAGTCATGGGTCACAGAGTTTCATTCTTGGTTAACAGTGGAGCTACACGCTCTACAATGAGAAGTATAGAAGTTCCGAATTTGCCCCTTTCAGGAAAGACAGTCCAGATTGTAGGAGTAGTGAATCAGTATTTGACCAACCCAATTACAGAACTAGTTCAGGTTAAGATTGGCAACTTTCAGGGATTGTGTAAATTTGTGGTCTATGATTCAAATCCAGTATCCCTACTGGGAAGAGACTTGCTGATACAAATGCCCATAGAGTAGATTTTCAGCCTATTACTCCACCATTCAGTTTAAACGAGGTCATTGATGCCATCAATGCCAGCAAGAGTGGGAAAGCACCAGGCCCAGACAGAGTACCAATTGATATCTATAAGTCTAATGTTTCACTTTAGGGCCCTTTATTGACACAGGTCTTACGAGCCTGTTGCGCCACAGCCTTTATCCCGACCTGGGCAGACTCCATTATTGTCCCAATATTTAAAAAAGGTGACCGTCAAAATCCAGCATGTTACAGGCCAAATTCACTGCTCGACACCCTCACAAAGATTGCAGGACGTATTGTCCTAAATAGGTTGGGGGAATGGACGGAAGCTAATAATACACTAACGGACCTACAATATGGCTTCAGGGCTAGGATAGGGACTGTGGAGCAGGCCATGAACTTAGATATTTTGATTGGTAAATGCATAAAGGCTATGATAGGAGCTCTACACCTTGTATTTGTAGACTTGTCCTCGGCGTTTGACTGTGTAATTCATAGCAAACTTTGGCCCATTTTGCTGCATATGGGGGTAGACAATACAATAGTTCACTTTATCAGGGAACTATATTCTGGAGCTAAAGCTAGGGTGCATTACGGGTCTCTGGGGGGAGTGCACCTCCTTCTTTCCTATAAAGCAGGGGGTACGCCAAGGCTGTGTTCTAGCTCCCCTGTTGTTCTCCCTATACATTATTAAACTAGAGGCTGTTCTATCTACTGCTTGTAGAGATCTTCCACAAGTTGACTTCCGAAAGATTCCAGCACTTATGTATGCGGATGACGCTGTTTTGATGGCACGTACCTCAGTAGCTGTGCAGAGACTACTGGCAACCTTTGACAACTATATGGAAGACTTAGGCCTTAAATCAATCATTCTAAAACCTTCATGATGACCTGTGGTATAAAATCTGCAAAAAAAAACATGTCACTTTAAAGGGTGTCAAATTAGATGGCATAGAAACTTTTTCATACCTCGGAATTATGTTTGATATCAAAGGCACCTGGCTGCAAGCCATTAGGTCTAGGAAATTACTCTTCACAAAAACTATTATGGCTGTAAAATAATTCTCTAAAAAGGTTGGTAGGGCCACTCCTAAAGACATGATGACAATTTATAACGCAAAATGTGTCTCTGTTGCACTATATGGGGCAGGCTTATGGTGATACAGGAATTGTAACGCCCTACAGCTAGCTGAAAATGATTTTTTAAAGTCCATCCTAAGTGTGCCAAAATCTACCTCAACCTTGGCGTGCCATTCAGAAATGGGGGTAACATACATCACAGATTTAATAAGCATTCAACCAATTTTACTTTGGCATAAAGTGTGGACCTCTGAATTTGCTAGCCTGAATAGGGCCATTATAGAAGACGCTCAATCACTATGGGGGTCATTCTGACCCCCGCCGGCGGCGGAAGCCGCCCGCCTGGCGGGAACCGCCAGAAGACCGTACCGCGGTCAAAAGACTGCGGCGGTCATTCTGACTTTCCCGCTGGGCTGGCGGGTGACCGCCCAAAGGCCGCCCGCCCGCCCAGTGGGAAAGCACCAACAACGAGGAAGCCGGCTCCGAATGGAGCTGGCGGAGTTGCTGGTGTGCGAAAGTCGCGATTTTCAGTGTCTGCTAGGCAGACACTGAAAATCAATGTGGGGCCCTGTTAGGGGGCCCCTGCAGTGCCCATGCCACTGGCATGGGCACTGCAGGGGTCCCAGGGGCCCCACGACGCCCGTTCCCGCCAGCCTGGTTCTGGCAGTGAAAACCGCCAGAACCAGGCTGGCAGGAAGGGGGTCGGAATCCCCATGGCGGCGCTGCTTGCAGCGCCGCCGTGGAGGATTCACAGGGGCAGGGGAAAACCGGCGGGAAACCGCTGGTTTCCCTTTTCTGACCGCGGCTTTACCGCCGCGGTCAGAATTGCCCTTGATGCACCGCCAGCCTGTTGGCGGTGCATCCTCCAACCCCGGCCCTGGCGGTCCATGACCGCCAGGGTCGGAATGACCCCCTAAGTCATTTGTTGCAA
This sequence comes from Pleurodeles waltl, assembly GCF_031143425.1. NCBI lineage: Eukaryota > Metazoa > Chordata > Amphibia > Caudata > Salamandridae > Pleurodeles > Pleurodeles waltl. The sequence goes on along the minus strand of NC_090439.1, from coordinate 168,361,325 downwards.
ATTCCATGGCTGCATTATATAAAGAATTTTTTACGGACCTGGGCCATCCTGAGTTTTATTTTACACCAGAAAAAATGGAAACACTTTCCAGGAAAGACCTGAAAAATATCTGCCTTACCCACCTGGCTGATCTGAAGTGGGCTACTGAGTCAAAGAAATCTAGTGTAAGGAGGAATCTTCTGTTGCAGCAATCAGATGGCATGGAACCATATTTAAAATATGTATTGAACCCGAGGCATCGATATGTCCTCACACGCCTAAGACTAGAGACATTTCATTGACTTGTCAGTTTTCCGCTTACCAACGACTGGAGTCCAGTCTTGGAAAAACGTCCTTGTGACTCAGTGTCAGACCAAAGCACAATGCATATAGTTTTTTTCTGCACATTTTATTTAAGGAAAGTGTTTGTGATTCCACTCTTAAAATCTCTGCATTTTAAACAGTGTCATCCTGCCTTTATTTATTTGTTGTCTCTCCCATCAATCAAAATCTGTAATGGTCTAGCTGTATATGTGTGCGCAGTAATGAAGGCCAGATCATATCTCTAGGCAAAATTGAGGAGGCCTTCCATCTTAAAATGTTTTTAGCTAGGTTAATAGTTTCTTGTTCTCCAAACATTTGCTTTTATTGATCTTATACTGTTTTTCAGAAGAATAACTGGATTTAGTTTTTGTAGTGAATTTTATCACATGGTATTAATTGTTGTATGTTTTGATTTACTTTATTTTATTTATATTTTGTGGATGTAGATTGGTGCTATCTTGTATACTTTATCTGCTTTTATGATTGTGAGATACAATCGAATAAAGTATTTTTTTGATGTGATTTGATTTGATTGACTTGCTGTGTAAAAGCAGGAGCTCAATTACTTTTTCTGATGATGAAATCGAGATACAGATGAACAGTGATGATGAAGATGACCCGGTACCAGAGACAGAGTTTGAGACAAAAAGTGAGGAATACCCTCTGAATAATTTCTTTCCATTGTTCACTGTGAAGGAGCTTCCTCCTGACTTACAGGGAACGGTTAAAGAAAAGGTGTGGTATCCGAAAGGAGAGGAGATAGGTCTGATAAAGGGAGTTGAGCCAGTTGAGGTTCCTGTAAGCCCAAATGCAAATTTTCCCCAGATTCCCCAGTATCACATGCCACAGGATATCCTTATAGAAGTTGCCCAAATAATTGCAGAATTTGTGAATCAAGGGGTTTTGAAAGAGGTGTTGAGCAGCCCATGTAATTCACTGATAATGGGACTGAGAAAGCCCTGTGGGAAAGTTCGAATTGTCCAGGACTAGAGAAAAATAAATGGCATTGTGATCAAATGTTGTCCCCTGGTACCAAATCCAGCTGTTATAATGTTTCAGATTCCATGTGATACTGAATGGTTCACCGTCATCGACTCGTCACAAGCCTTCTTCTCTGTGCGTCTTCATGAGGACAGCCAATTACTCTTTTGTTTCACATTTTTAAACCGAGTTTACTGTTGCTGTCAAATTCCTCAAGGGTTTTCGGAGTCACCTTCTATATTCAATCAGATCTTTAAAAATAATTTGGAGTGGTTGGAATTGTCTTTCCAATCAACCTTGGTACAGTACATTGATGATTTGTTGATATCGTCCAAAACGAGCAAACCATTGGGAAAGAATGGCGATAAAGTGTTTCCACTCAAATTGCAATACTGTCAGAAAGAAGTGAAATACTTGGGTCACCAGATTGAGAAGCAATCAAGGAAAATATCCAGAGAAAGGGTTATATTACAGATGAGCCCCTCAGCTACTAAGAGAGATATCTAGATGTTTCTAGGGATGGTAGACTACGGCCGCCAATGGATTCCCAATTTTTCAGTCATTTCGAGACCATTGCAGAAGCTGACCCACAAGGAGCTAACCGACCCCATAGCGGTAGACCAGGCTTGCATGAAATTGTTTTCTGACACGAGACAGAGTCTGTACAAAGCTCCGGCTTTGGGTATGCCTGATTACACGAAGTCTTTCACGTTGTTTTGTCATGAGAGTGATGCATGTTCTTTGTCTGTTTTAACGCAGGTCCATGGAGGTGTAAACCACCCAGTAGCATATTTTTCAGCTACTTTGGACCCAGTTGCAGCAGCTTTACCAGGCTGTTTGTGTGCAGTTGCAGCGGTTGGTAAGAGCCTCACACAGTGTGAAGGCATTGTGATGAGACACCCCTTAACTATCATGGTCCTTGACTTCATTGAAATCCTTCTTACAAAGACGAAAACCCAATATCTAACAGGTGCAAGATTGATCAGATATGAGATGAGTATTCTAGGGTCACCAAATGTATCTTTGAAAAGATGTACGGTGCTGAACCCAACAACCTTACTTCCAAATGAAAATGTTGAAATTGAAAGGATGGAAGACATTGAGCATGATTGTCTTGAAGTAACTGATTTGTGCACAAAACAGAGACCTGACATTAGAGACACCTGATTGGAAGAAAATGATCAAATTATCTTTGTTCCTACCTAAGAGACAATACGGGAACACTGAGAGCAGGCTACGCTGTGCACAATTTCTGATATACTGGAAGAGTCTTGGCTTCGAGGAGTATACTCTGCACAAGTAGTGGAACTGGTAGACCTTGCTAGAGCGTGCCATGTTTCTCCTCTGCTCAAAGTTACCATCTATACAAATAGTCAGTATGGATTTGGAATAGTCCATGATTTTGGCCAGTTGTGGTCACAGAGAGGTTTCATGACCTCTTCTGGTTTACCAGTGAGAAATGGTGAGAGAATTAAAGAATTGTTGCAAGCTATCCAAATGTCCGAAAAGATTGCCATGGTGAAATGCAGTGCACATTTGAAATCGCAAGATTATGGCCCTCATTATGACATTGGCAGTAAATCCCACTTACCGCCACGCTGACTGCCGCCAACTTACCGCCACAGCGGTGGATATCCGTTTACTATATTATGACGCACACACCAATCTGTCAGTATTCAGCCACATACACAAATCCCCCATCCCAAAGGTCAGTGATAAACTGGCGGTATCAAAACCCACACCATTAAGCTAACAGAACAACACCCATCAAACAATGACCCACGAATCACCATTGAGGACATTCAATGGTGGTAAACCATTGGCAGTACACACCGTCACGCTCAAAATGGACACACAAAAATAAAACAACACCATATTTGACAATTCAAACAACACACACCTGACACCCATACACAGACCACACACACACCACTATAAAACACACAACCACATTACCCACATCCCTTCGCCATTTAAAACAATTTCCAGCAGAGAGACATCAAGAACACTGACACAACTAGAGCCACACACTATTCACACCTATACACCACTCACACACCCCACATCACAGACCCCAACACATTACCCAACACACCCTCACCTACACACCTCACACAACACCCATGGCACCACAAAGACACCCCCGTTTCACAGAGGAGGAGCTAAGGTCATGGTGGAGGAAATTATCAGGGTAGAGCTACAGTTATTTGAAGCACAAGTTGCAGCAGATATCACTAGCTAGGAAGATAGAGCTATGGCGGAGAATCGTGGACAGGGTCAACTCCGTGGGACAGCACCTAAGTACTAGGGATGACATCAGGAAGAGGTGGAACGACCTACTGGGGAAGGTACGTTCCTTTTTTTCTTTTTATTGGAAAGGAATCAAAAAGCAATTGTACTCATACATCACTTTGCACCAAATATAGGAAAACAAATAAAATAAATAAAAACCTAGATAAATGAGAAACTATACAGCCCAACTGATCTAGACGGGGGGAGACTTCCAGATGACTAGGTTGGTGGGGAGAGTCTGGGTTTAGTTGAACATTAATCATTAATGAACCAGGATCCAGTCCTGAAATGGCCCCCATATTGCCTTCCCTTTATTCCTAGCACGTCTCCCCTTGCGTTCGTACAGTGCCATCTCCAAATGATATACAGACAGCAATCTACCCAGCCATTGCTGCCAGGTCGGAGGTCCTACATTCAACAATGCAGACGATATACATATTCGATACACTGCCATGGCCACAAAGATAAATGCTCTATGAGAACCCCCAACTTCTCCGGCGACCCCTATGACCATGGTTTCGGAGCTAAGTACCAAATCATATCCCACGACACCTTTCAGGATAGATTGAATACCATCTCTCAAAGCCGTTAGTTCCCCACATGTAGCCATCATATGTACAATGTCTGTTCCATACATCCCACATCTCGGGCAGTTTATTCCTGATAAGCTCCCCCATTTGGCGAGATGAGCTGGTGTATGATACAAGTCGAACATGGTCTTATAATGCTGTGCTTGCAGCAAAGAGGAGAGTCAAATAGTATGTCCCAACTCTAGTGACCTTATAAAGTTATTGCTCCCATCAGCTAGCTTTTCTCTCCACCTCTCACTATACTTCTCTAAGTCGTCGGGCTGTTCTGCCAACAATAATGGATAAATCGACCTGATTGCTATGTTGGGGTTAGCCAAGATGTCATTAAGCAGTTGATTACTTCCAAATCCCTGCACACCACCTGTTTTTCTTGCCAGGAAATCTCATATCTGTAGATATTTGAAAAAGTCCCTTCGCTCTAAGCCATACTGCTCCTGTAGATCCCCAAACGCCTTAACCCCAAAATTGTCAAAGAGGTTCCCTAACCTCTTTATGCCTAGGGAGACCCAGTTTGCCATATAACTATCCTTAAATATTTCGGGGAGCAGTGGAATATTCTCAATTATGGTATAATAGTTATATCTGCCGAGTCCTTTCTTTTTTTGCCACAATAGCCAACATTTGTAGGCCGCCTCTAGTACATTATATCGAGTTTTCTTATAATATCCGGGTTCATGAAATGTTACCAAACACCCGATGGCTGCTGTTCCTACCTGCAATTCGTAAATATTAGGGCAGTCTTCTACCGCGGTCCCTCTTTCTTAGGACCCCATAATGGGCGCATATAATGAAAAGCTGCTGCAATTTGGTATAATTTTATATTCGGTAAGGACCACCCCCCCCTTTCTCGAGGTAGAGACATAAATTTACTTGCTCTTCTACACTTGCCATATGCCCAGATAAATCTCATAATCACTCTATCTATTTCCTTAAATCTAAGATTTGTAAAGCTCAATGTTACGGCACGAAACAGATACAACAGTTTAGGGAGGAAGATCATTTTCACCATATTGCACCTCCCCATTATAGTCATATGTAGATTATTCCATCTGCACATATCTTTTCTGGCTTTTGCGAGTATGGGATCCAAATTCAGATTAATAATCTCTCCTACTTTTGATGTAATACTTATACCCAGATACACTGGTGATCAACCCTCCGAATATCCTGGATGCTCTTATATTGATTAGTCAGTAACTGCGTTTTAGCTCTATTTAACAGATATCCGGAAAATCTTCCAAATTTCCTTGTCACCTCTTCAACCTCTCTCAGCACCGAATCATGGGAGGGAGTTAGTATAGCTATGTCTTCCGCATATGCTAGGACTTTTGTATCCCATCCCTGCCTACGTTTCGGCGGAATCCTGCTATTCTCTTCCAACTGTCTAAGCAGGGGATCTATATATAAAGCCAACAGGAGCGGAGAACATGGGCATCCCTGCCTAGTACCTCTCTTGACCTAGATACACTCGGATTGTCCTCCCATTAATTGTATTTTCACTGCCGGTGACCTATATAAAGCCCTTACTGCTGCAATGAATTTCTTCCCCAGTCCATAATACTCCATTACAAACCACAGGTAACTCCAGTTCACCCGGTCAAACGCCTTCTCTGTATCTAATAATGCGACTGCCATAGGTTCCTCTGCCACTTCCGTAGCATCGACGAGCGCGAAAACTCTTCAAATATGATTGGTAGTATCCCTACCCGGGACAAACCCATGTTGCCTAGGAGTTAGTAACTTCTTAATCACCAAAGATAATCGAGCGGCCAATATCTTTGAGTATATTTTGACATCACTGTTAATTAATGTGATCGGCCGATATGAAGCCGGATTGTGTGGGCTTTCCCTTTCTTCAGGAACATTACTATGTTGGCCATATCCCATGATGGTGGGGTTTCCCCTCCATTCTGTACCTGAATGAATAGCTCTATCATCACCGGGAGCAGCAGTACTTTAAAAGTTTTGTAAAACTCCAAGGGGATCGAATCAGGTCCTGCGGCTTTCCCGGTAGTGAGTTCACTCATTGCCTTGTCTATTTCCAGGGTGTCTATCTGCTCTCCCATATATAGACGACCGCCCTCAGAAAGCCTATCAACCTTAATGGAGTATAAAAATTCCAGCATTTCTTTATCCGGGAATAAGGATGTATCATTATATAGTTCCGTATAATATCTGTGTAACACCGTCCTGAATCCTTCCACATCTGACACTATCTGTCCTTGCCAATCTCTAATCTATCTAATGACCCCAGATGCTGTTTTCTGACATGCCCTTATTGCTAGCAGGCGTCCGGATTTTTCTCCATACTCATACCCTTGTGAGCGTTGCACTAGGTATTTCTCCGCTATTCTTTGTGCAATAACCTCGTTGATGGCTGCTTTAGCTATAGCGACTTCCTCCTGAGCCCTATTTAAATCCACCCCTGTTTCTATAGCTATAATCAGTTGTCTTTCTGCTGCCCTCAACTTCATATGCAAATCTTTTATTCTGCTTTGGGAGTTTTTCTGCCTTTTAAGACTGAAACTCAACGTTTCCCCTTGATTTCCTGCTTTTAAGGTATCCCAAACTATCTCTGCTGGAGCTGATCCCTGGTTAAACCCCAAGAATTGAACTATCCACTTTCTCATATACTGACAGTATTCCAGGTCCTTAAGGAGCCCTCTTTCAAATGTCCACCTCCTAACCTTCGGCTCAAGCCCATCCAATTCCAAATCGAATACTAAGGGGTTATTATCTGATATAGCCTGCGGATACAATTCCATCCTTCCTTTCTTTAATAAATCAGGAGATATCAAAAAATAATTGAGTCGTGCTAACTTCGCATGGGGGGACGAATAATAAGTATATCCAGGGTCAGGATTACATAATTTCACCCAAGCATCCACCAATCCTAATTCTTTCTGGATGCCGACCATTGCCTTATATACCAGAGGTTTACGCCCCTGGTACTTCTTGGTTGTGGGTGCTAATAAATCCTGCAGTCCCTCCCAAGAGCCATTAAAATTGAAATCACCACATAGAATATAGGGAGGGGTCCACCCCATTAACTCAATAGCGAGGGTATTCAATACTACTGGGTCGTCCATGACTACCCCATATACAGAACATAATGTAAAGTTACCACTCCCATAGCTGCATTCTACAATCACCCATCTCCTGCCAGGAGGGTACGTTCCATTGCAGCAAGACACCAGCTCGCTGTACAGAGGACTGGCGGTGAATCCCAACCTCCTCCCCCACAACTAACAGCATGGGAGGAGAAAGTCTTGACAATCCTGCAACCTGAGGGCCTGGCTGGAGTAGGAGGAGGACTGGACTCTGGTAAGTCAACTCTCTACTACTACTACTACCTCCCCTACCTGCATGCCATCTCATACCCCCACCCTCACTCCCATCACCGAACTCCATCCCACACACCCCACCATCACATCTCACTCATCCCAATGCCAAGCCCTGCATGCTGTACCAATGCATGGACACCACTCACAGCCCTGCATGGGCACTCATCACTAAAGCATGCACAACATAGAGAACTAACTATCCCACCATACACCAACATACACAGGTAAAAGCTGCCAGGGCAAATCCAACCAAAGAGGGGAAGCCACAGATGCACAATATGTCAGACACAGAAACCATAACACACCATTTGCATCCCCGCAGGTACCCCAGCCAATGTCAGCAGAGAGGAGGTGCCAGCACTATCCAGTCTCAACTGAAGAGGCCCCCAGTGATGACAGCAACTCTGGTCTTCAGGATCTGGATGACCTACCTGGCCCATCAGGGACCTCTGGACAGCCGGTTACCCAGGCCCAGTCACACACCACCACAGAGCCTCCCTCGTCAGAAACAAACACCACAGCACCTACCCAGCGTACCCACACCTCTGTCCCAAGAACACGTCAGTCAGCAGTGTGTCCACCTCTACAGGGACCCCAGGCTACACCTCATGCCCAAGACAATCAGGGACCTGGGATCAGTGGCAGTGGGCACACAGTTCAGGGGACAGAGGCACAGGCCAACAGGGAAACTGGGAGGAGTGCTGTGCGCCAGGGGGAGGACAGATCCAGGGAACCGACTCTCCAGGAGGCACTTGCAGAGATCCTGGGAGCCTATCAACATTCCCAGGACACGATGGGCCAGATCCTGCACAATGAGCAGGAGAACAGGTGGCTGTAGTAGGGACAGTGCCAGGGGATCAGGGAGGACTTGCAGGCCATCAACAACACCCTGATCTCGAGAGCAGGGGTGCTGGCAGACATGGCCAATATTATGAGGGAGGCAGTCTCACAACAGCAGGCTCCTGCCACTAGCCACACATCTGAACAGCCTTCCACTGCCACTAGTGTACAGAACCACCCCCGAATGTTCACTGCGATCCAGACAGAAGCCAGAGACACTTGCCAAGACCCCCGCCAGGAAATGAGACTCTCCTGATTGTCACCCTTGTGTGCCACCCTGTCACCCTGTCCACTGTGAACTGCCATTGCTCCCCTTCCCATGTCGCCTTGGACAATGCACCTGTGCTACAAACAGACTGGAACAATACGCTGGATTTTCCTCCATCATCATCCCATCCCATTGCACTTGCCTCTCAATATTTTAGCACCTCAATAAACACCCTTGGAAAAAAAAGAAGTTTGGAGTATGTCATGTATATCAAATATGTATTAATTGAAACAAGTACAAACATTGCAAATCAACTGTACAGAAAATGAGCATAGATTATTGACCTGTAGCTGGCTGCAGTGATCACACCAGGAGTATATGTGGGGTCACCAACATCTGCAAAATGATTTGCCAGAGGGAACAGTAAGTGGGCATAGAATTGGGAAATATCAGCATGCCAGTGCCTTCAGGAGGCCAAAGGTCCTTTCAATTATCCTTCTGGTTCACCCATGTGCCTCATTATAACGTTCTTCTACCCTTGTCCTGGCATTCCTCACAGGGGTCAGCAGCCATAATAGGTTGGGCTAACCAGAGTCACCTGAAATATTGAGGGACAACATTTAACCACACACTATCCCATATGGCCCACACCATACCCATACACAAACATATACTGGGTGGGAACCAGGGCTCACCCATTAGCCACACCCTGCGCCTCTGTAGTTGGGCCATCACGTTTGGGATGCTCCTATTCCTCAGAACAAAGGCATCATGCACCGATCCAGGGTACTTAGCATTGATGTGGGCGATGTACTGGTACGCAAAGCACACCATCTGGACATTCATAAAGTGGAAATTCTTCAGATTCCTGAACACCTATTCATTCTGGTGGGGGGGGGGGGACAAATGCAATATGTGTTCCATCAATCGCTCCAATTATGTTGGGGGTATGTCCCATTGCATAGAACTCAGCCTTCACTGTGGCCAAATCTTCGACCTGGGGGAAAACAATGTAGCTCACATGTGTTTAATAAGGGCAGAGAACACTCTTGTCAGCACTATTGAGAACATTGGCTGTGACATTCCTGCTGCCAAGCCCACGGTCACTTGGAAAGAACCAGTTGTCAGGAAATGGAGCACTGATAGCACTTGCACAAGAGGGGCGATCCCAGTGGGGTGACGGATAGCAGATATCAGTTCAGGCTCCAATTTGGCACACAGCTCTGTGATTGTGGCCCTGTCCAGTCTATAAGTGAGGATAATGTGCCTGTCCTCCAGTGTTGCCAAGTTCACCAGGGGTCTGTACACAGGGATATGTCTCCATTTCCTATTCATCCACAGCAGTGGGAATCTAAGAGACACAAGAGTGAGGAGCCGGTCACAAACTTAACAATGGAGCAACAACAGAACTTTGCATAATGTAAACATGTAATGGGTCTTTGTGGTTCGTCCAGTATGTTCCTAATACCTCCTGTGATGCAGCATTATTCCAGGGCCTGCCCCCCGCCTGAAATGGCGTCTGCCTGTCCTGTGTGGAGGGAGAGGTGGAAGTAAGGTACTTCAGCTGACGTTGTGCACCATTGTGGGAAGCGGTTGGGAACCACTGTGCAACTCCTCAATTGTTATAATTAGGCCCTATAGGGCCAATGGTGATCTACGACAGCGGTGATGGTAAGCACCGCCGCAGACGTGACCACCATTTTCTATCATATTCCTCACTTGCTACCTAACCTTCCACAGGAGAGGACCTACACTGCATGTGGTGCTGTGACCTGTGTCTGGAACGTACCATGGCCCGGGTGACAGGGGAAAGGGCCCTAGCCTTCACTTCAGAGGAGTTGGAGAGACTGTTGGATGGGGTCCTACTTCAGTACGGACTGCTGTATGGGCCTCCAGACCAACAGCTGAGTACACTGTGGGCACGATGCATGTGGCATGAATGCATGGAGTTGTGTGTGTGAAGGCCCCATGTAAGGGGGGCAGGTGGATGTCCTCTGGGTGGTATACAGGTTGTGTGCTGGGCCATGTGTGTGTGTGTAAATCATGATGGAAATGGGTATGGTGGGCCATATGTTTAACAGGCAGGACTGTTTGTCTAAATCTATTTTCCTGTGTGTATTGCCTCTGCAGGTCAGCGCCCATCAAAAGAAGGGTATATGGTGTGCCATCACCAAGGAGGTTCAGGCCCTAGGGGTCTATGGAAGGTGGAGCACTCACTGTCGCAAACTGTGGGAGGACCTGAGACGCTTGGCACAGAAGACGGAGGAGGCCCATCCGGGGATGGCCTCCCAACAAGGAAGGGGTGCCCGTCGAACCCTGACCGCCCTGATGTCCCGCATACTGGTGGTAGCCTATCCTGAGCTGGATGGGTGCATAAGGGCATCACAGCAGCCACAAGGGAGTGAGTACAGTGCCCATCATTACAACTTAGGCATGGTAGGGTGGTATCTGGGTGGGGGATGTGTGTCAGTGGGTGCCCCTAGGCCAGGCCTGACATTGCAGCGTAGGTCCCCTGGTACTAGGGTTCAGAAGGGAAAATCATGCAACCCAGCTCGTAGGCATCCACTACTGGTCAGGACTGCGTGGGTCCCAGGTGAACTGCATTTGGCAGTGTTTGCCCCCCCCCATGCCTTGGCCACTAACTATTTCTCTGGTACTGCAATGACATATTGCGTAGGCCTGTTCCCTGTGTGTGAGGGTGCTGTGTACACCAATGGTGGTGTTGGTGCAGCCATTGACCAAGTGTATCCTTTGTCTCTTCCCCATATTTTTGTTTTGTCCTTATGTGCATTAGCATCATCTGGCAGAGGAGCAGAAGATGTGATATACCAAAGGGAAGAAACATTAAGGGAAAGACAGCGCTCCCAACATTCCACTCATAAAAGTAAGAAAAAAGTATTTTCATATACTGTATATATCAATCGGAGAAATGGTGCTCCCGGCCTCGGAGGACTCTCCCCAACCTCCAACACTGTGATAACACAGATATACACAACTACATAACAGAGACCTAGGCACACAAGTAGGTAAATATATATACAATTCTATGTTACAAAGTATGTGACCTCCTATTGCAATACTCCGAAACCCAGTTATACATAAAGATGAGCAAAGAATCCAGTGTAATTCATTTTGAGTGAAGAATCCATCCTTTAATGTGACATAAAAACAGCCAACACGTGTTTCGTCGTGGGAGTTATTCCTCCCTATGACTTTTTCAAGGCTGCAAAAACATATCAAACGTAAAAAAAACATGTATAGTTTAACATTGCTTGCTGTATACACTGTACATAACATACCGGACTACTTTAAATTGACATACCACAGTTAACAAAAATATATTTGTTAAGTTCACATATTCAAAATCAAACCCAGAATCCTATTGTTAACATCCATTTACAGCAATTTAATACTCAAATGAGCCCATAAATTAGCCCCATCCAGTGTGAAAAAGAAAGGGAGGAACCAAGGCACACCCGCGAAACCCATAAAAAGTGACACTGTTTGAGATACAATCAAAGCAACTACAATTACGAGTAATTCATAACCGAGACAATACAAAGGATTAGAAAAAACAAGGCAGTGCACACCCAAAAGGTAAGCCCATTATGTGCTAGGACCTACATGATATATCTACAGTGACCCAAAACAAAGTAAAACCTACCTCAACTAGGTGAGATACTAAAGACATCAGTATCTCCAAGTTCTTAACCAAAGGAAAAAAACAAATCTGTAAATGAACAATGCAAAATATATAAGAAGTGACGGATGAAATAATAGACACCCTGTGGAGTCCATACAAATCTAACATGAAACACCTACCCGCCGATGGCCATCTATATGTAACTATCATACAGAATTGAAATGTATCCTTGACATCTAAAATAAAGTAATTTGCCCAAGTTAGATCGAGAGGTTTATGGATCTACTATTGCCATCCAGTAATATTTGCTGCAATTACAACATAAAAAGTAATGTGTCAACCCCACTCACCTCAATCTAAAATTCCATTGAAAAGCACACACTAGGAGCTCGAGTTACCAGCTCCGAAGACCAAACAAACAAGGCGTTCCATTCGTATGCCATTGTTTAAATTATGAAGTCCCCGGCGCGCGTTGCAAACCGAAACGCGACCGCTACGTGTTAAGCGTCAGTGAAAGAAAAAACTGCAGATTACGAGCGCCATCTTTAAAGGAGAAACGCCTATATCGAGCGTTATCCCATAGTAAAGCCGATTTGTTGAGGAAAATGAAAGCCACTCCTCTCCATATGTGTATAGTGAGAGACGAGATTTCTTCAGAGGTAAGATAAAAATAATAAAGGGAAAAAGAGACAAGAAAGAAAAACGAGAAAGAGGAAAAAGGGTCACTATCTTCATTTACAGTAGAGTTATAAGAAAGCCTCAATAAGCAGCTATAGTTTACCCTCATATATACAGTAAAAAGTTTATATACCCCCTAATTAATAATGCAAATCATACCCAAAGTCAAGTCACGTTTGTGCCACGGTTCCTGCCCCACAAATCAGACTGAATGGTGGCATGTTGGTTAAAAATGAACAAACAGGACAAAAAATAGAAAAAAATATCCTCCATTAACATTAGATGTAAATTACTTTTATAGCAAGCATGCACGGATGGAGAAGGCCACCAGATATCATACATAGTGACTTAGAGCAAGTAAGACACAACATATCTAGAGGCTCTAATGTTATTAAAGAAATTGTAACATCCTTGTCAGTTTATTATGACTTCAGAATATATAATTATAACCATATACAGAAGGGACCATACATAAGTAAAACTTGAGTAATGTGTAAGTTTAAAGACACTAAGGTAGTGTATGTAATAGAAACATCAGAACATATATTAGTATTAAGTCAGTCCAAAAAATATTCCATCTCATAGTTCGAATTGAGTCTCCTTTATTAGATGATCGTACTTGCGTGAAAATGTAAAGACTCTTCCTCTCATATAATCTATCTCATCCTGTTTAAGTTTACGTGACTTTCTACGTGTGACCTCTATCTGATGTTGACTAACGATCTCATTTAGAATTGCATAGTTCTTTGAGGTCGCCTCCTCCATATTCATGTCTTTAATTTCAGTTTCTAGGCATAAGATGTCTTTCTGAAGTTTATTAACTTTCCTCTCAGAATTCTCTATTAGAATATTCATCAATTTCATAGAACTTGATATCAGTTCCTGTTCCCAACAGTCCAAAAGGTCTGGGTCCAGATCATCAAATGTGGGAAATATATGGGACCTCAAACCCCTAGGTATCCTATTAAGTTTGACATAATGTTTCCATGTAGCCCCATCCCACCATTTCGAGACCTTCTGCTTCTTAAGTCTCTCAAGTTTAATAAATTTCTCTCGTAATCCAACCCTCTCTGTTCTACTGCATGAGGGGCTGGAAAAGTGAGTATCATTTTTTTAACCAGAATCACCAAATAGATCTGCCGCCAGTTTGGCACAGTCCATAATTGTGCACTATAATAAAGAAAGAAGTAAAGGTGTATGGAGCTGCTATCCCTTATATAAGCTATGTGATATACCAAAGGGAAGAAACATTAAGGGAAAGACAGCGCTCCCAACATTCCCCTCATAAAAGTAAGAAAAAAGTATTTTCATATATATATCAATCGGAGAAATGGTGCTCCAGGACTCGGAGGACTCTCCCCAACCTCCAACACTGTGATAACACAGATATACACAACTACATAACAGAGACCTAGGCACACAAGTAGGTAAATATATATATACAATTCTATGTTACAAAGTATGTGACCTCCTATTGCAATACTCCGAAACCCAGTTATACATAAAGATGAGCAAAGAATCCAGTGTAATTCATTTTGAGTGAAGAATCCATCCTTTAATGTGACATAAAAACAACCAACACGTGTTTCGTCGTGGGAGTTATTCCTCCCTATGACTTTTTCAAGGCTGCAAAAACATATCAAACATAAAAAAACATGTATAGTTTAACAGTGCTCGCTGTATACACTGTACATAACATACCGGACTACTTTAAATTGACATACCACAGTTAACAAAAATATATTTGTTAAGTTCACATATTCAAAATCAAACCCAGAATCCTATTGTTAACATCCATTTACAGCAATTTAATACTCAAATGAGCCCATAAATTAGCCCCATCCAGTGTGAAAAAAAAAGGGAGGAACCAAGGCACTCCTGCGAAACCCATAAAAAGTGACACTATTTGAGATACAATAAAAGCAACTACAATCACGAGTAATTCATAACCGAGACAATACAAAGGATTAGAAAAAACAAGGCAGTGCACACCCAAAAGGTAAGCCCATTATGTGCTAGGACCTACATGATATATCTACAGTGACCCAAAACAAAGTAAAACCTACCTCAACTACGTGAGATACTAAAGACATCAGTATCTCCAAGTTCTTAACCAAAGGAAAAAAACAAATCTGTAAATGAACAATGCAAAATATATAAGAAGTGACGGATGAAATAATAGACACCCTGTGGAGTCCATACAAATCTAACATGAAACACCTACCCGCCGATGGCCATCTATATGTAACTATCATACAGAATTGAAATGTATCCTTGACATCTAAAATAAAGTAATTTGCCCAAGTTAGATCGACAGGTTTATGGATCTACTATTGCCATCCAGTAATATTCGCTGCAATTACAACATAAAAAGTAATGTGTCAACCCCACTCACCTCAATCTAAAATTCCATTGAAAAGCACACACTAGGAGCTCGAGTTACCAGCTCCGAAGACCAAACAAACAAGGCGTTCCATTCGTATGCCATTGTTTAAATTATGAAGTCCCCGGCGCGCGTTGCAAACCGAAACGCGACCGCTACGTGTTAAGCGTCAGTGAAAGAAAAAACTGCAGATTACGAGCGCCATCTTTAAAGGAGAAACGCCTATATCGAGCGTTATCCCATAGTAAAGCCGATTTGTTGAGGAAAATGAAAGCCACTCCTCTCCATATGTATATAGTGAGAGAAGAGATTTCTTCAGAGGTAAGATAAAAATAATAAAGGGAAAAAGAGACAAGAAAGAAAAACGAGAAAGAGGAAAAAGGGTCACTATCTTCATTTACAGTAGAGTTATAAGAAAGCCTCAATAAGCAGCTATAGTTTACCCTCATATATACAGTAAAAAATTTATATACCCCCTAATTAATAAAGCAACTCATACCCAAAGTCAAGTCACGTTTGTGCCACGGTTCCTGCCCCACAAATCAGACTGGATGATGGCATGTTGGTTAAAAATGAACAAACAAGACATGAAATAGAAAAAGATATCCTCCATTAACATTAGATGTAAATTACTTTTATAGCAAGCATGCACGGATGGAGAAGGCCACCAGATATCATACATAGTGACTTAGAGCAAGTAAGACACAACATATCTAGAGGCTCTAATGTTATTAAAGAAATTGTAACATCCTTGTCAGTTTATTATGACTTCAGAATATATAATTATAACCATATACAGAAGGGACCGTACATAAGTAAAACTTGAGTAATGTGTAAGTTTAAAGACACTAAGGTAGTGTATGTAATAGAAACATCAGAACATATATTAGTATTAAGTCAGTCCAAAAAATATTCCATCTCATAGTTCGAATTGAGTCTCCTTTATTAGATGATCGTACTTGCGTGAAAATGTAAAGACTCTTCCTCTCATATAATCTAACTCATCCCGTTTAAGTTTTCATGACTTTCTACGTGTGACCTCTATCTGATGTTGACTAACGATCTCATTTAGAATTACATAGTTCTTTGAGGTCGCCTCCTCCATATTCATGTCTTTAATTTCAGTTTCTAGGCATAAGATGTCTTTCTGAAGTTTATTAACTTTCCTCTCAGAATTCTCTATTAGAATATTCATCAATTTCATAGAACTTGATATCAGTTCCTGTTCCCAACAGTCCAAAAGGTCTGGGTCCAGATCATCAAATGTGGGAAATATATGGGACCTCAAACCCCTAGGTATCCTATTAAGTTTGACATAATGTTTCAATGTAGCCCCATCCCACCATTTCGAGACCTCCTGCTTCTTAAGTCTCTCAAGTTTAATAAATTTCTCTCGTAATCCAATCCTCTCTGTTCTACTGCATGAGGGGCTGGAAAAGTGAGTATCATTTTTTGAACCAGAATCACCAAATAGATCTGCCGCCAGTTTGGCACAGTCCATAATTGTGCACTATAATAAAGAAAGAAGTAAAGGTGTATGGAGCTGCTATCCCTTATATAAGCTATGTGATATACCAAAGGGAAGAAACATTAAGGGAAAGACAGCGCTCCCAACATTCCCCTCATAAAAGTAAGAAAAAAGTATTTTCATATATATATCAATCGGAGAAATGGTGCTCCCGGCCTCGGAGGACTCTCCCCAACCTCCAACACTGTGATAACACAGATATACACAACTACATAACAGAGACCTAGGCACACAAGTAGGTAAATATATATATATACAATTCTATGTTACAAAGTATGTGACCTCCTATTGCAATACTCCGAAACCCAGTTATACATAAAGATGAACAAAGAATCCAGTGTAATTCATTTTGAGTGAAGAATCCATCCTTTAATGTGACATAAAAACAGCCAACATGTGTTTCGTCGTGGGAGTTATTCCTCCCTATGACTTTTTCAAGGCTGCAAAAACATATCAAACATAAAAAAACATGTATAGTTTAACATTGCTCGCTGTATACACTGTACATAACATACCGGACTACTTTAAATTGACATACCACAGTTAACAAAAATATATTTGTTAAGTTCACATATTCAAAATCAAACCCAGAATCCTATTGTTAACATCCATTTACAGCAATTTAATACACAAATGAGCCCATAAATTAGCCCCATCCAGTGTGAAAAAAAAAGGGAGGAACCAAGGCACTCCTGCGAAACCCATAAAAAGTGACACTATTTGAGATACAATAAAAGCAACTACAATCACGAGTAATTCATAACCGAGACAATACAAAGGATTAGAAAAAACAAGGAAGTGCACACCCAAAAGGTAAGCCCATTATGTGCTAGGACCTACATGATATATCTACAGTGACCCAAAACAAAGTAAAACCTACCTCAACTAGGTGAGATACTAAAGACATCAGTATCTCCAAGTTCTTAACCAAAGGAAAAAAACAAATCTGTAAATGAACAATGCAAAATATATAAGAAGTGACGGATGAAATAATAGACACCCCGTGGAGTCCATACAAATCTAACATGAAACACCTACCCGCCGATGGCCATCTATATGTAACTATCATACAGAATTGAAATGTATCCTTGACATCTAAAATAAAGTAAATTGCCAAAGTTAGATCGACAGGTCTATGGATCTACTATTGCCATCCAGTAATATTCGCTGCAATTACAACATAAAAAGTAATGTGTCAACCCCACTCACCTCAATCTAAAATTCCATTGAAAAGCACACGCTCAGAGCTCGAGTTACCAGCTCCGAAGACCAAACAAACAAGGCGTTCCATTCGTACGCCATTGTTTAAATTATGAAGTCCCCGGCGCGCGTTGCAAACCGAAACGCGACCGCTACGTGTTAAGCATCAGTGAAAGAAAAAACGGCAGATTACGAGCGCCATCTTTAAAGGAGAAACGCCTATATCGAGCGTTATCCCATAGTAAAGCCGATTTGTTGAGGAAAATGAAAGCCACTCCTCTCCATATGTGTATAGTGAGAGAAGAGATTTCTTCAGAGGTAAGATAAAAATAATAAAGGGAAAAAGAGACAAGAAAGAAAAACGAGAAAGAGGAAAAAGGGTCACTATCTTCATTTACAGTAGAGTTATGAGAAAGCCTCAATATACAGTAAAAAGTTTATATACCCCCTAATTAATAATGCAACTCATACCCAAAGTCAAGTCACGTTTGTGCCACGGTTCCTGCCCCACAAATCAGACTGGATGATGGCATGTTGGTTAAAAATGAACAAACAAGACAAAAAATAGAAAAAGATATCCTCCATTAACATTAGATGTAAATTACTTTTATAGCAAGCATGCACGGATGGAGAAGGCCACCAGATATCATACATAGTGACTTAGAGCAAGTAAGACACAACATATCTAGAGGCTCTAATGTTATTAAAGAAATTGTAACATCCTTGTCAGTTTATTATGACTTCAGAATATATAATTATAACCATATACAGAAGGGACCGTACATAAGTAAAACTTGAGTAATGTGTAAGTTTAAAGACACTAAGGTAGTGTATGTAATAGAAACATCAGAACATATATTAGTATTAAGTCAGTCCAAAAAATATTCCATCTCATAGTTCGAATTGAGTCTCCTTTATTAGATGATCGTACTTGCGTGAAAATGTAAAGACTCTTCCTCTCATATAATCTAACTCATCCCGTTTAAGTTTTCATGACTTTCTACGTGTGACCTCTATCTGATGTTGACTAACGATCTCATTTAGAATTACATAGTTCTTTGAGGTCGCCTCCTCCATATTCATGTCTTTAATTTCAGTTTCTAGGCATAAGATGTCTTTCTGAAGTTTATTAACTTTCCTCTCAGAATTCTCTATTAGAATATTCATCAATTTCATAGAACTTGATATCAGTTCCTGTTCCCAACAGTCCAAAAGGTCTGGGTCCAGATCATCAAATGTGGGAAATATATGGGACCTCAAACCCCTAGGTATCCTATTAAGTTTGACATAATGTTTCAATGTAGCTCCATCCCACCATTTCGAGACCTCCTGCTTCTTGAGTCTCTCAAGTTTAATAAATTTCTCTCGTAATCCAACCCTCTCTGTTCTACTGCATGAGGGGCTGGAAGAGTGAGTATCATTTTTTGAACCAGAATCACCAAATAGATCTGCCGCCAGTTTGGCACGGTCCATAATTGTGCACTATCATAAAGAAAGAAGTAAAGGTGTATGGAGCTGCTATCCCTTATATAAGCTATGTGATATACCAAAGGGAAGAAACATTAAGGGAAAGACAGCGCTCCCAACATTCCCCTCATAAAAGTAAGAAAAAAGTATTTTCATATATATATCTATCAGAGAAATGGTGCTCCCGGCCTCGGAGGACTCTCCCCAACCTCCAACACTGTGATAACACAGATATACACAACTACATAACAGAGACCTAGGCACACAAGTAGGTAAATACATATACAATTCTATGTTACAAAGTATGTGACGTCCTGTTGCAATACTCCGAAACCCAGTTATACATAAAGATGAGCAAAGAATCCAGTGTAATTCATTTTGAGTGAAGAATCCATCCTTTAATGTGACATAAAAACAGCCAACACGTGTTTCGTCGTGGGAGTTATTCCTCCCTAAGACTTTTTCAAGGCTGCAAAAACATATCAAACATAAAAAAACATGTATAGTTTAACATTGCTTGCTGTATACACTGTACATAACATACCGGACTACTTTAAATTGACATACCACAGTTAACAAAAATATATTTGGCAGAGGAGCAGAGGCACTGGCGACGGAGAGAGCTGCATCCCACCGTACCCAGAAGGCTGAGTCCACTGACACTGAGGGCACCAGTGGGACGGAGGGCGAGGGGAGCACCATGACGGAGACTGGAGGGGACAGTTCTGACACAGATACCTCCTCCAATGGAAGATCCCTGGTGGGGGCGGACACTTCTGTGACCACCTCAGCTACAGGTACTTCTGCCAACCCCGTACCAGCACCGCCCTCCCAGCAGCCCCTCATCGAGTTGCACGTGCCCGCTCACCCAGGAGGGTGGGCATCTCCGTAGCCTCAGGCACCTTAGGCCCTGCCTCTGTGAGCCCTGCTGCCCTGAGTGACGAGGCTATTCACCACCTGAGATCCATCTCTGTAGGGCAGTCAACCATAGTGAATGCCATCCAGGGGCTGGCAGCCCAGGTGCAACAATCTAATGCATTCCTGGAGGGCATTCACCATGGAATGGTGGCCCAACAGAGAACGATTCAGGCTCTGGCCTCCTCTCTGATGGCAGCCATTGTCCCTGTTTCTACCGTCCCCCCTCCAACTACCACTTCCCAGTCCCATTCTCCTCAACCCCAACCCATCCCAAACACACAGGCAGATGAGCATGCACACAAGACAACACACAAGAGATGTACAGGCAAACACAAGCACTACACTTCATCCCACAGGCACGCACACAAACACCATCCAGTTGCAGACACACCAACATCCACTATTTACACTGTCTTCTCCTCCTCCACCACCTCCCACCCAGTTCCGTCCACACTCGCACCTGCATGCACTACATCATCATCCACTACCAGTATCACCACACCAAGCAGAACGGACATGGCAGACACCTCCACAACAGCCATGCACATGTCCCCTGTGTCCTCTCCCACTGTGTCTGTCCCACCTCCTAAAATACACAAAAACTCAAGCACTCAGACACCCAACAGCCATCCACCTCACAACAGCATACAGCCCATGCACCTGCACCCAAAAGTAGCAGACAGACACCTCCAACAACCACTCCCTCATCCTCCACTCCCATTCCTTCTCCCTCTTCCCACCCCAATGTCCCTAAAAACTGTTCCTATCCACCATTGACCTCTTCCCTATCCCTTCCCCCCATCCTGCACGTATGGGCAGGGTAGGAAGAACCCTGCTAAGCACCTCAGCCACACAGTCCACGGGCTCAGTCGTCACCACACCCACTCGTGGTGGAAAAGGATCCAGGCCACGTCCTGAAGGTGAAGGAGCCTGCACCAGTCAGCCTAAAGGAAAAGGAGCCTGCACCAGCAGGCAGATCGACCAAGGAGCCCGCCCCAGCAGGCAAGAAGGGAAAGGAGCCTGCCACAGCAGGCAGGAAGGTCAAGGCGACTGCCTCAAGCAAGAAGGGAAAGAAGCCTGCCTCAGCAGCCAGGAAGACCAAGAAGCCTGCACCAGCATGTAGGAAGACCAAGGGGCATAGGCCAGGAACTATGACGGAGCCCCCACCACAAACCATGGTTGTGCAGCCATCCGAGGTTGCAGGGGATGGGTAGGAGCCTCCCCCCACCAGCAGCACCACCACTGTGTAGCTGTCTGAGGTTTCAGGGGATGGGCAGGAGCCTCCTCCCAGGATCAAGCACAGGGCAGGTTGCCCCCTCCAGAACCAGTGGGTATGACACCCACCTGAGAGACTGTGGCCTTGCACTCCCCGAGATCAAGCACAGGGCAGGTTGTCCTCTCCAGACACAGTGGGTATGACACCCAGCTGAGAGACTGTGGCCTTGCACTCCCCAAGATCCCGCACAGGGCAGGTTGACCCCTCCAGAACCAGTGGGTATGATACCCAGCTAAGAGACTGTGGCCCATCACTCCCCAGGATCAAGCACAGGGCATGTTGCCTCCTCCAGAGCCAGTGGTCTTGTTACATCTCCTGGCTGAGGTGCCCCCTCTGTCCCCCATCCCTCTGAGATGCCTGCACATTTACCAGCTGATACCCCTGCAGTGTTCTCTCCGTGTTGAAGCAGGTGACATGCGTGGCCATGGACTTTGGCCTGTGGTCATGTGGCCTACGCAAGTTGTGGACTGGGCTATGTCCCTTTTTCTGTACATATGTATATATCTATTATCTTGCCTAACTTATTTTTCATACTGTGTTGATCTCATTATATTCACTTTTGCGAAATTGCTTTGTCCTTGCATTATTCAGCCGAGTGACGGGGTAAAATGGTTGTGTGTATGGTGTGTGTCTGTGGGGTGTGTGTTGTGCGTGTGTGTGTCACTCTCTTTTTCCTCCCCCCCTTGTGTGCTAGGAGGCATTGCTCACCATCATCGTCTTCACTGCCGTTAGTGTTCGTGGTGGAGCAGAACGTAGAAGATCACCGGGAAGACATGCAGTTCAGGTTCCATGGCGGCATGGTTCTTCCGTGTCTCCAATGGTGAGTCCTTTCCCTTCTAAGATCAGTTTCCGCCAGGCTTTTGATGTCGTTGGTACCCCCCCGGAAAAGGTGGCAGTTTGGTATGTCATAATATGGTGGGCGGATTGACTTAGGCGGCTACAGCTGTGGTGGCTGTTGTTTCTGCCCTGGCGGTCGGTGTGGTACATTGGCTGTCTATCGGAGATCTTTCCGCCATGGTCATAATTTGGTTGTAGTTACCGCCAGCCTGTTGGCGGTATTACCGCCACTTTATCCCTGACCGCCAGGGTCGTAATGAGGGCCAGTGTGTCAATGGGGAATGGATAGGTGGATCAAGTCGTAAAGTTTTGCGCATTGAACTGTATATCATGAAAAGAGAAGTGGGAATTGTTACCTGAAGAAGATGAAACATGTCCATGTTTTGCATTGCATGTGATAGATACATTGGAAGAATTGAAAACACTGCAAAATAATGTTAACAGCAAGGAAAACATTTTATGGCGCAAAATTAAATGTGTATAGATACAAGATGAATTGTGGGTTTCAGAAGAGGGACAATTGTTTTTGCCAAATAGTTGTTTGTCGCAAATGCCTAGATACTATAAAGGTCAAGCGCATGTCGGGAGGGATGCCATGATTCGTTTGTTCAAGCATAATTGGTTTAACCCGAGGTTTAGACAAGTTGCTGAAGCAGTTTGCCATTGTTGCATCATTTGCCAGCAAATGAACGCAGGAAAAGGGACAGTGGTTAATTTGAGCCACATTGGCAGAGCAGGAGGTCCATTCAGCAGAATGCAAATGGTTTTTAGCGAGATACCTGTGTGTGGAGGTTTGAGATATGTGTTGGTGATTGTCTGCATCTTTAGTAATTGGATTGAAGCCTAACCTACACGAAGAAATGACAGTCTATGGTAGCGAAACTAAAGTTGGGTTTCTGATCTCTTTAGAGTCAGATAGGGGAAGCCACTTCAACAATGAAGTAATTAAATTGCTGTGTGCAGCATTGAACATTGAGCAGAATTGCAGAGAGATCTGGAACTCCTAAAACAGAGATTACACGGTACCTGTTTGGTATGGACGGAGTTTGTGCCCAGATGAGTTTGGAGAGGGGCAGTTAAACATGGAGCCATGGAGCGGGCTCGCAAGAAATTGAACAGGGCGATGAGGGTATTTTGTTGGGCGCAAGGGATTAAGGTCTTGAAGCATGCGGACATCAAAGAACAAGATGAGGCACTGTTCAGAGCGGACGGGGTGCACTTGTCTCTGTTGGAAAATGCTTATTACTTAACAGAGTTGAGGTTGTTGGTAGGGGAGTTATGGGGAGAGAAGTTGTGGTTCAGGGAACAAGCATAGGGGTTGAGGTTGTAGTGGTTTAAAAAAAAAAAAAAAAAAAAAACACGGTGTTTTTTCCCAGGGGTGGGGCAGCAAAATGCCAAGTAGGTTTTGCTGGTTGGCAGTAGATGGGGGAGGGTGGAGAGCCAGATGCGGGCTTGACCACCCTTCCAAGGGGAAAAACAAGGAGGTGAAGGATCAGAGTGGGGGGGGATGCACGAAGCAAGGAGGGCTTGAAAGGAATAGGGGAGTTTCTAGGGGAGGGGAAGCGAAGCGCGGGTTTCGATGAGAGAAAGATGAGCAAGATCTTCAAGAGTCGGGGTTATTTAATGTTGAGGTATACGTTGAAAGTTTAAATGATGTATTCTGGTTAAATCCTGTCCTAAGTAAATGACTTTTTACACTAATGATTGGTGTCACTGTAAATGTGTCCCAATTGGGTGTGTGATGAAAGATGCAGGTTTGCACAGAACCCAAAATAGGGACAATACTGTGATTCAGAAAATGTGTCCCCAGACTTCATGACAAGAGAATGCAGGTGGTTTTCCATTGTGTGGGTAGTTCAGGTCACTTTCCTGCCCGCATGTTGGCAGTAAAGGGATGTGAAGCAGGGGTAGGGGGTTCAGGCTGCAGGGAAACTGCGGGCAGCTTTGGAATAAGTGGGAGCAGCTTCGGAGAACAATAGTTTCTCACTTCAAAAGCTGATTGATTCTTCACAGAAACATTAAACATATAGCAGTTTGGAGAGCGAGAAAGCGCAGTGGGTCAGATCTCTCTCCCCCAGAACCACAATTCTTGCTCAGGGTTGGCAGGGGGCGGTAAAAGGAGGGGTCGATTACCCCTATCTACTACAGTAAAACAAAACAATCGAAAACACAAAATAAAATGCCCTTGAGACGGAAAAGCGCGCCCCTGAACTTATTTATTACGGTCTTTGTTTGCCGCACATTGTGGTACATGTCATCTCTGGGGGCTTTATGCATACTTTTAAGCACAGCCATGGGATGAGGACAATTTTAAGAGTAGGGGATTTCAATGTAGAGCCAAAAAGAAGACAAGTCGGGGGTATTTTACAACTGAAATGCAACAATAGAAGGTCCACATAGTAGAAGGGCATCAGAACAGGGCGGGTGAGTGTTTGTGTGGGGTGAGAGTGTAGGGTCAGACGTCACACTTATTCGATTCACCTCGAGTTTTTCACGAGACGCTTTGAAGTTCTTAGTAGGTTAGTAGAGGCTAGATTGTTGGAAACCTTTGCAAGTACCGAAAAGAAACACAGGCACAGTATCAAACAGGACATGATCCAGGATCCAGGGCAAACTACGCTTGTGCACTTGTCTGCCACAGAAAGTGTTAAAGGGATATGCGGGGGATGCCATGAGGGAAGTGACACAACATAAGTTTCCGGAAGTTCATAAATTGTTTACTGTGTGCTGATCTCAGAAAATTCTTTTTTCACTTCAAAGCAGAACCCCTTTTTTGGCCAAAGACAGCTCCAATCTGGGAGGAGCAGAGGGGATGCTTTTTACTGCAGCAAATGTGTACATTGTGCACGCTGCCTAAAAGATGAGATACCCACCTAGAAGCACTCTAAAGGAGTAAAGGGCACAAAATAAATGTATGCATGTTCTATTCTTCGCTTGTGGGCGCTACGTTGACACCCATCCTGCTCCGATTTGATGCTTGTGTGTGTTGTTTGTGATCTGTTTTGCAGGTAATGGATATGACTCCTGGAACATGGTGGTTTTCCGCTAGGAAAGGTTTGTCAGTTTAGAGTGTTGTAATGGCAAGAGCCCTCTCCCTGGGGCTGGCAGAGAGAAGTGTGCCAAAGCTATGGCTACAACAGCACAGTACCTGCCCCACAACAATGCGCTTTTGGGCTCTCGCCCACTCATGGACCACAATGGTCAAACGTGACTGGTCTTTTTCTGTAAAAGGTATCAATTTCTGCAGGGGATGCACCACACACAGGAATTCGTTACCGTCTCATCTCAGAGTGGGATTAAGAATCCAGAGGCCAACAACAAACGGCTAATGAAAAGAGACAGCTTCATGATGACGTTCATGATGTTATCCGGCATGACGTGCGACAGCTACCTTAAAATAGGGGAATATGCATTAAATATTTTAATGGTAGCGATTTTCTCAATGCATCAGCAGCGCGTAAGGAAATCAATGTAAATAGCTGTGGTCATTATTGTCTTTGCATAGCGGCAGGGAGCAGAAACAGGTGCCCTCATAAAATAGCCTCTAACATTTGACCTCAGTCTTTGAATGCACAAAACATGTAAACAGAGAAGAACATGACTTACAGCTCTGTTTACAGAAATGGACTGGAGCCACTGAAAACATCCAGCACTCTGGTCAAATGCTCCTAGCCTAAGAAAAAAAGTAGTCCTTAACCACATGCTACAGTGGCACAGGTGGAAGGGTAAAAGTACTGGGGCCATGCTCCAGGGGAGGATACAACTGAGGAAAAGGTGGAACAAAGAGTAAAGATTGACCACTAGCAAGTAAGGATTTTTTAAAGACACTGAAACAAACCAATGTAAAAGAAGAGAGCCCACAAAGACGTATAAGTATATACTAAAGTATATACAAAATGTCTTGAACGACCCTTGACCCTCGGGTAGGTCGCTTCCCCGCCGCTGCAGCTCCGCCTGCCCAGGCCCCTGCCAGGTAGTTATTGCTTTTTCTTTCCACCTTTTGTCGGTCCTTTCTTTGTTTCTCTGTTTGTATTTGTTTCTCTGTTTGTATTTGTTTCTCTGTTTGTATTTCTTTCCTTTCTCTCCTTAGCGCCCCCCTGCTCCCATTTGCTCTCCTTCCCTCCCGCCTCCCAGCTGACCCCTCCTCCCCCCCTCCCTTCTTATGGCGGCCGCTGCGCGGCAGAGACAGCGACCCTTGACCCTCGGGTAGGTCGCTTCCCTGCCGCTGCAGCTCCACCTCCTTTTTCTTTCCCCCTTTTGTCGGTCCTTTCTTTGTATCTCTGAGTGTATTTGTTTCTCTGTTTGTATTTCTTTCCTTTCTCTCCTTAGCGCTTTTGTTTCCCGCCGCTGCCACCCTTGCGGCCCCGCCCTCCCACTCCCATTTGCTCTCCTTCCTCCCGCCTCCGCCTCCCAGCTGACCCCTCCTCCATCTCCCTTCTTATGGCGGCCGCTGCGCGGCAGAGACAGCGACCCTTGACCCTCAGGCAGGTCGCTTCCCCGGCGCTGCAACTCCGCCTGCCCAGGCCCCTGCCAGGTAGTTATTGCTTTTTCTTTCCACCTTTTGTCGGTCCTTTCTTTGTTTCTCTGTTTGTATTTGTTTCTCTGTTTGTATTTCTTTCCTTTCTCTCCTTAGCGCTTTTGTTTCCCGCCGCTGCCACCCTTGCGACCCCGCCTCCGTGCTCCCATTTGCTCTCCTTCCCTCCCGCCTCCCGCCTCCCAGCTGACCCCTCCTCCCACCCTCCCTTCGTATGGCGCCCGCTGCACGGCAGAGACAGCGACCCTTGACCCTCGGGTAGGTCGCTTCCCCGCCGCTGCAGTTCCGCCTGCCCAGGCCCCTGCTAGGTAGTTATTGCTTTTTCTTTCCACCTTTTGTCGGTCCTTTCTTTGTTTCCCTGTTTCTAGTTGTTTCTCTGTTTGTATTTTTTTCCTTTCTCTCCTTAGCGCTTTTGTTTCCCGCCGCTGCCAACCCTTGCGGCCCTGCCCCCCTGCTCCCATTTGCTCTCCTTCCCTCCCGTCTCCCGCCTCCCAGCTGACCCCTCCTCCCCCCTCCCTTCTTATGGCAGCCGCTGCGCAGCAGAGACAGCGACCCTTGTCCCTCGGGTAGGTCGCTTCCCCGCCGCTGCAGCTCCGCCTGCCCAGGCCCCTGCCAGGTAGTTATTGCTTTTTCTTTCCACCTTTTGTCGGTCCTTTCTTTGTTTCCCTGTTTGTATTTGTTTCTCTGTTTGTATTTCTTTCCTTTGTCTCCTTAGCGCTTTTGTTTCCCGCCGCTGCCAACCCTTGCGGCCCTGCCCCCCCTGCTCCCATTTGCTTTCCTTCCCTCCCGCCTCCCAGCTGACCCCTCCTCCCCCCTCCATTCTTATGGCGGCCGTTGCGCGGCAGAGACAGCGACCCTTGACCCTCGGGTAGGTCGCTTCCCTGCCGCTGCAGCTCCGCCTGCCCAGGCACCTGCCAGGTAGTTATTGCTTTTTCTTTCCACCTTTTGTCGGTCCTTTCTTTGTTTCTCTGTTTGTATTTGTTTCTCTGTTTGTATTTGTTTCTCTGTTTGTATTTCTTTCCTTTCTCTCCTTAGCGCTTTTGTTTCGCGCCGCTGCCACCCTTGCGGCCCTGCCCCCCTGCTCCCATTTGCTCTCCTTCCCTCCCGCCTCCCACCTCCCACCTCCCAGCTGACCCCTCCTCCCCCCTCCCTTCTTATGGCGGCCGCTGCGCGGCAGAGACAGCGACCCTTGACCCTCGGGTAGATCGCTTCCCCGCCGCTGCAGCTCCGCCTGCCCAGTCCCCTGCCAGGTAGTTATTGCTTTTTCTTTCCACCTTTTGTCGGTCTTTTCTTTGTTTCTCTGTTTGTATTTGTATCTCTGTTTGTATTTGTTTCTCTGTTTGTATTTGTTTCCTTTTTTCTCCTTAGCGCTTTTGTTTCCCGCCGCTGCCACCCTTGTGGTCCCCGCCCCCACTGCTCCCATTTGCTCTCCTTCTCTCCCGCCTCCCGTCTCCCAGCTGACCCCTCCTCCCCCTTTCCTTCTTATGGCGGCCGCTGTGCGGCAGAGACAGCGACCCTTGACCTTCGCGTAGGTTGTTTCCCCGCCGCTGCAGCTCCGCCTGCCCAGGCCCCTGCCAGGTAGTTATTGCTTTTTCTTTCCACCTTTTGTCGGTCCTTTCTTTGTTTCTCTGTTTGAATTTGTTTCTCTGTTTGTATTTGTTTCTCTGTTTGTATTTCTTTCCTTTCTCTCCTTAGCGCTTTTGTTTCCCGCCGCTGCCACCCTTGCGGCCCCGCCCTCCCGCTCCCATTTGCTCTCCTTCCTCCCGCCTCCGCCTCCCAGCTGACCCCTCCTCCATCTCCCTTCTTATGGCGGCCGCTGCGCGGCAGAGACAGCGACCCTTGACCCTCAGGCAGGTCGCTTCCCCGCCGCTGCAGCTCCGCCTGCCCAGGCCCCTGCCAGGTAGTTATTGCTTTTTCTTTCCACCTTTTGTCGTTCCTTTCTTTGTTTCTCTGTTTGTATTTGTTTCTCTGTATTTCTTTCCTTTCTCTCCTTAGCGCTTTTGTTTCCCGCCGCTGCCAACCCTTGCGGCCCTGCCCCCCTGCTCCCATTTGCTCTCCTTCCCTCCCGTCTCCCGCCTCCCAGCTGACCCCTCCTCCCCCTTCCCTTCTTATAGCGGCCGCTGCGCAGCAGAGACAGAGACCCTTGACCCTCGGGTAGGTCGCTTCCCCGCCGCTGCAGCTCCGCCTGCCCAGGCCCCTGCCAGGTAGTTATTGCTTTTTCTTTCCACCTTTTGTCGGTCCTTTCTTTGTTTCTCTGTTTGTATTTGTTTCTCTGTTTGTATTTCTTTCCTTTCTCTCCTTAGCGCTTTTGTTTCCCGCCGCTGCCACCCTTGCGGCCCCGCCTCCTTGCTCCCATTTGCTCTCCTTCCCTCCCGCCTCCCGCCTCCCAGCTGACCCCTCCTCCCACCCTCCCTTCTTATGGCGCCCGCTGCACGGCAGAGACAGCGACCCTTGACCCTCGGGTAGGTCGCTTCCCCGCTGCTGCAGCTCCACCTGCCCAGGCCCCTGCCAGGTAGTTATTGCTTTTTCTTTCCACCTTTTGTTGGTCCTTTCTTTGTTTCTCTGTTTGTATTTGTTTCTCTATTTGTATTTGTTTCTCTGTTTGTATTTCTTTCCTTTCTCTCCTTAGCGCTTTTGTTTCCCGCCGCTGCCACCCTTGCGGCCCTGCCCCCCTGCTCCCATTTGCTCTCCTTCCCTCCTGCCTCCCACCTCCCAGCTGACCCCTCCTCCCCCCTCCCTTCTTATGGCGGCCGCTGCGCGGCAGAGGCAGCGACCCTTGACCCTCGGGTAGATCGCTTCCCCGCCGCTGCAGCTCCGCCTGCCCAGTCCCCTGCCAGGTAGGTATTGCTTTTTCTTTCCACCTTTTATCGGTCTTTTCTTTGTTTTTCTGTTTGTATTTGTTTCTCTGTTTGTATTTGTTTCTCTGTTTGTATTTGTTTCCTTTTTTCTCCTTAGCGCTTTTGTTTCCCGCCGCTGCCACCCTTGTGGTCCCCGCCCCCACTGCTTCCATTTGCTCTCCTTCCCTCCCGCCTCCCACCTCCCAGCTGACCCCTCCTCCCCCTTTCCTTCTTATGGAGGCCGCTGTGCGGCAGAGACAGCGACCCTTGACCTTCGCATAGGTTTCTTCCCCGCCGCTGCAGCTCCGCCTGCCCAGGCCCCTGCCAGGTAGTTATTGCTTTTTCTTTCCACATTTTGTCGGTCCTTTCTTTGTTTCTCTGTTTGAATTTGTTTCTCTGTTTGTATTTGTTTCTCTGTTTGTATTTTTTTCCTTTCTTTCCTTAGTGCTTTTGTTTCCCGCCGCTGCCACCCTTGCGGCCCCGCCCTCCCGTTCCCATTTGCTCTCCTTCCTCCCGCCTCAGCCTCCCAGCTGACCCCTCCTCCATCTCCCTTCTTATGGCGGCCGCTGCGGGGCAGAGACAGCGACCCTTGACCCTCAGGCAGGTCGCTTCCCCGCCGCTGCAGCTCAGCCTGCCCAGGCCCCTGCCAGGTAGTTATTGCTTTTTCTTTCCACCTTTTGTCGGTCCTTTCTTTGTTTCCCTGTTTCTATTTGTTTCTCTGTTTGTATTTCTTTCCTTTCTCTCCTTAACGCTTTTGTTTCCCGCCGCTGCCAACCCTTGCGGCCCTGCCCCCCTGCCCCCCTGCTCCCATTTGCTCTCCTTCCCTCCCCCCTCCCGCCTCCCACCTCCCAGCTGACCCCTCCTCCCCCCTCCCTTCTTATGGCGGCCGCTGTGCGGCAGAGACAGCGACCCTTGACCCTCGGGTAGGTCGCTTCCCCGCCGCTGCAGCTCCGCCTGCCCAGGCCCCTGCCAGGTAGTTATTGCTTTTTCTTTCCACCTTTTGTCGGTCCTTTCTTTGTTTCTCTGTTTGTATTTATTTCTCTGTTTGTATTTCTTTCCTTTCTCTCCTTAGCGCTTTTGTTTCCCGCCGCTGCCACCCTTGCGGCCCCGCCACCTTGCTCCCATTTGCTCTCCTTTCCTCCTGCCTCCCGCCTCCCAGCTGACCCCTCCTCCCACCCTCCCTTCTTATGGCGCCCGCTGCACGGCAGAGACAGCGACCCTTGACCCTCGGGTAGGTCGCTTCCCCCGCTGCTGCAGCTCTACCTGCCCAGGCCCCTGCCAGGTAGTTATTGCTTTTTCTTTCCACCTTTTGTTGGTCCTTTCTTTGTTTCTCTGTTTGTATTTGTTTCTCTGTTTGTATTTGATTCTCTGTTTGTATTTCTTTCCTTTCTCTCCTTAGCGCTTTTGTTTCCCGCTGCTGCCACCCTTGCGGCCCCGCCCCCCCTGCTCCCATTTGCTCTCCTTCTCTCCCACCTCCCGCCTCCCAGCTGACCCCTAATCCCCCCTCCCTTCTTATGGCGGCCGCTGCGCGGTAGAGACAGCCACCCTTGACCCTCGGGTGGTTCGCTTCCCCGCCGCTGCAGCTCCGCCTGCCCAGGCCCCTGCCAGGTAGTTATTACTTTTTCTTTCCACCTTTTGTCGGTCCTTTCTTTGTTTCCCTGTTTCTAGTTGTTTCTCTGTTTGTACTTTTTTCCTTTCTCTCCTTAGCGCTTTTGTTTCCCGCCGCTGCCAACCCTTGCGGCCCTGCCCCCCTGCTCCCATTTGCTCTCCTTCCCTCCCGCCTCCCGCCTCCCAGCAGACCCCTCCTCCCCCCTCCCTTCTTATGGCGGCCGCTGCGCAGCAGAGACAGCGACCCTTGACCCTCCGGTTGGTCGCTTCCCCGCCGCTGCAGCTCTGCCTCCCCA
Source organism: Pleurodeles waltl (assembly GCF_031143425.1). Classification (NCBI taxonomy): domain Eukaryota; kingdom Metazoa; phylum Chordata; class Amphibia; order Caudata; family Salamandridae; genus Pleurodeles; species Pleurodeles waltl. The sequence continues at coordinate 168,329,562 of NC_090439.1, read as the reverse complement.
GGCCCCTGCCAGGTAGTTATTGCTTTTTCTTTCCACCTTTTGTCGGTCCTTTCTTTGTTTCCCTGTTTGTATTTGTTTCTCTGTTTGTATTTCTTTCCTTTCTCTCCTTAGCGCTTTAGTTTCCCGCCGCTGCCAACCCTTGCGGCCCTGCCCCCCCTGCTCCCATTTGCTCTCCTTCCCTCCCGCCTCCCAGCTGACCCCTCCTCCCCCCTCCATTCTTATGGCGGCCGCTGCGCCGCAGAGACAGCGACCCTTGACCCTCGGGTAGGTCGCTTCATCGCCGCTGCAGCTCTGCCTGCCCAGGCACCTGCCAGGTAGTTATTGCTTTTTCTTTCCACCTTTTGTTGGTCCTTTCTTTGTTTCTCTGTTTGTATTTGTTTCTCTTTTTGTATTTGTTTCTCTGCTGTATTTCTTTCCTTTCTCTCCTTAGCGCTTTTGTTTCCCGCCGCTGCCACCCTTGCGGCCCTGCCCCCCTGCTCCCATTTGCTCTCCTTCTCTCCCGCCTCCCACCTCCCAGCTGACCCCTCCTCCCCCCTCTCTTCTTATGGCGGCCGCTGCGCGGCAGAGACAGCGACCCTTGACCCTCGGGTAGATCGCTTCCCCGCCGCTGCAGCTCCGCCTGCCCAGTCCCCTGCCAGGTAGTTATTGCTTTTTCTTTCCACCTTTTGTCGGTCTTTTCTTTGTTTCTCTGTTTGTATTTGTTTCTCTGTCTGTATTTGTTTCTCTGTTTGTATTTGTTTCCTTTTTTCTCCTTAGCGATTTTGTTTCCCGCCGCTGCCACCCTTGTGGTCCCCGCCCCCACTGCTCCCATTTGCTCTCCTTCTCTCCCGCCTCCCGTCTCCCAGCTGACCCCTCCTACCCCTCTCCTTCTTATGGCGGCCGCTGTGCGGCAGAGACAGCGACCCTTGACCTTCGCGTAGGTTGCTTCCCCGCCGCTGCAGCTCCACCTGCCCAGGCCCCTGCCAGGTAGTTATTGCTTTTTCTTTCCACCTTTTGTCGGTCCTTTCTTTGTTTCTCTGTTTGTATTTGTTTCTCTGTTTGTATTTGTTTCTCTGTTTGTATTTCTTTCCTTTCTCTCCTTAGCGCTTTTGTTCCCTGCCGCTGCCACCCTTGCGGCCCGCCCCCCATGCTCCCATTTGCTCTCCTTCCCTCCCGCCTCCCAGCTGACTCCTCATCCCCCCTCCCTTCTTATGGCAGCCGCTGCGCGGCAGAGACAGTGACCCTTGACCCTCGGGTAGGTCGCTTCCCCACTGCTGCAGCTCCACCTGCCCAGGCCCCTGCCAGGTAGTTATTGCTTTTTCTTTCCACCTTTTGTCGGTCATTTCTTTGTTTCTCTGTTTCTATTTGTCTCTCTATTTGTATTTGTTTCTCTGTTTGTATTTCTTTCCTTTCTCTCCTTAGCGCTTTTGTTTCCCGCCGCTGCCACCCTTGTGGCCCCGCCCCCCTGCTCCCATTTGCTCTCCTTCCCTCCCGCCTCCCGCCTCCCAGCTGACCTCTCCTCCCCCCTTCTTATGGCGCCCACTGCGCGGCGGAGACAGCGACCATTGACCCTCGGGTAGGTCGCTTCCCCGCCGCTGCATCTCCGCCTGCCCAGGCCCCTGCCAGGTAGTTATTGCTTTTTTGTTTCCACCTTTTGTCAGTCCTTTCTTTGTTTCTCTGTTTGTATTTGTTTCTCTGTTTGTATTTGTTTCTCTGTTTGTATTTCTTTCCTTTCTCTCCTTAGCGCTTTTGTTTCCCGCCGCTGCCAACCTTGCGACCCCGCCCCCCCTGCTCCCATTCCCTCTCCTTCCCTCCCGCCTCCGCCTCCCAGCTGACCCCTCCTCCCCCCCTTCTTATGGCGGCAGCTGCGTGGCAGAGACAGCGACCCTTGACCCTCGGGTAGGTCGCTTCCCCGCCGCTGCAGCTCCGCCTGCCCAGGCCCCTGCCAGGTAGTTATTGCTTTTTCTTTCCACCTTTTGTCGGTCCTTTCATTGTTTCTCTGTTTGTATTTGTTTCTCTGTTTGTATTTGTTTCTCTGTTTGTATTTCTTTCCTTTCTCTCCTTAGCGCTTTTGTTTCCCGCCGCTGCAACCCTTGCGGCCCCGCCACCCTTGCTCCCATTTGCTGTCCTTCCCTCCCGCCTCCGGCCTCCCAGCTGACCCCTCCTTCCCCCCTCCCTTCTTATGGCGGCCGCTGTGCGGCAGAGACAGCCACCTTTGACCCTCGGGTAGGTCGCTTCCCCACCGCTGCCGCTCCGCCTGCCCAGGCCCCTGCCAGGTAGTTTTTGCTTTTTCTTTCCACATTTTGTCGGTCCTTTCTTTGTTTCCCTGTTTGTATTTGTTTCTCTGTTTGTATTTCTTTCCTTTCTCTCCTTAGCGCTTTTGTTTCCCGCCACTGCCAACCCTTGCGGCCCTGCCCCCCCTGCTCCCATTTGCTCTCCTTCCCTCCCGCCTCCCAGCTGACCTCTCCTCTCCCCTCCCTTCTTATTTGCGGCCGCTGCGCGGCAGAGACAGCGACCCTTGACCCTCGGGTAGGTCGCTTCCCCGCCGCTGCAGCTCCACCTGCCCAGGCATCTGCCAGGTAGTTATTGCTTTTTCTTTTCACCTTTTGTCGATCCTTTCTTTGTTTCTCTGTTTGTATTTGTTTCTCTGTTTGTTTTTGTTTCTCTGTTTGTATTTCTTTCCTTTCTCTCCTTAGCGCTTTTGTTTCCCACTGCTGCCACCCTTGTGGCTCCGCCCCCTCTGCTCCCATTTGCTCTCCTTCCCTCCCACCTCCCACCTCCCAGCTGACCCCTCCTCCCCCCTCCCTTCTTATGGCGGCCGCTGCGCGGCAGAGACAGCGACCCTTGACCCTCGGGTAGGTCGCTTCCCCGCCGCTGCAGCTCCACCTGCCCAGGCATCTGCCAGGTAGTTATTCCTTTTTCTTTCCACCTTTTGTCGGTCATTTCTTTGTTTCTCTGTTTGTATTTGTTTCTCTGTTTGTATTTGTTTCTCTGTTTGTATTTCTTTCCTTTCTCTCCTTAGCGCTTTTGTTTTCCGCCGCTGCCACCCTTGCGGCCCTGCCCCCCATGCTCCCATTTGCTCTCCTTCCCTCCCGCCTCCCAGCTGACCCCTCCTCCCCCTCTCCCTTCTTATGGCGGCCGCTGCGCGGCAGAGACAGCGACCCTTGACCCTCGGGTAGATCGCTTCCCCGCCGCTGCAGCTCCGCCTGTCCAGTCCCTTGCCAGGTAGTTATTGCTTTTTCTTTACACCTTTTGTCGGTCTTTTCTTTGTTTCTCTGTTTGTATTTGTTTCTCTGTTTGTATTTCTTTCCTTTCTCTCCTTAGCGCTTTTGTTTCCCGCCGCTGCCACCCTTGCGGCCCCGCCCCCCCTGCTCCCATTTGCTCTCCTTCCCTCCTGCCTCCCGTCTCCCAGCTGACCCCTCCTCCCCCTTTCCTTCTTATGGCGGCCGCTGTGCGGCAAAGACAGCGACCCTTGACCCTCGCGTAGGTTGCTTCCCCACCGCTGCAGCTCCGCCTGCCCAGGCCCCTGCCAGGTAGTTATTGCTTTTTCTTTCCACCTTTTGTCGGTCCTTTCTTTGTTTCTCTGCTTGTATTAGTTTCTCTGTTTGTATTTGTTTCTCTGTTTGTATTTCTTTCCTTTCTCTCCTTAGCGCTTTTGTTTCCCGCCGCTGCCACCCTTGCGGCCTTGCCCCCCCGCTCCCATTTGCTCTCCTTCCCTCCCGCTTCCCAGCTGACCCCTGCTCCCCCCTCCCTTCTTATGGCAGCCGCTGCGTGGCAGAGACAGTGACCCTTGACCCTCGGGTAGGTAGCTCCCCCGCCGCTGCAGCTCCGCATGCCCATGCTCCTGCCAGGTAGTTTTTGCTTTTTCTTTCCACCTTTTGTCTGTCCTTTCTTTCTTTCCCTGTTTGTATTTGTTTCTCTGTTTGTATTTCTTTCCTTTCTCTCCTTAGCGCTTTGGTATCCCGCCGCTGCCAACCCTTGCGGCCCTGCCCCCCTGCCCCCTTTTGCTTTCCTTCCCTCCCGCCTCCCAGCTGACCCCTCCTCCCCCCTCCCTTCTTATGGCGGCCGCTGCGTGGCAGAGACAGCGACCCTTGACCCTCGGGTAGGTCGCTTCCCCGCCGCTGCAGCTCCGCCTGCCCAGGCACCTGCCAGGTAGTTATTGCTTTTTCTTTCCACCTTTTGTCAGTCTTTTCTTTGTTTCTCTGTTTGTATTTGTTTCTCTGTTTGTATTTGTTTCTCTGTTTGTATTTCTTTCCTTTCTCTCCTTAGCGCTTTTGTTTCCCGCCGTTGCCACCCTTCCGGCCCCGCCCCCCCTGCTCCCATTTGCTCTCCTTCTCTCCCGCCTCCCACCTCCCAGCTGACCCCTCCTCCCCCCCTCCCTTCTTATGGCGGCCGCTGCGTGGCATAGACAGCGACCCTTGAACCTCGGGTAGATCGCTTCCCCGCCGCTGCAGCTCCGCCTGCCCAGTCCCCTGCCAGGTAGTTATTGCTTTTTCTTTCCACCTTTTGTCGGTCTTTTCTTTGTTTCTTTGTTTGTATTTGTTTCTCAGTTTGTATTTGTTTCCTTTTTACTCCTTAGCGCTTTTGTTTCCCGCCGCTGCCACCCTTGTGGCCCCGCCCCCCCTGCTCCCATTTGCTCTCCTTCTCTCCCGCCTCCCGTCTCCCAGCTGACCCCTCCTCCCCCTTTCCTTCTTATGGCTGCCGCTGTGCGGCAGAGACAGCGACCCTTGACCCTTGCGTCTGTTGCTTCCCCGCCGCTGCAGCTCCGCTTGCCCAGGCCCCTACCAGGTAGTTATTGCTTTTTCTTTCCACCTTTTGTCGGTCCTTTCTTTCTTTCTCTGTTTGTATTTGTTTCTCTGTTTGTCTTTGTTTCTCAGTTTGTATTTGTTTCCTTTTTTCTCCTTAGCACTTTTGTTTCCCGCCGCTGCCACCCTTGTGGCCCCACCCCCCCTGCTTCCATTTGCTCTCCTTCTCTCCCGCCTCCCGTCTCCCAGCTGACCCCTCCTCCCCCCTCCTTTCTTATGGCTGCCGCTGCGCAGCAGAGACAGCCATCCGTGACCCTCGGGTAGGTCGCTTCCCTGCTGCTGCAGCTCCGCCTGCCCAGGCACCTGCCAGATAGTTATTGCTTTTTCTTTCCACCTTTTGTCGGTCTTTTCTTTGTTTCTCTGTTTGTATTTGTTTCTCTGTTTGTATTTCTTTCCTTTCTCTCCTTAGCGCTTTTGTTTCCCGCCGCTGCCACCCTTGCGGCCCCGCCCCCCTGCTCCCATTTGCTCTCCTTCCCTCCTGCCTCCCGTCTCCCAGCTGACCCCTCCTCCCCCCTCCCTTCTTATGGCAGCCTCTGCGCGGCAGAGACAGTGACCCTTGACCCTCGGGTAGGTCGCTTCCCCCGCTGCTGCAGCTCCGCCTGCCCAGGCTCCTGCCAGGTAGTTTTTACTTTTTCTTTCCACCTTTTGTCTGTCCTTTCTTTGTTTCCCTGTTTGTATTTGTTTCTCTGTTTGTATTTCTTTCCTTTCTCTCCTTAGCGCTTTTGTTTCCCGCCGCTGCCAACCCTTGCGGCCCTGCCCGCCCTGCTCCCATTTGCTTTCCTTCCCTCCCGCCTCCCAGCTGACCCCGCCTCCCCCCTCCCTTCTTATGGCGGCCGCTGCGCATCAGAGATAGCGACCCTTGACCCTCGGGTAGGTCGCTTCCCCGCCACTGCAGCTCCGCCTGCCCAGGCACCTGCCAGGTAGTTATTGCTTTTTCTTTCCACCTTTTGTCGGTCCTTTCTTTGTTTCTCTGTTTGTATTTGTTTCTCTGTTTGTATTTGTTTCTCTGTTTGTATTTCTTTCCTTTCTCTCCTTAGCGCTTTTGTTTCCCACCGCTGCCACCCTTGCGGCCCCGCCCCCCCTGCTCCCATTTGCTCTCCTTCCCTCCCGCCTCCCACCTCCCAGCTGACCCCTCCTCCACCCCTCCCTTCTTATGGCGGCCGTTGCGCCGCAGAGACAGCGACCCTTGACCCTCGGGTAGATCGCTTCCCCGCCGCTGCAGCTCTGCCTGCCCAGTTCCCTGCCAGGTAGTTATTGCTTTTTCTTTCCACCTTTTGTCGGTCTTTTCTTTGTTTCTCTGTTTGTATTTGTATCTCTGTTTGTATTTGTTTCTCTGTTTCTATTTGTTTCCTTTTTTCTCCTTAGCGCTTTTGTTTCCCGCCGCTGCCACCCTTGTGGCCCGCCCCCCGCTCCCATTTGCTCTCCTTCTCTCCCGCCTCCCGTCTCCCAGCTGACCCCTCCTCCCACTTTCCTTCTTATGGCTGCCGCTGTGCGGCAGAGACAGCGACCCTTGACCCTCGCGTAGGTTGCTTCCCCGCTGCTGCAGCTCCGCCTGCCCAGGCCCCTGCCAGGTAGTTATTGCTTTTTCTTTCCACCTTGTGTCGGTCCTTTCTTTGTTTCTCTGTTTGTATTTGTTTCTCTGTTTGTATTTCTTTCCTTTCTCTCCTTAGCGTATTTGTTTCCCGCCGCTGCCACCCTTGCGGCCCCGCCCCCCATGCTCCCATTTGCTCTCCTTCCCTCCCGCCTCCCAGCTGACCACTCCTCCCCCCTCCCTTCTTATGGCAGCCGCTGCGCGGCAGAGACAGTGACCCTTGACCCTCGGGTAGGTCGCTTCCCCGCTGCTGCAGCTCCACCTGCCCAGGCCCTTGCCAGGTAGTTATTGCTTTTTCTTTCCACCTTTTGTCGGTCCTTTCTTTGTTTCTCTGTTTCTATTTGTTTCTCTATTTGTATTTGTTTCTCTGTTTGTATTTCTTTCCTTTCTCTCCTTAGCGCTTTTGTTTCCCGCCGCTGCCACCCTTGTGGCCCCGCCCCCCTGATCCCATTTGCTCTCCTTCCCTCCTGCCTCCCACCTCCCAGCTGACCCCTCCTCCCCCCCTCCCTTCTTATGGCGGCCGCTGCGCGGCAGAGACAGCGACCCTTGACCCTCGGGTAGATCGCTTCCCCGCTGCTGCAGCTCCGTCTGCCCAGTCCCCTGCCAGATAGTTATTGCTTTTTCTTTCCACCTTTTGTTGGTCTTTTCTTTGTTTCTCTGTTTGTATTTGTTTCTCTGTTTGTGTTTCTTTCCTTTCTCTCCTTAGTGCTTTTGTTTCCCGCCGCTACGACCCTTCCGGCCCGCCCCCCCCTGCTCCCATTTGCTCTCCTTCCCTCCCGCCTCCCACCTCCCAGCTGACCCCTCCTCCCCCCCTCCCTTCTTATGGCGCCCGCTGCGCGGCAGAGACAGCTACCCTTGACCCTCGGGTAGATCGCTTCCCTGCCGCTGCAGCTCCGCCTGTCCAGTCCCCTGCCAGGTAGTTATTGCTTTTTCTTTCCACCTTTTGTCAGTCTTTTCTATGTTTCTCTGTTTGTATTTCTTTCCTTTCTCTCCTTAGCGCTTTTGTTTCCCGCCGCTGCCACCCTTGCGGCCACGCCCCCCTTGTGGCCCAGCCCCCCCTGTTCCCATTTGCCCTCCTTCCCTCCCGCTTCCCAGCTGACCCTTCCTCCCCCCTCCCTTCTTATGGCAGCCGCTGCGCGGCAGAGACAGTGACCCTTGACCCTCGTGTAGGTCGCTTCCCCGCCGCTGCAGCTCCACCTGCCCAGGCCCCTGCCAGGTAGTTATTGCTTTTTCTTTCCACCTTTTGTCGGTCCTTTCTTTGTTTCTCTGTTTGTATTTGTTTCTCTATTTGTATTTGTTTCTCTGTTTGTATTTCTTTCCTTTCTCTCCTTAGCGCTTTTGTTTCCCGCCGCTGCCACCCTTGCGGCCCCGCCCCCCTGCTCCCATTTGCTCTCCTTCCCTCCCGCCTCCCAGCTGACCCCTCCTCCCCCCCTTATTATGGCGGCCACTGCGCGGCAGAGACAGCGACCCTTGACCCTCGGGTAGGTCGCTTCCCCGCCGCTGCAGCTCCGCCTGCCCAGGCCCCTGCCAGGTAGTTATTGCTTTTTCTTTCCACCTTTTGTCGGTCCTTTCTTTGTTTCTCTGTTTGTATTTGTTTCTCTGTTTGTATTTGTTTCTCTGTTTGTATTTCTTTCCTTTCTCTCCTTAGCGCTTTTGTTTCCCGCCGCTGCCACCCTTGCGGCCCCGCCCCCACTCCCATTTGCTCTCCTTCCCTCCCGCCTCCCAGCTGACCCCTCCTCCCCCCCTTTCTTATGGCAGCCGCTGCGCGGCAGAGACAGCGACCGTTGACCCTCGGGTAGGTCACTTCCCCGCCGCTGCAGCTCCGCCTGCCCAGGCCCCTGCCAGGTAGTTATTGCTTTTTCTTTCCACCTTTTGTTGGTCCTTTCTTTGTTTCTCTGTTTGTATTTGTTTCTCTGTTTGTATTTGTTTCTCTGTTTGTGTTTCTTTCCTTTCTCTCCTTAGCGCTTTTGTTTCCCGCCACTGCCACCCTTGTGGCCCCGCCCCCCTGCTCCCATTTGCTCTCCTTCCCTCCCGCCTCCCGCCTCCCAGCTGACCCCTCCTCCCCCCTTCTTATGGTGTTCACTGCGCGGCAGAGACAGCGACCATTGACCCTCGGGTAGTTCGCTTCCCCGCCGCTACAGCTCTGCCTGCCCAGGCCCCTGCCAGGTAGTTATTGCTTTTTCTTTCCACCTTTTGTCAGTCCTTTCTTTGTTTCTCTGTTTGTATTTGTTTCTCTGTTTGTATTTTTTTCTCTGTTTGTATTTCTTTCCTTTCTCTCCTTAGCGCTTTTGTTTCCCGCTGCTTCCACCCTTGCGGCCCCGCCCCCCTGCTCCCATTTGCTCTCCTTCCCTCCCGCCTTCCTGCCTCCCAGCTGACCCCTCCCCCCCCCTTCTTATGGTGGCTGCTGCGCGGCAGAGACAGCGACCCTTGACCCTCGGGTAGGTCGCTTCCCCGTCGCTACAGCTCTGCCTGCCCCGGCCTCTGCCAGGTAGTTATTGCTTTTTCTTTACACCTTTTGTCAGTCCTTTCATTGTTTCTCTGTTTGTATTTGTTTCTCTGTTTGTATTTCTTTCCTTTCTCTCCTTAGCGCTTTTGTTTCCCGCCGCTGCCACCCTTGCGGCCCCGCCCCCCTGCTCCCATTTGCTCTCCTTCCCTCCCGCCTCCCAGCTGACTCCTCCTCCCCCCCTTATTATGGCGGCCACTGCGCGGCAGAGACAGCGACCCTTGACCCTCGGGTAGGTCGCTTCCCCGCCGCTGCAGCTCCACCTGCCCAGGCCCCTGCCAGGTGGTTATTGCATTTTCTTTCCACCTTTTGTCGGTCCTTTCTTTGTTTCTCTGTTTGTATTTGTTTCTCTGTTTGTATTTGTTTCTCTGTTTGTATTTCTTTCCTTTCTCTCCTTAGCGCTTTTGTTTCCCGGTGCTGCCACCCTTGCGGCCCCACCCCGCCCCCATTTGCTCTCCTTCCCTCCCGCCTCCCAGCTGACCCCTCCTCCCCCCCTTCTTATGGCAGCCGCTGCGCGGCAGAGACAGCGACCCTTGACCCTCGGGTAGGTCGCTTCCCCGCCGCTGTAGCTCCGCCTGCCCAGGCCCCTGCCAGGTAGTTATTGCTTTTTCTTTCCATCTTTTGTCGGTCCTTTCTTTGTTTCTCTGTTTGTAATTGTTTCTCTGTTTGTATTTGTTTCTCTGTTTGTATTTCTTTCCTTTCTCTCCTTAGCGCTTTTGTTTCCCGCCGCTGCCACCCTTGCGGCCCGCCCTGCTTTCATTTGCTCTCCTTCCCTCCCGCCTCCCAGCTGACCCCTCCTCCCCCTCTCCCTTCTTATGGCGGCCGCTGCGCGGCAGAGACAGCGACCCTTGACCCTCGGGTAGATCGCTTCCCTGCCGCTGCAGCTCTGCCTGCCCAGTCCCCTGACAGGTAGTTATTGCTTTTTCTTTCCACCTTTTGTCAGTCTTTTCTTTGCTTCTCTGTTTGTATTTGTTTCTCCAAAGGCAAGCCCGCCTGCCCCTGGACCGCACCCAGCGCCAGAACCCCTGGCCCCCACCGCACTCAAAGCACCCGACTAAGATACGACGCCACCTCCTTCTACGCCCTCAACACCGGACGAACATCCACCTTCTACCAAGTCAGCCCTAAACGAACCCATGGACCTTTCACCTGCCAAGCCTGCAAATACACATTCCACCGAACCTGCAGACCACCCACCGGCCCTCACAACAACAACCACCTCAAAGGCATCCTCAACACATGCTCCGTCCACAGGCATGCCATCGAACTATGGGACCTCCTGGACACAACAGCACCAGACGTCGCCTTCATCACAGAAACCTGGATGAACGCCTCCTCGGCTCTAGACATCGCCGTAGCCATCACCGACGGCTACAAGATCGCCCGGAAGGACCGTGTCAACCAAACCGGAGGAGGAATCGCTATCATCTACAGGAACACCATCAACATTACGACCACCACCGAAGACATCCCCCTCGCCGGCGAACACATAAACTTCCAGATCCACACCGACCCCAAAACCACCCTCAGAGGAACACTCGTCTACAGACACCCGGGCCCACGCACCCAATTCAGCGAAACCATCACAGACTTCATCAGCCCGCACGCCCTAGCCTCACCAGAATATATCCTCCTCGGGGACCTGAACTTCCACCTGGAGAAAAACAACGACAACAACACCACCACCCTGCTCGACAACCTCGCCACCCTCGGACTCAAGCAACTGGTGAGCACCCCCACCCACACCGCTGGCCACACGCTCGACCCCATCTTCTCCGCCAGCAACTACATCTCCTTCAGCCACTCCTCCGAACTACACTGGACCGACCACAGATGCGTCCACTTCACCTTCAAACGGGAGACTCACCACCATCGCACACAACAAATCCCCTGCAGACGCTGGAGCAAAATCTTCACTGAGCAGCTCCTCTCAACACTGAACCAAAACCCACCAGCCATCATCACTGACGCCAACAATGCAGCCCACAGCCTCACACAGTGGATCACCAACTGTGGCGAAAACCTCGCACCACTTAAAAGCCACCCAAGCGGGACCAGCATCAGGAAACCCCCTTGGTTCACGGACCCCCTCAAAGAATCCAAGAAATCCTGCTGTACCCTCGAAAAAATCTGGCTCAGGGAACGCACCACAGACAGCCCTCAAGATCGCCACCAGTGAACACCACCAGCTAATCCGCTCCACCAAAAGGACATCATTCAAAGAGCGACTAGACAACAACACCCACAACAGCAAAGAACTCTTCAACATCGTCAAAGAGCTCTCCAACCCCAGCGCAAGCTCCAACTTCATCACACCCTCACAAGAACTCTGCAACTCCCTCGCTACGTTCTTCCACCGAAAGATCGCAGACCTACACGACAGCTTCGGACCCCACCCCCCACCACCGAACCTACAGCCCCCACCACTACACTCAACGCCTGGACCCCCATCAGCTCAGAAGAGACCAGAAGCATCATGAACACCATCCACTCCGGCTCCCCCTCGGACCCTTGCCCCATCATATCTTCAACAAAGCCGACTCCGTCATCGCCACCCATCTCCGGAACATCATCAACAGCTCGTTCTCATCAGCCACCTTCCCCGAAAGCTGGAAACACGCGGAAGTCAACGCCCTCCTGAAAAAACCCAAGGCTGACCCCAATGACCTGAAGAACTTCCGCCCCATCTCTCTTCTCCCCTTCCCGGCCAAGGTCATCGAGAAGACCGTCAACAAGCAGCTGGCCGCTTTTCTTGAAGCTAACAACTCGCTCAACCCTTCCCAATCTGGATTTCAGGCCAACCACAGCACAGAAACCGCCCTCATCGCAGTCACCGACGACATCAGAACTCTGATGGACAACGGAGAAACAACCGCCCTCATCCTCCTCGACCTTTCGGCTCCCTTTGAGACCGTGTGCCATCGCACCCTAATGACCCGCCTCCGCACCACTGGAATCCTAGGACAGGCCCTTGACTGGATCATCTCGTTCCTCTCCGACAGAACCCAGAGAGTCCACCTCCCTCCCTTCCGCTCAGAACCCACCGAGATCATCTGCGGCGTACCCCAAGGTTCCTCGCTCAGTCCAACCTTCTTCAATATCTACATGAGCCCCCTCGCTGCCATTGCATGCAAACACAACATCAACATCATCTCCTACGCCGACGACACCCAGCTGATACTCTCCCTCACCAAAGACCCAACCACCGCCAAAACCAACCTACAGGAAGGAATGAAAGACGTTGCGGAATGGATGAAGCTCAGCCGCCTAAAACTGAACTCAGACAAGATGGAGGTCCTCATCCTCGGACAATCCCCTTCCGCCTGGGACGACTCCTGATGGCCCACGGCTCTGGGCACCGCACCTACCCCCTCGGATCACGCACGCAACCTCGGATTCATCCTGGACCCCCTCCTCACAATGACCAAGCAAGTCAACGCCATCTCGTCATCATGCTTCAGCACCCTACGCATGCTCCCAAAAATCTTCAGATGGATCCCACGCCGAAACCAGAAAGACAGTTACCCATGCCCTCGTCACAAGCCGACTGGACTACGGAAACACCCTATACGCAGGTACCACCGCAAAGCTTCAGAAACATCTACAACGCATACAGAACGCCTCCGGATGCCTCATCCTCGACATCCCTCGTCACAGCCACATATCCGCCCACCTAAAACACCTACACTGGCTCCCCGTCTACAAGAGGATAACATTCAGGCTCCTCACCCACGCACACAAAGCACTCCACAAAATGGGCCCCGAATACCTCAACAGCCACCTCTCGTTCTACACGCCCACCCGTCAGCTCCGCTCAGCTACCCTCGCCCTCGCCACCATCCCACGCATACGCAGAACCACCGCACCTGGCAGCCAAAGCATGGAACTCCCTCCTCGCACACCTAAGAACTACCCAGGACCATCTCGCCTTCAGGAAGCACCTCAAGGCATGGCTTTTCGAGCAGCAGTAACCCACCCCCCCTCCCCCAGCGCCTTGAGACCATCTTGGGTGAGTAGCGCGCTCTATAAATGTATTGATTGATTGATTGATTGAATTCTCGACCTAAAAACAATGCTAAAATAATGTGCAAAGCTAATATTGCTTAGAATGTGTGTTAAATGCAAAACTGTAGTAAGCACCCATACTTAAACGTGCTATGCCTGATATGCTAAGATACTGCCATATTATAGTTACGTAAATAAAAAGAATTGTACAATCAGCACAAAGCTTGATCTGGACCTTTTAACCTAGCTAGTTTTTCATAATGAATAGTTGTGCAAAATGTTTCCTTTCATTTACACAGATGTTTCTACTACTAAAAGACTACTGTTTGTTAATGGATTGACTTGTAATTTAGAAAGGTTGATATGAAGGTTCACACATGGAAATGCAGACAAGAAGAAGGGGGTGAATCAGGGAAAAGTAGATGAAATAGTTACATGATACGGCATAGTTGCTGTCTTAGAAGGTGCTGTTTGAAGACTACTGCCTTCCTATGAGAAGACGGATAGTGAACATTTTCTCATGGGTGCATCGAAAGTTGGTCAACTGAAGAAAGAAGAGCAACAAGTTTCACAGCAGTCAATTTGTGTGTCTATAATAGTGTGTGTTCCTAGAATAGGTTAACACTTGACCATTCCATCTCCACCTCCATTTCTTTCCATTTTACTGCTAGCATGTTATTCAGAGACTACTGAGCTTCTTAAACCTCTCTTCATGAGAAGTTCTGCTTTGAGTTATATTTCGATTATTGAGTTGCCCATTGATGCTGAAGTATTATGCTTGTGCCTAATTTCTCTCGAATCAGAACACTTTATGGGTTTCTGAACTGACACCTTTTATTTTCATTCCTAGAATAAGAATTCTTTCCATTATGGAATCACCCTTAGTGCATTTTATGTCATTTATCGAGTACTGATATTTCTAACAAAATTCTAAAGACCAAGATTAAGAAACTTTAATTTGTGACTTTAACAAAGATGAACTTCTGAAATATTTTTAAAATAAAATCCTTTAACCCATAGCCAAATTCTGTTTACTGACTCACCTAGAATAGAAATTATTATGATAAATGTAATGTGATGTACAGTTTCTGATTCATCTTCATCAACGTCAAAGATCCAGCCAACTGAGTTGAGTAGGGATCGAGGATATTCCTGCTAAATTGTCTGATAAACTGGATTTTTTACTGAGATCCCTACTCCAGCACTAGTCGAATACCCTCTTCATATGTGTTTTGATTATTTCTCCCCTCAATATCTCCTCTCTGTCCTACTCCTCATCTTTCAAACACACTTTCTTTTATCTAACACACTCCTTCCCCTTATTGCACTTTCTACAACAGTCCCTATCCTTTCATCATTCTGTTTTCTGCCTACGCTCTCCCTTGCTATATCATCCCCTTTTCTCTTCTCTGCATCTGTATCCACCACTTCACTTCTATCTTTCCATGACTCCACACACCCTCTTTTTGTAGCCTCACCATTTTTTTCTTAACTGCTAAATTCTCACTTTTCTAGTTCCCATCCCTATTTCATATACTCAATTTATTTTTCACTTTTCCTACACCGTCCATTCCCTTTGGTGCTCTTTTTTCTTCCAGGGTACCGCTATCATGTGCTCCCTTCCCCACCTGTTTTCATGCTCTCAAGATGGGTACCATGTTGCATCATGTTACACTGCATCATACTCTTTTCGTATTATTTAAATTCTGTTGATTCTTCTACACCACTGTGACCATGATATTTTCTGTTGTAATTTTGAAAATGTTCTGCACTAGTTTGGCTTCTAATAAAAGTCTCTAATAATAATAGTCCAGGTGCCTAGTTTGTTTGCTCATTCTGGGCAAAGGGAGTGCTAACCAGAAACATATACCTGTTGTCCCTGCAGACATCTGTTTTGAATATGAATCCCTTCCAGGAACATTTAGGTGACATCAGCAGGAAGTTTTCCCTATTCTAAATGGTGAGTTGACATAACTGCACTGCCTGGGTGGTGCAGGGAATATACATTAGTGTGGGGACACAAGATGGCACCCTTTAAACATGGGAGGCAAATTTACTGAGCATCCTGCTGGACCACAATATTGAATGAATGAATGAATGAATGAAAATAGACTTATGGTGCACACAGCTACTCAACAGACAGTCCCAGTACACAGGCCAACAGGTCAAGAGAACACTGACAATCAAATCTGATTAAAGAGTCAAGTTTTCAATTGTTTTTTAAAAGCTGATTGACAGGAGACCACCTGTAATTCTAATGGGAGCGTATTCCATGCCATAGCCCCTAGAAAAACAGTAGCTCTCCCACAGGTCTGGTCTTCCTCTTTCAAGGAATCACTGCCAGAGATTTTTGGGCTGATATCAGATTGTGGGAAGAAGGGTGAAAGCTGAATTTGAATCTCAGATATTCAAAACCAGATTGATAAAGGGCCACATGTATCAGCATCAATGCCTTGAACACAATTCTTTTCCTTATGTGCAGCCAGTGCAAATCATGCGGAACAGAGAAATGTGCAGTCTCACTGGTAATCTACGTTTGAGGAAAGCTGCCACATTTTGCACTACCTGTAGCCTCTCCAGGAGATATTCCAGAAAGCCCAAATAAAGTGCATCACTGTAGTCCAATCTTTATGGTATCAAAGCCTGGATAACTGATTTTTTAGACGAGAAAGACAGAACATGTATGAACTTTTTCAGGGAGCACAACATCCCAAAGCAAGAGCCAACCACTAATTTTATTTGTGGCATAAAGGATAACTGATCATCAAATTTCATACCAAAGTTTTTCACAATGCCATCCTGAAGGCCCGGGGGAGAGGCATCATTGGGCCAGAAGGATTGCAAGCAGTTAGATGGTAAGCCTAAAAAAAAGAATTTATGTCTTCTCTGAATTACACTGGAGCTGATGTTTTGCCATCTAGCCAAATACCCTTTGATCAAGTTTGTTGGGAGCTAACTGCTCTTATCAGAAGAAAACAGAAGCTGAGTGTCATCAGCATATGATATTACTTTGGCACTCAGGGATACTGCAAGTTGAGCACGAGGATTCAGATATACATTAAAGAGGGTGAGGCTCAGCGCCAAACCCTGGGGGACACCTACTGACAGTTCTCGAGATTCAGAAGAATAAGGTGGGATCGCAATCTGCCGGCTGTGTCCTTCTAGAAAAGACAAAGGCCATTTCAGGGCCTGACCCATTGTACCCACTGACTGCAGACACTATAGGAGGCTAAAATGGGGGACCATATCAAAGGCTGCTGATATGTCTAGCATTATAAGCACCACCTTTCCCCCATCATCTAGTGCACCTTTGATGTATTCACTATCCTCCAGGAGTGCTGTACTTGCGTCTAATGTGGTGTAGCAACATATTGAATTCAAGTATCTGGAAAGTTGAAGATTGACATGCTTTTCAAGAATCTTTCAAAAAGGTGGAAGCAGAGATTTGTCTTTAATTTGATGGAGCCTCAAGATCTGCTGAAGGCTTCTTTAAAAGAGGTAGGATTTTAGCTTGCTTCCAAGTGCTTTGTATCTTGGCAAGCTCAAGAGAAGAGTTTTACCTTATTTACTAAGGGGTTAATTGCAGAAGCTTATAATACACACACTCTGGGTGGACACAGGTCCGAAGGGGATCGTGATTTCAGAGTACGAAATGCCTTTACAGAGTTGTCCAGTGTGATTGGCTCAAAAATAGAGAGGGATGCCTCACTAGGCAGTGTCCTAATACCGTGAATAGCTTCAGGAATCTCCAAATTTGGTGGAAGAGCTGAGGGAATATTGCCTTGAACTGACAGTATGTTTGACTGAAAGGAGGAAGCAAGCTGCTCACACCATGAGGGATGGGGATGGTGGAAAATAGTGGCAGCAGTGATTGGAAGAAACTTTTAACTATGTTAAAAATTTCTCTTGATTTATTCCCAGAGTTTGTAATTTTAGCCTCAACTAACTCCAGCTTTGCAGATTTAATGTCAGTATGATGCTTTTTTAGCACCAGTTTAAAATGTTCTTTGTCTTCCACATATTGGCCCTCATTACCACTTTGGCTGGCGGCAAAAGTTGTAACCACCGCGCGTCCGCCAAATGGAGCTGGCGGTGTTGCAGCAGTGCGACGGGTGCAGTTGCACCCATCGCGCTTCTCACTGTCTGCAATGCAGACAGTGAAAAGCTCCATGGGGCTGTGGCAGGGGGCCCCACAACTCCCCTTTCCGCTAGCCTTTTCATGGCGGTTCCTACCACTATGAAAAGGATGGTGGGAGAGGGACTCGTAATCCCTTGGGCAGCGCTGCAAGCAGCGAAGCCCTGGAAGATTACAACCGCCGGGACCAATGTGGCGGTAAATCGTAATCCCAAGGTTTGCACCGCCAGCCTGTTCGCGGTGCAACTGTCGAAACAGCCCTGGCGGTCTTTGACCGCCAGAGTTGTAATGAGCGCCTATATCCTTTCCTCCACCACCTTTCCAAAACTTTGTATTTTTTCTTCTCCATAGACAAACTATTCAAGAACTAAGGCCTAACAGGTTGGGTTCTTTTTTTATCTAGAAGTGATGGAGCTGTTGTATCCACCACCTCCTTAATCCATTCTCTACCACTAAAACATCAGCATCAACATGGCCTACCAAAGGGTGGGGCACCCTTTCCCAAATACAGATGGATTCCCCCCGCTGAATCTTGTGAAACGCTCTCGTAGTGGTTGAGTGGCTCAGACGGAATGTGGGGGCCTTCACATGAGTTGCCCATGAGAATCTAATCAAACAGTGATCAGACCAGAATTGCAGCAGAAGGACTTCCAACCATAGCAACATATTCAAGAATACCTGGACAGGTTGGGTTCTTTTTTTATCTAGAAGTGATGGGGCTGTTGTATCCACCACCTCCTTAATCCATTCTCTACCACTAAAACATCAGCATCAACATGGCCTACCAAAGGGTGGGGCACCCTTTCCCAAATACAGATGGATTCCCCCCGCTGAATCTTGTGAAACGCTCTCGTAGTGGTTGAGTGGCTCAGACGGAATGTGGGGGCCTTCACATGAGTTGCCCATGAGAATCTAATCAAACAGTGATCAGACCAGAATTGCAGCAGAAGGACTTCCAACCATAGCAACATATTCAAGAATACCTGGACAATTACATGTCCTGACCAATGAGTAGGCCTAAAAATATGTTGACTAAAATTAAGGGACGTTGTCAGTTCCTGTAGCTCCACTATTTCACTGTTGCTGATCTTCTCCACAAGGAGGTTAAAATCACCCAATAGCAGGAATTGGGAGTATTTCAAGATGAGGTCTGCTATAGTATTTCCAAGTAATTTCAGAAAGGGCCCATAGGCCCCAGAGGTCTGTAGAGGAGTGCACTTGAAAGGGATTGCTGATGGGACAGAGAAATACAGAATCCCATTCCCTTTACTCCTACTAAGTTTCCAATATCAAAAATCTGACATTCTAGGTCGTCTGTAAGAATTACAGCATACATCCACCCCTTCCCAAATGACAATCTTTCCTATAAATTGTATATCCATTAGGTATGGCCAGGGCAATAACTTGATTTGAGGATTCTGAAAGACAGGTCTCATTTAAAAACAGTATATCATGTTTGTCAGACCACACCTAGCTAAGAAGATCGAAAATGTTGTCTGCATGGTTCTGCATAGACCGAGCATTGATCATGGCAGCTGAAAATTGCACCTTAGTATTTTTCAAACTCATAGAAGGGGGTGCTACCACATGTCCAACAGAAGTCTTGCACTGAAAGCTACTGTGGGGACATGAAAGAATCTTAGAGCGTGCATCCAACTGCCCTGCCCCCTGACAGCCAAACTTGTGTGCTAGTCTCTAGAGAGCCTCTTTACCATTGTGAATATGTTTGCTACTATTGCAGGCAGTTGGCCAGTGTGGCTGGCACTCCTCGCTTCCGGGACGCTGACAGGCACAGACAGGCACAGACAGGCTTGCTTTAGGCATCCGTGCAGCATTCCCCATTATATGTCTATGTTTTGAGAAACAACTAGAGTGTGCATTGCCAAAAATGGCGTCCCTAGTTGTCCTAGTTCCTCCCCAAAAGGATTTTAGCTGCTCCCTCCTCCTTTCGAGAGTATGTGCAACACCAGTTTAATTTCACATTTTTGAAATGCCAAACCAAATTCACAGTGTAATAGGATTTAAAATTATTAAAGCAATTTAAAAACAGGTTCAACAGTAACAGTGTTTTGTGCTGATGCCAGCAATTGACCTAAGACTAACCCCAGGCTAAGGGTATTAATACGGAAACCTTTGCTTAAGATGGGTAGAAAATACCTTCTTTGGTTCATACATGAGCCCCCAGCTCTGCTTGTGGTTTTTTACAGCTTAACTATTAAAAGGAAACCACATTATTTGATAAGACTTTGATTAATAATCTGTATCTGTTGTAAGTGGTGGATGAAAATGCAGTGATAAAGGCTAACATGCGGAGATCCAGGGACAGACCATTTGGCATCACCAGGGATTCCAATAACAGGAGTAACACTGGTTGTTCCATCTAGTCTGTAGATGCTGAGCAGTTTGCTAGATAGAAGCCTATAAGACCTCCTCCCAGATATATACCATTTTTAAGTCATGACTTTCCCATAAGCATTCTAGAACACATGTAGTAGTGTAATGAGAGGAGTTACCTCTTGGCCTCGGGTAGCTATCAGGGGGTCATTGCTGTGACAGGTGGGGTATCCCAAAGTGCACTCTCACGGTTCTTCAGATGTTTCCTAGATGCCATACTCACACACATGTCCAGATACATATACCTACCCAGGAATGAGGCAGAAATTAACAGCACCAAGTTGGAATTCTGCAGAATTGCCAACTTCCCGCATGTAATAGGATGTGTAGATGGGACACATATACAAATCTGCCTCCCTGCAAATCTGGAATATCTGTTCTGCAATCGGAAGTGTACACACTCACTGAACATCCAGGTGGTATGTGACGCCCATTATGTCATCACTGACATGGTAGCCAAATTTCCAGGGAGTACACATGACTCTTACATTTTCAGGCACAGTGGGATACACCAACGCCTAGAACGTGGGGAGTTTGGAGACGGATATTTATTAGGTATTGCTGAAGACACCCTGAAGCCATACACACAGGTCACTGTAGAAACCATCCATGCCCTGCTAACCTTGTTTATTTTTGCCAAACAGGTGACAGTGCGTATGCACTACAACCATGGATACTTACCCCGTACCTAACACCCAGCAATTAGAATGAGAGGCGATATAACAGTGCTCATAGACAGACAAGAAATGTCATAGAGAGGACCTTTGGATTGTTAAAGGCAAGATTCCGATGCCGCCACGGAAGTGGAGGTGCGCTCCAGTATGCCCCAATAACAGCATTCAAGATCGTTGGATGTGTGCAATCCTACACAACATTGCCAGCAGACATGGGCTACATCTCACCGCTGTCGACCCTGATTCGGAGGATGGCGAGCAAGAGCTACCACATCGCCAGCCTGGGGATGGAAGCATTGCAAATCAAGGCAGACAGAGACGGGACCACATTGCAAACCAATACTTTGGAAGGTACGTGGCAACAGACACCACACATGTCACACACAAAGAGCCCAGTTGTGAAGTGGATCAAACAAAACATTTTAATAAGTGAACCTAATAACTAAAGAACAGAACTGTCGGTAAGGGGCTGCACATGTCCACCCTTTGGGAGGACACATTAACTGCATGTGCCTCATGAGTCCTGCAGTGTTTGTGCCTAACACCGCCTCCTGATTCGCCCAGCATGGCTCGTGCCAGGTGGGTCAGCAGACCCCTGACGTGCACTGCCACTCCGCAGTACACGTGTGTCTGTGGCAGATGCACTGCTGATAGTGAACCCCTCCTCACTGTCCTGAGGGGTCTCAGCTGTGCCCCTTGCCACCTGCCTGGCCTCCAACATGTCCACAGCGTGGCTAATGTGGCCCAGTCCCCGCGCCACATCCCCTGCAAAGTGGCCTAGTTCCACCTGCAGGCTCACGGTCCGTCGTGACAGGCCTGTGGTGTTCAATGCAAGATGGACAATGGACGCTGCCATGCGGTCAAATCTCTGCACTAGTTGGCACTCACAACGCCTTGCACTTTGTCTCTCAGCCACCAGTTCCGTCACCAGTTGACGTATTGATTGTGTTAGGTCACTGACATTGTCATTCAGTCTTGTGAACTGTGTGTTCACTTCTGCCAGGCCATTAGTGAAATTGTGTTCCATCCTCCGCATTGCCCCTGAAATAATCCTCAATTGCCTTGTTTGCAGGCGCTGACCAGATAGGAGGGATGCCTCAACTGCAGACATGGATGCCTCCCCTATATCCTCCTGGGCCACTGCCTGGACTTGGACTCTGCGTCTGCGATGCAGTGTTGCTTCTGGCTCTTGCTGCCTCACAGTGTGGCCGGGACCAGGTGTTGTGTCTCTTTCCTCCATGTCCACTGCTTCATCTGGAGAGGACTGTGGTGGTGTTGTGCTGGGCCCTGTATTGGCTGCTGGAGCCTCCTGCTCTGCCTGTGGCCTGCTGTCTTCACCCTGGATGGTGTGGCTAGTGGGGATGTCTTGTGGGAGATCTGTGGGACATAGGGAACACACTGTCAGTCTCTAACATCTGTTGTATGCCTCAAAATAAACATTTGCCTATATGCTGCCTACTGTACTACATTGCCCATAATGCACCATTCTGGTGGTTGCTAGTCTGGAATGGAGCTGGTCTGGTTGTGCATGCTGCTGTGTACTGGGTGAGTGCGGGTATAGCATTTATAGGTGTACATTCATGTTTCATGGTACTCACTTTTGGATGTCCCTTGCGCTGACATGTCCAGTGCTCCCATTCCTGACACAGCCTCAGGCTCCAGGGTCTGCTCCACCAATTCCTCCATGGCTGTGGGTGGTGGGATGGTGGTGGATGGGCCTCCTCCTGTGCCCCTCATCTCCCTGAGGCGCTCTGCCACCCTCTCTTTTGTCCTGGAGCGCAGGTCATACCACCGTTTATTAATTTCTTCAATGCTTCTGTGGCTCACCCCTATGGCATTGATCCTCTCCTGGATTCCCTGCCAGATCCTCCTTTTATCAGTGTCTGGGACACTCAGGGCTGCCTTTCCAAATAGCTGGTCATGGTGCTGGCAGCATTCTTCTGTCAGCACCTCAAATTCCTTCTCTGAGAATTTTAATTTCCTCTTCCTTCCTGCACTGCCTGTGTCTTCCATGGTAGCAGCTGTTCCTCCAGGTAGTTGCTCAGCAGTTTGAAAAGGGTGTGGTCCTCCCTCCTCCCAGGTGTATTTGATTTATTCCTGGCACTGATGTCATCAGCGAGAGCCAGGAAGTGTTTTTTCAACTGTTTTGCTGCACCTGCATGCAATTTGCAGCACAGTCGAGTCGGGTGTCGCAAATTGCGAGTTTGTTTTTAGCGAGGTCGCAAAAAGCGACCTCGCTAACAGCGGACTCGCAATTTGCAGTGCGACATCATTTGCGAGTCGCAAATTGATGTCGCTTTTTTTTGTTGGATCCCATTTTGCGAGTTGGAAATTGCGAGTCGCAATGACTCGCAAATTTTTTCCTTCCGACATCTGGCCCTAAGACTCTTAGGGGAAACACACACAGGTATGTCAAACAAGCCCTGCATTACATGAGAATCAAATGGGATTGGATAGGGACTTCACTCCACTTGTGATTCCTCCCCAGCATGAGACACAGGTTTAAGCTCAATGTCCATTGAATCTAGAAGTTACAAGTAATTTAAAAGTCATCCTGACAGAGTTACAATATCAGGGATTGCTAGTGCCCTATCACTGGACAAGGAATACCTGTATGTCCCTAGTGGTTACCCCTGTCAAACTGTACCATCTGCTATTGATCTATAAAACATTTACATCCCTCAAATGTGGTTCAGAATGCCCTCAATACAGGGTCCATGATGAATCTAGTACTAAATAAGAACTAAGGGGGTCATTACGACCCCAGCGGTCGGCGTTAATGTGGCAGTAAATACCGCCAACAGGCTGGCGGTACTTACCGCCATATTATGACATTGGTGGGTTGGCTGAAGCCAACCCGCCAATGTACACTCTGACCGCCACGTGGTAACAGCTGCCAGGCTGGAGATATCCATCTCCAGCCCAGCGGCCACCATTTTGCCACCTGCGGGATTATGACACTGCCTATCGCTATGGTTTCTGTGGCGTTCGTAACGCCACGAAAACCATGGCGGTAGGCCATATCAGTGACAGGGTACTCCTTCCCTGTCACTGATAGGGGTCTCCCCCCTTCCTCTCCAGTTACACCCCACCTCCCCCTACATTCACGCCCCTTCACACACACACACGCATACACACACCCATTCCCACATGCTTACGCGCATGCATACATCCATTCACACACATATCCACACACACTTTCAAACATACACGCAGACATGCATTAACATAACACAACCTACATGCACTAACACCACCATACATGCACACACGCATTGAACACACAACACCCTCCCGCATCCACGCACATACAGACATTCACACACACACACACAACACCCCCACCCCCCTCCTTCCTCCCCTGTCGGAGACCCGACTTACCTGGATCCAGGGGGTCTTCCCGCAGGAGAATGGACGGGGCGCTGCTATTGCCAGCAGCGCCCACTAACAGAACACTGGCAGACTGTATTATTGGTCATAATACAGCTGGCGGCAGTCTACTGGCGTGGCACTGCTGGTGGTAGCAGCGCTACCTTACTGCCATCCGCCGGCATGGCCACAGCTCGATTTCTGCCATTCTTGTGTCGGAAATCCGGCTGTGGTCATAATATGGCATTCAGCTGGTAGCCGAGGCAACGGTCTTTTGGCAGCCGTCGCCA
This sequence comes from Pleurodeles waltl, assembly GCF_031143425.1. NCBI lineage: Eukaryota > Metazoa > Chordata > Amphibia > Caudata > Salamandridae > Pleurodeles > Pleurodeles waltl. The sequence goes on along the minus strand of NC_090439.1, from coordinate 168,305,817 downwards.
CGGCGGTAGGGGTTTTTTACCGCCGATGTTCAAATGAGGGCCTAAGTGCCTTAATAACTACAAAAAGTTTTTTTCATTTAGAATGTTGCACCTGATTCACACAATCCGATGTCATGTATACTTAGCATATCCATTATCCATATTCATGATTGCTTCAAGAGTATAACATGCATGCACTATTCTCAGCTAGAATAATGGAACTTCTACAGAAGGATGCTGTAGAACTTAAATATTTTGACCACATTTACTTCACTGACAATGATGTACATGAACGGTCAGAAAGAATATACAGAACAGTGATTATCCTAGCCAAAAATGGTAATAAAATAAACTTTAGAAAGTCAAAGATTGTCTTCCATTGCACAATCTTTTTGTGATACAAGTATCTAGTGAGGACAAGGGATTGAATCCATAGTTTGTACAGAAATATAATCTGAAGCCTCCAAATACATTGAGAACATTGCAAGCCCTTATGCAAGTCCCTAATTTTAGAAAGGCATGGCTGCAGCACTAGGCAAAGTGTGTAAATCCACTGTCTGATTCGTTAAGTTGATTTTAAAAGAATCTAACTGATAACCACACCACCATCCTGGTCAGGCTACAGGTAGAAATGTTTGAAAAAATGCTAACACGACAAGAAACAAAACCTAGTTGATAGCACTCCAGCCTACAAATGCATACTATACAATGATAGAAAATGTGCCCTAATACCCTATATATGTCATTTGTATTAAGTTGTTGAGGGGTAATTCAGTTCTACGGAAAAGGTTTGGCAATACACAAACTGCCATTTTACAGTGAAGACTCCTTGTCCAAGGAAAAAGGATTATAGTGGTCTTGCCAATAACTAACTGGGAAGCATATATTAAAGCAACCATTCCTAATACCTGTGCCCTACTCTTGTGTGGGGTGCAATGGTCGTCAATGCAGATACCAATAATGCACAATTTGAATAAAGCTTGCTGTTGAATGAAAATGTGTGGTAAGTACAAGGGCACTGGATACTGCAGCACAATCTGCATGCTGTTCCCCTTTATCATGGATACACTGGTGATTAGGGAATCTAACAAATTATGGCTCACAAAGTAGGATTTTTATTATGTGATAAATATCACATTAATTAATGGCCTTCTTGTAACGAGGGATATGATGTTGGATTCTGCCTTCTGTGTGCAGGTCACAGTTTAACCCTATTTCACTTGTGCCTAAAAAGATACAGAAATGTAAAAGGCAAATTGTTACAACGTAAACAACTAAACAGCTTTCGAGAAAGGTACCCATTCTAGAGGATAAGCCAGCATTGTCCCACATACAGCATATGATTTCCCATAAAACCGTGGGGATTCATGCTAAAGGACAATGTGCAGCTGACAAGGCAGCAAAGACAGTGTTTCAGACCTGTAACATTACTGCTATAACTCAATATCAAGCAAACACTGAATGAGATATCATTATGGAATGCATGCAGTGTTAGAAGGGGACACAATCCCTAAAGGATTCCCTGCATAATAGTATACTGTCTCACCCAGTATGTGACTGCAGTGGTTTTTATTCAAGGGATTGTTCCATCTATGTTAAAAACTGTGTTGGTGCCAAGAGTTTACTAGAGTTTATAGATGTCAATGAGCTACCAGGAGCTCCAGGCATTAAAGGCAGCAGCGGGACTACAAAATTCAGTGCTAGGCAAAAGATGTCCAACTTGTGTTTCTTCTTGTGCCAAACGGAATCAATGAGTTTCAGAAAAGGGGACTACACAAGCATTATAACCAGTGCTTTCTAAGTTTGTCTTCTATCTATAGAATGCTATCTGAGATTCCTTATCCAAGTTGAAGTAGATTATTTTCCTGTTTCCATGGTGTATAAGGAGGAATTTCCAAGTAATGGATGCATCAGGAAGCATTCATCCTTTTTGTATCACATTCTTCATCCACTTGCACCTATTAGTTTCCCTTGAATTTAGTTTTTTTGCAGTTAGAACTTTTACTGGATTCTACTTCTATTCTTACTTGGCTTTTTTTTCACCCCTGATGTTAGGGGTAGTCTGATACCTTGATAATATCTTCCGTAATAATCTTCATCTTCAATCAATAGCTACAGAATTGCAAGGAGTTTTTTTACACATTGGGTTTTTCCTACTATTTGGGACACTCCCAAGGAGACACATGACACCTTTCACAAGTACTACAAAGTGAAGGGTGGCACTTTAGCTACTGGGAGTAATCATTCTTTCTTTGGGCAATCAAGAAAGGCACTTAACAGATCTCCTCAGCATCCACTCATTGATGGATTGCAAGGCCACTGATTCTTTAAATTTGTTCATGCCATTGAACCGCCTCAAAACATAGAACAAAAGATTCAACAAAAGCAACCTGAAAATTCAGCTTTAAAGCAGACCTTGGTTTTATGGTCTACACATCTTCCAGCAGTCGCTTCAAGTGATCCAATGAATTTGAGAAGTTCTTGAGTCTGTTACAGTGTGGTTTGCCTTTTACCATGCACAGAGTAGACAAGCTCCAGTAAAAGCTAACACTAATTTGGGTCAGCATTTGCCTGGACAATTCCATTAGTAATAAATTCAGATGCTTGTTTGCAGACATACAATATCTTAGTACTAGCATTTTAGAAGATGTTTGAAAGTTCTGACTTGGAGTATTCTTCTCATGAGATGGCTTGGGTATTTGACTTCAGTAACTCATCATCATCATCTGGGAGCTGAAACTACTTGGGTTAAAATAATTCAAATCTCTCTTTTTTTACATGATTTGAAAGAAGAATTTAAGCACAAGGAGAAGTTGAGTTATTCACAAACGTTCTACTGTACTTTGTTTTAGTTATAGCTAAAAACGGTGAAATATATATATATATATATATATATATATATATATATAGTCACTGACAATAACAAAGGTTACATGGACGTTATAGTTTGGTTCAGGTTTTAGCCACATAAAACTATAGAAATTCAGTAGTTATAATTATACTTATAGTTATAATTATCTGAAGAACCTATAGCTCATGGGGTTAAGTAACTTTAGGCCATGAGTTATAGTTTTTTAACATAAGTATAACTATAAGTATAAATATAACTTCAGAATTTCTATGGTTTTCTGTGGGTTAAAACATGAACTTAACTATGACGTCCGTGTATCAGTGAATGTGAATATATATCTATATATATTCACTTAAAAAACAAACTGGCCCAAGGTATAGTTACCTTAGGGCATGAGTAATAGTTACTTAATAAAATCTAACTATAATAGCTTTTTTTCTATGGTTTTGTATGTTTAAAATGTGAACCTTACTATAACATCCCAGTAAACTTTTTTTCTTGAGTGAATTTCAATGTTTTTAAAAATTCTATATCCTAACTGTAACATCTCTGTAACCTTTGTTTTTTTCAGTGAATTTCTATGTTGTTTTGAACGTAAAGTAATTTCAATTACTATACGTTAATCCAACCACCTCCCATACCTACCGTAATCCCTAAAAACACCTTACCAGCCAAAACCCCTTACCCACCCTCAACCGGAAAAACATCTTAAAACCCAAAAACCTATGCCTCCCCTAAACCCTAGAAATTCCCTTGTGACCCAAACAACCATACCCACCTTAAACTCTAAAAAACACTTGCCACCCAAAACCCATCCCCACTCTAAAACCTAAATTGTCCTTGAAACTGAAAAACCTATACCCACCATCAACCCTTATCTTACACTTGCCACTCAAAAACCTATCCCCACGCTTAACTCAGACATTACCATCGCCAATCAAAAACCCATACCCAACCTAAACCCTAAAATGACCCTTGCCACCCAAATACCCATAACCACCCTTAACCATAAAGTTACACTTGCCAACCAAAAACCCAACCCCACCCAAAAGCCTAAAATCTCCCTTATCGCCCAAAAACCCATACAACCCTAAACCCTAAACCCTAAAAATTCTCCTGCCACCCAAAAACTCATACCCATCCTAAACCCTAAAATTACCTTTGCCACCAAAAAAGCGATACCAACCAAAAACCCCAAAAAAGATTGCCACCAAAAACCCATCCCCACCCTAAACCCTAAAATTACCTTTACCCCCACAAAAGCCATACCCACCATAAATCATAAAGTTACATTTGCCACTTAAAACCCCCTACCCACCCTACATTCTAAAATTACCCTTGCCACCTAAAAACCCATACCCACTCTGAACTCTAACAAAATCCATTCCCACCCAAAAACCCATACCCACCGTAAATCCTAAAAATGCCCTTGCCACCCAAACCAAAAATCTATTCCTACCATAAACCCTAAAATTACCCAGCCATCCAAAAACCAATACCCACCCTAAACCCTAAAAATGACTTCTCCTATGTATGTGTGTATATATATATATTTTTTTATACCGAGTGGCAGTTGCCAGTAGGTAGTTATAGCTAGGTCCATCTTTTAACACAAAACACATTTTTTGACTAGCCTATATCTTTGGCACAGTATGATGAATCTTCATGAAATTTCCCTAAAGAAGTTTCACACGGTTATTGCTGAAAGTATATGCGGGGATAGCCTGCCGCCCCTCACAGCCCTGGGGAACAACAACCTGGGGCTTCTAATTAAATACATGTGGTGGCCTGTGATGCCCTGCCCCCCATGGCAAAGTGTAAAAAAAAGAAAGGGGCTCCCTATGGGAACCCTCCTACCCTGGGGACCACCACCCCCCAGGGCTATGTCCTGTTGGAGGGGAGCTATGCGGCCCTCCTCGTGGAGCCAATGATGGCTCTGGGGACCGCCATCCTTCAGGGCCGGCTCATGCTATGTCCTGGGGTGCCCATCCTAGTGGGTCTGTGAGTGGGCCTGAGAGAGGTCCCAAAAAGCCCAAAAAGGGCAAAAAAAAAAAAAAAAAAAGAGCAATAGCTCAGTGTGAAGGTCGGTAGACCTTCACATTGAGCAGTCAGGGTTAGACTCCAAGTGGGCTTGCTTCCCTTTTAAAAGAATATTACAAATTATTTTCATTTGAAAAAATACAGTTATTTTAAATTGAATACAAATACCTCAGTCTAAGTAGATCATACATCAAAACCTAAAAAAAACTATCTCTCTCCCTCTCCCTCTCACTCTTTTTCTCTCTCTTTCAGTCTTTTTCTCCAGCTGATACATGCACTAAAACCCTTATGCATCCACTGACAGACCCACTCAGACATTTACGCACCCACTCACAAACCCACCCAGACTCTCACACACCCACTCACACACTGACACACTAAAAGGCTGATGTACGCACTCTCCCACTCAGAGCCACTCTGACCACCAGATACACCCTCTCACACCTATTCTGACACCCACAGTGGCCGCGGAGAACTCCCACTGGGCAGAGCCAAAGGGCTGTGCACAGCATGGGGTTGGGTGATTAGAGGGGTTTGCCGCAGGGTCTGGCTGCAAGCCAGGTCTTGCAGGAAACCTCCGCTGTGCACAGGCGAAGGTTGTGCATCATGCAAGGTTGGGTGCTTATAGGGGGTTGCGGCGGTGGTTGGATTAACATATAGTAATGAAAATGAGTATATGCTGAAAAAACACAGAAATTCACAGAACAAAAACAAAGCTTACAGGGACGTTACAGTTAGGAAATAGAATTTTAAAAAACATAGAAATTCATTTAAAAAAAACAAAGGTTACCAGAACATTGTAGTTAGGCTCACATTTTAAACATATGTTACTTTAAGTAACTATAATCCGTGCCCTAAGGTAACTATAACTCGCACAGTCGCCAAACACTGCTAATTACCCCACAAATTAAAGCACTCATGACATGTTTGATAACATCATTGATAAAGTCACTGTAACACCTGCAGTAAAATTATTGATCACATACCTGTGCATGACGGGGGCGCGATTTATATTTACTTTAGGGCACAAATCATAGTCACTTGAGGTAACTCTAACTGGTTTAAAATGTGAGGCTAACTATAATGTCCATGTAACCTTTGTTTTTTAATTGTGTGTGTGTGTATATATATATATATATATATATATATATATATATATATTCACTTAAAAAACCCAAAGGTTACAGAGACGTTATAGCTATAGTTATAGTTACTATAGGGCACGAGTTATAGTTACTTGAGTTAACTATAAGAAGTAAATTTCTATGGTTTTGTATGTTTAAAATATGAGCCTATCTATAACATCCCTGTAAGCTTTGTTTTTTTAAGTGAATTTCTTTGTTTTTTTAAGTTCTATTTCCGAACTATAACCTTTGTTTTTTTCAGTGAATTTCTATGTTTTGTCTTAACGTCTAGTAATTTTCATTACTATAAGGTAATTTAACCGCCACTGCACGCTGGCCTTTGGCCATATGCAGTGGCAGTTGTCCACAGGGCCTGGCCTGTGGCCTGGCCCTGAGGCCAACCCCCTATAAGCACCCAAACTTGCCCTGTGCACAGCCTTCACCTGTGCCCAGCGGTGGTTGCCCACAAGTCCTGGCCTGCAGCCTGACCCTGCGGATAACACCCCTAACCACCCAACCCCATGCTGCGCATGGCCCTTTGGCGCAACAGGAGTTGGCTGCAGCATGTCTCTTTTGGGGTGAGAATAGGTGTGACAGGGTGTATCTGGGGGTGAGAGTGTCTGAGTGTGAGAGTGTGTACATCAGTGTTTTAGTGGGTGCATCAGTGTGTGCAGGTCTGTGAGTGGGTGCATGAGAATTTCAGTGGGACTGTGAATGGATTTGTGAGAGTCTGAGTGGGTCTGTGAGAGGTGCATTAGTGTCTGAGTGGGTCTGTGAGTGGGTGTGTGAGGGTCTGATTGGGGCTGTGGGTGCGCTGGGGTCTGCATGGGTCTGTGAGTGGGTGCATGAGTGTCTGAGTGGGTATGCAAGTTGGTGCGTAAGGCTCTGAGTGGGTGTGTGAGTGGGAGAAAGAGAGTGAAAAGAGAAATTGAGTGAGAGAGAGAGAAACAGAATGAGAGGGATCATGATAGAGAGTTTTTTAGGGGAAACACCTGGAACAACGAGTCTTAAACCACAAAGTCGTGAGGATTCGCAGCGAATAGCGGCAAACATTTTTCAAACAAACGCTTTTTAGCTCTGGGCGGAGGGTCCCTCTGGGACCCCAGCACCAGAGCTAAGGGGTCAGGGTGACTCTACCCTGTGCCCTTGTTTTAAAAAAAACTTTTTTAGTGGGGCTCGGCAGAAGCCAAGTCCCAAGATGGCTGCCAACACTTCCTGGTTTAAAGTGTTGACAGCCAATCAAAGCTGTGCATTTCCCTGCACGAGCTTGTCTTTCTTCACAAAGTTGTCACAGCCAGAGATAGACACATTTGTTTTCCCTTTAATATCTCCTAAACTATTGAATGGATTTAAAATACAAAAAGAGAAGGTGGAAGATGCCACAACGCTCGCACATCAACATAGGTTTTAGAGCAGTGTCCAGAAACAGCAGTCTTTAAGCACAATTAATAATGGAAATACGGTGGGTGCCAAACTGGACGGGCACCTACCACCTCAGGTGTCCAAAACCGCTGACTGGCGAACGGTCAGTGGTTACACAAACTATGTGAACAAAAGGCAAGGGCACACCAAAGCAAAATATGTGTGGTTGATCCAAGTGGTCATTCAATCAAAGTCAAAGTCCAAAGAACAAGTGAAACTGTATATTTATTGGCGGATGAAAAGGTGTGGTCAATATTCAGGTCAAAGACCACATGTGTCACAAACAATCCAAACAACAGCCAGCAGCCGACACGTGTTTTGTCTCCTAGACTTTGTCAAGGCTTCAGAAATGCAAGGATGTGAAGTAGAGGTGTATAAAAGGAGTTCCATGAAAGGCGTGTCTGATTTTCAGTCTCCAAGAAAATCAATGACATCCAGAAAATGGAGGTAATGGCAGGCCATGATAAGCCCGAAACTGAAAATGAAGCCGTGCCCCTTACTGAATGGATTTACACCAAATAAGTTAAAGTTTAATATACGTACCGAAAGCTAGCTTTCTGCCAAACATGGTGTTTTTGCTTCCAGTGGTTTGGGCTGTAGCAATGTGCAAAGGTACTATGGGAATTAACATGGGAAACACAACTTTTTTAACCCCGCTTTTTCTCGGCCCCCGCTTGCCGGATCACCCCAAACTTTTTGTGCACAACAAGGCTCATCAGGGAACTTTAAAAAAAAACTTTTGTGGAGATTCAGCAAACTGTACCAAAGATTTAGGTATAGATATGGGCAAGTCAAAAAATGCTTTTTCCATGGAAACATGGTCCTAACTAAAACCACCTATTGACGACTGCCACTAGTGTGGTGAATCCATTTCATTTTCCCCTTGGGACGCAGGAGTCAGCTTAGCCTTGCAGTCCTGGGGCCCCGTCATCTAAAGACCTTTTACCTACTTAGCATGCTCTTTTTTATTTCCTTTATTTAGTAAGAAATGTTTTCATTTTCAATTTCAGTGCCATTCTGAGAAGGTGTCTTCATTGGCCTTACCATCAGTGATACACATGGTACACAAGTATTGTCATCATGTCCCTTTCCCACTTACGTGTGATAGGAACATCATGTACACTTGTTAGGAATTGTTAATGCAATTGCTGACAACAAGTCTGCCACATTATCAGTTGTTTAGGAACATACCTGCATCAGGGATCCTACATGATCTGTATAAATACACCTCACAATGACAAGGTCATTAAAGGGGTTCCTTCAGATGCCATCTAGGCTGCATGTAACCTTGCTGCAGAACTCAGCCTTTGTGTCAACTCAGAGTCTGACCTACAGACCTCATTCCAAGGTAACAAGGGTTGGGGGGGCGTTTCTCATGAACATGGTACTGGCAGATTAGCTTTATCATACCTAGTGCTCTTTTGGCTAGAAAGTTGGTTTTGTTGGTTAGGAATTTTACATCTCATGTTTATTGTAAGATGGTGGGGGGTTTTATATTCACAACTCTCATCTTCACTATTCTGCTTCTATTGCTGTTCATTGTCCTAATCATTGCTGAGCAAGCATCATATTGTAGATTGCAGTTTTTTCAATAAATCTATTGAAAACTCTCCTGCATCGCCTTCATTGCCTTTGTGAGTGTGAGACTTATTGCTAACCAGAGAAAAGGGTAACTTCCGTTCCACCATAACTTCCCTGAGAGGTCTAATCTAGAATCCATGTGTAAGGCTGCCAGAAATCACCATTTCTGTCTGAGTTTTGGTGAGATACTGCTTGTGAGCCAGAAGGATTGGTTGACAGTTTTGACTTGTTGTAGGAGTGACTCAGTCACTTATAAACAAAAGTGCTATCTCCCCTAAACCATCAGTCTCACTAAGGATCAAGAGTCCAACTACGACACCAGGGGCCTCATTCTGACCCTGGCGGTCTATGACCGCCAGGGTGGAGGCCGGCTGAAGCACCGCCAACAGGCTGGCGGTGCTTCATTTTGTATTCCGACCACGGCTGTGAAGCCGCGGTCGCCCAGCCGGGTCTGGCGGTTTTCTGCCGGATTTCCACCGGCTGGGGGAATCCTCCATGGCGGCGCTGCTTGCAGCGCCGCCTTGGGGATTCCGACCCCCTTCCCGCCATCCTGTTCCTGGCGGTGTTTACCGCCAGGAACAGGATGGCGGGAACGGGTGTCGTGGGGCCCCTGGGAGACCCTGCACTGCCCATGCCACTGGCATGGGCAGTGCAGGGGCCCCCTAACAGGGCCCCATAAAGATTTTCACTGTCTGCATTGCAGACAGTGAAAATCGCGACGGGTGCAACTGCACCCGTCGCACCCCTGCAACTCCGCCGGCTCCATTCGGAGCCGGCTTCATTGTTGCAGGGCCTTTCCCGCTTGGCCGGCAGGCGCTCCTTTGGCGGGTGCCCGCCGGCCCAGCGGGAAAGCCAGAATGGCCTCCGCAGTCTTTTGACCGCAGAGCGGCCAAATGGCGGTTTCCACTTGGCGGGCGAATGTCGGAATGAGGGCCCAGGTCTTATTTATATATTACCTAATGGCGGTCGCCACTAGGTAGTTATAGTTAGGTCCATTCTTACCATAGATGGAACATTTTTTGTTTTGCCAAGAATTTTGGCACCATTTCATGGGCCGTCACAAAATTTTCAAAAATTATACTTGGGTCAGTTCAGCTGCTTTCTTGACGGTATTGTGGAGATACATCAAACGAGGGCTGAAAAAAAGTTGCTTCGCTAAACACTTTTACCCTATCCTATGTCAATGAAATTTTTGCAAAATTCTGAACATGACTACATCCCAAAATGCTGAACGGAATTAAATTAACACTTACACTAGGTAGTTATATTTAGGATCTAGTTTCTATAGAAAAAGCATTTTTTTACTTTCCTATATCTTTGACACCAGTTGACAAATCTTCACAAAATGTTCCCAAACAATGTGATGCCCACATGAGCTGCTGTCTGGAAAGTTTCGGGGTGATCCATGAAGCAGGGGCTGAGAAAAAGGATATCCAAAAATGCTTTTTGCCCATGCATTTTTCCAAGGAGATTTTGAACAGCGTTAGCGCCCGAACCAGTGGACGTAATTACACCAAATTTGGCAGAAAGGTAGCTCTTGGTCCAGAAAGCAAACATTTTGCTATTTGGTGTAATTCTGTTCAGTAGTTTTTGAGAAATTAAAGAAAAAACAAATTTCTATATATAGGGATGCAATAGCTCCGCGACCCCTCCTGATCTCGTGCTGATATCTGATTTCCTGCCAACACTTCAACAAGAAAGCATTAGCAGCTATGTTGGGACTCAGCTTCAGCCAAGTCCCAGAAAAAAAGATTTAAAAAACAAAAGGGGACAGAATAGGGACACCCAAACCCCCCCAGAGCAAAAAAAGCATTAAAAAAATATATATTTTGGTGGCAGGTCTGTGTATCCACCAAAAATTCAGCACCCAGGCATCTGGCCCCCCGCAGCCCTGGGGACCTCCACTTACCAGGGGCTTTAAAGTAAATGTAATGCAGGGGGACAGCCTGCCCCCCACAGCCCTGGTGACCACACCTCCCTGGGGCATCTCAGTAAATACAATGCAGAGAACAGCATGCCCCCCCCCCCAGCCCAGGGGACCACTACCTCCCCTGGGCTTTAAATTAAATATAATGTGGGGCCACCTGGCCCCCCTGCAGCCCTAGGAACCACCACCTTCCCGGGTCACATGTTTGAAATCAATGCGGTGGTGGCTGACTAGCCCCCCCTGCTTCCTCAGGTACTGCTACCTCCCTGGGGCTAATTTTACAACAGATTGGGGGTCCGTAGTGGACCCCCGGGCCTTGGGATCACCACCTCCCCGGCGCTGTTTATGTTGGAGGGGGACCGCACGCCCCCATTGAGGAGCCACAGATGGCCCTGGGGATCGTCACTCCCCAGGGCCGGCTCCTGCTATGTTCCGGGGTGCCCAACCCGTGAGATTCAGGCATGGAAACAGAGGAAACTTTGTTCTAACAGAGAGGGAGGTGCTTTAGACAAGATTGGTCTTGGGGAGGGGGGCTGTATCCCCTTTCCCAAAATAAGAAATAATAATTAGGCTGGACCCAGGGGGCCGTGGTCCCTGGGGCCTAGATAGGCCCTGGGGAGGGGGCCTGCATGGTCCCCCTCACCCAAAAAAGAAATAGTAATTAGGCCAAGCCCCTGCAGATGGGGTCCCCGGGGGCGAGAGCGGCCCTGGGGCTGTGGCCCCTCCCCACCAAAAAACATGAATAATAATGCTGAGCCCTGGGGATGGGGTCCCTGGGGCCGAGATCAGCCTGGGAAAGGGGCCACACAGCCCCCCTCCCCAAAAAAAGAATTAAATATTTAGGTTGGGCACCAAGTGATGGGGTTTCCTGGGGCCAAGATCAGGCTGAGGAGGAGGGCCATTCTCAGTGGGTGCATGAGGCTCTGTGTGGGTTTGTGAGTGGATGTGTAAATGTCTGAGTGGGTCAGTGAGTGGGTGCGTCAGTGTCTGAGTGTGTCTGTGAGTGAGAGCGTAATTGTCTGAGAGGGTCTTTAACTGGGTGCATGAGGCTCTGAGTAGTCTGTGAGTGGGTATATTAGTGTCTCAGTGGGTCTGTGTGTGGGTGCATCAGTGCCTCACTGGGTCTGTGAGTGGGTGCCTCAGTGTCTGAGTAGGTCTATGAATGGGTGCATGAGGGTCTGATAGGGTCAGTGAGTGGGTGTCTCAGTGTCTGAATGTGTCTTAGAGTGGATGTGTGCGGGTTTCAGTGGGTCAGTGAGTGGGTGTGTGAGGCTCTGAGTGGTCTGTGAGTGGGTGTATGAGTGTCTCAGTGGGTCTGTGTGTGTGGGTGCTTCAGTTTCTCACTGGGTTTGTGGGTGGGTACATCAGTGTCTGAGTGGATCTGTAAGGGGTGCATCAGTGTCTGAGTGGGTCTGTGAGTGGGTGTATGAGGGTAGGAGTGGATGCGTAAGTGTCTGAGTGGGTGTGTGAGTGGTCGCATGAGTCTCTAAATGCATATATAAGTGGATGAATTAGTGTATGATTGAGTCTGTGGTTTTTCATAATTGTGAATATTTTGTGAATAATTCACAAAAATTCATGAATTTACACGAATATCGTGCATGGTGACGCAAAAGTATTTTAAGCCAATAAGTTGCCCCTAAAACACACCTATATCACACGCCTGGGGTCAGGGAACTTCCACCTTGACCCCTTATGCCACTTTCAATTAGAATTTTGACCCCTGGGCTCCGGGAAACAAAATGGCATCCACAACTTTCTAGTTAGGTTGCAGTCAGCCAGTTACAGCACTTCTTTTTGCAAATAATCACGAATTATTTGCGAGCCCCGATATACAAATTTGGATTTCCTTTAATATATAAAAAATTACTGAAGACATTTACATCAAATAAGGGAAAACGTAATCCGCACACCGATAGTAGCTTTCTACCAAATTTGGTATACTTTCTTCTAGTGGTCCGGGCTGCAGTCGTGTCTAAAGATCCTATGGGAATTAACATCGGAAACGCAACTTTTTTTTAGCCCCCCCCCTTTTTTTCGTCCCCAACCCTGCTTGATGAGTAACCCCCCCAAACCTTCCATGTGCAACAAGAATCACCGGGCATTTTTGGTAACATTTTGTGAAGGTTCATCAAACGGTGCCAAAGATGTATAAAAGTAAAAAAATGATTTTTCCATGGAAACTAGGTCCTAACTATAACTATTGATGGCGGCCAGTAGGTAATGTATATGTGTATGTGTATATCTTTGTCACAGTTAGTAAGTCCTTCCACTCTGTTACCCTTTATACTAAAAAGTCACAACATCCATTAAGAGGCATTATGGGACATGTAGTATATTCAACCAAAGTCAACATAAATTAAAACACAAAACATATGAAAAAATATATATATCAAAATATGAAAAATATATATTCAAATATCTTTCTAGAATGGTCAGATTTATTAAATATGTCAACTACATACAATTCAAGATTGTGTATTTCTTCAGTCCTATCATGTGAATAACCTTCTATAATAGTCTGTATTTCCCAATTTATCTATTCTGGCAATCATAATTTTCTAGATATAGTATCCACCATGAATATACAAATAAAGGTATAGTACCCAAATTTTTTAGCAACTCACTCCAATCTCCCAAATTAACAAATCCAATGTAGCACGACCATAAATTGAATATTGCACATCATTTCAGCAAAAAGGCTACATTTAAATCGAAATCCAATTTATAAATGTACATAAAGCTCCTCGTCATTATTCAAACCTAGGGGGCCTGGGTTCTTAGCTGAATAGCATATCTAGCCTCTAACTGTCACAATGTTTTTAATTCTATCCCCACCTCTCTCATGCTCTGGAATATGATCTATCCCATAATATCTCTATGTTCTCCAACTATTCATTTCATTTGTTCTCAGATGTCTAGCCACTGCATAAGTCAAATCATTGTGCATTATTTCTCTTATGTGTTCCAAAATTCTCTTTTTAAGCATACAAATAGTACTACCAATGTATTTTAAACCACAATGGCATTCAATCACATAAACTGTGTACTTGGTATCACAAGTTATCCTATGCTTAATGTGAATTTCAGTATTACTATGCGTCAAAAATGCCTTTGTGGATCTTCCAATTTTACAAGCCTTGCAACTATTGCATTTTATAAATCTTTTTTGCTGTTCACCTAGCCAATTATTCCCAGATTTTTGTGAAAAAAGACTCTTCAAGATGTCCCGAATGGAAGGTGCCTTATGAATTTTTATTAAAGGTTTGAATCCTACTTTAGGGCCTAAATTCCAGATCTTTGGAGATCACATTCCAATGTTTACGAAATATATTTTTGATTTTCCCACTTTCTTTACTGTAATTCATTATCATCCTCAAATGATCCTCTTAATCTGTCTTTTCTTTTTTGGATGTTCTTGGGAACAACATATCATTACGATTAATGATACTCATTTTCTGCAAATTCTTATTCAGGATACCTTGTCCATTACCTTAAATTTTGAATCTTTGAATTATGTCTTTAAATTTAATTTGTACTTCTTCATCATTTGAGCAATTTCTCTGCATTCTTATTAGTTCTCTATATGGTATACTTTTCAACAATGACTTAGAATGAAAGCTTTCTCCATGTAATATACTGTTTGTTGACATTTCTTTACGATATTATGTTGTTTCTATTCTACCATCTTGGATATAAATTGTCAAGTCCAAATAATTGATTGAGTTTTGACTTGTTTCACATGTAAATTGTAATCAAACATTGTTAGAATTTAGAAGTGGAAAGTATGTAATAAATTATTTCCATGATCCATGCCAAATAATAAATAAATCATCAATGAATCTCACCTGAGGGATCAGTCTACCCTCCAGGACATGCACAAGCTGATGAGTGTGCCATTTTGAACGACCATATTGGAATTGACATATATATAAATGTATATATATATATATATCAATCCACTACATTAATCCAGCCGGGCGAAGCGTTATGTCGCGCCACAGACGTTAATAATGAGTCTCCGTCACATTACGTAGTTGAAGTGAAGGTTTAATGGGCAAAGCAAATCCCCCGCATTTCGGAAACGAAGTTTCCTTGCTCACGGGTAATTGACCCTTTGACTTTTTCATACGAAGGGGGTCACAACCCCGTCTCTGTCTGCCGTGCTGCTGGCGAAGGGCACAGCGATGCAATTTCTTCTTTCTTTTTTGATATATATATATATATATATATTTAGGTCTGCTTTTCCATAGACTGAGCATTTTTCGGTTTACTAATAACTTTGGCCCAGCTTGATGAATCCGCACAAAAATTGGAAAATTTTGGGGTGATCTGTCAAGGAGTGGGGAGGGGCTGAGAAAAAAGGGGGGGTCGGAAAATGTAATATCTCCATGCATTTTCCATAGACATCTTTAGATATGGCTACAGCAAAAACTTCTGAACGGAATTACAACAAATTCAGTAGGAAGCTAGATCTTGGTCTGGAGATTGTGTTTGTTGTGATTTGGTGTATGTTCATTCAGTAGTTTTTGACAAATTACGGGTCATAAATAATTGTATATTTAGACATTTGGGCTCACAAGAGTCCCGCGGGGGTCCTACTGGAGCGCAAATTTTAAAATAAAGCCCTGTGATTGGTTGAGAGGCTGGTTTTTCCTGTGAGCCTTTACATTCTTGTGGGAACCTTACTATGCATATATTTTATCCCTAGGAGATATTTGAGTGGCATTCCTAGAGTAAAACACTGTGTTCACTGTTAGGAAAGGTGTGTCTAGAGGAATGTGTTAGTTTATAAACTGTTATGGAACCTCGTTTGATTGGATGTTTTATTTTATTTGTGAAAAAATGCACTAGCTGATGTTCTTGAATTTTTCAAGAGAAGGGAATATGAAGATAATGTTAATGTACATATTACTATGTGATTAGGGGTGAAAAGAGTAAATACACTTTAGAATAGTTAGTGATGTATCACTGTTATCAATTATTGATCATTATGTAGTTTTTACATTTTTTGTTTTTCTTGTTTTCTTAGGTACAAAATGGAAAACAGAAGTTTTGAAAAACAGAAGTATCATGTCACAAAATATATGGAGGAGCAAAACAAAAATTGTTCACTTTGGAAGAAAGAGGGAACAGTAACTTTGTGGAAAGATGGGAAAACTATAATTGCACAACTGATGTTATTATTACTGCCTACGGTGACATTTATACCCCTGAAGAAGCTTGTTCTGAGTAGCTGTACTTGTTTTTGAAGGCAAAAATTACATTCTTACTTAATCAGGAAAAAAGTGCTTTATTTAGAAGAGGAGGGTTGTTATCCCATTGCGCAGGTGTAGACTCCTGTAAAACACACTAGTTGTTTCTAATAAAAGGGGTACATACTACAAACAACATACATAATTAAAGTATAAGGTAGCTTTTTCAAATAGCAATTTGAACAGCTGTATTTTTCTGTGTTTTGTAACATTTCTAACTTTTTTGTCTTTTTTCAAAAAAGAATAGAACAAAATCAAGAAACTGGGGCAAAAAAAATCAACAATTTATTTAAAAAGTTACTTCTAATTTCAGACTGAACTCCTTTTTGCAAGGTTTATTTTAGTTTAAGTTATTCTTTTTTCACCTAGCCAGCCAGAAAATGTCTATTAAATCAGATAGTGTTTGGCAGGCCAAGGTGGCTGAAACAAAGGAAAAGAAGATCTACATACATGAAAAGCCAGTAGGCAAATTAAGCAAGGGGGGAGGAGGTGTTGGTGCCTGAGGGAGGACAAATGTTGTAGATTAGTTGTTTGTTTTTGTTGTTGTTGTTTTCGTAGTTTGTTTGAGTAATTGTTGTTGTTTGTAATGTTGTTAAAAGTCTATTGCTGTAAAAAGTTAAAGTTACTACTGATTTCTTTATTTTTAAAGATTGTAATAATATTACAGTCTTACAAGGTTGACTTAAAGTGGCAGTTCCATCTTCAAGAACTGTAATTGTCTGCTTGATACATATGTCCCTACGCAGTACTATAGAGCATCCCCATAGTATACTACATAGTCTAATTTGCACAAACATTATCCAAGAGACGCATCACAGCAGAGAGGCTAGTGTCTACACTATACCAGGGGTAGCAGGGGTCTTCAAACTGGGAGGCGGGCCCCCCTATGGGGGCCTCAAGTGATCCCAGGTGAGATGCCAGAGTCTGCCCAAAAGAAGCATTATACAGATATCATGCAGAAACATGTTATTGCCTTTTTAAAAAGGTAAGAGTACTTAACTGCAATGTTTAAATACGTCTAGACATATTTAAACATTGCCATCATCATAAAATAATTGTGAAAAAGTCTGGGGGGGGGCATTTTCATTTTTATTTTTTGACTCAAGGGGTGTAACATTAAAAAGTTTAAAGCCCACTGCATTATACTATGCAGAGTTATCATGCAAGAGACTTGTCTCAAGATCAGGGCAGTTTCACTCCACAGCCTACTATGCATACCTGTCACCATGAGAAGAGGTCTGAGTAGAGAGATACATTTCTCTCAAATCCTAGTCGAGACACCTCTTATCCTGGTAAGATGTGTTAGCAGGGAGACAACATCCTTCCCAGACAGCACTACATATCACTGTTGTTTTAAGGAGAGGTATGAAGACAGGTGCCACTGTTTCACTACACTATACTGTATTTCCAAGTTGTCATGGAGATAGGTGCTAGTGCAGAAGACAAGGTTTCCCTATATACTACTGTAGAAATATGTCAGGATGGAAAGTGCTGTGAGTGGACAGGGAAATCCATTCCTATACTCTAATAATATGGTTATTTCTTAGGGATCAGTGGACAGGGAAATCAATTCCTACACACTAATAATATGGTTATTTTCTTATGAGAGCTCTCAGTGGGGAGGCCAGTACTTGTCATACTTAGGATGGAATAGTGAGGTCTAACGTGAGTTGAGTACCATCTCCATACTACTATGCATACTATTGAGCCTAGGAAAGGTGTGACTGTAGAGGCAGTGTCTCTTTACACCCTTCTCTACACACAAGTTATTTTTAAGCAAGATTGTGAAAGGTAAGTATTGTAGTGAAGGAAAATGTAAATTCTTCCTCTAAAGTACTTTTACGATCTTGTGAGAGTCTCTTAGGTTCATATAAAAAATGGGGTAGCGAAAATATGGTGCATATAAATTACACCTA
Source organism: Pleurodeles waltl (assembly GCF_031143425.1). Classification (NCBI taxonomy): domain Eukaryota; kingdom Metazoa; phylum Chordata; class Amphibia; order Caudata; family Salamandridae; genus Pleurodeles; species Pleurodeles waltl. Next base: position 168,287,722 of record NC_090439.1, on the reverse strand, counting down.
AGACAAAAGGATATGTTCATTGAAAAGCAAATTCCATTATAAAAGTATGTTGTCGCAAGAAGCTCACAAGCATAAAGCAGCAATCATTGCCTCCTCTAAGTGGACACAGAGTACTGTGTCCCTGGCTCTCCGGTGAGGCCAGCAAGAGTCAACCACGCTATCTATGAGAGCATCATGGCTCTTGTGAGTATCTCGCAAGAGTTATGCGGAGGATAACAAAAAGGGATGCATAGTACAAACAACATACATAATGAAAGTATAGGATAGCTCTGAAAAAGGTCTTTTTCATTAACATTTCCAATAACTGTATTAATTGTGTTTTTCAATATTTTTTACGTTTTTGTATTTTTTAAAAAAAGGGATAGGACAAAAACAAGAAAATATGAGAAAAAAACAGCTTCGAAACAAAGAGGAGAAAAATGTACATTTTTTTTTTTTTAAACTGCCGTCTAGGTGGGCATTTATGAGCCTCGACCAACCTGCCCTGTGCTCCCCTGCTTGTCCCAGAAGAAAAAAATAATGTATGAACAGCAAAACTGGGCATCGTTCAGAAGGGTGTGTGTGGCCAACAGCGCATGGAGTTAGAGGACTCCCTGAGTGCTCTGTCAGACCAGCCCCCATCCAGCATCATCCTGCCACCCCTATTTGTAAATTACAAATGCCCAAATACCGATCCCCCAGACATCTGGGTGCGACTCATGAACCTGACGGGTGCAACTGTGCACATTTCAGGGCCATGGTCACACCTGGGCCTGCAGCAGAAAGGCGGTGAACAAGGCAGACATCTAAGACCTTGGACAGGCCACCTGGCGGTGGGCCCCCCATTCTGCAGAGAGCAGAGGACTGATGCCTTGGGAAGGCGATGAGGTGGAGAGGGGTGGCCCGACAGATCTCTCCCTCCAGCAACACCCGGAGATGCTACAGCCCCTGCTAAGGGCCACGCACTGAAGAGCTGCGTCGGCCAACCTGACATAAGGGGGCAGTGCAACAAACATCATGACCTGCGTGCCCACTGATGTAAGGCATGTGTTGCAGGCAAAGCAGGCCCCTCATCGCTGCTGATGCACTGGCTGCGACTTCCCCAGGGGTCTCTATTTGTTAAAAATCTAATGCCTTGAGGCCTGGTATCTCCTTCCACCCACTAGACAGAACAGAAGAGCTTCTGCTGGCAGCGGACCAACGAGCCACAATCAGTGGTAGGAATCCTGCCGCTGGAACCTTGGCAGGCCGGCCATGCTCACGGACCTCAGCCGGTGGTGGAGGAGACTGCGAATAAAAAGAACACAGGATCCGATCCACTCTGTCTGCACACCACCTTGGGTGACTTCCTGGCAGGTGGGCCCACGAGCCACGTCAGCAGTTGGGTGCCCACTGCCCTTCCAGGTATTGTTGGACCCACACTGGGACCTGGGGAAGAGTGGCACTTCTTGTGAATGAGGATTGCGACTTAGGAGAGGCTGCTATTGCTGCACTGTGTTTTGCTGCCAGGCCTTCATAGCTGTTCCTGATCTCTTGGCGCATTGCGATGAAGTGCCTAGTGAAGCAAAACTCCAAACATAATTGCACAGTAACATACAACAGAGGTGAATCACTTATGTAAGGACCCACATGGCCAGAGATTGGGGCGCATTCTACCTATCAGCTGCATGAGAACCTCTCCCCATTGCCCAGATCTTGCTCCATATGCGATAGCTCTCCTACTTGAGACATCAACCTTCAGATTCTTGAAACTCTTACGATTCACTGCCCTACTTCACCTGAACATCCCCTGCCCCACAGTCACTTGTAGGCAGTCGGATGAACATTCACTGGCCCCCTTTATGGTGTCTATGATCTCCCACCACCCTCCTTTGGCACTGGGAGCACCTCTCCCCTCCCAAGAGTCATGAGGATCTCCCCGTAGCAACACTTATAGAAAACGTAATCCTGCTTCAGTACCTGATATGGGTAAGCATACCCACAAAAGACACCAGAATATGAGGGGGATGGAAAGACCAGAAGAAGCTGACATCTGGTCAGAGGGCAATGAGCACACCGTACCCTGGAGCCCTACATCGACGCCTACATTGAAAGACATCCTACAAGGCATCAATCACTGCCTCTCGTGAGGCACTCAAGACTAAAATTGATAACCCTTGGCACAGATCTCAGCCTTTTACGGGACAACCATAGATGTCTAGCTGAAAGAGTAACAGCCACAGAAAGAGACATTGCAGAAGTATCCCCCACTCTGCACATGGTAACAGGGCAGCTCAACACCATGGAGTCACGACTAAAGCTTCTGGGAGCCAGAGTGGAAAACACAGAGAATCAAAGGTGCTGCAATAATATCTGCGTAGTTGGGCTCCCTCAAAGGATCAAGGGCACTGATATGGTGGCAATCCCAGAAAGATGGCTTCAAACAGAGGTGACTTCTTAAGGCCTAGCCTCTTTTTTGCACTGGAATGCACCCACAGGGTGCCCACGAGACCATGACCTCTAGGGGTCCCTCCACGCCCCAGAGTGGTGTGACTACTTCATTACAAAGACTGAGATCACATCCTGAAACAAGCACCACAACTAGGAACATTTACTGTGGATAACAGTAAAGTGATGATGTTTCCTGACTTTTCCAGCAAGGTTCAGCAACAACAGGCATCATTCCTAGAAGCGAAAATGAAATTACAGAAGATGGGAATCTTGTACATGATGCAATGGCCTTCCTGCCTGTGAGTGTCACTCCTGCTAAGTTCTTCTCATCTCCGGTGGACAATTGGTACTGAATAGACCAACAGCCACGGGGCGGATGCAGTGGGGAATCTGGGCTGAAACCAGAGAGTTGCAAACCGTGCTATTGCTGGCACACCACCCCAAACATTACAATAGCTCCATTGCTCAATAAGAAACAACAGGAGAGAAAAAGAGACTTTGAGGCAGTGGCGTCGCTAAGTTGCTCTGACTCTGGCCAGTCATCCTCACTCCAGGAGAAGGATGAGAGGGGCTCAGACTAGGACCACAACTCCTCCACAACGGAAACACACAGCATAATACCGCCAGAGGTGACCCCCTAGAACTGCTGACAATCTGATCTAGCATACATAGACCATACACTAGCCTAGCAGGTGGCGGAGGTGTCTAGTATAACATATTACTACTTTGTTCATTGCATGCTGATCAAGTTGCAGGGTTGAACATTATTATGATGGGATGATTATATTGTCTTCTTTAGTCAGGTGGATGCATGGATAGCTGGACACAGGGACTGGCTGTATAGCACCTCCCAGAACTCATTTAGAGCGATTAAGTTACAGTAATGGTTGGGTGGGAGAGGATTTATTTCTTGTCCTGGGGATGGGGCATTGGGAAATGTTCTTTGTAATGTTTGCATTATTAGTACCACTGGATTTCCAGAGTCTGAAACAGCACATACCATTAGTATACAGATGTCCCTATGCAGCTCCTAGGACACAAGAAATCTTACCACTAGGTGATCATCATCCAGACATCTCATCATCGTAGCAGCCAAGGCAACCTATAACTTAGGGCCATATTAATACTTTTTGACGCAAAACTGCGCTAACGCAGTTTTGCGTCAAAAAAATTAGCGCCCGCTAACGCCATTCTGAAGCGCCATGCGGCTGCCGTATTTAATCAATGACGTTAGCCGGCGTTAGCCGCCGGCGCTGCCTGGTGTGCGTGGAAAAAAACGACGTACACCAGGCAGCACCGGCGTAGGGGGATATGGGGCTTGGGCGTTAAGAAATGGGGCAACTCAGGTTGAGGCAATTTTTTCGCCTCAACCCGATTTGCGCCATTTTTTTCGACTCCCAACCCCCATAGAAATGACTCCTGTCTTAGCAAAGACAGGAGTCATGCCCCCTTGCCCAATGGCCATGCCCAGGGGACTCTTGTCCCCTGGGCATGGTCATTTGGCATAGTGGCATGTAGGGGGGCACAAATCAGGCCCCCCTATGCCACAATTTTTTTTTTTTTAAAACACTTACCTGAACTTACCTTAATGTCCCTGGGATGGGTCCCTCCAGCCTTGGGTGTCCTCCTGGGGTGGGCAAGGGTGACAGGGGGTGTCCCTGGGGGCATGGGAGGGCACCTCTGGGCTTCTTCAGAGCCCACAGGTCCCTTAACGCCTGCCTTTTGCAGGCGCTAAAAAACGGCGCAAAAGCGGGCGTACGTCATTTTTTTTGACCCGCCCACTCCAGGGCGTGAATTTTGCCCGGGAGTATAAATCCGACGCACATGCCTCGGAGTCGATTTTTTAGACGTGAACGCCTACCTTGCATCTCATTACCGCAAAGTAGGTGTCCACGCCAAAAAATGACGCAAACTCCATGGACTTTGGCGCTAGACGCGTCTAACGCCAAAGTATAAATATGGAGTTAGTTTTGTGACGGAATTGCGTAAAAAAAAACGACGCAATTCCGGCGCAAACGGAGTATAAATATGCCCCTTAATATCCTGGAATGTAAGGGGAATACACATTATGGACCTCATAACAAGTGTGGCAGTCCAAGGACAGCCATACTCGTGGTGATGGTTGGACCGCCACACTCCAGATGGTCCAACTGCCACATTACAACCCTGGTGGGTGTACCCCCCAGGGAACCACCGTCCCCATCAGGATCATGGTTCCCGACAGGCTGAGGGTGGTCTGAGTTGTACTCAACAACAGCAGCGCTGAACTCACTACCACCTGGCTGATTACAACTCAGCTTTCTGCCAGCCTTTCCCTCGTGGGGATCCCACCAGGGAAAGGCTGGCAGAAAGCCAGTGATGGGGGCACAGGGGGCCCCTGCAATGCGCATAGGTATGGTGCAGGCAGTGCACATGCCGATGGTGCTGGTGTGCTATGATTTTGGCCTCAGCTCCCATTAAAGGAGCCAAAACCAATATCGTAGCACTATTCCAGTCAACCTGGCGGTAACATTCTAGTACACTTGGGGGAGACGCTACCAATATGACGGTGGCATTACCCCGCAAGTCTGGCTGTCGGCTTGTTCGACCATCAAACTTGTAATCAAGCACCTATGTCTAAAAGATATAAGGTATTTGTGGCAGGCGGAACGGTATAAACACGACTGAGAGCGGTTATAGTGGTAAAGTAAGTGATTTATTTGTGAGGTTTTCTTTTCCTTGTCTTTTAGGCACAAAGATACAGTATTATTAGGGTTTCAGGGTGGTATCTTCTAGTCTTCTAATTGGGCCTTTCTCCTTCTTCTTTGTCTTTTAGGTCGATGGGTCCTAGGTCTCCCGTACGGCTCCAGTGGATTACCGGGAAAAGAAGGAGAACGCCAAGGTAAGTAGTGAATTACGTCTGGGTTTGTGTTTTACAACAAAAAGGGGGAAAAGGGGAAGGTCAGGGGGTGTGACGGTAGCGTGGTGGGACACCCGTGTACAGTATACACACTAAAGTGCACGTGATAGATGACCTCCTGTGCCCAGTTACGCACTATTCAGCTGCCTTTTCCACCCCCCCTTTTACTCCTCCCCAGTTCCTTTCCCCAGTGCCTTTTTAGATTGCACACTCTCTCTTGTTCCCCACAGGGACCGTACCTTTGTAAGCCACGACCCTCCTGGGTCGTGGCTGGCTCCTGGGTTTTGTGCCTCCGGCGCTCCTCCGTGAGCACTCTCCTTCTCCTCGCGCCCGTCTTCTGTTAGGGTCTCCTCTGTACCGACACGCTCCTCCGTGGTCGCTGGCTCCCTCGTGCTTTCTCCTGTCGCTCCTCTCTCCCCGTCTCCGCGCACCGCCTCCTCCTTGAGCTCCCCAGCCCGGAAGTCCTTCGGCGTTTCCCTGGAAACAGGGAAACGCCGCGCCCGTTCCAAGAGCGTTCCCACGGAAACGTGGGAACGCGAAAGTGACGTGTCGGGTTTGCCCGACACGTCAGTGACTGCCGCTGTTGGGGACGTGATCGGGTCGACCCGATCACAGTATTCTCCTAATTAGTTCATCGGGAAATACATGTTGCTCTTCTCCAAAAGACACACCTAATGGCCAAAGAAGGAGTGGCACTCCAACACCGATGGAGAGGGCATTTCTGTTGTACTACATTTTCTGCCTTTGCCTTGGGGGATATTGATTTGGGTCAGAGGAACTTTCATTCTAACATATAAATTCTGTGATTGATCCAGAGGGCCATTTTGTAGCTGTCAATGGAAGAGACATCAATTTAGTGAACATTTACAGTCCAAACAACATTCTTAACCAGGATATCTGCACAATTCTCACCATTTCTGACCCAACATGCTGTCGTCAGAGGGGACTTCAATTGTGTAGTTGACCCCATGCTTGATGGATTCCAATCTCTCTTATAGGACTCCCCACACACCACTCCACCTGAGCATTCACAGAATGGCAAAAGAAGTGGAACTTTATAGATTCCTGGTACTATGGAAACCCTAGGTCTTGAATATTCCTCCATTTTCCCCTTGCACGACCTACATGTACGGCTCAATTCCTATTTACAGCAGATACGTACTTCATGGTCCATAACTTAGAATACCTTACCTGCACCATATCCAATCATAACCCGGTTCTTTTGAAGCTGGGATGGAATGCACCATCCCCCAGGATTCCTACCAGGTGACTTAAATCTTAGTCCCTAGATGACCCACAATTCCTGGAAGCCATTCGAGATGGAATACAAAACTTTTTTGCCACAAAGTCTGGTACTGCTTCTCCCCACAAGTAGAATTGGAGGAGTTACTCTGTGGCTATTGTTTGGCAGAATCAATGGGCGGCAGTAGAACATTACTCTGAGAGCTTGCTGATACTGAGCAAACACTAAGGCCCTGATTTGTACTTTTTGGGGCAAAACTGTGTTGCATAGGCTCTCATTATTCTAATGAGACTACTGGATTTTGAGCGGCAGAACCGCCTGCAGCTTGGGACAAACAGAGGCAGTATATGTTTCAATAATGATTTTAATAAAATGACTGCATCTTAGATAGCAAAGCGTGAGCTGCAATAACCAGGATGACACCGCATAACAGTATTAAAATTATGACAAGGAGAGTGAAGCATAGAAATAATGCTATCATATTGTCACTATGGTCAATAGACTAACTCCTACCTAGGCTATGATAGAGCACAGCATGTTAAACTCTAATTCTGCCCTTCAGGTTCCCCTGGGAAGACAACATCCCCCATACCTGAGCAAAGGCCTGCGGTCTGCATTAGCATCTGCAGTGAAGGATTCGGCAATCAGCATACAGTTGTGCTTCTCTGGCTGGAATCTCCCTCTAACGTGTAAGGGACAAGGAAGTGTTTTTATAATAACACAGCTGATGTTCTGAGAAAATGTCCCTACAAAAGGATGTGTGTTTTCTACGAATGTTGGAGACTAAACTTCTACCACATTCACTGGCAATGTACCGTGCTGTAGCCTTGGAAGAAGCACAGAGTGAGCAAAAATGCTGGCCTAGGCAAAAACAGTTAGATAAACAGAAAATAAAGCAAGACCGTAAAAGTGGCTATTGAAACAATAATAAAGTAAAGCCGAGTAAAATATATCTAGGTTAGAGTACACAGCGGCTTGGCCTAGTGTGTTAAAATAACGTGCATGGAGCTATAGCTAAAATGGCTACACAACAACTGCACTAACGCAGTTTTGCACCAAAACGTTTTGCACGGCTTGCACCATTTCTGTGCACCAGCTAGGCACCATATTTATGGAATGGTGCAAGCCAGTGCAAAGGGTGGGCTAGCATTAAAAAAAATGACATTAGTCGGGTGGGGCTAGTGCTATGGAAGAAGGGGGCTTTGCACCAAAAATGACGTTTGGCAGGTTAGAGTAAAAAAAATTACTCTAACCCGCCTAGAGTCATTTTCTGACGAAAAAACCATCCATACCACATGACTCCTGTCTTAGAAAAGACAGGAGTCATGCCCACCACCCCAATGGCCAGCACAGGGGACCAGGGTCCCCTGGGCATGGCCACTGCACTCTGTGTCATATAGGGGGTCCCATTTCAGGGCCCCCAGTGGCACTTTAAAAAATAAAATGCAATACTTACCTGTAATTACCTGGGATGGGGTCCCCCATCCTCCGCAATCTCTCTGGTGTGGTGGGGGGTGTCCCGGGGGCCTGGGGAGGACACCTGTGGGCTTATTTCATTGTGTTCCACATGGTGCATCTCATTAAGACAAAATAGGTTTCCACTTCCAGAAAAATGACTTTAACTCCATAAATTTGGTGCTAGACGGGTCTAGCGCCAAAGTATAAATGTGGAGTTAGTTTTGCACCGAATTAGAGTAAAAAGAATGACGCTAATTCAGTGCAGAGTATAATTATGTCCCTAAAGGAGACAAAACTGCATCACCCTGAACACCCAGAATCCCACCAAACATTACTCAAAGCCAAAGAACAAGTTGCAATACACACTGAGAGACTTCGCTCATTTGATTATAGAGAGATCTCACGTGGAGTGCTACTGAGCTGGCCGCCTACTAACTTACCCCACTAAGCGAGGCTCACCCATAGAAAAACTAAATTCTAGCACAAGAGCTCCGCTTTACTCCCAAAAATCGTCAAAAACACCTGCTTTGCACATTATTAGCAAGACTTATACACGAGCAGAAGCTCCCATGATTCCTCAGGCCTATATCGCTTTCTCTCAGGCATAGACCTCCTCTGTCTGATAGACGAGGAGGCTGAGGGCTTGGGAATGGACATCACACTGCCTGAAGTACTAGGGGCAATTAAGGGACTGGCGATTGGCAAAGCTCCAGGCTCTGACATGTTACCGGCTAAATTCTACACTGCTTATGCGACAGAGCTTTCACTCAGACTAGGTGACCTCTGCAAAACTGCTAAAGAGTTTGGGGGACTTCCACAAATTACCAAGAAATCACTTGTTGTGTCCCTCCTGAAACCACAGAAACCAGCAGCGGACTTTAAAGCATACCAACGTCTTTCAGTGCAAAATATAGAATATAAATGCCTGAGCAAAATTCTAGCTATCAGATTACATCCGCTTATTACTAAGATAATCCACCCAGACAAATCAGACTTTATGCCAGGGCAGAACACTGCAGTTAACGTGCAGCGATTACTGGTGCTCCTCAAAGCCACCTGCTATGATAAGGAAACTGCTGCTATCTTGGCCATAGATGTTGAGACAGCCTTTGATATCCTTGAATGGGATTATACTATGCTGTGATGCTTCAAATGGGACTGGGCCGATCCTTTGTTGTTTGAGTCCACCTGGGACGTCTAATATCAGATAGCTATGCAGTCAAAAGGGGCAGGTACCAGGGGTGTCCACAGTTGCCCTCACTTTTTGCAATAGCCATGGAACCCCTTGCACATTTGTCATGCTCGGCTGCTGACTACAGAGGTCTCCAGGTGGGCCCCGCTACCCAGAGAATTGCACTCTATGCTGATGATCTTCTTTTCAGGCACTGGGGATGACCTCATTGGAGCCAGAATGCTGCTGTAGACCTTTAGTACATTTTCAGGTCTAAAAGTGAGCTGGCAGGAAACCTGTCTTTTTTCTACTGCAGGAGAAGCCCAACCCTCGGAACCTCTAGGCCAACTGATCTGGGAGCCACAATGCCTCTTCACTTAGGAGTCAAGGTCTATCATAACAAAATCGACATGTTCGAGGGGTCTTGGGAATCACAGTCAGAAAGCTGAAGACACATAAAGTTTTGGAGAACCCTCCTTCCATTGGTAGCTGGTTGGATAGCCATCCTAAAAACAATAGTCCAAACTATATACTTCTTTGTGGCACTCCCACTCTGGATACCTAGATCATTTTTATAGAACTCAACTCCATTATAACATCCTTCATCTGGGGCACTGGGGGCCATCGGGTATCTCTCGCCACATTACATTGCTGGCATTTATATATATATGGTTTTGTACGAGTAAATTCAGAAACGAATTATCTAGTCCCTGTAACCTTTGTTTTTTTCATTGAATTTCTATGGTTTTTTAAAGTAAAGTTATTTTAACTACTATACATTATTCCAACCCCTGCTGCGCACGGCCTTCGGCCGTGTGTAGCAGGGTTAGTCGCAGGGCCAGGCCTGTGCCCAGGCCCTGCATCCAAGCCCTTATACCCACCCAAACCCGCGCCATGCACGGCCTTTGGCCATGCACAGAGGAATTTGGCCACAGGGTCTGTCTCTATCAGTGAATCTGTGATTAGGTTTGTGAATGTCTGAGTGGGTCTGAAAGTGGGTGTGTGAGTCTATGAGTAGGTCTGAGTGGGTGCATGAGTGTCTGAGTGGGTGTGTGAGTGGGTGCATGAGACTCTGAGTGCATGTATGATAAAATGAATTAGTGTATGAATGAGTCGGTGAATGTTTTTGAATTATTTTGTTTGTATATTCTCGAATATTTGAGAAAATCCTGTAATATTCAAGGATATTCAAGGGTATTTGCGAATATCACACATGGTGAAGAAAAATCATTTTAAACCTATATTCTGACCCTAAAACACCCATATATCACACCCCTGGGTTCAGGGTACCTCCACCCTGACCCTTTATAACACTTATGGTTTCTATTTAGAGCCCGGGGACCCTCTTCAATGACATAAAATGGCCACAGCTTTCTAGTCAGGTTGTGGCGAGCCAATTGCAGCGCTTCTATTTGCGCGTGCATTCGTGAATTTTCGCAATTTATTTGAGAAGGATCTGCGTCCCTATACATACAAATTAATTTTCCCTTTATTATCTCAAAAACTACTGAACAGATTTTCATCACATAAGCGAAAGCGTAATCTGTGTACCAAAAGCTACCTTTCTGCTAATTTTTGTTTCATTCCATCCATCGTCTCGGGCTGTTGTAGTGTCTAAAGGTCCAATGGGAATTAACATAGAAAATGCATCTTTTTGACCCCACCTTTTTCTCGGGTCCCGCTTGACGGATCACCCTGAAACTTTCCATGCAAAACAAGAATCAACGGAACACTTTTTTTGGAAAATGTTCTGAAGATTCTTCAAAGGGTGTGCTAGCACGCCTGGTCCTTAGTAAGTAAACTTACAAGGGGACGCGTATAGGTCGATTAACCTTTTGAATCGCATGGAGTATCCTAGTTAAGCGGCAGACCAGTGAACCATTAATAACCACTATAATCAATAACAAACATTAAGAAAAACCCTATCTAATAAGAAATACCATAACTCTCAAGAACTGTTAATCGTTTTTATTCCCTATTAGTTACAATTCTAATCAAAACCTTTATTTGACTTTATTGTTAATCAAGCTTTATTAATCATCATAAAGCAATTGTTCATCAAGGAAATCTCGAGCAAATTAAAGCAACAACATAAGTTAGCAAATTCTTTAACATTTATGGAATAATTCAGCAATGCAATTTAGTCAGTCAGTTGTCACCGTTAAAGTCATCCTTGTCAGCCTACCTATCCCAAATTAGCATCAGCATCATGCGAAAACAATTTAGACAAAACCATTAATTTGGAAAAATCTATCTAAAAGAGAAAAATATTTTAAACAGCGCAGATGGTACCTAGAAGAAAAAGCACGCATTAGTCAGTCACATTGTTATAGCTACCTATTCAAGATAGATCAGCAACGAGTCAGTCTTCGTCTACAGGTCATCGGTCATCAGCAAGGTATCAGGCTCACAGAGAATAAGCCCAATTATCAGCTCTTCGGACAGCGTCTCCTGACGTCATCAACTTTCGCCTCGCCGCTCTAAATTTCCTTCCCTTGTCATGACTTTTTATTAGGACCTCTCAGTCCATCCCACTAATTGCTAATTGGTCAACCTTATCAGAAGTTATGACTCTAACCTATAGTTTTTGTTTACCACATATACACGTCAATTCAGGATTCAAGTTCCATTAGTTAGATTGGCTCTTCTGTCGATGAGAACATCATTCGGCTCTTCAGGTAACAAAATTGTTGCTCACTGTCTTTCAGTCATTGCTTCCATTGTTCAGGTCCTGGGAAAGTACGGTTAGCCTACACTACACATAATTGTATCAATTTGTCCTCATGATCTCCTGTCCACTGGTACATTTACAGAAATTTCTAGCAGAGCTCTCACTGAACTCTGTACAGTTCAAGGTCCTCTTCTCCAGTTCAAGTCCTCGGCAGCTTGGTTGCGTCTTTACGTTAAACAACAAGGCCCAGCGAAGACCAGGCCTCCATTTTGGCTAAGTTAAGAACACGAATTATCATGAAACATAGGTTATACATTCAAATATGACATATTAGTACAATTTTAATATATATTTTTCATTATTTAGCATCTTGTTAATACACATGGTGATCATTCCCTGTGGGCACATTTTACTCATACACATTATTTTCAAATATTAGTTTCTTTATCAACATTTCTCATTAGTATTTATACACAAATCATTGGAAATTTCTCATTTTAGCATATCTGCTCCAACAGGTGCCAAAGATATAGGCAAGTCAAAATGTGCTTTTTCTATGAAAATGTGGTCCTAATGTATATAAGAAGCTGGTGGTCAATTCTAAAGCATTGACAGGAACTGTCAAGCATTGGCAGTTCCTGTCAATGCTTTTTGCAGTTTGCTGAAGGGTTCCATCAAAAGAATGAAACAGTGCACCAAAACTGGTTTATTTTTTATTTTCAAATAGAAAATTCAGAAGGAGACGGTAACAACATGGCTATATGTCTGCCCATCCAAATTGAGTGAACAGATATATAACCAGTTCTCCAATGGTCCTTACTCCATTTGGCCATCGAAGAAGTTTGGCTACGGCGGTGATGAAGGGGGGAGTCCTGGAAGAATTACAAAGCTCAAGTGCCACTAAGCACAGAGCTATAACACCAGGTGACAGGAAGGAAAAATACATTTATTTATCCATCCTGCAATACTGTTCATCTCAACTTACAACTTAAATACAAATATTTTGTTATATGTTGTTTGACAGTTAATAATTTCATTACAAATAACAGTTCACAAATAGTTTATTGTTTTCTTTTCTTCACATTCTTCACCTGTAAATAAACATAATTGTGGTTAATAATTTAGTGATAACTCTCTACTTGTTTAATTTGAATGCATTTCAAAATACTCACTCAAAAATAATTAATTGAAATGTCTGTTGGATTGCTTTGACCCCCTGTGGTCAAAGTGGCCTCTTGTCCTAGGTGTGTTGTGTTCATCTGAAGTGTCTTCCTCAGGTTCAAGCAGTAGGTCCATTCTCAGTGGTATGTACAGCATAGCTGTTATTTTGCAGCTGTTTTTTGGTGCGCATCTCCATTTTTATGCAAGCAAAGAAATATCCACATAAGTAGTCCAACCGTACATTCTATTACACACCTGATTTGCCTAATTGAGTTATTATATCTGCTCTCTGGTGTTATGCATTAAGATATGGAGTCATAATCAGCGGGTGATTTGCATTTGCAGTCGCCTACATAAAAAAACAAGTCGTTTTTTAGTGCAATGTGCCCTGTGATGTGTATTATATCTCTTTAAAAATAAAGTTATATAAATTTACAATGCAGAGAGCCAATCTCCAATCCCTACATTTGCCCGCCAGTTGTAAGAAGTTGAACAATGTAACATGAATAAGTTTTGTTTGCCTCTGGATAGTTGGCTACTAAATCAGTGATACTGCAAAAAGCAGATCAAACTTTCTGAATACTTAATTAGCAATTTGTTTTTAATTTTATAAAAATACTCAATTCTGAGGGATGACTGTTGGCAATGGCCCTCACTACAGGGTCACTCCCAAACGTTTTGCCTTCCTCCACTTACTTTTTGCTGGATTTTTGCTTGTTGGCCTTAAGTCTCTGAGCACTTTACCACTGCTAACCAGTGCTAATGTGCTTCTCCTCTCTTCCTAAAACAAGGTTTGATTGGCATATACTTGATTGGCAGATTTAATTTACATGGAAGTATACCTAAAGCCCAGGGGCAGTAAATTAAATGCTATCAGTTGGCCTGAAGCACTTACTGTGCTACCCACTTATGTAGCACCTTAAAACTTGTCCCAGGCCCACCATTGCAACCTGAAGGCAGTGTCCCGATGACATGCTGGCTTGTCATTTAAAACCCCTTGGCAAGCCTTAAACTCTCCTTTTATGACCTAATGTAGGCCCTAGGTAGCCCATAGGGCAGAATGCTCTGTAATTAAAAGACAGGACATATATTTTTAGGTTTTACATATCCTAGTAGTGAAAAAATGTGTTTTTCATTCCTGTGAGGCCTACCCCTCTCATGGGATAACATTAGGGATTTGTTATTAGATTTAATAAGCTGTAATTCCTAAACCAGAATTGGTGGATGTTAGACCTGACAGCCTTAGAGTGGTCACCCCTAACTTTTTGCCTGCCTCCCTCTACTTTTTAGATACTGGTTTTGCTGGTTTTAAGTCTCTGTACACTTTGGCACTGGTAACCAGTGCTCAAGTGCATATGCTCTCTCTCTTTAAACATGATAGCATTGGATCATACCCAATTGGAATATTTAATTTACTTATAAGTCCCTAGCACGGTGCACTATGTGTGCCCAGGGCCTGTAGATTAAATGCTACTAGTGGGCCTGCCGCACTGATTGTACCAAGAGTGTAAGTAGCTCCTTCAACTTGTCTCAGGCCTGCCATTGCAAGGCCTGTGTGTGCAGTTTCACTGCCAATTCGAATTGGCATTTAAAAGTACTTGCCAAGCCTAAAACTCCCCTTTCTCTAGATATAAATCACCCCTAAGGTGTGCCCTAGGCAGGGTGCGGTGTAGGCAAAAGGCAGGACATGTACCTATGAAGTTTACCTGTCCTGGTGGTGTAATACTCCTAAATTCGTTTTTACACTGTTGTGAGGCCTGCTCCCTTCATAGGCTAACATTGGGGCTACCCTCATATACTGTTTGAGTGGTAGCTGCTGATCTGAAAGGAGCAGGAAGGCCATATTTAGTATGGCCAGAATGGTGATACAAAATCCTGCAGACTGGTGAAGCTGTATTTAATATTACCATTTTAGAAATGCCACTTCTAGAAAGTGAACATTTCTCTGCACTTAAATCCTTCTGTGCCTTACAATCTACGTCTGGCTGAGTTTAGTTGACAGCTCCCTTGTGCATTCACTCAGACACACCCCAAACACAGGATACTCAGCCTCACTTGCATACATCTGCATTTTCAATGGGTCTTCCTGGGCTGGGAGGGCGGAGGGCATGACACTTGCATGTCAAAGGATAGTAGCCTGCCCTCACACAAAGGACTGCCACACCCCCTACTGGGACCCTGGCAGACAGGATTGAACTGACAGGGGACCGTATGCACCTCTAAGCCACTCTTTGAAGTCTCCCCCACTTCAAAGGCACATTTGGGTATTTAAACAGATCCCCTGCCCTTACCAACTCACACAGTTCTTGGAGAAGAGAACCTGAACCAGAATCAGCAACCTGCCCAGAAGAACTTCCTGGCTGCCCAAAGGACTCACCTGACTGCTTTCTGTGAAGGACTGCTGCCTTGCTGTTGCTTTGCTGCCTTGCTGCTCTCTGGCTGTGCTGAAAAGTGCTCTCCAAGGGCTTGGATAGAGCTTGCCTCCTGTTCCCTGAAGTCTCAGGACCAAAAAGACTTCATCTCTACAAGAAGGGATCCTAGTGCGGCGAAAATGGATGCACAGCCTGCCAGAAACGATGCACAGCCTGAACCGCGGTGAAAAATTCACTGCAGCCTGAATCGGAACGATGGAGCCCGACTTTGCAATGAGAAGATCGACGCAGCGCCAGCGTAGCGACGGGAAATGTTATGTACTGCCCACTGGATCGATGCACAGCCGAGCCGGAACAACGCAGCCCGACTTCCAGAGAGGAATCGATGCAGCGCCTGCAGTGCTGTAGAAATTTGCACGCAACGCCCACCGGATCAATGCAGCCCCCGTGACTTCGTCCTGTCAGCACTGGAAATCCACAAATCGTGTTCGGGGTGTCTGAAAGCCCCGGATCCCGAAGACGATCCATGACCGAGCACCAGAAATCGATGCACAGCCATCCCTGCTTGAAAACTAAATGACGCATCGCCGTGTGCGGCCCGAGAAATCAACGCACACCTCCTTGTTTTCCACGCATCTCCTCCTCTGCGGTTCTTTGCAGAGATTTTGAACGCAAACCAGGTACTTTGTGCTTGTAAGAGACATTTCTTGCTTTGAAAAAGACTAAAGACACTTTATATCACTTTTACAGTGATATCTCAACATATACTTATTGCATTGTAATCGTTTTGACCTGCATCTTAGCAGATAAATATTATATATTTTTCTAAACACTGTGTGGTGTATTTTTGTGGTGCTATACATTGCCTTCTAAGTTAAGCCTGACTGCTCAGTGCCAAGCTACCAGAGGGTGGGCACAGGATAATTTGGATTGTGTGTGACTTACCCTGACTAGAATGAGGGCCTTTGCTTGGACAGGGGATAACCTGACTGCCAACCAAAGACCCCATTTCTAACAGTGGATATGTCATGTTTGGTATCTATGAACTTTTAATGATAACCCCTCTTTAATGGTAAAGTCGTATTTATCATTACAAGTTTGCAAATACCACTTTTAGAAAGCTGATATTGTCCAGCCCTTAGCCCTCTTTGCCTACAGCCTGCCTGAGGTCACATGACTGGGTGTAACTGCCAGTTGAGACTTTGTGAATTCACCCCAGACAGTCACACAGTAGTGGGATTAGCAGAGCCTGAATAGGCCATTAACTGACTTGATGTGGGGGTGTGGAGCTAAGCACAGCCCCACTTGTACCTGAAAGGCTGGGATCTGCCACCACAAAATAGACTTAACAACCCTGTATTCTAGGAGCCAGGGCACGGGAAGCAGGAAACTCCTGGAAATTAAAAGAACCCTTCTGGAAACTTCTCCCAACTTCTGGGAGTAGGGCACCAGGGCTTAAAAAAGTGCATGCAGGCCCACTCTTGAATTCACTACAGGACCTGCGGAAGGACTCTCAGAAGACTGCCTGCTGTTATGACCAGATGTGCATTCTACCAGACTGCTGCTGTATCCGTAAGAACTGCTTTTCTGCCTGGAGCCTGCCTTGAACCTTTAGAGGACAGCCCTGCTGTGGAGTCCTCCAGATTCACCTGCACCCAGGAATTCAGAAGTGACTCCAGGGGCTAGTTTAGCTGGCCTCCTGTTCAGAACCACAGGGACATAGCAGGCTCCCACCATCTTGAACCCACACCTGGACCCAGCCTCAGTGTGCCTTGAACCCCCAAGAGGTCTCCATCCACTCCTGAGCCTTAGTTGTGGTGCTAAGGTGTCTAGATGGTCTTTTCCCAAAACTGAGTACTTGCTATTTTTAACCTTAAACATTAAAAATTCATAACTCCAGTTCTACTAATTGGATTTTGATGGCTTTGGTGTCAAACAATTCATTTTCCTAAATTGGTTTGGGATTTTTCTTGTGCTGTGTTTGCACTTTATTGCTGTTTGTGTACTGCATTAATACTTAACACATAGGCCCTCATTATGACACGGGCAGTAAATCCTGCTTACCGCCATGCTGACAGCTGCCAACATACTGTCACGCTGGTGGATATCAATCCACCATATTATGACACACACACACACCAATCCGACAGAATACAGCCACATACACATATCCACCAGACCAAAGGTCAGTGATAAAGTGGCGGCCCCACAACCCATACAGTTACGCCAACAAAACAACGCCCATCACATTATGACCCACGAATCACCACAGCGGACATTCAACGGCGGTAAACCTTTGTCGGTACGTACCACCATGCTCAGAATGGACACCCAACAACACTACATTGGTCAATATAAAAAAACACACACCTGACAGCCATACACACACTTTACCCACACACCCACACACTATAAAACACCCACCCCCATTACCCACAACCCCTTACGAACAACAATTGCCACCAGGAGACTGAGAAGAAGAGCACATAGACTACTAGACACATACACCACTTACACCCATACACCTCTCATGCCCCCCACATCACACACCCCACCACATTACCCAATACACCCTTACCAACACACATCACACAACACCCATGGCACCACAAAGGCCCCCCTGTTTCACAGAGGAGCAGTTAAGGGTCATAGTGGAGGAAATTTTCAGGGTAGATCTACAGCTCTTTGGAGCACAGGTACAGCAGATATCCATTGCCAGGAAGATGGAGCTATGGCGGAGAATCGTGGACAGGGTCAACGCCGTGGGGCAGCAGCCAAGAACAAGGGACAACATCAGGAAGAGGTGGAACGACCTACGGGGAAGGTATGTTCCGTAGCAGCAAGGCACCAGCTCACCAGACAGAGGACTGGCAGTGGACCCCACCTCCTCCCCACAGCTCACAGCATGGGAGGAGCAGATACTGGCACTACTGCATCCTGAGGGACTCGCTGGAGTTGCCAGAAGACTGGACACAGGTAAGTCAATATTTACTGCCTATCACCCCTGCAATACCTGCATTTTATCTCACACCCACACTCTCACTCTCAGCACTCCACTCCACCCCACACACTGCACCAACACATCTCACTGACCCCAATGCCAAGCCCTGCATGCCATAACAATGCAGGGACACCCGTCCCCGGCCCTGCATGGACCCCCATCACTAAAGCATGCACAGCATAGGGAAACTAACATAACCACAATACATCACCATACACAAGCAAAAGCTGGCAGGGCAACACCAACCATAGAGGGGAAGCCAGGGAAGTACAAATGTCATACACTTGAAGTATAATACATAATTTATATCCCCACAGGTACCCCAGCCAATATCCGTGGAGAGGAGGTGCACCACTATCCAGTCCCCCAACAAAAGAGGCCCCCAGGGATGACAGTAACTCTGGACTTCTGGATCTGGAGGACCTACCTGGCCCATCAGAGACCACTGGACAGCCGGTCACCCAAGCCCACTCACAGATCACTCCCCCATCAGGAACCAACACCACAGCACCCACCCAGCGTATCCAAACCTCTGTGCCCAGGACACGTCAATCAGCAGTGTGCCCACCTGTACAGGAACCCCAGACCACACCTCGCCCCCAAGACAATCAGGGACCTGGGGTCAGTGGCAGTGGGCACACGTTCAGGGGACAGGGGCGCAGGCTAACAGGGAAACTGGGAGGACTGCTGTGCACCGGGGGAAGACAGGAGCAGGGAACCGACTCTCCAGGAGGCACTCTCCGAGATCCTGGAAGCCTACCAACCTTCCCAGGATACGATGGGCCAGATCCTAGACAACGTGCAGGAGAACAGACGGCTGCCGGAGGGACAGTATCAGAGGATCAGGGAGGACTTGCAGGCCATTAAAAACACCCTGATCTCCATAGCAGGGGTGCTGGCAGACATCGGCAACATCATGAAGGAGGCAACAGCACACCAGTGGGCCCCTACCACTAGCCAGTCAACTGAACAGCCCTCCACTTCTGCTGCCGCTAGTGGCCAGGAGGCCCTGCCACAGGACCCACATGCCACCAGCATCCCTTCCCCTACAGAAGGTGAACCACCCTGCAAACGTTCCCTGTGAACCAGACAGAAGCCAGAGATGCTTGCCAAGACCACCACCAGGAAATTAGACTCTCTTGATTTTCCCCTTGTGTCCCACTCAGTCACTTTGTCTACCTTGAACTGCCATTGCTCCCCTTCCTATGGCCCCTTGGACACTGCACCTGTGCTACAAACAGACTGCAACAATACCCCGGACTTTCCTCCATCATCATCCCATTCCATTGCACTTTCCCCTCTTTATCTTACTACTACAATAAACACCCTTGGATAAAACTTGACCACTAGTATTTCATGTATTGCAAATTTGTATTGATTCAAACAGCTACATCGATTGTAAATGATCTGTACATAGTGAGAGCATAGAATGAATGACCTGTTGCTGGCTGTAGTGATCACAGCAGGACATTGTTGTTATATCACCAACATCTTTAAAATGATAATCCATAGGTGATAGTTAGTAGAGGTAACAAGTGGGTAATGCAGGCATGCCACTGCCACACAGAAAACAATAGTCATAGAAATGTGAAGTTGCATTGTCTCGCCTGTGTGTCATTGAAAGTACTGATGGATCACTGATGTTCTGTTGTCCATATCCTCATCCTCTGCCTCCTTATCCTCACTGTCTTCAGGGTCCACTGCTGCCACAGGGGCATCTCCAGTTTCCTTCTTCTGCAGAAAAGGTACATGGCGTCTCAGGGCCAGGTTGTACAACATGCAGCATGCCACTACTATCTGGCAGACGTTCTCGGGTGAGTAACACAGGGATCCACCTGTCAGATGGAGACACATGAACCTGGCCTTCAGGAAGCTGAAGGTCCTCTCAATGATCCTTCTAGTTCGCCCACGTGCATCATTATAACGTTCTTCAGCCCTTGTCCTGGCATTCCTCACAGGGGTCAGCAACCACAATAGGTTTGGGTAGCCAGACTCACCTGCAAGTATTGAGGGATAACAGCCATACACTATCCTATTTGGTTGACAGCAGAGGCATACACTAACATACACTGGGTGGGGACCAAGGCTCACCTATAAGCTACACCCTGTGCCTCTGTAGTTGACCTATCACATCTGGGATGCTGCTATTCCTCAGAACAAAGGCATCATGCACCGACCCAGGATGTTTATCATTGATGTGGGAGATGTACTGGTCCACCAGGCGCACCATCTGCACATTAATGGAGGGGAAACTCTTACGATTCCTGTACACCTGTTCATTCTGCCGGGGGGAACAAACGCAATATGTTTTCCATCAATCGCACCAATAATATTGGGGATATGTCCCATTGCATAGCATCCGGCCTTCACTGTGGCCAAATCTTCCACCTAGTGGAAAGCAATGTAGCTGCACATGTGTTTTACCAGGGCAGACAACACTCTTGCCAGCACGATTGAGAACATTGGCTGTGCCATTCCTGCTGCCAAGTCCACTGTCACTTGGAAAGAACCAGTTGCCAGGAAATGGAGCACTGATAGAACTTGCACAAGAACAGGGATCCCAGTCGGATGACAGATAGCTGAGATCAGGTCAGGCTCCAACTGAGCACACAGCTCTGTGATTGTGGCCCTGTCCAGTCTATAGGTGATTATAATGTGCCTGTCCTCCAGTTTAACTAAGTCCACCAGGGGTCTGTACATGGGGTATGTCTCCATCTCCTATTCATCCGCAGTGGAAGGTATCTAAGGGGCACAAGAGTGGGTAGACTGTCACAATTTGAACAACTATACCACAACAGCCGTCCACATCGTGCAATTATGTATTGGGAAAGTGTAAATTTGAAAGAATGTGCCTATTTATCTTGTGACGCAGCAATTATCGAAACCCTGTTCACCCCCCCACCGAAATGGCGACGCCCTGTCCTGTGTGGAGGGACAGGTGGAAGTGAGGTAATTCCGCCGACGTTGGGCGTCATGGCGGTAGGCGGTTGTGAACCGCCGTGCAATTCCTCATTGGATAATATTGGGCCCTATTGGGTACAGTGGCCAATAGGGATATATGCCATGGGTGACGGTGTACACCTCTGTGGATGTGACTTCCATTTTCTAAATCATTCTTCACTTGTTTCCTGACCATCCACAGGAGAAGATCTACACTGCATGTGCTGCTGTGTCTGGAACCTACCATGGCCTGTGTGACCGGAGAAAGGGCCCCAGCCTTCACTTCGGTGGAGTTGGAGTGACTGGTGGGTGGGGTCCTACCCCAGTACGGACTGCTGTATGGGCCTCCAGACCAACAGGTGAGTACACTGTGTGCACAATGCATGTGGCATGGATGCATGGGGATGTGTGTGAAGGCATTGTGTAAGGGGGGTTATCTGTTGGCAGTGTACATGTCCTGCGCTGGGCAATGTGTGTGCCAATGGTGATGGAAACAGGCATGGTGGGCCATGTGTGTGACAGCCTGGACTGTTAGTTTAATGGTGTTTTCCTGCCTTTATTGCTTCTGCAGGTCAGTGCCCATCAAAAGAAGGGAATATGGCGTGTCATCGCAAATGAGGTGCAGACCCTGGGGTTCAATGGAAGGTGGAGCACCCGCTATCATAAACAGTGGGAGGACCTGAGATGCTGGGCACGTAAGACTGCGGAGGCCCAGCTGGGGATGGCCTCCCAACAAAGAAGGGATGCCCATCGGACCCCGACCCCCCTGATGGCCCACATACTGGCGGTGGCCTACCCTGAGCTGGATGGGCGCTTGAGGGAATTCCAGCATCCATAAGGGGGTGAGTACAGTGGGTTTCATTACACATTTTGGCCGGTGGGGTGGTATCCGGGTGGTGGTTGTATGTTAGTGGGTAACCCTAAGGCCAGGCCAGACATTGCAGTGTGGGTCCTCTGAAGGGTAATGGTTGCATGGCAAATACAGGTAACGTAGCTTTTTAGTATTCACTTCTAGGCAGGGCTGCATGGGTCTTATGTGTGCTGCAGTTGGCGGTGTGTGCTCCACCTCATGCCTTGGTGACTAGCCATTTCACTGGTAGTGCAATACATAGTGCGTAGGCCAGTTCCCTGTGTGTGAGGGTGTTGTGTATGCCAACGGTGGTGATGGTGCAGTCACTGACCCAGTGTATCCTTTGTCTCTCTCCCCCTTTCTTGTTTTGTCATCCTGTCTAAATGTGCAATAGCATCATCTGGCACAGGAGCAGGTGCACCAGCAACAGAGGGAGCTGCATCCCACATGACCCTGGAGGCAGAGTCCACCGATGCCGAGGGAACCAGTGGGACGGAGGACGAAGGGAGAACCACGGGGTAGACTGGAGGGAACAAAACAGACTCAGATACCTTCTCTGATGGCAGCTCCCTGGTGGTGGCGGACACCTCTGTGACCACCCACCCCGCACCAGCACCGCCCTCCCATTAGCCCCTCCGTGAGTTGCCCATGCCCACTCACCCAGGAGGGAGGGCATCTCCTTTGCCCCAGGCACCTCAGTCCCTGCCCCAGTGAGCCCTGGTGCCCTGAGAGAGGAGGCTATTGAGCTCCTGAGATCCATCTCTGTAGGGCAGTCAGCCATTGTGAATGCCATCCAGGGGCTGGCATCCTGATAAAGCAATGCAATGCATTCCTGGAGGGCATTCACTGTGGATTGGCGACCGAACAGAGATCGATTCAGGCTCTGTCGTCCTCTCTGATGGCAGCCATTGTCCCTATTTCTACCGTTCCCCCCTCTACTTCCACTTCCCAGTCCCATTCTCCTCAATCCCAACCCATCCCAAGCACACATACAGAAGAGCATGCACACAAGGCAACACACAAGATTGTCACAGGCAAACACAAGCACCACACTTCATCCCACAGGCACTCACACAAACACCATACCGTTGCAGACACAACAACATCCACTGCCTCCACTGTCTCCCCCTCCTCCACCTCCACCTCTCTCCCAGTCACGCCCACACTCACACCTGCATGCACTACATCTACATCCACTATCAGCATCACCACACCAAGCAGAACACACACCTCAATGGCAGACACCTCCACAACAGCCATGCAAGCGTCCTCTCCCACCATGTCTGTCCCCGCTCCTAAAGTACACAAACACAAGCAGACACCCAACAGCCGTCCACCTCACATCAGCAGACAGCCCATGCACTTGCATCCAAATCCAGCAGACATACACCTCAAACAACCACTCCCTCATCCTCCACTCCCATTTCTCCTCCCTCCTCCCACCCCAACGTCCCTAAAAAGCTTTTCCTTTCCCAAATTGACCTCTTCCCTACCCCTTCTCCCCTGCACATATGGGCAGCGAACAGAGGACACAGCCCAACATCTCAGCCAAACAGTCCACGGGGACAGTGGTAGCACCACCTACTCGTGATGGTAAGGATACCAGACCTACAATACAGAAGGGGAAGGAGCCAGCACCACCAGGGAAGAAAGGGAAAAGTCCTGCATCAGCTGTGAAGAAGGGGAAGGGGACGGCACCAGCTGTGAAGAAGGGGAAGGAGCCTGCACCAGCTGTGAAGAAGGGGAAGGATCCTGCACCAGCTGTGAAGAAGGGGAAGGAGCCTGCACCACCTGGCAGAGAGGGGAAGAGCCCATCCATCCCTGCCAGCAAGGGTAAAGGATCTATGACCCATGGACAGGAGGAGATGAGGCACTGTATGCCAACGGAAGCTGTCAGGCTAAGACTGCCACCACCACCAGCTGTCACAGGGCCCCCACCGCCAGCGGTGGAAGTGCAGCCATCAGGGAGAGCAGGGGCAGGCCAGGAGGATAATCCAACCACCACCACAATGCAGCTATCAGTGAGTGCCGGGGCTGCCCAGGAGACTCCTCCAACCACCACCACAATGTAGCCATCAGTGAGTGCAGGGGCTACTCAGGAGGCTCCTCCAACCACTACTACAGTGCAGCCATCACCCCCGGTGGACCCAATGTAGACCACCCTCCAGGGGCTACTGTGTGGGCTGCCCCCTCCAGAACCAGTCGGCAAGTCACCCACTCCAGAGACTGTGGCCTTGCACTCCCCAGGACAAAGCAATGGGCATGTTGCTCCCTCCACAACCAGTGGGCAAGTCACCCACTCCTGAGACTGTGGCCTTGCACTCCCCAGGACAATCAAATGGGCATGTTGCCCCCTCCAGAACCAGTGGGCAAGTCACTCACCTGGGAGACTGTGGCCTTGCACTCCCCAGGACAAAGCAATGGGCGTGTTGCCCACTCCAGAACCAGTGGGTAAGTCACCCACGCCAGAGACTGTGGCCTTGCACTCCCCAGGACAGAGAAATGGGCATGTTGTCCACTCCACAACCAGTGGGCAAGTCACCAACTCCAGAGACTGTGGTCTTGCACACACCAGGACAGAGCAATGGGCATGTTGCCTCCTCCAGAACCAGTGGGCAGGACACCCACTCCAGAGACTGTGGCCTTGCACTCCCCAGGACAGAGCAATGGGCATGTTGCCCACTCCAGAACCAGTGGGCAAGTCACCCACCTGAGAGACTGTGGCCATGCACTCCCCAGGAAAAAGCAATGGGCATGTTGCCCACTCCAGAACCAGTGGGAAAGTCACCCACTCCAGAGACTTTGGACTTGTGCTCCCCAGGACAAACCAATGGGCATATTGCCCCCTCCAGAACCAGTGGATAAGCCACCCACTCCAGAGACTGTGGCCTTGCACTCCCCAGGACAAAGCAATGGGCATGTTGCCTCCTCCAGAACCAGTGGGCAAGTCACTCACTTGAGAGACTGTGGCCTTGCCCTCCCCAGGACAAAGCAATGGGCATGTTGCCCCATCCAGAACCAGTGGGGACATTCCTGTATTTGACTGAGGTGCCCCCCGTCCCCCTGAGGTGCCTTCCCACTTGCAAAATGATGCCCCTGCAGTGTTCTCTCTGGCTGTGTCAGGAAACATGTTGGGCCTTGGACTGTGCCCTGTGGCCTTGTATGCCCTCATGACTTTGGACTGGGCATTGGCCCTTTATGGACATTTGTATATATGTGGTTTGTGTGGTGGATTTTGCTATGCTAATACATTGTTGTTACTCCAGTATTATGGTCCGTGTTTTATTATGCTATGTGTTTTGTGCCATTGGTTTACATGTGCAGCTGGTTGTGTGTATGGTGTGTGTGTGTCTGGTGTGTGCTGTACATGTGTGTGTCACTCTCTTTTTCCTCCCACCCTCCCTTGTGTGCTAGGTGGCTGTACTCACTGCCATCGTCTTCGTCGGCGTTGGTGTTCCAGGTGGAGCATAACGTAGAAGATCATTCGGAAAACTTGCAGTTTGGGTTCCATGGTGGTGTTGTTCTTCCCTGTGTCTCCAATGGTGAGTCCTTGAACTTCTGAGCTCTGTTTCCGCCAGGTTTTGTTGGTGTTGGTGCCTCCCCTGAAAAGGTGGCGGTTTGCAGTGTCATGATATGGTGTGTGGTACTTTGTCTCCTGCCTGGCTGCTGACGGCTACCGCCGTGGTGAGTGTTGTTTCAGCCCTGACAGTTGGTGTGGTACACTGCCTGTCTATGGGAGTTATCACCACCAGGATCATAATTTGGCGGTACTTACCGCCAGCCTGTTGGCAGTTTTACCACCACTTTATCACTCATTGCCAGGGACATAATGAGGGCCATTGTCTAAGTTTAGCCTGACTGCTTTTTGTGCCGTGCTACCAAGGGTTGAGCACAGGTTACATTAGAGATTTTTTGGTGGTTCACGCTGAAAGGGATTGTGGCTGTTGCTTGACCAGGGCTCATACCCCAGTCAACCAACAATCCAACTTCTCCCAGTGATATATTAGAATGTGAGTGCTATCCACACATCCAATTACATGTGGAAACAAAGATTAGACATATAACTAAAACCTACTAGCATTAAAGTCAGTAGGTCTGTTTGGAAAAGAAATGTGAAAACAGTTTTTTTTTCATAACATGAAAAAGTTATGAAAAGTCCTTGAAAGGATGACATCCACTGTTCCCTGGTAGCTACCTGAGGCTAAGAAGCATAGACAACATAGTGCCTGTATCTGTGTAGGTACGGCCTGGCTATGTATGGTATGTTTGTCTCCCTAAAATTGAATTAGACTAATCAATCAAGTCAGCTGCTCGCCCTATATTTAGTATGTCACACATCAATTGTCTGATCAAACAAAGTAACATGCACCTTAAAAATCCTTTCCCTTTTCCTCGTTCTCCCTCTGTTGTGCAGCCAGGATGCACTTTCACCTCTCCACGGGATAAAGTACAGCCATTGTGAATCCTGGAAATGTTATTTTCACTGCCTTTATATGTTTTGCACCTGCTTACCTCCGGCTTTCAATTGATGGTATTTTTTACATGTATTGTCTATGTTTTGCGACCATTTGCAATTTGCAAGTGCATAATGCATAGAAATAACATTTTGGACCAGATGTAGCAAAGGTTTTTACCCATTCTGTGTCTATGGGAAAAAGTGTTCGTACATATGGCCCTTTGTTATTTGGTAATCAGTAATAAGAAATAAAAAGGGTCGCAAAATAGATTTTGGTGATTTCTTGTTACCTCTAATTTCCAATTGATGGTATTTTTCATAAGCAATTTCTCTATTTTGCGACCATTTTACATTTGCAAATGCATAATGCATAGAAATAGTGATTCACTATTTGGTAATCGGTAATAAGAAAAAAAGGGTTGCAAAATAGTGAAATTACATTGTTTCCACGTGCAATTTTTAGAAATTATGCCTTTGGTCACGTCACTACATTTCAAAAGTCTATTTTATTGGTTTCAAAACGATTTGTGACCAATTTAAAAAATCGTAGTTCTTTCAGATATCAGGCTCCATGTTTGGGAAAATCCTCAAATAGTGATTCTGTGAATTCTGTAAATCTGGATTTCGGGATTCCTACTCTAAATCCGTTTTTTATTTTTAAATAAGTGAATCCTACAATTGCAAAAGGCTTTTGAATGGCACCATCTAGTGATAAAGATTCACTACGAAGACCACATCATTTACCGTCCTCCGTGACTTATTGTTTCACCCTACCAAGCACTGCAGTCAATGACTCACGTATGACCCATTGCACAGAAGTAGGAGGTCATTAAATACGAGGCTCCGAGACCTTGAAGACTTTGTATGTCAGAGGTGTGTATAATATTGCACTCCTCAACAATTTTCCTCTGTGAATTGAAAAAACCGTTTGCGATTCTTTAGAACGGAGGTCTTCACACTGTGATGGAGAGGGCTGTATCTGTCCCAGGAGGGCTGGGTGCCAGGATCTGGCTAAGAAGAGCATGTACTATGCTCCTACGGATCCAAAATAAACATCTTATTGAAATCAGTGCAAATAAAGAAAGAAAATAGTGTCAGCGAACTGCTCTGTAATGGGCCATCTGTAATGTTTTTGTCACTCACATCCTGTGGGAGCCAGATAACCTTCAAAGTCATTCACACTGTGGTTACCTTTACACTTCAAACCTTGATTTGATTGCATTTTTTAACAGAATAACTAAATGTAACTGAAAGCTTGAATTTATAAATATGTTCAGAGTTGCATATTTTAGACAATTATTGTGAGAAAAAATGCATGTTATTTGGTGAGGCCAAGATTTTTTTACACGAGGGGGAGCTCAGAGATATTGCTTTAGAACATTAGGGCATGGTTCCTGTTGCCTGATAATCCAATTGAATTATATTTTAAATAAATAATAGCTTTTAAAAGAAGATTAAAATGACTGACAACATATTCACATGAATACATTTCTCTATAGTGTGGGTGTCATTAAATGTTTAAATTATTGGGTGGCACATATACATTCTAGTGATTTACATATCAGGGAACTGCAAAAGGTCTATTTTACAGAAAATGGTTTATGAAATGAGGAAGAATTAAAGGAATATAATCCCATATCTCAAATGGCAGACTGCAACTGTCTTCAGTTTCTGCATTTTGTATGCCTCGAGCAAGAAGAATCACCAAGAGATAAACACAAGCCGATGCAAGGTTTATAGCATACTTTAAAAAGCTGTTGAGCTTCTTCATTCTTACTGATAAACTCATTTTCGGTTTCATGAAAATAAATTAGTTTGGTTTGCAGGTGTCTGACCTATACTGAAGTTGTCAATCAATCAATCAATGATGGATTTGTAAAGTGCGGCTTATCACACATACAGTCTCAAGGCGCTGAATGTTCGTAGACCAAGAAATACTTTTACAAAGCATCATTTACCAGAACTCTAAATTAAACGTTTTTGCTCTGACCAGCAGCAGTATCGCGCATGAAGTAGAGATACCATCAGTATTTGCAATGCCTTTAGACAAGGTTGGTTTAATGTATTAAAAGCTACAACTTACCTAAGAAAAACATAAGTGCTGAAATTAAATCTGCGTAATAGGATGGGCCACACTTTTTAACAAGTATTTCGCTTTCAGAAACAGACATTTAATTTTTGAAAATGCCTGTGCCCATCTGGAAGAAAGCCCGGAAGATCGACACTGATGTTTGAATGCAGACATTACACAAATACTACAGCAGCAGCACGCCATTTACTGTATATTGGCTCCATAAACCCACAAGAGTGAAGGGTTAGGGGCCTATTTGTGTCAGTGACCCATCCCTGTCCACTGACATCAGTTAATCACTCATGTAGGGAAATGGAAAAGATTTTGGGCCTGATGTACGACCAGTTCAGATTGCCGCTCGCAATATGCATGTTTTTGCGAGTCACAATATGGAATGTACAACAGTGTCAACAGCACTGTTTGAGGTTCCCACTGGGGTCGCAAATGACCTACCTCACTAATATTAAAGAGGTAAATCGCAATTTGAAACCCAGTTGGAAATGGCCGCACTCACAGGGGACAGCAGATCATGTTGTCTGTGACTGCTTTTTAAATGAAGCAGATTTTGTTTTTTTAAGTGCAGCCAGTTATCCTTAAAGGTAAATGGTATGCATTTCAAATAAAAAGCGAAAGGTTTTCTTTTCATGTTTTCAGAGTAGGCAGTCGTCCGTGGGACCACTACCTGCTCTGAAAATATTTTCGCTTCCATACACAAAAGAGAAGGTGTCCAGTGTGGACCCATTCCCATTTGCAAATGGGTTACCAGCAATTTAAATTGGTGGTAACTGCGATTGGTTTGCAACTGCAGTCACAAAACAATCATGTATGGGCCTGCGGGTCACAATTAGGAAAGGACGCCCTTGGAATGCCCCTTCCTATCTGCGAGTCGCAATCTCTATTTTGCGGTATTTGAATGCCAACTCGCAAAATAAGGATGGTACATTAAAAAAGGGCTTTTTGCAGTCGCAAAAGGCCAAATTTGCATTTTCCAACAGCAAAATCCTGTCATACATCGAGCCCTACAATCTTGCTTCCTAGGTTAGATGTGAACGAATGTAGCTTGGCTGTGCCACTACATGCCTGAAACATGAACATGAAAGGGTGGTCATTTTCTGGTGGTCGCAATATGGTGGACACATTTCTGCATGATATAAAGAAGTGTTTTGTTTTAAGGAGTGCACTGCAATGCATATAAATACAGTGCATAGTTGGATATAATGTTTTAAAAGTATTATTTTGTGTGATCATTTTATATTTCTTCACAGGCAATGTCTATAATTCATTTAACCTGAGAGTATATTCGTGTTTTTATTAATTTGGCTGGAGTGATGGCCTACACACACATATTTTCTTCATGGTTAAACTTTCAGTGGGTAGATAATTTTTTTAAGGTTTTCTCCAAGATGCAGGTGTTTGGATTCAAGACGGAGCTAACAAGAAGTCCATTGGGCTTGAGAGATATGAATGACTGAGATGAGTGGTGTAAGGACAAAGTGGAGTATTGTGGAATTTGGCAGTCATAACTCTTTTGAAATTGCAGAGACCAAAGAGTATCAAGATCAGATACAAGGTCTCTGAAAATTGTAACTTATAATTAAAATTCATTGGGAGTTCATTGACAAGCTTCCACTGTGATGTCACTGTCTTGGGAAACTTTGATATAAAGAAGGTTTCATTGGCAATAGAGCAGATTCTTTTGAACCCTTTGAGCTGAATGACCTTTCTGAGGTACATACCTCATATTTTTCTATGTGGCCTTATGACACCACAGCTCTCATGACAGAATATTGTACAGAATTTCTGTTTGCAGACACTTTCTCAAATACAACTTTAGAATTAGAATAGCTTGGGGTTTAGTTTAAATGGTTAGGCAGGAGAATTTGGTTCTAGTTCCCAAGAACCAATTGCTTTTTATGACTTTTCTGTATTGTGGCAAGCAAATTATTGGTCTGGTATATGTTGACTAAGTTTAATATTGTACAACACTTTGACTCTCTATTGGCGATTTTATATATCTGTACTATGGTTTTGTGACTCATTTATGTAACATGGACTTTGAGTTTGAAATAAAGCCCCTATGAATCTCTAATTTGACTAAGAATATTATTGTATGACAGTTGAGCTGCACAGAAATTGTTAAAATGATTGGATAACTTTTACTCTCTACCCTGGGAACTTAGAAGAAAAGTTTCATTGGATCCCAGATCAGAGATAGGGCTCCAGGCTGGATCAAATGGTAGCAGAAACGGATGGTTCTCTTTCTGAACTGGAGAGAATTAGAACCATGTTCTAGAGTAGTTAGCCCCCAGAGACAAATTTTAGTGCTCATGTCCAGAGCTGAAGAATCAGCAGAGTTGTAGAAGAGCGAAAGAGAGTTGGTCTGGCAGCAGTCTAGTGAATATTAACAGGGATAGAGAGTGCAGCAGCTCGTGGTTAGATTGCGGTGATTGTGAAGTTTGATGGTGTCTGGCGGAGATGTTTTGAATGTTGTGTGAGTGTGGTGATTTATAGGGAAGTGGTTATCGGGCCAGACAAGGCCTAAGATAGTTTTAAAGGTGTAGAAGACACCTTATTACATTTTCTGCTGAGTATTTGTGGTCGTTGTGGGACGTCATAAACAACCAGGTTAAATTAGGAGTTTACTTTGTGTGAATATGAGAGTATTGGTATAGTAGTTCTTATTGCACAGAGAGAAACTGTACTGATTTAGATATTACCAGAGGTCTCATCAGAAGTAGTTGCAAATCTTCTTGTGTGATTGAAACTGTTTATTCTTTAGTAGAGCAGACAAACGGTTATTGTATTGTATTTTTAATGTGTGCGATGTTTCGGACCAAGAGTGCGTACAGATTGTAAAGCTGTTATTGGTGGGCAACTTCATATGGTGCCACAATCTGATTGGTTGTTGTGGAGGAGAAAAGGATTGTGGAAACAGTACTATTTTGACTTGTATTATTGTGAAAAGTTTGGAGAAATTAAATGTTTTAAAGTCATGCGAGACATGTTTAGAGGAGATGTTTATATCATTAGGAGGGATGGAGAAGTTGTACCTACCAAAGGTACTCTAGGTCATTTTATGGCGACTATTGTAGGGCTCCATACATGCATCTGACTTGGTCAATGGTACAAGATCACAGAAAAGGATGATCCATTGAGATTCCAGCAATATGGCACAATTCATTTATGAATCCTTGAGAATTTTAGGAGAGTGCCATATGAAATGAAGTCACCTCTTAGACCCGGACAATGTGAAACACTTAATGCTTGGGAGCATGCTGCTCATGCAAAAGAAAGAGAGAAATATCAAGGCAGGGTAAAGAAAGGTGTGCAGAGTTATATAGATGCTAGATCGGATGCTGAGCAGATAAGGTGGAGAACATAGGGAGTGAAGCTGTATCCAGCTCAGACTACTGATGCAACTGAGGGGAAAGGGGAAAGGAAAATAACATGAAAACTGAATGAAGAGAAACCAGGGGAGCCTGATGTCATGAGCATGAATAGTGAACGTCCACGCCCATATAATGAAAATGGAGATAGAAGTTGAGGTCAGAATGCTGGTGGTAGTGGTCTAACTGCTATTGCAGCTACCACAACCAAAATGACCCCTAGCCATGAAGGAGCTCCTTTCACTAGTGTGCCTTATGAGTTTCGGAATGGAGGGCAGAGAGAATGTGTCCCTATTGGTCCTTCATGGTGTACTATTGATGCTTTTACAATTTCATTACTATTCGTCTAGTAGTTCCTCTGGACAAGACAGATGGTCCTGGGAGAAATACATACAATTTGACCGTACCTGATAATATCGAAAGACAAGGCAGAATTCCAAATGTTTCAGATGCCAGGGACTTTGTTCCTTTAATTCCAGCTCATGATAGTACTCCATGTGGGTCAAGTGAAGATACGACAATGAACCTGTTAGGATGTAGTACAATAGGTTCTTATCAGAAGATCCCGACTCATACTACTCCTGTGTGGGAACCTTAATTCGATAAATAGTGCCCAAGTAAAAGATTCCACTCAAAAATTCCTGTTGTTACACAATCTATTAGTGGCAAGGACATACATGAATGGGTACATTTCTTTAATGAAAATACCCCTTCTAAGGAGAGTACGAGTACAGAGGTGAGAGAAGGAACACTTCCATCACCCTCAAGGGAGAGGACATTAGATGTGACAAAATTAGTGGAATAATTGGACACAATTATTGTTGGAAACTTAGGTTTGGTTAAGGCTAGAAACCTATCAAGAAGACGATCTTACATTCATGTGTAGGGAGATTACTAAATGAGGGTGCCAAGTTCATGATAAATTGGCAGAATTGGCTAAAAATATGAAGCAGATTTAAATAAAACGAAGACTTTACAAAGGAGTTATAGAGTGTGCTTTGGTGACAAAGATATTTCTGACAGGAGAACCCCCAGATTAAAAACTCAGATTAAGGAATTGATTCATAACATTAGGAAATGGAATGAATTGGATAGGTGGGAAATCAAATTGGCAAAAAAGAAAGAGATGAAGAAACCTTCAGGTGAACCACCTCTGATTAGAGCAGAAGCAAGTGTTGAAGATTTCCCTTTGAGAGAAGTGCCTGGTGAAGGTTATGTTCATGTGCCAATGAGCAGGAGTGATGTTGCATCATTTACCAACAATTTCTCAAAATTGCAAGGGAAGCCTGTTGAATGGCACAGACAGGTTGAAAAGTTTGTAAAAATTATGTGGAAGATGTGGGTTGATTTGACATTGTTTGACATTGTTATTCCGAGTGATTTATGGGCAGAATGTAAGCTAGCTGTTCACTGGCCTAAAAAAGAACCCCCTAGAACTCTGATATCTAAGGGTCCTTTATTGTTGGTCATGAAAAAACATCTGGAGGTCATAACATTCCTGAAAGGGAAAGTGTCTCCTCAGGATGTTAATTGGGTTAAAATTGGCAGAAGGACACAAGAACCAAAGGAGTTGATTCATGCACATTATGAGAGGTTGTTACAGGCATTTAAACAGTACAGTGGTATGGAAATGTTGGAAACGAAAGATATGGGACATTTTGTGTCAAGGATTTTGTCAGGTTTGAGGCCAGAGATTAGCTTGATGATTCAGCAACATTTTACCTGTTGGCAGAATAAGTCTATTGAGGAGCTTTTGCATTATGGAAAAAACAGCCATGATGAAATAGAAATGAAACAGAACAAGCTTAAGAAAATCTGATGCTTGCCCAAATTAAGGCAGCTCAGGAAACTAGCCAGATGCCCATGGCTGTAAGTAATGTAGGTGCAATGCAAGGTGTATATCAACAGGCACAGAATCCAACGCAAGGTAGAGGTTGAGGTGTTCCAATAGATCCTAATACATGAATGGATTTAAATAGTCTAAAAGGGTCAACTCCTTGTTGTTGGAAATGGCCTTTCTGCAGGGTCACCCCCAAACATTTTGCCTTCCTTCTTCTCTTTTTCTGACCTCATTTTTGCTGGCTTTAGGACTCTGCGCACTTTACCACTGCTAATCAGTACTAAAGTGCATTTGCTCTCTCCTTAAAACATGGTGACATTGGCTCATACCCAATTGGCTTATTTAATTTACTTGTAAGTCCCCAGTCAAGTGCACTGCATGTGCCCAGGGCCTGTAAATTAAATGCTACTAGTGGGTTGCAGCACTGGTTGTGCCACCTACATAAGTAGCCCCCTAACTATGTCTCAGGCCTGCAACTGCAGCGTCTTTGTGTGCAGTTTCCCTGCCTCTCCGACTTGGCATTTAAAAGTAATTGCCAAGCCTTAAACTCCCCATTTTCTACATATAAGTCACCCCTAAGTAGGCCCTAGGTAGCCCATAGGGCAGGGTGCTATGTAGGTAAAAGGCAGGACATGCACATGTGTGTTCTATATGTCCTAATAGTGTAAAACTGCTGTGAGGCCTCCTCTTTTCATAGGATAGCATTACGGCTACCCTCATATACTGTTTGTGTGGTAGATTCTGATCTGAAAGGAGTAACCAGGTCATATTTAGTATGGAAAGAATGGTAATAGAAAATCCTGCTTATTGGTGAAGTTGGATTTAATATTGCTATTCTAGAAATGCCACTTTTAGAAAGTGAGCATTTCTCTACACTTAAATCCTTCTGTACCTTACAATCCACGTCTGGCTAGGTTAGTTGACAGCTCCCTTGTGCATTTCACTCAGACAACCTCAAACACTCAAACACAGGATGCTCAGTCACATCTGCATACTGAATGGGTCTTCCTGGGCTGGGAGGATGGAGGGCCTGACACTTACATGCCAAAGGACAGTGCCCTCACACAATGGACTGCCAAACCCCCTACTGGGACCCTGGCAGACAGGATGGAACTGAAAGTCTTCAGGGAAGTACACACCTCACTCCTTGTACCCAGCGGACTTCTGCACCTCTAAGCCACTCTTTGAAGTCTCCCCACTTCAAAGGCACATTTCGGTATTTGAACAGGGCCTCTGACCCTACCAACTCAGACACTTCTGGACAAGATACACCTGGTGAACAAACTCTGAACCAGACCCTGCAACATGCCTAGAGGAACTGCCTGCCTGCCCAAAGGACTCACCTGACTGCATTTCTGCAAAGGACTGATGCCCTGCTGTTGCCCTGCTACCTTGTTGCCCTCTGGACTCTGCTGAGAAGTGCTCTCCAAGGGCTTGGATAGAGCTTGCCTCCTGTTCCTTGAAGCCTCAGGATCAAAAAGACTTCCTCCTTCAAAGAACTCCTTGTGTGGTGAAAATTTGATGCACAACCTGCCAGAAACGGCGCACAGCCTGCATCGCTGTGAGAAAATCACTGCACGCCAAACCGGAACGACGCAGCCTAGCTCCCCTAGAGAAGATCGACACAGCACCAGCGTTGCGACCGGAACTTCGACGCACAACCCACTGAATCGATGCAAAGCGGAGCTGGAACGACACAGCCCGACTTCCTGTGAGAAGAATCGACGCAGAGCCTGCCGTGCAACAGGAATTTCCCTGCATCACCCACCGGATCAACGCAGCTCCTGTGACTACGTCCTACACGCCCAGGATTTCTCCGCATCATTCCCGGGGCATCCGAAAACCCTGCAGCCCGAAGAGGATCCGCGTGCCAGAAATCGATACAAAGCCTTCCCTGCATGGAAAATTATCAACGCATCGTCTGTGTGCACCCGGAGAAACCGACGCACACCTCCCCATTTTTCCACACAACTTCTCCTCTGCGGTCCCTTGTGGAGAATTTGCAAGTAAACCAGGTACTTTGTGCTTACATGAGACACTTGTTGCTTTTTAACGAATAAAGACTCTTTTTATCATTCTCTAAAGTGATATTTTAACTTGTACTTATCAAATCTTGATCGTTTTGACCTGCATTTAACCAGATAAATATATATTTTTCTAAACACTGTTTGGTGTATTTTTGTAGTGTTATATTTTGTTATTGCATGAGCTATTACACACATACTTTACACATTGCCTTCTAAGTTAAGCCTGACTGCTCAGTGCCAGGCTACCAGAGGGTGGGCACAGGACAATTTGGATTGTGTGTGATTTACCCTGACTAGAGTGAGGGTCCTTGCTTGGATAAGGGATAACCTGACTGCCAATCAAAGACCCAATTTCTAACATTGGTGATTAGCGGTGAGGATAGGACTTGTATTTGTGCAGTGACATACAATAGCTAAGTGTACACTACCTACCCACAGTTGAAGGTCAACTTGATTTTTTATCTTTTTCTGCAATTTTATTCTCTGCCTGATTTGTAACTAAATCCTCATTCACCATGTCTCTGACTGGGTCTCAAGCAGGAGCTGAACATTTTGACCTAGCCAAGCTGGAGACAAACAGTGTTATAGCTGAAGGTGTTCTGCAAGGGGATGGGAGTATCTACCCAGGGTGCCTCCAGAAAGGAGGAATACCAAAAGGAGCTGAGGGCCTGGGGAGAAGCCCATTCAGATGAGAATGTTGTGGAGGAGGGTCCAGAGGATGGCCCCTCAGAGGATTGTTTGCCAGTAGTGGGGGATGTTACCCCTGGAATTGTGTCCCCTAGTAAACCAGGGAGCAGTGTCTCTAGCCATGGCCTGACAGCAGAGGAAAGGAGGGAAGAGAGAGAATTTCAATACAAATGGAAAAGTTAAACATGGAAGCAGAGGAGAGGAAAGGAGAGAGAGAGAGGCTGAGAGAGCAGCCAAACAAGCTGAAGCTGAGAGAGATGAGGATGCAGCTGAGAGAGCCTTGGCTGAAAATAAACTTTTGTTGGCTCATGAACTAAGGCCCTCATTATGACATTGGCGGTAAACTCCACTTACCGTCACGCTGACTGCTGGCAGCTTACCTCCACCGCCGCGGATATCCGTTCACCATATCATGACACACACACACACACCAATCCGTCAGTATTCAGCCACACACACAAATCCGCCAAACCAAAGGTCAGTGATAAACTCACGATACCAAAACCCACAACGTTACGCCAACATAACAACACCCACAACATTATGACCCACGAATCACCATGGCGGACATTCAACGGCGGTAAACCATTAATGGTACATACCGCCACACTGAAAAGGGACACACACATACAAAACAACACCACATTGGACAATTCAAACAACACACACCTGACACCCATACACACACCACACCCACACCACTATAAAACACACACCGACATTATTCACAACCCTTTACCATTACAAATCATTGCCAGTAGAGAGACATCAAGACCACAGACACAACCAGAGCCACACACCTATACACCACTCACGCACTCCACATCACACACCCAAACACATTACCCAACACACCCGCACCTACAGATTTCGCACAACACCCATGACACCATAAAGACACCCCCATTTCTCATAGGAGGAACTAAGGGTCATGGTGGAGGAAATCATCAGGGTAGAGCCACAGCTGTTTGGGGCACAAGTGCAGCAGATATCGATAGCTAGGAAGAAGGAGCTATGGGGGAGAATCGTGGACAGGGTCAACACCGTGGGACAGCACCCAAGAACCAGGGATGACATTAGGAAGAGGTGGAACGACCTACGGGGGAAGGTACGTTCCATTGCAGCAAGACACTAGCTCGCTGTACAGAGGACTGGCGGTGGACCCCACCTCTTCCCCCATAACTAACAGCATGGGAGGAGCAAGTCTTTGCAATCCTGCATCCTGAGTGCCTGGCCGGAGTAGGAAGAGGACTGGACTCTGGTAAGTCAACTCTCTACTACTATCACCCCCCCACCTGATTGCCATCATATACCCCCGCCCTCACCCTCACACCCGTCACTCCACCACTTCCCACACACCCCACCATTACATCTCACTTATTCCAATGCCAAGCCCAGCATGCTGTACCAATGCATGGACATCCCTCACAGCCCTGCATGGACATTCATCACTAAAGCATGCACACCATAGAGAACTAACAATTCCACCATACACCAACATATACAAGTGAAAGCTGCCAGGGCAAATACAACCAAAGAGGGCAAGCCACGGAAGCACAAAATGTCAGAAACAGAAACCATAACACATCATTTACATCCCCACAGGTGTCCCAGGCAATGTCAGCGGAGAGAGGTGCCAGCAAAATCCAGTCCCCCAACTGAAGAGGCCCACAGTGATGACAGCAACTCTGGTCATCTGGATGACCAATCTTGCCCATCAGGGACCTCTGGACAGCCGTTTACCCAGGCCCAGTCACACACCACCACACAGCCTCCCCATCAAGAAACACCACCACAGCACCCACCCAGTGTACCCACACCTCTGTCCCCAGGACATATCAATCAGCAGTGTATCTACCTCTACAGGGACCCCAGGCTACAACTCACACACAAGACAATCAGAGACCTGGGGTCAGTGGCAGTGGGCACACGGTTCAGGGGACAGAGGCACAGGTCAACATGGAAACTAGGAGGACTGCTGTGTGCCAAGGGGAGGACAGACCCAGGAAACCGCCTCTCCATGAGGCACTTGCAGAGATCCTGGGAGCCTATCAACATTCCCAGGACACGATGGGCCAGATCCTGGATAATGTGCAGTAGAAGAGGAGGCTGCAGGAGGGACAGTACCAGGGGATCAGGGAGGACGTGCAGGCCATCAACAACACCCTGATCTCCATAGCAGGGGTGCTGGCAGACATGGCCAACATTTTGAGGGAGGCAGTCACACAACAGCAGGCCCCTGCCACTAGCCAGTCATCTGAACAGCCTTCCACCTCCGCTGCCGCTAGTGGCCAGGAGGCCCCGCAACAGGACTCACAGGCCACCAGCACCCCTCCCCCTGCAGCAGGAGAACCACCCCACAAACTTTCCCTGTGATCCAGACAGAAGCCAGAGACACTTGCCAGGACCTCCGCCAGGAAATTAGACTCTCCTGATTGT
Organism: Pleurodeles waltl; assembly: GCF_031143425.1. Classification (NCBI taxonomy): domain Eukaryota; kingdom Metazoa; phylum Chordata; class Amphibia; order Caudata; family Salamandridae; genus Pleurodeles; species Pleurodeles waltl. Next base: position 168,248,641 of record NC_090439.1, on the reverse strand, counting down.
CACCCTTTTGTCCCACTCAGTCACCCTGTCCACCTTGAACTGCCATTGCTCCCCTTCCTATGTCCCCTTGGACAATGCACCTGTGCTACAAACAGACTGGAACAATACCCTGAACTTTCCTCCATCATCACCCCATCCCATTCCACCTTCCCATCTAGATTTTAACACTTCAATAAACACCGTTGGAAAAAAAATAAGTTTGGAGTATGTCATGTTTTTCAATTATGTATTCATTGAAACAGGTACAAACATTGCAATTCAACTGTACAGAAAACTAGCATAGATTAATGACCTTTAGCTGGCTGCAGTGATCAAACCAGGAGTGTATGTGAGGTCACCAACATCTGCAAAATGAATTGCCAGAGGGAACAGTAAGTGGGCATAGAAGTGGGAAATATCAGCATGCCAGTCCCACAGAAATTCAAACAAATGTAATTGAAATGTGAAGTAACACTTTCCTACCTCTGTGTCATTGGAAGTATTGTCTGATCACTGATGTTCTGTTGTCCTCATCCTCAGCCTCATCCTCTGCCTCCTCATCCTCATTGTCCACAGTGCCCACTGTTTGCACACAGGCACCTCCAGCCTCCTCCTCCTGCAGGAATGGGACATGGCGTATGAGTGCCAGGTTATGCAACATGGAGCCTGCCACCACTATCTTGCAGACCTTCTTGGGTGAGTAGCACAGGGATCCACCTGTCAGATTGAGGCACCGGAACCTGGCCTTCAGGAGGCCAAAGGGTCACTCAATGATCCTTCTGGTTCGCCCATGTGCCTCATTATAATGTTCTTCTGCCCTTCTCCTGGTATTCCTCACAGGGGTCAGAAGCCATGATAGGTTTGGGTAACCAGAGTCACCTGCAATTATTGAGGGACAACATTTAGCCACACACTATCCCATATGGCCCACACCATACCCACACACCAACATATACTGGGTGGGAACCAGGGCTCACCTATTACCCACACCCTGTACCTCTGTAGTTGCCCATCACATTTGGTAAGCTGCTAATCCTCAGGACAAACGTATCATGCACTGACCCAGGAGACTTAGCATTGACGTGGGAGATGTACTGGTCCGCCAAGCACACCATCTGTACATTCATAGAGTGGAAAATCTTCTGATTTCTGAACACCTGTTCATTCTGGCGGAGGGGGGGGACAAATGCAATATGTGTTCCATCAGTCGTCCCAATTATGTTGGGGATATGTCCCATTGCATAGAACTCGGCCTTCACTGTGGCCAAATCTTCAACCTGGGGGAAAACGATGTAGCTGCACATGTGTTTAATCAGGGCAGACAAAACTCTTGTCAGCAAGTTTGAGAACATTGGCTGTGACATTCCTGCTGCCAAGCCCACTGTCACTTGGAAAGAACCAGTTGCCAGGAAATGGAGCACTGATAGAACTTGCACACAAGCGGGGATCCCAGTGGGGTGACGGATAGCAGATATCAGGTCAGGCTCCAAATTGAGCACACAGCTCTGTGATTGTGACCCTGTCAAGTCTATAGGTGAGTATTATGTGCCTGTCCTCCAGTGTTGCCAAAGTCCACCAGGGATCTGTACAAGGGGGTATGTCTCCATCTCCTATTCATCCGCAGTGGTAGGTATCTATGTGGCAAAAGAGTGAGGAGCCGGTCACAAACTGAACAATGGAGCTACAACAGAACTTTGCATGTTGTTAACTTGTAATGGGTCAGTGTGATTTGTCCAGTATGTCCTAACTTCACCAGTGACGCAGCTATTTTCCAGGGCCTGCCGCCCCCAGAAATGGCGTCCGCCTGTCTTGTGTGGAGGGACAGGTGGAAGTGAGGTAATTCCGCTGACGTTGTGCACCGTTGCTGGAGGTGGTCGGGAACCGCCGTGCAATTCCTCATTGGTTAACATTGGGGCCCATGGGTTACAGTGGCCAATGGTGACCTACGCCGGCAGTGACGGTATGCACCGCCGCTGACGTGACCGCCATTTTCTATCTGATCCCTCACTTGCTACCTGATCTTCCACAGGAGAGGACCTACACTGCATGTGCTGCTGTGACCTGTGTCTGGAACATACCATGGCCCGTGTGACTGGGGAAAGGGCCCCAGCCTTCACTTCGGAGGAGTTGGAGTGCCTGGTGAATAGGGTCCTACTTCAGTACGGACTACTGTATGGGCCTCCAGACCAACAGGTGAGTACACTGTGGGCAAGATGCATGTGGCAGGAATGCATGGAGTGGTGTGTGTGTGAAGGCCTCGTGTAAGAGGGGTGGGTGGATGTCCTCTGGACGGCGTATAGGTTGTGTGCTGGGCTATGTGTGTAAATGATGATGTGAAGGGGTATGGTGGGCCATAAGTGTAACAGGCAGGACTGTTTGTCTAATTCAATTTCCTGTGTGTAGTGCCTCTGCAGGCCAGCGCCCATCAAAAGAAGGGTATATGGCGTGCCATTGCCAAGGAGATGTAGACCCTGGGGGTCTATGGCAGGTGCAGCACACACTGTCGCAAATGGTGGGAGGGCCTGAGATGCTGGGCACGGAAGACAGCGGAGGCCCAGCTGGGGATGGCCTCCTAACGAGGAAGAGGTGCCCATCGCACCCTGACCCCCCTGATGGTCCGCATTCTGGCTGTGGCCTATCCTGAGCTGGGTGGGCGCTTGAGGGAATCGCAGCAGCCACAAGGGGGTGAGTACAGTGGCCATCATTACAACTTACGCATGGTAGGGTAGTATCCGGATAGGGGATGTGTATCAGTGGGTGCCCCCAGGCCAGGCCTGACATTGCAGAATAGGTCCCCTGGTGGATAGGGTTCTGAAGGGATAATCCTGCTACCCAGCTCATAGGCATCCACTACTGGTCAGGACTGCCTGGGTCCCAGGTGTGCTGCATTTTGTGGTGTGTGCCCCTCCCCATGCATTGGTGGCAAGCTATTTCTATGCTAGTGCTATGGCATATTGAGTAGGCCTGTTCCCTGTGTGTGAGGGGGCTGTGTACGCCAACGGTGGTGCTGGTGCAGCCATTGGCCCAGTGTATCCTTTGTCTCTCCCCCACCCCTCTTTTTGTTTTGTCATCCTATCCTTATGTGCATTAGCATCAACTGGCGGAGAAGCAGTGGCACTGGCAACAGAGGGAGCTGCATCCCACAGGACCCAGGAGGCAGAGTTCACCAACGCTTAGGGCACCAGTGGGACGGAGGGCGAGGGGAGCACCACGGTGAAGATTGGAGGGGACATTTCTGACACAGATACCTCCTCCCATGGAAGCTCCCTGGTGGTGGCGGACACTTCTGTGACCACCCCAGCTACAGGTACATCTGCCACCCCCGTACCAGCACCGCCCTCCCAGCAGCCCCTGGGTGAGCGGCCCTTGCCCGCTCACCCAGGTGGGTGGGTATCTCCTTCGCCCCAGGCACCTCAGGCCCTGCCCCAGTGAGCCCTGCTGCCTTGAGTGCGGAGGCTATTGACCTCCTGAGATCCATCTCTGTAGGGCAGTCCACCATTGTGAATGCCAACTAGGTGCCGGCAGCCCAGATTCAACAGACTTATGCAATCCTGGAGGGTATTCACACTGGATTGGTGGCCCAACAGAGATCGATCCAGGCTCTGGCCTCCTCTCTGATGCAGCCATTGCCTCTGTTTCTACCCTCCCCCTCCAGCTTCCTCTTCCCAGTCCCATTCTCATCAACCCATCCCAAGCACACTGCCAGACGAGCATGCACAGAAGACAACACACAAGAGTGGTAAAGGCAAACAAAAGCACCACACTTCATCCCACAGGCACTCACACGAACACCATCCAGATGCAGACACAACAACATCCACTATTTCCACTGTCTCCCCTTCCTCCTCCTCCTCCTGCACCTCCTTCCCAGTTCTGTCTACACTCACACCTTCATGCATTACATCTACATCCACTATCAGCATCAGCACACCAAGCAGACCTCTAAAACAGCCATGCATGTGTCCCCTGTGTCCTCTCCCACCGTGTCTGTTCCCCCCTCCTAAAGGGCACAAACGCAAGCAGACACCCAACAGCCATCCACCTCACATCACCATACAATCTATGCACCTGCACCCAAATCCAGCAGACATACACCTCCAACAACTACTCCCTCTTTGTCCACTCCCATTCCTTCTCCCTCTTCCTACCCCAATGTCCCTGAAAAACTGTTCCTATCCACAATGACCTCTTCCATACCCCCCGTCCTGCACGTATAGGCAGATTTGGAAGATCCCAGCCAAGCACCTCAGCCACCCAGTCCACGGGCCCAGTCGTCACCACATCCACTTGTGGTGGAAAACGAACCAGGCCACATGTCCTGAAGGTGAAGGAGCCTGCACCAGGCAACCTCAAGAGAAAGGAGCCTGCTCCAGCTCCCAGAAAGAGCAAGGAGCCTGCCTCAGCAGGCAAGAAGGGAAAGGAGCCTGCCTCGGCTGCCAGAAAGAGCCAGGAGCCTGCCCCAAGAGGCTAGAAGGGAAAGGAGCCTGCACCAGCTGCCAGGAAGACAAAGGAGCCTGCACCAGCAGGCAAGAAGATAAAGGAGGCTGCTCCAGGTGCCAGGGAGACCAAGGAGCCTGCACCAGCAGGCAGGAAGACCAAGGGGCCTGGGGCAGCAACTGTGACGGAGCCCCCACCACCAACCATGGTTGTGCAGCTGTCCAAAGTTGCAGGGGATGGGCAGGAGCCTCCTCCCCCCAGCAGCACCACCACCTCCACTGAGAAGCCGTCCGAGGTTGCAGGGGATGGGCAGGAGCCTCCCCCCACCAGCAGCACCACCCCCACTGAGCAGCTGTCACCGCCGGCGGATAGTATGGAGTCCTGCCTCCATGGGCTGTTGTGCGGCCTGTCCACTCCAGAACCAGTGGGTATGACACTCACCTGAGAGACTTTGACCGTGCACTCCCGAGGAGCAAGCACAGGGCATGTTGCCCCCTCCAGAACTAGTGGGCAAGTCACCCACATGCCCAACACTCCCCAGGATCAAGAGTACAGGGCACAATGCCCCCTCCAGAACCAGTGGGTAAGACACCCACATGATAGACTGTGACCTTGCACTCCCCAGGACCAAACACAGGGCATGTTGCCCTCTCCAGAACCAGTGGTCTTGTACTATCTCCCGGCTGAGGTGCCCCCAGTCCCCCTGAGGTGCCTGCCTATTTACCATCTGATGCCCTGTTCTCTCTGTGTTGTTGCAGGTGACATGTGTGGCCTTGGACTTTGGCATGTGGCCTACAAACATTGTGGACTGGGCTATGTCCCTTTTTCTGTACATATATTTATATATATATCTTATCTTGACTAACTTATTTTTCATGCTGTGTTGATCTTGTTACATTCACTTTTTCGAAATTGTTTTGTCCTTGCATTCTTCATCCGAGATACGGGGTAAAATTGTTTTTGTAATGCAGCTGATTGTGTGTATGGTGTGGGGGGGTGCGTGTGTGTGTCACTCTTGCTTTCCTCCCTCCCTCCCTTGTGTGCTAGGCGGATGTACTCACAATCGTCTTCTTCGCCAGCGTTGGTGTTCGTGGCAGAGCAGAATGTGGAAGATCATGGGGAAGACATGCAGTTCAGGCTCCATGGCAGTGTGGTTCTTCCCTGTGTCTCCAGTGGTGAGTCCTTTCCCTTCTGAGGTCTGTTTACACCAGGCTTTTGATGTCGTTGGTACTGCACCAGAAGAGTGGCGGTTTCCAGGGTCATAATATGGTGGGCAGAACATTGACTTCTGTCTGGCTGTAGGCGGCTACTACTGTGGTGGCTGTTGTTTCCACCCTGGCGGTCGGTGTGGTACATTGGCTGTCTTTCTGAGATCTTTCCGCCATTGTCATAGCTTGGCGGTATTACCGCCACTTTAACACCAACCGCCAGGGTTGTAATGAGGGCCTGAGTCTCGAAGAGCTGGATATCAAGGTGAGTGAGTCTGAGTCTGGCAGTGATGAAGGCAGCATACATGCAGGACCTGCTGGGGAAAGGAAGATTCACATATCCAAAAATGTAAGGCCAAGTTATGTGGTGGGAGATAACATTGATAAGTGGTTGGCTGCTTATGAAGTTGCACTAAGGGCTCATGGGGTCTCTAAAGAGCAGTGGGGGGCGGCCTTGTGGTGGCATGTACCAGTAGTGGGGAGGGACACACTCCTTGCATTGGATCCTAAGGATCAAAATAGTTACACACCCATGAAAACTGCTTTGCTTGCCAAGTTTGGGCTTACACCTGAGAAGTACCATTAGAGGTTCAGGGACAGCACCAAACTCTCTACACAGAACTGGGCAGACTTTTTTGATTTCCCCGGTAAGGCACTGAATGGATGGGTGCGGGGCAGTAAAGTAAACGATTATACAGGGTTATGTAATTTAATTCTGAGAGAGCATATGCTCAGTGTTTGTTCTACAGAGTTGTGCCAGCTCCTGGTTGACAGTAAGCTGTCTGATCCTAGAAAGCTTGCTGAGGGGGTGGACATCTGGGTTAGCACCAGAGTGTCCAAAAACATACCTGGGAGTGACCCCAAGAGGGGTGGTTCTGGTTCCCCCCAACAGAGTGAGGGGGAGGTTGGAGATGACCCAGAAAAGTCCCAGAGTGAGGGGGGAGGAAAGGGTTCCCATACCCCATCTGAGAAACAGGGTGGTGGTTCTGGTGGGCGGTGGCCCAAAGTATCCCATTCCCAACCCTGCTACCTTGAGTGCTCCCAGCTAGGGCACAGGAAGGGAGACTCTGTCTGTCCAAAGAACTCACCCACTGGTGGGACGTCTACAGGGGTGGCCAATGTGGCTTTAGGGGAAAGTAGTCCCCAGGGGCAGGTCGTAGACCATGCCTTCATCTCCTTCAGTTGGGAGATAGACTCAGATGGTAAGCTGGTGATCCCTGAGGGTGGGAGTCATCACTTCCACCAGGTGGGAGTGAATGGGGTCCCAGTCACCGCTCTGAGAGACACAGGGGCTAGTCTTACCATGATGGTGGAGAGACTGGTTTCACCAGAGCAATACACCGGGCAGGTTTGTAGGGTGACTCTAGCCCATGGGAAAGATTTCTTCTACCCCATGGCCCTGGTATCCCTGGTGTGGGGTGGGGAGGGGGCCCAGAGGCAGGTCATAGTAAGTCCCCAGATGCCCATTGACTGCATTCTGGGGAATCAGTTACCCCTGGTGGCAGGAGAACTGAGAGGGGTGAACCCTAAGTGTGTCCTGAGAGTTCAGTTGTCTGGCAGTACCACTCCCCAGAGGAGGGTATGTGAGCCCAGATGTAGGGGCAAGGTGAGGAAGGACTCACCCTTGTCCCCTGTTCAGTCTCCACGTACAGACCCTGGCTGATTGACCAGTGTCAGGATACCACACCTGAACTGGTGGAAGGTAGAGTGGTGAAGGGGTACCAGACCCTTGGGGCTACTGACCCCCATTCAGAGACACCTCAGAGGTCAGAGAAACCTCAGGAGCCCCTAGGGAACTCCCTACCAGCTTCCAGGTTGGAGGAGAAGCATGTCCAGTGGCCCTGCTAAGTGGACCTTAGCAGTGGATGGGCTGGGGTCTGGCTCCTGACACTGACAGCTGTCAGTAGCCTCTTTTGGTTGCTTCCCTTGTGGACAGAGTTTTCCCTGGGCTGGGAACAGAAGTCAGACCCAAGGGGTGGAAAGGGCCACATCACTTTGTTGGCCATGGTGGTACTGTCTGCATACTGGGATGCATCTGTCAGCAAATTAAAGTTAGGAGCTTCACAGATGGGGTCCTCAGATGAGGAGAAGGGTTCCCCATGGGTCAGTTCAGTGGCCCCAGAGAGTATAGACAGAGGAGCCTCACTGAGTTCAGAATGACGTAGAACTGGCAAGTGCCCCTACAGTAGTGTGCCATTGTCTATGTTCTATCGCCTTAAGCAGGGAAGTCCATCAAAGTGTTGATTAGCCTAACCTGGCTTTAGGCTGGAAGGGGGATAGGTTGGAAATGGCCTTTCTGCAGGGTCACCCCCAAACTTTTTCCCTTCCTCCTTCTCTTTTTCTGACCTCATTGCTGCTGGCTTTAGGACTCTGCACACTATACCACTGCTAATCAATGCTAAAGTGCATGTGCTCTCTCCCTAAAACATGGTGAAATTGGCTCATACTCAATTGGCTTATTTAATTTACTTGTGAGTCCCTAGTCAAGTGCACTACATGTGCAGAGGGCCTGTAAATTAAATGCTACTAGTGGGCTGCAGCACTGGTTGTGCCACCCACATAAGTAGCCCCCTAACCATGTCTCAGGCCTGCCACTACAGGGTTTGTGTGTGCAGTTTCACTACCACTTCGACTTGGCATTTAAAAGTAATTGCCAAACCTTAAACTACCCTTTTTTTACATGTTAGTCACCCCTAAGGTAGGCCCTAGGTAGCCCATAGTGCAGGGTGCTATGTAGGTAAAAGGCAGGACATGCACAGGTGTGTTCTATATGCCCTAGTTGTGTAAAACTCCTAAATTCGTTTTACACTACTGTGAGGCCTGCTCCTTTCATAGGATAGCATTAGGGCTATCCTCATATACTGTTTGAGTGATAGATTCTGATCTGAAAGGGGTAACCAGTTCATATTTAGTATGACCACAATGTAATAGAAAATCCTGCTTCTTGGTGAAGTTGGATTTAATATGCTATTCTAGAAATGCCACTTTTAGAAAGTGAGCATTTCTCTACACTTAAATCTTTCTGTGCCTTACAATCCACTTCTGGCTAGGGTAGTTGACAGCTCCCTTGAGCATTTCACTCAGACAACCCCAAACACACGATGCTTTGTGTAGGAAAGTACCATCTTGCCTGGCATGTTACCCCCATTTTTACATGTATGTAAGTTTGTTTTTGCCTGTTTCACTGGGATGCTGCTAGCTAGGACCCCAGTGCTCATGGTTTGTGGCCTGAATGTGTATACCTGTGTAGTGAGTAGCTGTGTCACTTATGTGCTTATGCTCTCTCTGATTTTTAAAACTGTCACTATAGGCTAGTGACCATTTTTACGAATTCTAATTGGCACACTGAAACACCCTTATAATTCCCTAGTATATGGTACCTAGGTACCCAAGGTATTGGGGTTCCAGGAGATCCCTATGGGCTGCAGCATTTCTTTTGCCACCCATAGGGAGCTCAGACAAATCATACACAGGACTGCCACTGCAGCCTGAATGAAATAACACACACGTTATTTCACAGCCATTTTCACTGCACTTAAGTAACTTATAAGTCACCTATATGTCTAACCTTCACTTGCTGAAGGTTAAGTGCAAAGTTACTAAGTGTGAGGGCACCCTTGCACTAGCAAAGGTGCCCCCACATAGTTCAGGGCCATTTCCCCGGACTTTGTGAGTGCGGGGACACTATTACACGCGTGCACTACATATAGGTCAATACCTATATGTAGCTTCACAATGGTAACTCCGAATATGGCCATGTATCATGTCTAAGATCATAGGAATTGTCCCCCCATGCCAAATATGCTCCACTATGGACCCCGTGTACTGCCAAACCAGCTCTCTGGGGTTTTCTCTGCAGCTACCTCTGCTGCCACCCCACATACAGGGTTCTGCCCTCCTGGGGTCTGGGCAGCCCAGTCCCAGGACGGCAGAACAAAGAATTTCCTCTGAGAGAGGGTGTTACACCCTCTTTCTTTGGAAATAGGTATTAAAGGCTGGGGAGGGGTAGCCTCTCCCAGCCTCTGGAAATGCTTTGAAGGGCACAGATGGTGTCCTCCTTGCATAAGCCAGTCTACACCGGTTTAGGGAACCCCCAGTCCCTGCTCTGGTGTGAAATTGGACAAAGGAAAGGGGAGTGCCTACTCCCCTGTCCAGCACCACCCTAGAGGTGGTGCCCAGATCTCCTCCAGTATGTCCCAGACCTCTGCCATCTTGGATCTAGAGGTGTGAGGGCACTCTGGAGGCCTCTGAGGAGCCAGTGTCAGCAGGTGACCCCTCCTAATAGCTACTTACCTGACTAGGTGGCCAATCCTCCTCTGAGGGATATTTAGGGTCTCTCCAGTGGGCTTTTCTTCAGATAACAACTTGCAAGAATTCCTCAGAGTTCCTCTGCATCTCCCTCTTTTACTTCTGCCAAGGATCGACCGCTGACTGCTCCAGGACGCCTGCAAAACTGCAACAAAGTAGCAATAAGACTACCAGCGACATTGTAGCGCCTAATCCTGCCGTGTTTCCTGACTGTTTCCTGGTGGTGCATGCTTTGGGGGCTGCCTGCCTTCATCCTGCACTGGAAGCCATGAAGAAATCTCCAGTGGGTCAACGGAATCTTCCCCCTGCTCCAGCAGGCACCAAACTTCAGCATCACCGGTACTCTGGGACAACTCCCATCCTGACAAGCGTGGGCCCTGGAACAGAGGTGGTGGACCAAAGTGACCCAGACTGTCCAGTGGTCCAACTGTCCAAATTTGGAGGAGGTAAGTCCTTGACTCCCCTCTCCAGACTTTAATCCTGTGCAACGCATGACGTGCAGCTTCTAGGGCTCCTGCGCACATTTCCATGGAATCCTTCATGCACTGCCACGCCCAGGTCCCCAGCACTCAGTCCTGCATTGTCTAACTCCCTGAGTTGACCTCCAGCTTTGTGGGACCCCCTTTTGCAGTGTTGAGATGACTGGCATGTTCAGACTTCTTGAACCCATGTTCAAGAACTTCTGCAGGTGTGCTACCTTCTTGTGCATGGGCTCTCTATGTTGCTGAGGGCCCCCTCTGTCTCCTCTCCCAAGTGGCAATATCCTGGTCCTTCCTGGGCCCGGGCAGCACCCTTTTTCTTCAACCGCTACTCTTGCAGCTATCAAGGCTTGTTTGCAGTCTTTTGCCACAGAAACAACTCTGCATCCTCCAGCACTGCATGGGGCATCTTCTGCATGAAGGAGAAGTTCACAGCACCTTTCTTTGTGGCAGAATCTTCAGCTTCTTCCATCCAGAGGCAGCCATTTTGCACCTTCATCTGGGGTTTAGTGGGCTCCTGCCCCCCCTGGACACCTTCACGACTCTTGGACTTGGTCCCCTTCCTTTGTGGGTCCTCAGGTCCAGGAATCCATCTTCAGTGTGTTGCATTCTGTTGTTGCCTTTGCAAACTCCTCTCTCACAAGTTTAGTATGTTTCTGGGGAAATAGTAGTACTTTACTCCAACTTTCCAACTTTCAAGGGTCTTGGGGTGGGGTATCTTGGACACCCTTAGTGTTTTCTTACACTCCCAGCGACACTATACACACTACACCAGCCTAGGGGTCCATTTGTGGTTCTCATTCCGCTTTCATAGTATATGGTTTGTGTTGCCCCTAGGCCTATTGCATCCTATTGTATTCTACAGCGTTTGCACTATTTTCTCACTGTTTTTCTTACCTGATTTTGGTTTGTGTGCATATTTTGTGTATTTTACTTACCTCCTAAGGGAGTATATCCTCTGAGATATTTTTGGCACATTGTCACTAAAATAAAGTACCTTTATTTTTAGTAACCCTGAGTATTGTGTTTCTTATGACATGGTGCCTATATGATATAAGTGGTGTAGTAGGAGCTTTGCATGCCAGCCTAAGCTGCTCTGCTATAGCTACCTCTATCAGCCTAACCTGCTAGGACACTACTAATCTACTAATAAGGGATAACTGGACCTGGCACAAAGTGTAAGTACCATCAGGTACCCACTATAAGCCAGGCCAGCCTCCTACACTCAGTCACACCTGCACACATCTGCATACTGAATTGGTCTACCTGGGCTGGGAGGAGGGTGGAGGGCCTGACACTTACACGTCAAAGGACAGTGGCCTGCCCTCACACAATGGACTGTCAAACCCCCTACTGTGACTCTGGCAGACAGGATGGAACTAAAAGGGGACCTTGTGCACTTCTAGGCCACTCTTTGAAGTCTCCCCCACTTCAAAGGCACATTTGGGTATCTAAACAGGGCCCCTGACCCTACCAACTCGAACACTTCTGGAAAAAATACCCCTGGTGAAGAAACTCTGAACCAGATCTTGCACCCTGCAAAGAGGAACTACCTGGCTGCCCAAAGGACTCACCTGACTGCTTTTCTGCAAAGTACTGCTGCCCTGCTGTTACCCTGCTGCCTTGTTGCCCTCTGGCTCTGCTGAGACGTGCTCTACAAGGGCTTGGATAGAGCTTGCCTCCTGTTCTTTGAAGTCTCAGGACCAAAAAGACTTCTTCCTGCAAAGAACTCCTTGTGCAGTGAAAATTCGGCGCACAGTCTGCATCGCAGTGAGAAAATCACTGCATGCTGAACCGGAATGATGCAGCTCCCCGAGAGGAGATCGACGCAGCGCCAGCATTGCGACTGGAAGTTTGAACTTGGGCCACTAGATCGACACATAGCCGAGCCAGACCGACACAACCCGACTTCCTGCAAGAAGAATCGACGCAGCGCCTGCTGTGCGACAGAAGTTTCCCTGCATCATCCACCGGATCGACGCAGCTCCTGTGACTTTGTCCTGCACGCCCAGGATTTCTCCACATTGTCCCCGGGGCATCCGAAAACCCTGCAACCCGAAGAGGATCCAAGTCCGGCACCGGAAATCGACACAAAGTCTTCCCTGTGTGGAAAATTATCGACGCACCGTCTGTGTGCGCCCGCAGAAACTGACGCACACCTCCCCGTTTTCAACACATCTCCTCCTCTGCGGTCCCTTGCGGAGAATTTGCACGCAAACCAGGTAATTTGTGCTTGCAAGAGAGACTTGTTGCTTTTTAAAGACATTTTATCATTCTCTAAAGTGATATTTTAACTTGTACTTATCAAATCTTGATCGTTTGACCGCATTTAACCAGATAAATATTATATATTTTTCTAAACACTGTGTAGTGTATTTTTGTGGTATTATAATGTGTTATTGCATGAGTTATTGCACAAATACTTTACACATTGCCTTCTAAGTTAAGCCTGACTGCTCAGTGTGAAGCTACCAGAGGGTGGGCACAGGATAATTTGGATTGTGTGTGACTTACCCTGACTAAAGTGAGGGTCCTTGCTTGGACAGGGGGTAACCTGACTGCCAATCAAAGACCCCATTTCTAACACTTGTCACCTCTGCAATAAACTGGGGCACTGGATCCTGCTAATCAAATTCAAAAATCAGGGTTTGCACCCTCTCAGAATAATAATTTTAACCACCTGCAGGGAGTCTAAAGGCACTGGAGCCAAAATTGTACTGTGCCCCATGCTCCGGTGATGCAAGTACCCCAACCCCTGATGCTACAGCAGAATGCTGTGGGATTTTGCCAGGACATGAATCAGGGTATGAGGATGAATGTTAATAGGGTACAGCATAACTATCCGTATCAACGGTTTCCTTTGTTTGACATAGGTGAAAGAAATGGCTCCAATCCGTCAGCCTGACGGTGCCCGAGACAGGAGGAAAACTGCATGCTTGGCTCGGGCTTAGAGGCAGACCAGAATGGACCATTTATCGAAAGTGAAATGGATTGCCACCAGTGTCATTTTTGGTTGACACTGGTACTACCCATGCTACTCTGAGAATAGTAGAAGTCCCAAACCTACCCCCCTTGGGAAAAACAGTCCAAGTTGGTGGCATGAAAAATAAACAAATGACAGTGCAGGAAACTGCCCCGGTCTTAGTGAAAATAGGATTATTTGAAGATAAGCAGGAGTTCATATTATGTGACCGCAGTCCAGTAAATCTCATGGGAAGAGATTTGTTGGCACAATTAAATTGTGTCATTTATACCCCAGCAGGAAAGACGTCCATACTCAAGATGAGTATGCTTTTTTAAGCTGATGAAAAACAAAACGTACTGCACACTTCTGACTTTGTTGACAGTTGATGATTTGCCCCTGGATTTGACAGAAACGGTTATGTTTCATGCATGAAGTGTTGTATTTTTCAGGAAAGGAAATAGGACCAATAAAAGGTTTAGAACCTGTGCGAATTACTCTTAAACCAAATGTTGAGTTCTAAAGACTCCACGGTATAATTTGATCCCTGAGACAATTGCTGGAATAACTCCTGTATTCGAGTCAATGATCCCTCATGGAATTTTTAAGGAAATATTGGGAAGTCCTTGTAACTCTACTATCATGAGTCTTCAGAAAACCAAATGGAAAGTATAGGATTGTACAAGATTTGAGAAAAACAAACAATATTGTAGTTCCCTGTTGCCCTGTGGTACCAAATCCAGCCTCGATATTATTTCAGATTCCATGTGAGACTGAGTAGTTCACAGATATCCACCTATGTCAGGCCTTCTTTTCGATATCATTGCATGAGGACAGTAATTTCCTTTTTGCATTGCGGCTCAGAAACTGGGCCTTAACATGGTGTTGTGTCCCACAAGGGTATACTGAGTTTCCATTGATCTTTAACAGATTCTAAAGAAAAATCTGGAATTTTTGATTATGCCTAGCAACTCAGTTTTGAGCCAGTACATCAATGGCCTTATGGTGGTGTTGAATAATCAAGAACCATGCAAACAGGATACTATTGTGTTGTTGAATACCTGGCTGAGAATGGATGTAAAGTATCCCTTGGAAAATTGCAGTATTGTCAAAAAAAGGTTCAACGTCTTGGACATCAAATTAAGAAAAAAGTGATAAAGGTGTCACAAGACAGGATTTCACCTATGCTGAAATTGGGTCCACCAGCTACACAGAGAGAGGTCAGGATCTTCTTTCGAGTGGTGAGCTACTGTAGACAGTGGCTACCCAATGGTTCTATAGTGGCTAAGCCTTTATAGAGGGTATGTCACAAAGATGTGCCTGATCTGGTACCATGGGACAACAAGTGCATTGTTGCAATCCTTGAGCTGAGATAATCTCTCTGTTGCGCCCTGGCCCTAGGAATGCCTGCCTATAACAAATCTTTTGCACTTTTCTGCAGTGAGAGGGCGGGTTGCACTTTCTCAGTGCTGACACAAATGCCTGGAAGTGCCAAGAGACCTGTGGCATAATTTTCTGCTATGTTAAATCCTGTTGCGTTTGCTTTGCCTGGCTGCCTTAAAGCAATCTCTGCAATTAATACTGCATTTGAGAGGTGCAAAAACATTGTTATTAGTCATCAATTAATTGTGTACGTGCCCTATTGTATCCGGCTTCTATTAACAAGACCAACACTCAATATCTTTCCAACAGTAGACCTACAAAGTAAGAGCAGGTGATACTGGCCACAGAGAACGTAATAGCCAAACCAGGTGAAATTTCGAAACCTGCTATCCTATTGCCAATAGTGGGTCCAGAATGAGTTGAAGATTGTGAAGGAGACCATGATTGCCTTGATGTTACTGAATTATATACAACACTGAGACCAGACATAGGAGACAAACCATTGCCTGAATCTGATTATGTCCTTTATGTTGATGGTTCGTATTTGAGAGACAGCAGAGGAAGTCTGAGAATAGCCTATGGTGTCCGTACTCTGTCTGGAGTTGATGAAACATCTTGGCTTCAAGGAATATTATCTGCCCAGGTAGCTGAATTGACTGCACTTACAAGAGCATGTTGTGTCTCTTAAGAATTGAAAATTACGGTCTTCACCGATCGTCAGTACGACTTTGGCATCTATCATGACTTCGGGAAAATGTGGTCTCAGTGAGGATTTATGACGTCTTCTGGATCTCCAATCCAGAAGTGCGAACAAGTGAAAAATCTCCTTGATGACCTACAATACCAAAGCCGGTTGTAGTGGTCAAGTGTCCTCCACATGGCTCTGGAGATGATCATGTGACTTTGGGCAATAGGTACGCCGCAGAGATTGCAAACTACTGTGCACACAATGTATGCATATTTAATGGGGAATTCACGAACAAGGGAATGGATGACGCTAACTTTAACTTTTGTTGACAACAGCTGATGCTTGGGATGAGTTTAAAAGGTTACAAGAAGAGGTGTCTGAGGATGAACAGCAAAGTTGGGTTAGAGCAGGTTGTGGAAAAAGAGATGATGACATTTGAGTTTCAATGGATGGAAGACCAGTGTGGCCAAACAGCTTGTTATCTCCTATGGTTTGACATTTTCATGGCCCTGCCCACATTGATAGGGACGCTATGGTAAAATTGTTCAGACAAACTTGGTTCAATCCTAAATTCAGAATGATGGCTGAAGTGTTGTGTCACATGTGAGTTGTGTGTCAAAACATTGGGAAGAGGACGGGCAGTTACACTGACCCATATAGGGAGATCAGGAGGACCTTTCACTAGAATACAGATGGATTTCATTGAGATGCGTGTGTGCAATGGGTTGAGCTATGTTTTGCCATTGTATGCATCTTTTCCCGTTGGGTTGAAGCATACCCAACTAGGGGAAATTATAGCCTCCCTGTCGCTAAACTGTTATTGAGGGAATATATTGCTAGGTTTGGCTTCCCAACTTCTTTGGAATCAGATTGAGAAACTAATTTCAATAATGAGGTCCTAAAGTTGTTGTGTGCAGCATTGCAGATTGATCAGAGATTCCACTGCAGCTTTGGGTCTTGTTGAAGAAGTGAATGGTACGCTGAAATCGAGACTGGGAAAGGCGCTTGCTTCAACAACTCTGAAATGGCCTGATGCTCTGCCCCTTGTGTTGATGAGTCTTCGGAGTGTACCTGATCAAAAGACTGGACTGTCCCCCCACGAAATTCTGATGGGGTGGGTGATGAGATTGCCAGTGATTCCTGCTAATGCACTTGTGAATATAACTGAGGACATGGTCATAGACTATTTGCAAATCTGTTTCTCATCAGGTTGGAACAGTCAAGCCTTCCCTCAAAAAGAACAGTGCCATGACCTCAGTCTCAGCAATTGGGCCTTGATGAAGAAAAACATCAGGAAGACGTGTCTGGAGCCTCATTAGTGTGGGCCTTATCAGGTTTTTCAGGTGACATCAACTGCTGGGAATGAGGAGGTCTCCCTAACTGGATCCATGCTTCCCACACTCACAGTGTGGAGTATCCCCTTTTTGTGACAGTGCCTGTCCCCGAAGAGACAGCAGAGTGTGAAAGATAGCAGGAAAGACAGCCAAAATAAGTCAGCCAAAATGTCGGGAACCAAACTTAGCCTGACACAGCACTTGATCATGGAGAAAAAGGTCTAGAGCAAGTCACATATGACTCTGAAACAGAAACAATCAAAGTTTGCTCTGAGGTGCAGGAGTCAGACTCAGGATCAGACCCCCAGAAAAAGGACGAGTGCTAGCAGAAAGTGTGAAAAAGTGAGCTTGCCCAAAGAATGTGTGTCATCAATGATTGCTGACGAAACAGAGAATTCTGATCTGAGCGAAAGTGAAGACAAAGGTGTAAAACAGAGAAAGTCAAAAAGAACAAGAGTACTGAGTTGTAGGTATCTTTCAACTGAATGGACTTACTATGCAAATGACGCAGACCAAGAATTCTGGGAATATTGACATCCGTACTAGGATCACCTGAGTCTCTGTGAACTGGACATTTTGATTGAGCTATATTTGGAACTTTCATTGTCAGCTGGAAACGTGGTTTGTGCACATATGAGTGACAATTATATTGATCAAGATCGAAAATTTAGAAAAACCACCTATGCCCAGGTGAAAGAAAGAGGGTTGTCATTTTGAAGAACACTGAATAGGGTTAAGGAAGTCTTGCAAAGATTGGTATGCTTTAATGCTAAATGAATTTTGAACTTTGAACATTTGAGCTTTGTTTAATGTCGCATTGATGAAATCAACTAATCGATACTTGCTGTTGCTGATGTGCATATTTGCACCAGAGGAAAGGAAAAGGCAGATGTGTGGTGTCTGAATAGTGGTGGGCATGGAGGAATAAGTGAGTACAAGCAAGGAGAGTAAACTAAGCAGGTAGTCTGAAAATATCTTCATTCCCAAAACTGAAGAGATTGAAGTATATGCAGCAACCAAGAATACGGAAACTAGCAGTTGAATTGGGTAGGGTTAATGTAACCACTGATTGCTTGTTGAGTTATGCATTTATGTTTGATTGTAGAGTACTAACTTGATAATTTATTGAGAACTGAGCACTGAGCTATCATGTTGAATGAAACACTGCATTGCCCTACCAATGAAAAACACAATGAGATGGAATGTAAAAATGAGAGTGGTCATATGATCATTAAAGGTGTGTTAGAACTTTTTAAATCATGTATGAGCAAAAGAAACAAGCATTTGCAATGCAATGGCTCTTGCATTTGCTCGGGTTAGAGCTATTAGTGTTGTACGCTCATAACCAGACTTTTCTTGCCACCTAAATTGAAAATGAAATTTCACATAGGTGAGCCAATTTAAAGCGCCACAGCATAAAGGTGAAGCAGCACACAAAAGGAAAAAGAAGTTCACTTGCAGTCAAACTTATCAGGAAAAGTGCAATGAGCCATGTAACAGGGGCAATGTCCAAGGCGGTAACTAAACTGGCCCAAGGAGAGACAAACCTAAAGCATTTGCCAACAAAAATAAAGGATTTTTGAAGTGCAAGCCCATCAACGAGTGATAGTGATGGGCGTGCGGTGGGCTTGGCAAAAAACCCAGATACATAGCAACACATCAGAAAAGCAGAGATTACGCTATGCTATGCTCAACCTAAAAAGGGCTATGCCTCTATCTATACTGTCACAACTAGTAACGGACCAGAAGTGATGTGTATTTGGTTATAATGGGCCTACGAATGATATCGAGTGAAACGGGTTCAAAGCATTGTGAAACTAGCCTCCGATAAATGTAAATCTGCAGCATATGGTTTTATGGTTATTAGAAACATCCACTCCCATAATGACACATTAAAGGCATAGACGGGCTGAGGTATCTATAGGGGAATTAAAGATGAACTAATGTAGAGTGAACAAGACTTGGGAAAGTCGAAATGCGTTGGTCTGTGTGCTGTGCTTATGCCAATGGAATAAAGAGTTGAAATTAGGAAGACACAAAATCCTTTCAGTGCGGCGTGAAATTCTTTGAGGAAAAGAAATAACACAGAAAAGGGTTGATCTCCAACACAAGTACCAACAGTGTGTGTGCTACTGTTGGTGTGTTATATCTATATAAAATCCGGCATCTCTCGGCCACATCCACCGAAATGGGGTTGGTGTGAGTTGCGGACCTCCTGCCCCCGTTTCCTTTTGGGAGGACTGAAAGTTTTGTGGCATGTGGTCAGAGGGTGAAAAAAAAATAGAAGGGTTCTGAAAACGGGGTTCAAATTCAATGCATTTTCCATAGACTTCTGTATTTCACATCGCACAAAAACAGTCAGTTGGATTTTTATTACATTTGGCAGTATTACATTTAGGGGGCACAAATGATTCTGTGGGTTACTACAGGGAAGAAGAGGAAGTAAATGTTAGGTTATCATTTTTTTCAACTGAGAAGCCCACAAATTAACCAGAATACATACTACTATTTGTAGGAAATGATAATTGTCCACTATATAAAAAATAATAATAAATTTTTTTACAACAAACAATGATTGCCTTTCATTCACTTTGCCTTTCATATATAGCACAGTGCTACTAAAAATAGCAAAGAAGCAACCAAATGGAAAAGTGGCCTATCAGTGAGCCACACAGATTATTTTATAGAGGACATGATAATTGGCCTTTAGGAAAAAAATATGAATCCATTTTTATAGCAACAATGAATAACTTTCATTCACTTTGGGCTTCATATGTAGCACAATCCTTGTAAAAGTAGAAAGGAAGCCCAAAAAATAAACTAGACTGCATATGTAAAGTTTCAATTCTTCAAAAATGTTCTCATTGCTATAACAAGAGTGGCACATTCAAAACACAGAGATCAATCACCATACAGGACGTAAAAATCAGCCAAGTAAAATGCTAACTCAAAATTCAACTGTCAAAACAAATAATAATTTATAATAAAAAACAAGGACAAAAGAAGAACACAATTATCATTGAAGATAAGAGAAAAGGAACCACACACCCACAGTTAGGGGGAAGGATGACGGGGCTTAACACCCAAACGAGGGAAATAAAATAGGATCACATTCTGTCCCCATCCATCACAAAAACAATAGGGGTCGAAGTCTGAGGAAACTCTTGAGGATAAGGCCCGGGAATGGGGCATGGGGGTCTGCATAAAACATGAAGCAGGATATGGTTCACCCAACCATGCCTGTCAAGTGGGTATTGGAGTCAATCTCCAAAGACTCAAAGTCACTAATTTAGCAACCCCCGGAGCGGTGGAGAGCAATCTATTAACATGTTGGGTCAGAATTATCATATAAGAACACCAGACGAGCTGTCAAAGGTTTATCTACTCCGAGACCCTTTCTCAAATAGTCCCAAACCTGTGTCCAGAAGGTCTTCAGTCGGTCACCTTCTCATAAAATATGAACTATATCACAACCCGACTAGGCACATCTCCAGCAACCTGAATCCCCACTAAGATGGGCATTGTGTTATCTTGATAGAGGCAGGGCCAGGGGTGGAGGATCTTAAAAAAAACAATACTTAAGGCATGCTTTGGTGCAATTGTAATTCGTCAGTATTGTATCCCAATCATCATCCAAGAATTGGGTGTTAAGATAAGTTTCCCACCAGACATGCAGTGCTAAGGATGTTGGAATAGAGAAATAAGAGTCTTGTAGTGTAGCATACAATCCAAAAATAATCCCCCCAAAGTCTTTCAAGGTATAGATATATTTAGTAATAGGTGAGCTAGGAAGGTCATTGTGCGAGTTCCCCAGGACATGGGACAGGGTATGATACAATTGATTGTATCTCCATTATTGAGAGGATAGAATCACAAATTCCCATCTTAAGTTGAGAAATGACTTGATAAAGCCATTAGAGACAAGGACTTCAATGTGATGGATACAGATAGACCAATGAATTTCCTCCTCACTGACTGTAATGGCCACATTGCACCAGAGTGGGGTTTTAGCATGAATATGGCTCTGGACTTGCATCAGACTATGTGCTCCATGCCACGCATACTGGGAGTTGTAAATGATTAGATTAATTAGGGGAGTAATGGAAGATTTGAAAGTGTAGTAAACAACTAGGTCTCCAGAATACTGATATATATGACACTTTAGCAATACCCATAAGGGTAGGCAATGGGTACACAGCATGAGCTAGCTGCTGCACTAGCCAGTAACCCTCTAAATGTGGAAGACGTAAACCACCCTTTTCCAATGTGGAGTAGAGCTTAGTATCCTGTAATTTTGGTCTTTCTGAGCCTCAAACAAATCAGGACATGGAGCACTGGATGCTCTGTAGACAGTAGACTGGTATAACCAGGGGTAACATTACAAAGATGTAATTAAATTTGGGGAGGACATTTATCTTAACAACCTGGACACTACCCTACAGATATAGGTTCAAGGCAGTCCACCTATTAAAATCGTGCTCCATACAATCCACAATGGGTTGCACATTGTTTGGCACCATGTTTTCCAGGCCCCGATTAATATATACTCCGAGGTATTTCAAACAGGGCTGAGGGCATTTGAATGGTAGGCTTCCCAGAGAGGCTCTGATAGTGGTGTATGATTAGAGCAGGGCCTCAAATTTAATCAATGTATCTTATAGCCCGAAAACTGAGAAGACGAATCCAGATAAGAGAGCAGAGCAGCAGCCGAGTTCAAAGAATTTAATAATGTCAGAAGAATGCCATCTGCATAGTAGAAGGCCTTAACCTCACCCGCTTTCATAACAATACTCATAATGTTATCGTTAGATTGAATTGCAATCACTGGAGGATCCAGACCCAATAAAAATAAGAACAGGGACAAGAGCAACCCTGTTTGCTGACTCAATGGATATCAAAATATAGGGAGGAAAAACCTCTGCAAGTGATTGATGCAGTGGGTTCACAGTACATGACCCTGGTTAATGCAAAAAAATCATGAACTATGTCCATCCTCTCCATGTTCCGAAAGTGGTAACCCCAATTAACACAATAGAAAGTCTTTTTGGCAGCAAAATAGAGAAGGACCTTCTCCTTCAACTCATCCCTCACCTGCCAAATAATGTGTGAGAGAATGCATAAGTGATAAATCAAGGAGCATCCTGGAACAAAGTCCACATAAGAGGGATAAATAAGAGTTGTGATAACTTCATTCAAGTGCATTGCTAAAACCTTCGCCAAAATCTTAACATCCACATTTATCAAAGAAATCGGGCAATAGCTAGACCATTCCAAGGGGTCCTTTCTCAGTTTCTGGAGCACTGAGATTTGAGCCCTAAGGAATTCTGCAGAGAGGTGACCTTCATCTAGAGCCTCCTGATAAACCTAGACTAAGACGGGGACAATCTGGGTTTTTAATGGCCTTATTAAATTCTGCTGGAAAGTCATCCTCACCATGAGCCTTCCTAGGGGGCATGGCGTGGATTGCTGAGACAATTTCTTCTACTAAGATTATGCCTCACAGTTACACAGATTATATGGAGGGTAGCTTTGGTATTTCTGGGAGTTAAAAAAGGAAGATTTCACATCTGGGATCAGGGGCGTACCGGTCACGCAAAGGCATTCAAAATATTTCTGAAATTCTTCCACTATTGATGTCGAGAGGGTAATGAGGCGAGCTTCCAAGTCTTGGATGACAGGAACTGTCCTAGAAGAGTCTTGTTGGTGGAGTTGATAAGCAAAAAGCCTAGCTGCCTTTTCACCCCTTCATAGTGTCTCTGGCATATGCAGAAGAGGCACTTCTCCCTCTCTGTAATACAGAGAGTGTTCAATTGATATTTAACTAGTAGAAGCTCCCAAAGGAGGGATGGGTTCAGGCAGGAGGAGTAGGCAGTAATCATGGGCCTGACCCTTGCTTCCAGTTGCCATCTGGTCTCTGATAGCCTTTGTGTGATCAGTGCTGAGGCCTTCATTAGCATGCCACAGACAGCTTTTCCTGCCCCCCACAGTATCTGTTCTGTACTGACCAAACCCCTGCTATCTTCCAAATATCTTTCTATGTATTCTGTGAGGAGACATTTTGCCTCTGGGTTCTTATGATGAGAGGTATTAAGGCAACAAGGTCCTTGAAGAGGTGTATGCAGACCAAGGTCTACATGTAGATCTATAAGGTTATGATCAGAGTCCCGGCAGGTGAATGTATAGTCTCTACTTTGCAGGCTCAGGAGTCTCTAGTGGTCACAGAGAGCATGGTCATTCATTAGGTCACATATTGCATACCTATCTCCATCATGGTATATATCCAGCCTGCCTGATCTGTCCAGAAAAGGATCAAGTGCCACACTCCAGTCTCCTCCAAAGATGACTCTACAGGTGTCAATTAATGTCAATATCCTACTGATGTGAGATAAAAACCTGGACTTAGAAGTCTGTGAGGCATACACAGAACCCACAATAATTGGCGTTCCCTACATTGAGCTTGACGAACACATAGCTACCATCAGTATCTGACCAAGTTTGGAGAATTCTATATGAGAGATATTTATAAAGAACCATAGCAACAGCCCATTTCCTGAGTGGATAACCCATCTCAGCCTGTTCCCAAGATCTGGATGATATGCTAGCATGATAGACCCAGCCCATCCAGTCTCTCCATAACTTGTCACTCTCTACTAGGGGCAGGAGGGTTTATTGAAGGAGTGCGATGTTGAGTTTATGATGAGAAAAGAAAGCTTTTTCTTTCAGTTAATAAAATGTGTCAAGCCAATGGACCGATGCACACTATTTGGTCATGGTGACAAGTTCTCAGGACTGAATTCAATTGGCAGACAGCAGGCGGGGTTCCAAATGAGAGATATAAAGATTGGTTGAGATAATAAGGAGCTCTTGGAAGGGTGTGGGGAAAGGACAGGTGCATGTGGTGGGTGAGGTGAATGCAGAGGAAATAATACTAGGCATGATCAGTGGTAGTGGAAAAGCCAACTTGAAGGGCAGGAATAGATCTCGGAGCCATGAAAGAACTCCGTAAGACCTAGAAATAGAACCTGTAAATGGGTTACGAAAGAAGGCACAGATGCCAAAGGGAAAGAGACCCATTTAGACCATTGCATTGGAAATAATGCACGTAAAGAGGAAAGGCAGTAAGGAAGGGAGGTAGCCCAAAAGAACCAGAATGGAAGTGAATCATTACAAGATCCAAGGATTATAATTAGAATCAGCACAACAATACTATCTCTTTAACTCCCCAGACTTCTGCCCCAGAAAAAGTACATTAACAACAACAATGAACTTGAACAATATACAATATGCCATGTGTTCTACAACATCTTTCTCCCATGATGTAAAACAACCAAGAAAGTAAAGAGAACACAGGAAGAAAAAGGTTGCCCAGTCCTGTCATGAGTGCTCATGTCACAAGTACACATTATGAAAATAAACAGCGCTGACTGTTGTCTGTGGAGAGGTCCCATCAAGTCTTTATGAGAGACCTTGATTCATCTCTTGGATGAAAAGATTTTCCTGATCGCGGCTGGACAATTTGCCACTATTTTCGTGCGACTGAGTCGAAACATTTAAGTTCATCTTTAGAGGTGGAGGCACCCCCTTGGGTTATATCCTTTCGAGGGGGGGCGAGGAGGTAAAAGGAGCCACAAAGGGAATGGCCTCTATATTGGAGTCATTTAAGGCATTGAAAAAGGGTTCTATATCTTTTGGCTCATGGTATTCTGATGTTCTGCCTTGAAAAGTGAGAAAAGCTGTAGCGCGTTCCAGTAGACCATATTTAATGTCCTTCTTATGTTGAGGGCGGAGAGTTTTCACTTGGCGTTGGTATGGGCATAGAAATCATCTACAAACAGAAGTTGATCATTCTCATTCAGATAAGGATTGTTCTCTTACGTTTCCAGAAGGATCTGTCTAGCTGTACACAACATGCCAAAACATGACATGGGCAATGATCATTGGGCACATGACTAGAGCAGACCCTGTGGGCCCTATGAAATTCCATTGGTGAGTCAAAGGTGAGATTCAGAAGTTCAAGGATCAAAGTACCCAAAAAACAGGGCATATCATCCTTCTCAATGTGTTCTGGTAGGCCTATAATTCTGATATTGTCACAGTGACTGCGGTCTTCCAAATCGACAACTTTCTGCTGGAGATACCAAGCATCTTTACCCCAAATCCAGGGTAACATCTAGGCGAGATTCTACATCCACCTGTCACCCCTCAACAGTTGTCAGTCTGGCCTGAAAGGAACTGATATCATTTCAGAAGGACTGTACCTTCAAATTGGTTGCTCAAACAGCGGAGGAGATCTGTGCAATAGAATATTTAACCTCATTCAGCTCGTTCAGAAGAGTGGTCAAAGAGGACTCTGGGAAAGTTGGAACTGACGAGGAATTTGTGGATGATGCCTTGACCTGGTCAGCATTAGCCATGGCTTTTGGGAATGTAAGCTGATGCATAGATTTGGATTTTGACATGAAAAGATGCATGTTGGTGATCAGATGAGATGCTGCCCCAGGGTGAAACAGCACAAAAGACCAGGGTACACAGAGTGAGGCAGGACCTTAATACTCAGCACCCAGAGGACATAGAGGCACCTTGACAAAAATAGGAAGCTGGCCACAGTATGCACAAAAGAGAAAGCGTCCACTATATAATAGAAAGAAGGTTGCCGCTTGCAAGATTGATACCTTGAGATTGCCCTACACAATATGACGTCCCTCCGGAGCTGAGCTTCCATATCCTGGAATATTGAATTTGTGATGGTATTTGTGGCTGTCTGTTTCTAATCACTTTTCCACACAATCCATGATTATTGGAGACCTGCCTCCAAAAGAATATCTGCAGAGCACAATATGGTTCCCCACTCCATTTCCTGTGATTCAAAGTTAGAGATATAGGTGGTCATTCCAACCTCGGCGGTAAAAGGCGCTTACCGCCGTTCAGAAGACCGCCATAACACCGCTGCGGCCGCGGTAAACCGCCACGGTCATTCTGACCCACAACAGGCAAACCGCCAAAATACAGACATCCACAAAAGTCTGCCACACCAAAGGGCAGCGAGAAACTGGCGATGACCAAACCTCCACCGTCACGCCAACAGAAATACGCCCACACTATCACGACACACAAATCCACGCGGCGGTCTTTCAACCGCGGTATTCTATTGGCGGTACACACCACAGCGCTCAAAATACACACACACTTACAAAATACAACCACATTGGACAATTCAAAATACACACACCTGAGACACATACACACACCACTCCCACACACCCAATTAAATATAAAATACACACCCACATCACCCACAAACCTCCACTCCTAGAGATTCATGAACACGCACCGAGAAAAGACATCCGAGCACCCAGACGCCCAATTCACTGTCACCCAGCAATATTTGCACGCACTTCACACAACACAACAATACACATCACCACACTTAGCACCACACAATCCACCCTACACATCACCCACACCACCCAATGGCACCGCAAAGACACCCCAGGTTCTCTGATGATGAACTCAGGGTCATGGTGGAGGAAATTGTACGAGTAGAGCCACAGCTGTTCGGGGCACAGGTGCAGCACACCACCATTGCCAGGAAGATGGAGCTATGGAGCAGAATAGTGGACAGGGTCACCGCTGTGGGACAGCACCCAAGAAATCGGGACGACATCAGGAAGAGGTGGAACGACCTACGGGGGATGGTGCGTTCCATGGTATCCAGGCACAACATCGCAGTGCAGCGGACTGGCGGCGGACCAACACCTCCTCCCCCAGAATTTACAACATGGAAGGAGCAAGTCTTGAACATCCTGCATCCTGAGGGCATCGCTGGAGTAGGCGGAGGAATGGACTCTGGTAAGGCAAATCTTAACTACTTCTTCCCCCCACCCCACCTGCATGCCAACTCATACCCCCACCCTCACCCTCACCCCCATCAAATCCTACTCCTTGCAACTGTCTCACCATCACAACCCACCCATCCCAACACCTAGCCCTGCATGCGTCCACAAAGCATGGACACCCATCACCTAAGCATGCCCACTGCACATACACATACAACCCCCCCCAACCACCGTCATAACAGCCCCCACAAAGGAATGCCAGCACTGGGGTACACGGGCACCCACCCATTGCACGCTATGAGACACACAGAAGCAATAACCATACTTTTATACCCCTGCAGGACCCGAACGCCATGTCACCGCGCAGGAGGGTCCACAAATGTCCACTCCACCCCCAGAAGAGGCCCACAGTGAGGACAGCAGCTCTGTCTCCCTGGATCTAGATGACCAGCCCAGTCCATCGGGGACCTCAGGACAGTCGGTTCCCCTCACACAGCCACAGGCCACAGTAGACCTTCCCCCCTCTGGGAACACCAGCACAGCACCCACCCAGCGGGCCCATTCCTCTGTCCCCAGGACACGTCAATCAGCGGTGTGTCCACCACTACAGGGAACCCAGGCTAACCCACCACCCCAACAACAACAGGGACCTGGGGGCAGTGGTAGTGGGCACACGGTCCAGGGGACAGAGGCCCAGGGAAACAGGGGAACTGGGAGGGCTGCTGTGCGACAGGGGGGGGACAGGCCCAGGGAACCCACTCTCCACGAGGCCCTCTCCTCCATCATGGGAGCATACCACCGCTCCCAAGAGACAATGGCGACGGTCCTGCCCAGGTTTCAGGAGATCCAGCATCTGCAGGAGCAACAGTATATGGGGTTCAGGGAGGAACTAAGAAACATCAGTTACGCCATGGGTACCATCGTAGTGGCCCTGAATGAGGTAGTCACGACATTGCGGGACACTGTGGCACCTCAAAGGGCCCCTGACACTAGCATGCAAGAACTGCCTACCACCTCCGCCGGCGCTAGTGGACAGGAGGCCCGACACAAGAACAACAGGCCACCAGAACCCCACCCACTGCAGAAGGAGAACCACCCCGCAAGTGGGCCCTGAGATCCAGGAAGAAGACAGAGTAAGATGTCAAGACCCCCGCCAGCAAAGGATACCGCCCTGATTGTCATCCCACTGTCCCACATTGTCACCCTGTCCAACCTTAAACTGCCCCTGCTCCACTTCCCACAGGCATTTGGACAATGCACCTGTGAAACTGATAGTCTGGACTCTGCCCTGGACAATCCTCCACCATCACCCCTCACCGATTTGCAACCACCCATCCAATTTAGAGCACTTGAATAAAAACACTTATTGCACGAAACAATCTGGACTCTGGCTGTGATTTAGAACAAATGTATTAGACATGACCGTGCCAAAATGTTCATTCACATTGTGATGCTAACAAACCGCTGTCACACAGCTGTAGTCCATGGGGAAACAAAGCAGATGTCACGCAGTGGGGCCCACATCTCTGAAAATGGAAGGGAAAGTCACAACACAGTTACCATACACTGGGGGAAAAATTCAGACAGTAGAGAGGTAGGAGTCATTAATTAAATGTAATATGCCAGTGTCTACTCTTACCTGTGTGTCACTGAAAATACTGCTGTATTACTGTGTTCCTGTTCTCTATGTCGTCCTCTTCGGCTTCCTCCTCTTCACTCTCCACAGGCTCCACAGCTGCTACAACACCACCATCTGGACCATCCTCCTGCAGAAAAGGCACCTGGCGGCACAAAGCCAGGTTGTGAAGCATACAGCAGGCCACGATGATCTGGCACACCTTCTTTGGTGAGTGCATTAGGGATCCACCTGTCATATGGAGGCACCTGAACCTGGCCTTCAGGAGGCCAAAGGTTCGCTCGATCACCCTCCTATTCCGCCCATGGGCCTCATTGTACCGTTCCTCTGCCCTTGTCCTGGGATTCCTCACTGGGGTCAGTAGCCAGGACAGGTTGGGGTAACCCCTAATAGCCACACCCGGTGCCTCTGGAGTTGACCCATCACATACGGGATGCTGCTATTCCGCAGGATGTAGGCGTCATGCACTGACCCAGGGAACTTGGCATTAACATGGGAGTTGTACTGGTCAGCCAAACACACCATCTGTACATTAATGGAATGATAACTCTTCCGGTTCCTGTACACCTGTTCACTCCTGCTGGGGGGGACCAAAGCAACATGTGTCCCATCAATGGCACCTATGATGTTGGGGATATGTCCAAGGGCATAGAAATCACCCTTCACTGTAGGCAAATCCCCCACCTCAGGGAAAACGATGTAGCTCTGCATGTGTTTCAGCAGGGCAGACAACACTCTGGACAACACCTTGGAAAACATAGGCTGGGACATCCCTGATGATATGGCCACTGTTGTTTGAAATGACCCACTTGCTAAGAAATGGAGTACTGACAGCACCTGCACTAGAGGGGGGATCCCTGTGGGTTGGCGGATGGGTGACATCAGGTCTGGCTCCAGCTGGGCACACAGTTCCTGTATAGTGGCTCGGTCAAGCCTGTATGTCAGTATGACATGTCGTTCCTCCATTGTCGACAGGTCCACCAGCGGTCTGTACACGGGAAGATTCCTCCATCTCCTCGCATGTCCCAGCGGACGGTGCCTATGAAGGACAACAGCGAGCACAGAGTCAAGCAACCCACAGGTATGTAACCACAGCTTGCACATAACACGATTCCCAATGCATTGAATGGCTTGTATGAGTGTTGGTGAATGGCCTAGGTATGTGTGACGCAGTTGGTAATTAGGCCATGTGGGCCCTTGAAATGGCGGCTGCCTGACCTGTGAAGTGCGACAGTGGGATGTGAGGTCCATGCGCTGGCGTGGCACACAGCGGCGGTAGGCGGTCGAAGACCGTGGCGCTAAGCCGCATTGGTTAACATTGAACCCTATGGGTTTCAGGAGCCAATGACGATGTGCGCCGGCGGTCGCGGTACGCACTGCCGCGGTACACACCGCCGCGGGCGTGACCGCCATTTTCTATCTGCTTAATCACTCGATACCTGATCTTCGACAGGAGAGGACCTACACTGCAAGTGCTGCTGTGACCTCGGTCTGGAAGAGACAATGGCTCATGCGACTGGGGAAAGGGCCCCTGCCTTCACTGCGGAGGAGTTGGAGAAACTTGTGGATGGGGTCCTCCCCCAGTATGCGCTACTCTACGGTCCTCCAGACCAACAGGTAAGTACACTGGGACCATGCTTAGTGGGCAATGCCTGGGTTGAGTGGGGTGGATGAAAGATGGTGGGGAGGGGAGTGATTCAGGCATGCATCAAACGACAGATGAGAGCATGTGCCACACTGCAAGGGAGGGGATGGGGGGCCACTCACATCGAGCATGCAGAAGGTGATGACAATTTTTCTCTCCCTGTACATGTCACATAGGTCAGCGCCCACCAGAAAGTTGCGATTTGGCGTGCCATCGCCAAGGACGTCCAGACCCTGGGGGTCCACAACAGACGGGGCACCCCCTGCCGGAAGAGGTGGGAGGACATCCGACGCTGGAGCAGGAAGACGGCGGAGGCTCAGCTGGGGATGGCCTTCCAACGTAGGAGGGGTGCCAGTCGTCATTTGACCCCCCTGATGTTCGGGATCCTGGCGGTGGCCTACCCCGATTTGGATGGGCGCGTGAGGACATCACAGCAGACACAAGGGGGTGAGTACAAATACATTCTGCTGACTTTGCGTGCAGTGGAGGTGTCTGGGTGGGGGAGGAGGGCTGTGGGTATCCCTAGGCCAGGGCGATTTCTGTAGGCTAGGCCCCTCCGTAAGGCATGGCCCTGTGCCCCCGCCCCCCACCTCTGTAGGGTGCCAAGTACAGGTATCCATGGCCCTGTGTCATCTATGTGTGCAGTTGTCGTCCATAGGCTTGTAGGCCATGTCCCACGGATTGCGTAGTGGACCCCAAGTGCGCGGCATAGTGCAGGGGGCTTCTGTGTCTGTCTTGTCCGCCAACGGTAGCGGTAATCCATGCACTCAACATGTCTTTATTTCTCCTCCCCCCCTTTTTTGTGGTCTTCCTGTTCATGTGTGCATTAGCATCATCAGGCGGAGGAGAAGTGGCATCGGAGCACGAGGGAGCTGCATCTCACATGGCCATGGTGGGCCATGCAACTGACTCGGATTTCACCAGTGAGACGGAGGGCGAGGGGAGCTCCACAGCGGGGACTCGTGCTGATGTCAGTGACAGCGACTCGTCCTCTGAAGGGAGCTCCCTTGTGGTGGCGGCAACATCCGTGCCCCCCGCAACAACAGGTACAGCCGCCACCCAGCGCACCAGCACCGCCCTCCCAGCAGCCCCTCAGCGTTTGCCCCGTGCCCGCTCACCCAGGAAGGCGGGCATCTCCTTCGCCCCAGGCACCTCAGGCCCGGCCCCTGTCACCCCTGCTGCCCTCAGTGAGGAGGTCATTGACCTCCTAAGGACCATCATTGTTGGGCAGTCTACCCTTTTGAATGCCATCCAGGGTGTACAAAGAGAGGTGCACCAGAGTAATGCATACCTGGAGGGCATTCATTTGGGTCAGGCTGCCCATCAGCGATCGTTCAACGCTCTGGCCTCAGCACTGACGGCAGCAATTGTCCCTGTCTCTAGCCTCCCCCTCCAACTTCCTCCACCCAGACCCAATCCCCTGTACCTCTGCCTATCCCAGACACACCTACAGACCAGCCTGCACACACCTCAACACCCAAGGGAAGCTCATCCAGACATAAGCACCACACATCACACAAGCATTCACACAAGCAACATCCACATGCAGACATACCAACAGCCACTGCCTCCACTGTGTCCCCCTCCTCCTCGTCTCCCTCCTCCCTCCCTGTGACGTCTCCACTCACACTTGCATGCACAACATCTTCAGCCACTACGTCCATCACCAGCACACCCACCAGAACACTCCGCACACGTGCAGTCACCACCCCCACTACCATTTACACGTCCCCTGTGTCCTCTCCAAGTGTGTCTGTCACCCCCTCCTCCAAACTACACAAACGCAGGCAGCCACCCACCCAACAGCCATCCACCTCACGACAGCCTCCAGCCAAGCACCTGCACCCAAAGACACCAGACTTCACACTCCTACAACCACATCCTCTTCCTCCACTCCCATACCCACTACACCTACCCGTCCCTCTCTTTCCAAATTGCTTTTCTTTTCCAAACTTGACCTCTTTCCTACAACTCCCCCACCCCGTCCATCTCATAAGACTCCAATCAGCACCTCAGCCACCACAAAACCGGGACCTGTGAAGACTGTTGTCCATGGACTGTGGAGTCCCCCACCCTCAAGGGCATCCAGTTCAGCTAGGAGCCAAGGCACCTAGCCACCACCGGAAAAGCATCCTAAGATTGCCAGTGCCTGGCGCGAGCGACCAAAGACCCCAGGGACAAAAATCCCTACATTGGCTCCGGCAGGAAGTCAGGTGCCACCAGGCACACCGCCAAAGGTGGGAAAGGGCCACTAGCGTGCAGGGAAGGGTGGGAAGGGCAGCACACCCGACAAGTCCGGCAGCAGGCCAGCTGGCCAGGAGGGCCCCACCAGCCCCATCCCAGGTGTGCAGGAGGACACACACAGGCCCGGTACTGCAGCCCAGGAGGGCTCCGCAAGCCACGTCCCAGGTGGGCAGGAGAACACCCACAGGCTGAGAACTGCAGCCCAGGAGGGTCCCGCAAGCCACCAGTCAGATGGGCAGGAAGGCCCCGCCAGCCACATGTCAGGTGGCGAGTGACATCCATGCCTGGGCCGGATCCGCTGACCAGGACACTCATCTCAAGCACCGCTCTGCTGGGCACTGCCGTCTCAAGCACCGCTGAACAGGGCCCTTCATCTCAAGCACCGCTCCGCTGGGCACCGCTGTCTCAAGAACCGCTGAACAGGGCCCTTCATCTCAAGCACCGCTCCACTGGGCACCGCTGTCTCAAGCACTGCTGAACAGGGCCCTTCATCTCAAGCACCGCTCCGCTGGGCACCGCCGTCTCAAGAACCGCTGAACAGGGCCCTTCATCTCAAGCACCGCTCCGCTGGGCACCGCCGTCTCAAGCACCGCTGAACTGGGCCCTTCATCTCAAGCACCGCTGAACAGGGGACCGCCGTCTCAAGCACCGCTGAACAGGGCCCTTCATCTCAAGCACCGCTCTGCTGGGCCCTTCATCTCAAGAACTGCTCCGCTGGGCACCGCCGTCTCAAGCACCGCTGAACTGGGCCCTTCATCTCAAGCACCGCTGAACTGGGCCCTTCATCTCAAGCACCGCTAAACAGGGCACTGCCGTCTCAGGAACCGCTGAACTGGGCCCTTCATCTCAAGCACCGCTCCGCTGGGACCTTCATCACAAGCACCGCTCTGCTGGGCACCGCCGTCTCAGGAACCGCTGAACTGGGCCCTTCATCTCAAGCACCGCTGAACTGGCCACTGCCGTCTCAAGCACCGCTGAACAGGGCACCGCCGTCTCAAGCACCGCTGAACAGGGCCCTTCATCTCAAGCACCGCTCCGCTGGGCACCGCCGTCTCAAGAACCGCTGAACAGGGCCCTTCATCTCAAGCACCGCTGAACTGGGCCCTTCATCTCAAGCACCGCTGAACAGGGCACCGCCGTCTCAGGAACCGCTGAACTGGGCCCTTCATCTCAAGCACCACTCCGCTGGGCACCGCCGTCTCAGGAACCGCTGAACTGGGCCCTTCATCTCAAGCACTGTTGAACTGGGCACCGCCGTCTCAAGCACCGCTGAACAGGGCACCGCCGTCTCAAGCACCGCTGAACTGGGCCCTTCATCTCAAGCACTGCTGAACTGGGCCCTTCATCTCAAGCACCGCTGAACAGGGCACCGCCGTCTCAGGAACCGCTGAACTGGGCCCTTCATCTCAAGCACCGCTCCGCTGGGCCCTTCATCTCAAGCACCGCTCCGCTGGGCACCGCCGTCTCAGGAACCGCTGAACTGGGCCCTTCATCTCAAGCACCGCTGAACTGGGCCCTTCATCTCAAGCACCGCTGAACAGGGCACCGCCATCTCAAGCACCGCTGAACTGGGCCCTTCATCTCAAGCACCGCTGAACTGGGCCCTTCATCTCAAGCACTGCTCCGCTGGGCACCGCCGTCTCAAGCACCGCTGAACTGGGCCCTTCATCTCAAGCACCGCTGAACAGGGCACCGCCGTCTCAAGCACCGCTGAACAGGGCCCTTCATCTCAAGCACCGCTCCGCTGGGCCCTTCATCTCAAGCACTGCTCCGCTGGGCACCGCCGTCTCAAGCACCGCTGAACTGGGCCCTTCATCTCAAGCACCGCTGAACTGGGCCCTTCATCTCAAGCACCGCTGAACTGGGCCCTTCATCTCAAGCACCGCTGGCCCATTGGCGGAAGGGGCAGGCCCGCATCTGTGTCGGGCAGGGCTGCACGAAGCACTCTGGGCACTAGTCACCCTCCAGTACCAGGGGAGACTGTTATCCACTTGAGAGACTGTGGCTTTGCACTCCCCAGGATGGCACAGTGGGCAACCCACCCACTGTATAGACTTGAGAGACTGTGGCTTTGCACTCCCCAGGATTGAACAGTGGGCAAGCCAACCACTGTAGAGACTTGAGAGACTGTGGCTTTGCACTCCCCATGATGGCACAGTGGGCAACCCACCCACTGTATAGACTTGAGAGACTGTGGCTTTGCACTCCCCAGGATTGAACAGTGGGCAAGCCACCCACTGTAGAGACTTGAGAGACTGTGGCTTTGCACTCCCCAGGATGGCACAGTGGGCACCCCACCCACTGTAGAGACTTGAGAGACTGTGGCTTTGCACTCCCCAGGATGGCACAGTGGGCAACCCACCCACTGTAGAGACTTGTGAGACTGTGGCTTTGTACTCCCCAGGATGGCACAGTGGCCATGGAGGCCCCTCGTGGATCTGGCGTCGTGGACTCATCTGGCTGAGGTGCCCCCCTTCCCTTCCCCCTGAGGTGCCTGTAGTTTTCCTATCTGATGCCCCTGCAGTGTTCTCTCCGTTAGAGGCAGGTATCCTGTGTGGGCTTTGCCCATGTGTTTTGGCCCAGTGGCCCACGAACAATGGCTGATGGACATATCGGACTGGACAATTTATGTATATAAAGTTATAGATGTGTGATATATTTTATACTCAGTCTTACAATATAATTCTATATTTATAATCATTTCCTTTTGCCTTTGCATTCTTCCGGGGGGCTTGGGGGTGTAACTGTGATGTGTTGCTATGCATTGATGTGTGTGTTGTAGGGGTTGAGGGTGAGGGTGGGTGTGTCGCATATGTGTTTCCCCGTAATTTTTTGCCTCACCCTCCCCTGTGTCGTAGGTGCAGTACTCACCGTTGTCTTCTGCGCCGGCGTTCATGCTCCTGGTAGAGGAGCAGGAAGACAATGGCTGGTAGGATGTGTAGTTCGGGTTCCATGCTGTCCAGATTCCTCGTGGGGTGTATGGAGGTGAGCGTTTTCCATTTGAAATGGCTGTTTCCGCCGTGTTTTTATCGGCTGGGCTACCACCCCGGAAAAGGTGGCGGATTGGTGGGTTGTGATAGGGTAGGCGGTACATTGTCTCCCGCCTGTCTGTTGGCGGTGACCGCTGCGCTGTTTGTTTGTCCTGCCGTGGCGGGCGGTGTGTTAAAGTGGCGGTCTCTGTTGGCGGTTTCCGCCAGGGTCGGAATTGCATTTTTTTTACCGCCAGCCTGTTGGCGGTTTGGCCGCCGCTTTAACACCGACCGCCAGGGTTGGAATGACCCCCATAGTGTGTTAATCTATTGCTTTAATTTCATCATAATTATGTTACATCTGCATCTCATGACTATTACGTAATTTGCATAGAAAGACAATTTCAGTACAATTAGGTGAGTCAGAATATACTGTAGAGCTGTTCTGGATTGGCCTGTAGCTAGTGATGTAATAGGAACTAAAGCATTTTTTTTAAATGGAAGTAATAACGCTTACAAATCTTCCCATCCACACATGAATCCTCTAAGAAAAGTTTCTATTCCTTCTCTCGGCTGCCAAAACTCGCTGACCCACATTCCAACTTCATAAAGCTTCATACCCTGTTTACTAATATGCCCTGTTCTGCCACTGCTTGCTTCTGTTTCAGTCTTGAGAAGTTAATTATCATGCTGGGAGGAGATGCTTGCAGCTTTATCCCATTCAAGAGGGTATTAAAGGAGTTTCCACATCTAGGTTCCACCCATGGGCCCAGCAGTAACTCCTCCTACCATGTGATAGTCTCCAAAAGATTGTGTTGCTTCCTGAAAATGCCCTTCTCCTGAGTCTTGACATTGTCGCGCCTTGCCTGGGGCTTGACAATGTCCCTCCTCCCCTGGGCCAGTTGACTGAGATAAATGATTCCTGACATTTATAAGGGTTACTGTGGCGATTCAGGCACAGTCGCTTCACAAGGGCCACCATACAAATCAACAGGCCCACCTCAAGTCAATGGGTACTGCTCCTCTGTCCTCTAGGATGCTGATCCCCTCATGCTGTGGCCAAGTGAATACTGCTTGACCGCAAGAGCAGGAAGGCAGACCCAGCTTCCCAAGGGAGGATTAAAGGTGAGCTGGCATCTTCGCCGCCTTCTGAATTGGAACTCCAGAATTACTATATGAACAACTAAAATACACATTTATGTTAACATTATTATATAAAGGAATAAAAAAACACCTACAAATACAACAGATGAAAAGAAAGAAATCACATTAATATGGCTGTCTTTTGAGACCCAAAGAACAGCCATTACTGAATTATATACTGGCTTGTCATCACAATGTACAATAGTATACTGCAAAGTTATCATGTATACCATGGACCAAAATATAATTAAGATCTAGTTGTTTTATTGGATTGCAGTACCCTTGTGTCACTCATGGTGTCACATAGGCAGTGCAATACTTAAGTCAAATTACGAAGAAATTCAAGGCCACCATGCATGGCCCTGCGTTGATTTGTAAATTTGGAGAAACAAAAGGATGCACAATTTGCTGTTTTGCGTTACCCTCAACACCATAACCTACATTGCTGCTAAATTTGACATACATTCATATGCCATGCCACCATAGCCACTTCACTATATGCTATTCCACTCTACCCAACTCCACCCTAAGCCTTACCACTGTACAAGTCTCCACTCCCTGGTGCACCACTCTATGCTATTACACTACGCAACAGGTCTGTATGCCACTCCAGTCTACATCGCTCCAATCCACTGGGCACTATTCAACTTGTCGCTATTCCATTCTATGCCATTCTACTGTACATCACTCCAGTCTACTCTTTTCCACTGTATGCCACTCCACTCAACAACTCTCCACTGCATGGTACTCCACTCTATGTCATTTGAATGTATGGCACTCCACTCTACACCACTTCATTCTACGCTATTCGATTTAACTCACTCCAATGTACAGCACTACACTGTATGCTATTACACTCTACCCCACACCAATGTATGCCACTCTAGTCCACACCACTCCACTATACCCAACTCCACTGTATGCTACTCCACTATTTCACACTATGCCACTCACTGTACAACACTCCAGTCCACTCACTCCACTCTATGCTATTACACTGTCAACAACTCCACTCTGCGCTATTACACTCTATGCAACTCCACTCTATGCCTGTTCAGTGGATGCAACTTCACTGTATGCCACTCTGCTATACGCTATTTCAGTATATGCTATTACTTTCCAGACCATTCCACTCTACCACTTCACTCTGTGCTATTCCACTGTATTCTACTCCACTCTATGCCACTCAAGTGTATGCCTCTCCACTCTAGCCAATTCATTCTATGCTATTCCATTAGATGCCAGTCCACTGTACATCACTCCACTGTATGCTATTACACTGTACCCCAGTCCAGTATACCCCACACCAGTCTATACCACTTCACTGTACGCCACTGCACTGTATGCTACTCTACTATAAGCAATTCCAGTCTACGCCACAGTACTGTCCACCATTCCACTCTATGCTATTTCCTCTGTATGCCACTTCACTATACACTATTCTATTCTATGCCACTCCAGAGTACACACTCCACTCTCCTCCACTCCATTCTATGCTAGTCCTTTGTATGCCACTCTACTCTACACCAGTCCACTATATGCTATTTAATTCTACCCCACTCCACCACTCACTACTTCTGTCTACACCACTCCACTGTATCCCACTCCACTCTATGCTTTCCTACTCTACTGTTTTCCAATCAATGCTATTCTACTCTATGCCACTCCAGTGTACTCTACTCTACACTATTCCACTGTATGCCATTCCACTGTATTCTACTATACACTATTCCACTGTATGCCACTCCATTTTATGCTATTACATTGTACACAATTTTAATCTTTGCTCCTCTACTGTAAGGTATTCCACTCCACTGTATATCACTCCCCTGTATGCTATTACACTATACCCCACTGCACAATGCACCACTCCAGTCTAAACCACTTTACTGTATGCCACTACACTGTACATTACTACTCTATACACTATTATACTTTATACCACTCCACTGTACAGTACGACACTATAGGCTATTATACTCTTCGCCACTACAATGTATGCCATTACAGTCTAATGTACTCCACTCTATGCTATTGCACTTTATGTCACTCCAATGTATGGGACTCCACTCTATGTCACTCCTGTGTGCTTTCCTCCACTCAATATAATATAATTCTATAAGACTCTACTATACTCTAAGCCATTCTAGTAGACTCTAATATACTCTATCCCCGTACACTCCACTGCCCAAATTTGCACTCAACTCTAGGCCCATACATTCTATTATACAACACTTTATTCCTTGCAACAGCAGATTCCAACACTGTACAACACAGCACTCAACTCTACTGTATGAAATGCTACTCCAATGTATACCAGATTCCTTTACTCTATGCTATGCCTGTTCAATGTATGCCACCCCTCTCTAAGCTAATCCACTGTATCCTACTCAACTCTATGCCACTCCATCATACAGCCCTCCATTCTATGCTATTCCACTCCATGCAACTTCACTCTTCTACACTCACAGTACAGTATTTCACTATATGTTACACTACTTTATGGTAATCCACTCTATACCACTAGTGTAAGCCACTCTACTCTTCACTGCTTCATTGTATTACACTCTCCTCTACTTTATATAACCTCACCTATAAAAGTCTACTACACTTCATGGCACTCTACAATATTCTACTCCACTCTATCCCCGTACACTCCACTGTCCAATTCTATACTCTACTCTATGCCTGTGCACTCCAATGTTACAACACTCTCTCCACTATACAACACTTTTCAATTTGATGCTACACATCACTCTACTGTACGAGACCCCACTAAAATGTATAACAGTTTACTACGTATGCTACACCAGTACACTCCACTCCATGCTACTCTAGGACACACCACTCCACTTGACACTACTCCACTGTACGAGGCATTACCTCACTCTATACTACTATGCAACAATCCACTCTATACAGCTCCAGTGTTTCACACACTTTACTCCATGCAGCTCCATTCTGCACCACTCTATTAGCATGTATGCCACTCTCTGTTACTTTACTCCTGTCTACACATCTTTCACTCCACTGTACAATACTGTACTGTATGTCACTGTACAACACTCTACTCCAGTTTACTCTACTATACTGTAGTCCACTATAGAGCACTGTACGCAACTCTTTGTATGCCACTAAACCCCACTTTACTCCGGTCCACTCTGACACAGCATTCCAAAGTACTTCACTGTATGCCACTCCACTCTACAATACTCAAAGCCATTGTACTCTATAACACTGTATCAAAAATGTAAAATAGCAAATATTGACAAAACACTTGCCAGCTTCTATCACTCGTACTCAGGCTCTCCATCATGTGGAAATATGTAATTGATAATCTTCTTTATTTTACAAACATACTATTATTTTCTTATATTTCTACCAACAATACTAATTAAATAAGAAACTATTTCTACTATATACAAATACAATTTAAACAAAGAATTCCACACTAAAATTATAAAATTAAATATTCACTTTCCAGCGTAAATCATTTTTAAGGGAGTAGTGATATTTTCTATTCCCACCCCAATCTATACCAATTTGGGGAAGTTGTTGGGTCCTTGAGGGGTAACATTTACTATTCCCACACCAATGTAAACCAATTTAGGTAATGTTTTAGACACTAAAGGGGTGACATTTACTATTCCAATTCCAACCGAAACCAATTTGGGAAAGGAGCTGAACACTAAAGGGATGAAGGTTGGGAAGGTGTTGGACATTAAAGGGATGACATTTACTATTATCACTCTAATCTAGATCTAGGGAAAGTATTAGGCATGACAATTTGCTATTCTTAGTCCAATCTAAACCAATTTGGGGAAGGTGTTGAACACAAAAGGGGTGACATTTGCTATTCCTACTCTAATCTATACAATTTTGAAAAAGGTGTTGGACAGTAAAGGGGTGGTTTTTACTATTTTCACTGCAATCTAAAACATTTTATGTACAGCACTACATAATAAAAATGTAAAATACACCATCAATACTCCATACACACACATACTTTTTTAGCTGTGAAAGTAAATTTAAAATTACTTCAAAAGCACACGCGAAAATACTAACCTATATATTCATAGTTAAAACTTTATATATAATAGATTATTCTTATCACTAATAATAAAAATATGTGTTTACAAATATTTGCTACCATTCCTAAAATTCTAATGTAAAAGATATCATACTTCAAAATTAAAAATCATTGACATTTGAAAAAATTGTGTAAAGATTTTTTTTTGTAATAAAATTGTATATAGCAGAACATATTCAAATATTAAACATAATAACAATTGAATTATTGATTTTTGATCAAAAAAGAAAGTTCAGAACTAAACCTATAACATATAAATATATAAATAATAAAACCAATATCATATACATATACAAAAATAATGTATACATCATAATTAATACACATTTATAATATGTTCATATTATGATTAAACAACATTTGAAAAACATTTTAATACATGTAAATACAAATAAAATATGTCTAAAAATATAAATTTACATTCTAATTTTAACATAACAACATTTAAAATATTTTAATTTTGATAGTTTTGTATTATTTTAAAACAAATTAAAATATTTTTAAACATTTAACATGTTTTCACAGTGCCAAATTAATTTTGATATATTTTTATATTTCACAAATGTGTTGTACTGTTATTATTTTTAATTGGCAATTATAGAATATCGTTTTCTTTTATTATAATTGATATATATTCAAAATTCTTATACACTAATATTTATTATTAAAATTATTAATGCAACAAAAACAAAATGTAAACATTTTGCAATACTATTGTGCATGACAATAAAATAATGAACATTAAATTAAAAATTAATTATGCCATCAACATCAAACGCTTAATTCGGTTAAAAAATGTCAACCATAAATATATATCACATAAAAATCACAACAAATTTAAAAAATAACGAACTTTAGAGATTTTAAAATTAAATTCAAGATTTCATTTCCCAGACAAAATTTCAATAGAGATAAAAACGTATAAATGAGATTAAAAGGGATTTACAT
This sequence comes from Pleurodeles waltl, assembly GCF_031143425.1. Lineage (NCBI taxonomy): Eukaryota > Metazoa > Chordata > Amphibia > Caudata > Salamandridae > Pleurodeles > Pleurodeles waltl. The sequence goes on along the minus strand of NC_090439.1, from coordinate 168,207,352 downwards.
TATTCAGCCAGGTTTTGTCTCCCTTTAAAGAGGATCCTACCCCCAACATGATTATGCACTTTTTAATAATCTCCCCACCTTCACCTCCTAAAAATCCGTATATTCTGCTACTTATAAAAAAATATAAAATCCATTCTTTTTACACATTAAAACAATTAAAAATACTAACTTTATCCCAAATCTTTTTATTGACATCTAGAACTTAATAAAGTTCTACAAAATTAGTATTGTCACATTTTACAACATATTTTACATCCCCAGGGTCATTCCAATCAGCCCCTCCCACTCTCCTTTCCCATTGACAAAAGCACAGGTAGTGAGTCACTCGGTTTGAATGTGTTGTCTCCAGTTCAGCCCATTGAATCATATATATTATCTCAATATGTGTTCCAGCCATTCTAAATCTTGCCTCGTTTACAGGGGCAACCTCGGCTTTCAAAGACCACCCCCTCCGCCAACATGCACCAGACCATGGGCCTGATAAAGAAAACCCGACCGCCAGACTCATGGTGAGAAGTCCGCTGTTGAGGTGGTGGCCTCCCTACCGGCTCTATTACAACTTTCCCACTGGGCTGACGCCAATGTTCCTGCCTATCATCCCAGTGGGAAGCTTGTGGCAACATTGCCACAGACTCATAATTGAGCCAGTGGCAATGCTGTCAGTGCAAAAAGGCCTCTTTTTGACAGGGTTAGCCCCCACCTTTTGCCTGATGTTTGATATAGCCTAGAAGTTGTAGTGTCCAGGGCACCTGCTAACCAGGTTCCCTGGGCCAGAGCTCTTTCCCTAAAACTGTTGTGATGCATTGGCACAATTGGATACAACCTTAACTACCACTATAAGTCCCTAGTAATTGGGTACTTAGGTACCCAGGGCATGGGGTACTATTGGCAGGCCCCTGAGGGCAACAGCACTGATTGTGCCACCCTCTAGGGCCATGCATCAAGATGCACCCAGCACTGCCATTGCAGGCTGAGTGTCCTGGTGCAAACCTAAAAGACAAACTCAACATGGCACACTGCCTGTGTGCCCTGTCCACCATACACTGCATTTACAATGGGTAAGACACCCCTCTGGCAGGCCTTGCAGCCCTAAGGCAGGGTGCACCATATTATATGTGAGGCCATAACTGCATGAGCAATATGCTCCCACTGTGTCCTTGCCAAACCTGGGACATAGTGAGTGAACAGAGCAGCCATTTTAATACATGTGCTGGACACCGGTCAACACGAGTTTCCCAGCTACACGATGGCCACTCTGAAGCCTGGATTGGTTCTATTTTGGATTGAAGGAAAATAGCCAATCAGGTTTAGGGAAGTGACCCTTCCCACAGGAAGTGGTCACTATAGTGGGCATAGCCACCCAAAGGTAAGTGTCCCATTGGACACTACCAGGTTCCACCTAAAACGTCCACTAAATTCAGTATTTAGTGGGCATCCCTGGTCCAAGAAATCCGATTCGAAGGACACAAAGAAGATCAGCCCAAAGAAGAACCAAAGAATGAAAACTGTGGACCTGCTGCACAAAGAAAAGGTGCCAAACCCTGCCTGCTTCACTGAGGACCGACAATAGCCGCTGAGTATCTGCTGGACAATTAGACTGACCTCAAGAAACCCAAATGACCTCCACTCTTCACCAATCGTCCAAGAACTCTGAAACAACCAAAGAACCAGCAACCCAGTAAGGGTCACTTCACTGACTGACCGCTAACTCTCGGACTTGAAGTCACAGCCACACTCAACAACACACCAACAGCCACGAGGACAAATTCTGCAAGTGTTCCAAGTTTGGTGGCCCTGCACCATCCAGATGCCAAACTGTATTAATAACCTGGGTACAAGTCAGCTGATGTTGGACACCAGGAAAACCAGCCCACCAGGGGCTGAAAAAGGACCAGGAGGAAGCCCCAGTCAAGGGACTTCAGGAACACCCTAGACCTCACACCAGAGTGCCCCTGTTGTCCTGCAAGCAGCCCTTAAAAAGATGTGCCTACAGATCCAAAGGACATCTTTGCGCACAGCTCCTGGATCAACAATTGGCTCTGCACCCAGCCGTCCTGTGCCCTGCACTGAAGAGCCTGCTGTACCCTAAGGGTCCCTCACCCCTTCCAACCTGGGCACTCCAAGGGGACCCCAAGGAACCAATTCTAAACTTACCTGCACAGCCCTTTTCCAAGTGGTCCCTCGCAGTGGCCCTGCACCAGCTCCAGAGACTTTTCCCAGAAGCTCCCGTCGGAACCGGGAGCCGCCTGAGCTTTTCCAGCTGGCACAGTGTGCCCACCAATGAAATCCCACAAACTGCAAAAGAAGAACTTGGTAAAGCAACTGTGTGATTTTATGTGTATCTTTAAAGGTGACTTTTCATTGATTCTCACGGTGCGTAGTTACGCACAGCAAGACTATTTTCTTTAAAATTCAAACATCCATATCTCCAAAAGTACTTAACCAATTTTGATAATCTTGGTCTAAAAATCTCAATTATTTTTGTAAATTGATCTCAAGTTATCCATTCGAATGTGTGAGTTGCATGATTGATGCTACGAGTACAACAAATGCTTTGCACTTCTCTAAGATTGGCCAAACTGCTCGACCAAGCTACCATAAAAATTAGAGCATTAGGTGATCTAGGTTTTACCTCTGTAAGCCAACGTGTGGTTGTCTGGACCCCCTGCACAGTGTGCCTAGCTTTACACACTACATAGAGGGCCAGCCTCCTATGCTGCTGCACACAGGTCTGCACAGCAGTTAGTGCGCATTTCAAGGGAGCTGTGCAGGGGCCCCCAGTAGCCTCCTGCACTTTTCTCCACCACCCTCTTCATGGGGGTGGAGCTGCCATGAAAAGGCTGTCGGAGAAAAAGGTTGTAACCAGCAGGGCGGCGCTGAGTTCAGTGCGGCCCTGGCTGATTACAACCAGGACTGCCATCAGCCTGCCAGGAGCACTGATCCTGGCGGCGATGGTAGTAAGTTGTCAGGTCTGACCACCAACCTCATAATGTGGAGGTTGTACTGCCACAGCCATGGCGGTCTGACAGACCACCAGCCTCTTAATAAGGTCCCAAATCTCTTTTCCAGGCCTTCAAATGTGGGGAATGGGTTGCTCCCCAAAAGCCCCACTCCATTTCTCTTGGCTATTGCCATTCCTAGTGTCATCCATATCCATTGTGTTCTGCCCATCTCTTTGGTTCCCCACACTCTATGGATACATTGTTTCCCTTACACAGACACACCCTCTCCCCCATGTTTCCCTGACACAGTCACACCCTCTCCTCCCACCATGGTTAGGAGCCAATGACCTCCTCACAGTAGCAAGGTACCAAAGGGTGTGAACAAAAATACTAATTTCAACAATGTCATCATTAATAACGTATCTTCCTTAAACCTCAAACATATATTATCAAACACACTACAATAATTTAAATGCAAATAACAGTTACAAAGTATATTACATACAACATTTTTTCAATCGATATTTTTTACAATGATATTAAAAACAACACTTAAAATTATATTCTTACCTACGATATTCTTGTCAGCAATATTTTTGACATCCCCATATTCTTGACACAATATTTTTGTATCACAATATTTGTAATTCAATAATTTCTCCAAAGACCCCTTTGGGTAGAGGAGCATCACTGCCTGTTCCACTGGTTCCACTCTGATGATGGAAGGAGATTCTCATAGTGTAATGGAGGGTACAGAAGACACAGGTATGTGCTTCTCCCTCTCAAAAACTTGGATGTACACAGATTTTCACCAGGGCTCTCCCTTGTACCTCCAAGATAAGAACATTGTGTCAGTCAGTGTGGTGTAAACTTATTTAACTATAACAAACCTGTAATAAATTGTGCATAAAGTGTAGAGAAATGCATTACTCAATTCAATAAACACACAATGCCGTCCTGACACAAGGGGTTCAGTCCTAGAGCTTTTTAAATCTTTGTCTGCAACAAGAACACTAATTATAAAAAAGTGAATGTTTAATTACATTTTCTAAAACAAACATAATACTATAAAGATCACCTAAAGGCTAGATATAATACTCAAGCATTATGCATTTAAAGTAGCAGATACCAAATATAGATTTCATGGTCTATACCTAGACTGCAAACTTACATAAGAAAGATTAATTAGAACTCCTGGTTACGTACCATGTATGTAGGAAAAACATAAACTACATGATGTAATGGAGAATGAAAGGGTGCTAACAGTTTGAGAAAGAAGTACCACTCCAATGTTGTGCTGGCTCATTGCAGGCCTTTGAATTCTGCACACTTGGGCACTACTGTCCAGTCCTAGTATTTGTTCTTTGACTCCTCATATATACTAAATTGGCTAATTCGTTATTAGCAATTTTACTTTTCTAGAAAGGCCAAAGTATATGGTGCAGGAAATACATCAATGGTATGGAGCAATTAAAAGTCACTAGGGGAATGTAGCACATGTTATGCCATCTACTAGAAAAGAAACATGATTTCATGCCTATCTTTGTAATCTGCCACCCTAATTAGTCCCGAATCCCACAAGATAGGATGCCTAGTATTTACAACTGCTCATGTCAGATATCAAATTTGCATGTACCTACAGAATGCCCCAAAATATATTTTCATTGTAAAGGGCTATAGTGGTACTATGAGAACAATTAGAGCGATGAGGTAAATCATAACTCTTCCATCATCACTTTGGGAACAGGCTACTAGAATAATTCAAACACTATTTCTAATGTTTATTAAGAATCCAATTCTATGGTGAAGTTGGATTTTTAATATATATTTAGGAAAAGGGACTTTATACTTTGCCTCCTGAGTCTCCAGAGTCTAATTAGCATTAGCCTGCTTGCAGATAGAAATGCCAGTGTTTCCTTTTAATGAGGTACGAAACATGTTCCATGAACATGTACAATGATTCAGGCCTTTTCGCACGAAGTCCCGGGTGTGAAGTAAGTGACACATTTCAGCTCAAGGAGGACAGCTGAAGAGGGTTTAGGAACTTCATTAACTTGAAAGGGATCAGGATGAGGCCTGCCCATCCATAGATAAGGCATGGTGAAGAGAAGCTTGGCACCAGGGCAGTAAAAGCGGGAGCTGCTCCCAACATTTCTGTGTAGCTGTGTAGGAGAGATCTCATTTCTCTATACACACCCATAGTTGGCCCACAAGCTCCATTCAGGTGAAGAAAGATTTTGCCATGTTTAATTTGTGTCGGAATAGCAGTAGTGTGCTGTATGTAGTAGATTTTTGGACTTGGGGGTGTCTCGTCTGTGGGAGGAAAGCCTCTTATAGGACACGGCATGCGTGATCAATAGACGGTAGTCCCAGCTCCTCCAATAGCTGACCTGCTAACCAACTAGCAGGCCATTAAAGCTGTGCTGCCAGGTAGTAATGCTCGAGGTTGGGGGCTCCTAAGCCCCCTTTGTCTATGGGTGGTTGTAGTTTGCACAACTCAGTGTCTACCTTTATTCCAGATTAAGCAATTTAGTGTGGCATGAAGTGCATGGAATGTGTTTCAGGATGTGCACAGGAAGATTAAGAAAGTAGTATAGGAGGCACAGGAGCATCACACTTTTGGATAAAGACACTCTCTTTGGACTGTGAGTAGAAGCGTACTCCAAAAGGCCATTTGAGGGAAGCAATGGCCTTGTGGAGATATCTGTCTCTAAGGCTTGGGTATAGATATGTATGCCAAAATAGCGCAATGTATGGGCCTCCTAAAGCAGAAAGTGAGTCAATTGATAAGTGCTGTGGAGGGCAATCCAGGTATAGTGGAAACAGGTAGGATTTGATCTAGGACTGAAGCTACTCAAAATTCTGACAGATTTCTGATATCAGATATTCTGTTCCTTATACCACAGATATAGATTAAAACATCATCCCTCAGTTTTCTGTCAGGTAATGGGATAATGTCTCCTGTGTGACATCTCTGAGTACCTGATTCTCTAACATGGTAATATGTAACCCCTGTTTGGGAACAGGCAGACATTGTGTTCCCCACTCCAACTGTAGTTGTAGAGGGTTGTGGTCAGAAAATGTTTTCCCTAAGTATTGAGCTGTTACGCCTTTTAGTTGGATGGCTGGGTGACACAGAATGTTGTCTAGTTTCAGGTGCAGATTGTGGGAGGGTGAGAAGTAGGAATATTCCCTATTGATGGATGAAAAGTACGCCAACTATCCAAATGTGACCAATGAACAAACCATTGGGAGAGGTGGGTGCCAGATGTTATAACGGGGGAGGTCAGTAAGGGAGGCTGTGATCTGTCTAATTGCGGGTCAAGTATACAACTAAAGATGCCCCTCGATAACCAAAGGAATGTGTGCTCATCATTGTCAGTATTGTTGAAAGGCCGGTTAGAAAGGCTGATTGGACCACATTGGGAGTGTAAACCCTTCCTAATACAATAGGCCTGTCATCTAATTGCTCCCCAATTAGGACGTACTGCCCCTTCAGGTCTATTTCAGTGGCAGCACAGAGAAACAGGACTCCAGGTTTAACCCAGATGAGGACCCCCCTGGCCAAGCCAGAGTATGTAGTACTGTAGCACTTGCCTCGCTATTACCTTTGCAACTGATCCTCTTCGCCTTGGCAATATGAGTTTCTTGTAGTAATGCAATCTGGGTATCTCTCCTTCAGATATCTCTCTTTTGAGCAGTGCCCATAGCACGGACATTCCACATTAATATATTCACCCTAATGATGGAGGGTCATCGGGTGAGGATTGGGTTATGGGGAAGGCAAGCTCTGTGATGTTCCCTAAGTGATCCTGTTCATAGGAGATGTCCTGTACTGGGGAGAACTTGATGCACTGTATGACTTCACAAACAATAAAACTAGAACCCTCAACTCCCAACCCAGGGCAGTCACAGAACTCACGGACACCCAAACCGTTTACAAACAATCCCATTGATTGATTTTCTTGATCGCCTCTCAAGAGGGAACACTGCCGCCCAGGGGAATGGCGGGCGGTGGTAAAAGCGTCCAGGCAGGCTTAGATTGAGAAGCACGACTCTGGCGCACCTAAGAGAAGCTAGTCAACCCATTTCTTTGTCTTGTGTATCAGGAATGTAAAATGTCTAGGAGTGCAGCCTGTGATGCTGGGCACCCTGTATAGTCGCTAATGGATGGTTTCAGCCTTATTAGGCAATGGGTTATGGTCTGAGAGTCTGTCACATCATGGTATCTGCTGTTTGCTGGGTCACGTTCAGAAAGACCACTGAAGGAACACTGCTTGCTGATACACTTGAGTCAGAATCTGAGAGTATATCATCTGAAGTTTGAGGACACAGAGTACGCCGGTCTGTCCACAAAGTGGTCATGGTCAATAATGCCTGTACCTGCTCCTCCCTGAATTTTAGCGGCTCCAGCATGTCAGATCCTGTGTTTGCCTCAGCACTTGTTTCTGTTGAAGAAGATCTGGGCAACGGTGAAGATGGGGCTGAGGATTTGTATCTGCACTGTTCCACCCAGTCACAGGTATCTGCAGCTCAGTAAAGAAGTAGCTTGAGTTTTTTGCCATAACCTTCAGCTTGGCTGGGACAGCAGCAAGTAACTTAAGCCAGCCTGCTACAGTTTTCTCTTCACTCCCAGGAAGGAGGCTCTGCGTCATTGGTCTGCAAGGGTGTAGTCTGGAACAGAAATACCTTTTTACACATGAGGAGAGACGAGGAAGGTTTGAAACTCCATTCTACCTTCCAAACTAATGGTTCTCACAACCATTACTGAAAAGGCTAGATCACAGCAAAAGTGGTACAACCACAACCTGGTCTCATCTCTCGTCCCCCCATACATTTTGTGTTCACTGTTATGATTTTGGGAGGTAGTATGGGGGCTCAAACCTTCCTTGTCTCTCCTTGTGTCTAAAATGACTTAGGACAGCGGCTAGCTGTGAGAGAACCAACTGAAAACCCTGGATTTCCCATCTCACACTGGTCACACTTAGACATTAAATTAAGGGTAGGATCCACTAACCTATAATCATGGCAGAAGGGATATCATATGATGAGGAGGAGGTTCTGGCCATATTGTCAGCACCTTCTCTATTAGGAGACACTACACTATCTAAAACCATGTTGCAGCTGGGAGATTGGGACACCCTAGTGGATATAAAACAAGGACAGGTGAAAACCGTCCTTCATGGGGCAGTACTAACTGACTACCTATGAAATAATGTAGCTCCAAATGGGCTGATTGTCATCAATGAACCTTGTTTTTTTTAGAAGACCTAGAATTTAGAATAGACTGGTCAATGATAGCATGGAAATGCACACAAGACTGGTTGATCCAAATTTTCAAAACAACAAAAAGATTGCCTGAATCGCAAAAGCGGCACAAACTCACAAATTATTATTGTAATTTGTATGTTTGCGCCACTTTTGCATCAAAAAATGACGCAGATGCGGCACAAAAAAAGTATAAGTATGGGCCTAAGAGAGGAAACTCCAGATGCCAAACTACCCAAAGCGATTGTGCCCAGCACCAGCAAGACACGACCACCAGAGAGAGCACTGTCATTAACCTGAGTAACAGGAGTCTAAATGAAGTAGAACCAAGGGTACTAGATAAGGGATTGGGCTTTGTCCCAACCCCCAAAATAGATATTTTCAATTTAGGAACCGAAATCTCTGATTTCCTTTGAAAAATGTGACTAACAAACGTTCTTTTGGGAACACCCCATATCTAACACTGATGGATTGTAAGAATACCTGCCTATGTCCAAAATCCACTTTTCTCCCTCAACTAGCCAAATACCACCTGAAGTATTGGCCTTTGAAAAATCTGTCAGTCGAAAGAGTGAAAATTTGCAAAATTAATAATCAAATATATTCCATAACATCAGCACACAAGAATTAGCAGCGTTATAATGCCTCACACAAGTCAGAGACATTGTAGTAAAACAAGCAGAGAAAGGTGGGGCTACTGTTATTATGCCGCAAACAATGTATAAAGATGAATGTAAACGCTTATTGAACGCAACTAGCTATAGACCCCACCTCCGAGATCCAGGAAGACAATTCATTCTTGGTCTGAAAAGGCCTTGACAACGACTGGCTCACTAAACATAAAGCATCCTTCCTTACCTAAGCTATTCCTAAAACACCATATTTTTACATCCCTGCTAAGATCCATAAAGGAAAAAACGCTCCCTCAGGGAGACCTATTGTTTCGGGTATTGGGTCAGTCCTAGAACCATTGTCACAGTTGTGTGATGTTTTTCTCCAACCCCTCGTTAAGATGATACCTACTTACTTACAGAATACAAAAGACGTACTGAAACTTTTACAGGGAATGTGCTTTGATAAGAAGACAGAACTATTGATAACCATGGATGTAGAATCATTGTATTCTAACATACCTCAGGAAGCTACCCTTGGGGTCATTGAGGAACTCCTTGATAACACAAACTAGGCATCAATAACCACTCTCCCTCCCCCTGGAATTTATATTAAACTTAGCCCACTTGGCACTGACTCGAAACTACTTTGAATTTGAGAAGGTCTTCTACCTGCAGGTACATGTGACATCAATGGGCAGTACATTCGCCCTGAGTCTAGCCAGTCTCTACCCTGATTCCTCTGAGAGAAGGCATGTGTTCCATCCTTTCAACCCATTCCTAAAACAGATTACACTATGGAAGCGTTACATTGATGACGTTCTAGTCAAATGGACGGGCTCTGCAAAGAAGGCTTTGGTGTTCTCAGAATGGCTCAATGCACTGAATCCTTACTTAAGGTTCACTATGACCATAAGGGGCACAGAACTACCCTATCTTAATCTTCTTATTTACGAATCTGGCTACACAAGTATGCTACAAATCAACTGATAGGAATAACCTACTTCAGTTTGACAGTTTCCACCCACAAGCCCTGAAAGAGAACTTGCCAGTTGGTCAGTTCTTACAATTGAGACGGAACTGTTCCAACCTAGCAAACTACACCAGACATGCAAAAAGACTGACCAATACACTGATCGATAAGAATAACCTTGTGTACCTCATTAGGAGAGCTGACAAGAGGCCACGTAACAACCACAGGCACTACAGGGATCAACTATTAGAATCTATTCATAAACCCAAGGAAAAATGATTAATTTGTGTCACAACTTTTAACCCCTTGCCCAATAAAGTACAAAAGATAATTAGGGATGATTGGAAAATTCTAACATCAGGGGGCTTTCCTTTCCACCAATCACTACATGCTTTTAAGAAAGCAAAAAGCACCCGACACATGATAGTTCACACACAACCTTGGGACAAAGTACCTACAGTACACAATCCACACAATGGTATTTACCACCACTTTTAGGCCACTACCCTTGTGGAAAATGTAGTGTATGCCAGTTTACAAAAAAGACAAGCTGAGACTTAGGCCTACATACCCCCTGAAAGTTAAAGACATTTTCAAACTGCAATAGCAAGTAAGTTGTCTACATGATCAGCTGCCCTTGCAATCTTAAATATATTGGAATGACAACTAGAAGGGTTGGTACACACATCTGCGAGCATAGGAGCGCAATCCACTGCAAATGGGATGCGACTAACCTAACCAGCCACTACATCACGAACAACCACACTGCCGATGGCATAGAGTGGTCTGTCAGTGACAAATTAAATCAAACAAGAGCTGACATAAGCCAACTTCTCCTGCAATATAAGCAGAGATGGGTTTGGCGCTTATAGACACACATAAATGGGCTGAATGTTGAAATACAATGGTCAATGTTACATGACTAGGGCTGGGATCTCCAGTTGACCATGTTAAGTAAATCAGTGCATGTTATAAAAAGTAGGGAGATAACACAGTGCCTTTCCCTTCACTGAACTATGCTTTAATCACACGTCAACACTACATCCTACTCCAATATCCATATAAGAAGCACTTGACCACTTTGGAAACTAACCAAAACATAATGCTAATATGATGGCCTTTCTTTCCTCCCTCCCCCCAAACAATTATTGTAAAGTTATCTGGGACCTTAGTGCTATACAACGGCTTTCAGTATCCATCAAAAGATGATTCTAGTGCCGATGCGTATGTGTACACGAGGGCTAGCCTCAATGGGACTACAACTCCCATGAACCCTCCGTCTCAGGGAAGCACTGATGACACCGTCACTGAGCACCCCGGGAAATGCCGCACATGCGTCTGACCGGCGTTCAAATTGGGCTCTCCAGACACGACCACTGAGAAAAGTGGCTGGGCTGGGGCCCGAGTAGGTGTTCCACATTGATGTTCCATTTGACAAAGTAAGTGCCGGGGGGCACACATCCAGGGTAAACTGGATTTCATCAGCCTCCTACTCTGAACGGGAGCAGGAGGAAAATCAATACTACAAAATCTGCACCCATATAAAAAAAGTATTTTGCGGGTGTGACACTTGGGAGTGCGGGCGTTTGAATTTATAGAATATAAGGCCCCAGTGACGATGTAAAGGAGTTTACTATGCAAAAGACGCTGATTGCATGGGAAACTAATACAGGCATATCTCGTTGGCTATACAATAAGGGTTGAAATGTGTCCCTTAATACTACATAATCCTATTAGGATTCTCTGTAATCTTGCTTAATACCCCTCCGACTTTACCTCTGAATGCTTATTTCTTTATACTAAGTACTATCATAGATAGTCTCGAGAATCTGAGTCATTTACTATACATAATTCTTCTCGAGCAAGAAGGCTATCACCTAGGCAAGAGAGGAGCTGTAGTGAAGATACTAGACATGTAATTCCACCCCTTAGCAATTGTTTTCCTTCCCCCCCTTTTTCTTCCTCAGTGTGTGACAACAAGGGGCATCACCCCTACCCCAGACCAGGGGCAAGCTACCTTAAATGTTTAGGATAAGAGTATGAATATTGCAATGATTTAATGATAATAATTGGATGTAAAAAATAACGATTTTAGGCACGACATCCACAAGAATTAATATTTGCAGGGAAAAGAAATACCATGACATTTTCATACAGGAGTGTTTTGGCATTAATGGTCGCACATAATATAGTCTCTTTTTCTCTGCAATTCATTATCCTGGCTACTACAGTTCTGGGGGGCACTCCCGCCTGTGATCATCTCACTGGGACTCGGTGTGCATGTCCCACTAAGAAGTGGAGGGGGATAGTCTGTCTGGGCCCACCACCTGCACCAGCCAGGTTTCAAAGAAGTGCAGTAGATCTGCACCCTCTGAGTCTTCCACTCTACTCTCCAGGTCCTGAACCTTTGCCCTGACTGACCAGACTTTTTCTTCCAAATCAGACAGTGTTGGGTGATTTTTGTTTATTGCAATTTCCGTGTGTGTGAAATGGGCCAACAGTTTTCTCTGGTTGTCATGCAGTAGGCCTACCTTAACCACCACTCCGTCAACCCTACATAGAGCTTGTCTGTTGTCAGCAGTGGTCTCCAGAATTTTGCCAAGTTTTGTGTCCATGAGGGCCATGGTCGAGGAAGCTCTGGGTGGTTCCTGACATGGGCGATCAGTGGTCTCATTCATCTGGCATCCCAAGGGCTAGGGCCTGCCCACCTCTTCGCTCCACAGCATGGCACATACAGTCAACTAATGTTCAATAAACAACAGTGGCTTTAGGTGGCAGGCCCAACAGAGGGGAATGGCACATTGCGTTGCGCCCATCTGCAATCTCCCACAGACCTGCCAGACCCCCAGTTTCTGAAACAAGAAACATGGGAGGCATATGCAGTCTTAGTTGAAGGAAGCCTGAGTGGTCAGATGATCCTCTGTGGACTATTCGTTATGTCTAGGGCAGTCTGAACCAGTAAGTCTAGAGCGATGTAAGGTGTAGCTTCTTCTGCCACCTTCAGACTAATACCTCGGTCTAGGCCACCCGACAGCCAAAATATGGAAACAAAGGAGAACACGTATCTCAGATCCTACGTGTGCTGCAAGTCCTAGGGCATGTAGGCTCGTGCAGCCCCTCCACACCATCACCAAGGGCCACAGCTATGCATCAGTCCCTAAAAACGTAATGTACTTGCAGTAGGTTTGTTGTTTTTTGGGGGGTCCCCTTCTGTACTGCAAGTCTGGAGCACTCAGGAGGTTTGGAACTGTAGGCACACTGGACTGTTGTCTTGTGTCACTTTAGGTCTCTGGGGGAGCTCTTTGGATTTTTTGTCTTTCAATGCACCCCCAGATCACTGTTCAGCACTAATTATGGCACTCATGTCAGGAAACAGTAAAGGGAGGGGTGGCCAAAATAGTGAGGAGCAACTTTAATCAAGTAATGTAAACGGCCATAGACCGGGAGGGAAGACTGCAGTGTCTTTCAAGGGCCCCCACTGATGCTCACTGCATGGGCGTTCATCAGTGGGTCCCACTGTTACTCACTGTGGTGGTGCATTGTATCACTACCAGCAGGGTCCATTGCAGCACGCACCACTTCTCAGCCCCAGGCTAGCATATGTGGCCATAAGTGGGTGTGCAGTAAACTGGTGTCCCGATCCGGCATCCCCAATTGTTCCCAGTTGCCAAGAGCCCACTCACTCCTTCTCTTTGACTTGGGAGCTGCTTAGGCGTGTGTTTAAAGATGCTGCAGGTTTCGGGCCCGCTACGGTCTCTGCAGGCCGTGAGGAAGGCAGTGTGGGCGTGGGCAGGCACCACTCAGGAAGGCAGCCTTCTGATGGTCATGGAGAGTTGAAAAACAGCTTGGTGGATGTCGCTCATTCTGCATCCTACAATCCTGTTCCAGCTTGAGCTAGGAGAGCGCAGATGGCGGAAGGTTTTGCCAGATTACAGGTCTTTAATAGGAGCGCTCTTAAATCCCAACGGCAAGCAGCTCTCAATTTCGTATGTGCCAGTCAATCCTGATCATGCTCCTGTTAACGCGTCCTTTTATGTCTATTTTATACACATTAGGACTCGTTTTAGGCCGATGAATCTTTTGACCCAGTGGTGAGACACCGTAGAACGAGATAACAGATAAATATGTCAAGCAATATATCAATAACGTTATCAACATATATCACCACAATTTACTTTACTTTGGATAAAGACATTTATTAAATTGTCGGCGCCACCATGACCTTTCAGCCATGAATAACCACACCTTTATCAGAGTTTTTGTGAATTTTATTCCCTATTGATTACAATCTAATAATAGAAGTGTTAATCTCAAAACCAAGAAGCATAAGAGCAAAGCCACAATATGACAGTTGTGATATGACTTCGATAATGCAAAGATCACAAACATAAGAGCGCCAACATAAGATATGCATAGATCAGAGTGCATAGAATACCATATACGTCCCAGTTCAGCGTAGCACAATGTCAGTCACGTCTATTTGCGTCAGTCAAAGAGATCACCTAGCCTAACCACTGATTAGCATCAGCATGTTGGACTTCATGCAAAATAATTTTGAACACAAATTTGGAAAACATCTGACTAAGGTCTCTATTGAAAAATACAGCAGTTGGTACCTAGAAAGGAAAAGCAAACAGACAAGTTACAATAGTATTGTCATAATTACCCTCCTCGGGATAGGTCAGCATACAGGATCAGTCTTCGTCTTCAGGACATCAGTTGGATCGCCAACAGTTTATTTCATCTAAGGGACGGGGGACACTTCCCTCATAAGGAGAAGTGTAAAGGGGCAGTCTATGGATGAGGATGGTTTTGTCAAAGTCTCAAATCACCAAACAGAGTGACAGAGTTTCTGGATGCAATCAATATCATTCCCTACCTAATTCTAACAACCCTTCTGTGTCATGAGTTTTTATCCCTTTTTCACAATACCTTCCCCCAAAATTCTGTTGGATATTCACTATATCCACTATCTTCAACCTATCAAATTATACATTAGGTAATCCAAATTGTCGCCCCACGATAATTTATAACGCTTTGATTGGTCTTCGCAATTGACGTCTTTCGCAGGTGGCACATCCGGGGTTACTTCATTCTTTGGCACGTTCTTCGGGTCAAGAGTTCTCTTTTCCATGGTTAGATGTCCTTGAAATTTTCTACTTTTGTTGCAAAACGTATAAAACTTATACTAAGGCAGCTAGCATGCGGATGAGAACAGGATGAGATTGGATACATAAGACGAAGGAAAAGAACAAATGCTGGGTCATGGCCCTTTACGAGTCAGCACACTGGAAAACAGAAAATATGCTTTAATATGAGAGCTACATGGCTAAAAGTTAAACTCACGCTAACTTAACGCCTATAGATTTCTCAATATATTATCGCAAATACTAATATACGTTTAGTTAATCGTATCATAAACAAGTTTACTTATTATTGTTATTAGTTCAATTCATCATAGTCATAATTCAAATGCACATTAAGCAAATAACCAATTATTGTCGTTTTCTAGGTGCAGCATTGTTAAGCATTTCATGTTAGCATATATAATATTTAAGCTACGCTCTCTCAGTCCCTCCTCTGATGACGCTCGTCATCACACAAACCTTTCCCTTTGACCTTTCATTTTCTAATTTCAATTTTTCACCTTGCGTATAATGCGCATTTCAACATCTTGCCCTTTATGTGAACTTTCCCAAATTTCATTAAACATTTTCTCTCTTTCACTTTCTTCATTTCTCTTGGTCCTTTTAGTCCAATTTCTCTTTATTTTGTCATTAATTTTGCATGCCCCCCACAATCCTAATAGACAAACCAGAACAATTAATAGACCCATCAATATTTTTGCCAGTACCCCATTCCAAATGTTGGTAAACCAGCTCCCAACTCTGGCAATTCCCTTTCCAAATTTCTCCCAAACACCGAGTTCTTTCAAATCCTTCAAATCTGTGCTATCTCTAGTAAGGTTAGTAAGCATACTTCTAATCTTTTTACTGTTATCAGGTATGAATGAACAACAATGACGCTTATTGAGCATCTTGCAGACTCCTCCACTCTTAGCTAAAAGAATGTCTAAAGCAAGCCGATTTTGAAGAGTCATAGCTCTTTCTGCAGCAAGTTCAGTATCCATCAGGAGTATAGCCCCTGTAAAGTTTGTCAGCATGTTATCCACTATAGTAGACAACCTTTGAATCTTCATAGAATTCAAGATAACCCCTACTGATGGGATTATAGCTCCAAATATATCACCAATGACAGCTGCCACTGATTCTAGTTTCTGTCTGGGATGTTGTAATTCAGACGTTATAGGTATTTGTTTTAGGTCATCAATTTGGTAAATCTTTGGGAATACTATCCCCAAATAACACGTCCCATACCATCCCTTAGGGAGACGGTAATAAGCATTTAGCCCACAGATGTAATAGATTCCAGGAATCGCTGGATCTTGTCCATTTAGCATAAAGGTCCATTTACTCTGAAACAAAAACACATGCCTGCATTCACTCGTTCCCACAAACAAATTATCCTGTTCAAATTATATACAAAGCCTACCTACATGTAATGCATCTATAGCTAATTTGCCTTGTGTCTTGATTGCAGTGTAAGCATAATCATTTGCGTATGTGCGTTTCTCTAATCCTTTTTCTAATCTTTCTTTTAATGCTTTGCGTCTATCATCTGTGTGATCTAAAAAGCTTTTCTCTACAGGCGATAGTAAGCAAGTCAAATTATTGCGGTGTGCATAAGCAGTTCCAAATGTAAGCGCCGGCTCAAAGAATCCCCTAACTATTTTTATATCATGTTCCTTAGCTAACTTATTTAAAAATTCAATCACAGGCACAAAAGAAAACACAACATCCAAATTTGAATAAAAATATTGCACATGCTCTTGATTATAGAATCTGGTTAATAACAAGCTGCAACTAATTCCATAAGTAAGAGGGAGGCTGTGATATGTAACTCCCTCCTGCACAGATGAAGGAATTTTAGTACATACATAACAATCTTTCGCATCCATAGTTTCCACATACTCATTTAGTAAGCGATAGAAAACATTAGTAGAAAGTTCCCCTTTTGCATTAGTTCCCTCATGCATGTGTCTTGCGTCTTGCTCAAATCTCTCCCACGGTGTTAGTGTGGTAGTTTCAGGCTTAGAAGTAGCATTAATAGTTTCTTTCTCTATCCAAGGCATTCCTATAATCACTCCCACAATTATCACTGCACACACAACACCTATTATAAGTCCTAACCAGCCACACACTTTACTTCCCTTACTACTATTTCTATTATGAGTCATGTTTGTATAAAATCAGACAGTAGAGCGACAATCAACTAGTGGATAGTTCAAATTCTCTCACTTTCTGTGTTTATTTACAGAGTCTTCACTCACTCCAGGACCTTTTTCTTATCAAATCCGGTTAGCAGCTTGTCGAAATCAGGTTTAAAGTCAATCCAGTTTTAATGTCACTTCCGGTAGTTTAGAATGTGTCTTTTTCAGTTTCAAAATTTTCAAAAACTTAACCAGGCTTCCCTCATGTTCGTTCAGGTACTGTAGTATTGGCCTGGTACTTCTCGATCAAAGCAGAATGCTAGAAATTCTTGTTGCCATTCAGAAGTTGTAGCATATGCCCATTCAGGACCAGTATATCTTCTGTTTGTGATTCTTTTTCTTTTTAATCTTTGTTCACCCTGTTGTTCTCCTTCACTCACATCATCCACTCGAGATGTATTGTCTTCTTCAATTATTGTGTCATTTGATACATCTCTTATCTTGAAGAGTGGCTTATCTGGCCAATTGTCACCTCTATGTGTCTTTTCTCGATGTGTCCTTTCAGGAAGCTGGCCAGTACCCTCCTCTTGTGATATGGTGTTTTCTCTTGATGGACCTGCTACTGGTTCAGAAGATTCTGATACGTTCTGATTCCTCTCTTCTACTTCTCCTTCTTCTGGTTCTGTGCCGGGTTCGAACTCTAACCCGTATCCTTCTGCTTCTGGGAGAACCTCTCCTTGACTTAATTCTCCTGTTGCTTCTTCTGAGATAGGCACTCTGTCACCTCTCTCAAACTCATTGTCTGTTTGAGGGACAAGGCTGTTCTCAGTGGACTCTCCGGTGGTCTCCGTTTCTTCTTGACTGTTCTCTGGCTCTGAGACTTCTCTTTCTAAAGTTGTTGTGCCGGAAACTTCAAGTTCCTCTTCAACAGGACACATTACCCTTTTTGTATGACTGGCATGTATCTAGTTGGGAACCCCGGCACACTTTACAGCAGTAGTAGTCGTCAATATTACTTGATATGGCCCTTTCCAACGTGGTTCTAGACACGATTTTCTCACGTGCTTCTTAACAACCACCCAGTCACCGGCTTGTAGAGAGTGGCCTGGATCGCTGATCAGTGGCAACGAGTTACCTTCCACCTGGTGAGGGAAAGAGGGAATCACATCAGCCAAACCTTTGCAGTAATCCAACACCATATCATCTGTAACATTCACTAGGGCATTTGCAGGTACTGCTGGTAATCTCATAGCTCTGCCCATGAGGATTTCATGGGGGGATAGTCCCGTTTTCTTGTCTGGGGTGTTTCTCATTGACATCAGCACTAGAGGTAAGGCATCTGGCCACTTCATGTTAGTTGCTGCACACATTTTTGCCATTCTTGATTTCAAAGTACCGTTCATTTGCTCTACTAGTCCTGATGCTTCGGGCGATAGCTACAATGCAACTTTTGTTCAATGTTGAGTGCAGCACACAGGAGTTTAATCACCTCATTGTCGAAGTGTCTACCCCTATCTGATTCTATAGAAACCGGAAACCCGATCCTTAGTATCAGTTCCCTAAGTAGTAGTTTGGCTACTGTAAGACTGTCATTTCTACGTGTGGGATATGCCTCAATCCAATGACTGAAAACACACACAATCACCAACACATACTTCAGTCATCCACAAACAGACATTTCAATGAAATCCATTTGCATTTTGTTAAATGGACCTCCAGCTCTTCCAATATGACTCAGAGTTACCACGGTTCCTTTTCCTGTATTCATCTGTTGACAGATGATACATCTGTGACAAGTAATTTCTGCGGCATGTCTGAATTTTGGGTTAAACCAACCAATTTTAAATGACCTGATCATGGCGTCTCTTCCCAGGTGAGCCTGCCCATGATAGAGCCTGGCAAATTGTGACAGGAGACTGTTTGGCAAAACTAGTTTCCCTTCCTCTGAAACTCATAAATCATCAGTTCTCTGTACACATTGCATTCTTTGCCAAGAGCGTTTTTCTTCTTTGCTTGCACGGCTTTGTAATGTTTTTAGTTCGTCTAATGTGTCAACCACCCGCAATGCAAGGTTCAAACGTGTCATTCTCAGTTTGTGGTAACAATTCCTATTGCTCCTTGAACGATATACAGTTCAATGCGCAGAATCTTGCGACTTGATCTGCATAGCCGTTTCCCATGGACACAAAGGCGGTCATTCTGACCGCCCGCCAAAGGGCCGCTCCGCAGACCGCAGATGCCATTCTGGCTTTCCCGCTGGGCCGGCGGGCGACCGCCAAAAGGCCGCCCGCCGGCCCAGCGGCAAAGCCCCTGCAACATAGAAGCCGGCTCCGAATGGAGCCGGCGGTGTTGCAGGGGTGCGACGAGTGCAGTAGCACCCGTCGCGATTTTCACTGTCTGCAAAGCAGACAGTGAAAATCTTCATGGGGCCCTGTTAGGTGGCCCCTGCACTGCCCATGGCAGTGGCATGGGCAGTGCAGGGGCCCCCAGGGGCCCCACGACACCCGTTCCCGCCATCCTGGTTCTGGCGGTGTAAACCGCCAGAAACTGGCTGGCGGGAAGGGGGTCAGAATCCCAATGGCGGCGCTGCAAGCAGCGCCGCCATGGAGGATTCCCTGGGCCAGGGGAAAACCGGCGGGAAACCGCCGGATCCCCTTTTCTGACCGCGGCTTTACCGCCGCGGTCAGAATGGCCCTGGAAGCACCGCCAGCCTGTTGGCGGTGCTTCCGTGGTCCCTGGCCGCCAGGGTCGGAATGACCCCCAAAGTCTTGTGATCTAATCTGAGCACTGCATTTCACCACGGCAATTTCAAGAGGTAACTGAATCGCATGCAACAAATCCTTTATCTGTTCACCATTCTTCACAGGAGAACCAGATGAAGTCATAAAAACTCTCAGTGACCAAAGTTGGCCAAAATCATGTACAATTCCGAATCCGTATCTGCTGTCAGTATAGATAGTGACTCTTAAATTTACAGCTGCGTGGCATGCCTTAATAAGGGCGATCAATTCTGCCACTTGTGCGGAAAACACTCTTTCGAGCCAGGAGGCTTCGACAATGCCGGTTATAGTACATACTGCATAACCAGCTCTCAGTGTTCCGGCAGAGTCTCTAAGACAAGACCCATCAACAAACATGATGCAGTCATTTTCTTTCAATTGAGTGTCCTGAATATCTGGACGAGGTTTGGTGCACAATTCAGTCACCTCAAGACAATCATGTTCAAATTCCTCCCCGTCTTTGATTTCAGTATGTTCATTAGGAAGTAAAGTTGCCGGGTTCAGTACAGTGCATCTCATGAGCGTAACATTTGGTGACCCCAGTATGATCGTCTCATACCTAGTAAGACGTGCATTTGTCATGTGCTGAGTCTTAGTTCGAGTCAACAGTATTTCAACTGAGTGTGGCACCATTACTGTTAGAAGGTATCCCATGACTATACCTTCACATTGTAAAAGACTCTGACCAACTGCTGCAACTGCGCGCAAACAACCCGGTAAGGCTGCTGCAACAGGATCCAAGGTAGCTGAAAAATATGCTACAGGGCGATTTGCATCTCCATGGACCTGTGTTAAGACAGACAAAGAACAAGCATCACGTTCATGACAAAACAACAGAAATGGTTTCTCATAGTCTGGCATTCCTAATGCTGGTGCCCTGCACATGCATTCTCTCAGTTCCATAAATGACTCAAGCTCTTCCTTAGATAGTGTTATAGTATACGGCTCATCCTTGATTTCCTTTCCTGTCAGTTTTATTAATGGCTTTGAAATGATTGAGAAATTGGGTATCCACTGAGGACAGTAGCCCACCTTTCCCAAAAACATCCTGACATCTCTTTTTGTTGTTGGGGGGTTTATTTGCAAGACAGCTGTTATTCTTTCTTTTGATATTCTCCTGGAACCCTTCTCAATCAAATGTCCCAAATATTTCACCTCCTTCTGACAGTATTGTAGTTTTCTGGGTGACACCTTGTGTCCATTCTTTCCCAGATGATTCAGTAATGCAATGGTATTGTATTTACAACTGTCTCTTGTTTTGGACGCAATTAGCAAATCATCAATGTACTGCACAAGGGTTGAATTAAAAGGCAGCACCAGTGGCTCCAAATCTTTCTTCAATATCTGATTGAAGATGGACGGTGACTCAGAAAACCCCTCAGGAATTCTGCACCAACTGTACACCTTATCCAGGAATTTAAAACTGAACAAAAATTGGCTATGCTCATGAAGAGGTACGGAAAAGAAGGCTTGTGATAGGTCTACTACAGTAAACCATTCAGCATCACAGGGGACCTGAAACATTATTACTGCTGGATTGGGTACCACAGGGCAACACTTTATCACAATTTCGTTTATTTTTCTCAGGTCCTGCACAATTCGAACCTTTCCACAAGGCTTCTTTAACCCCATTATGGGAGAGTTACATGGACTGCTCAAGACTTCTTTCAGAACTCCCTGCCTGAGGAAATCTGCAATTAGTTGTGACACTTCGATAAGAACATCTTGGGTCATATAGTATTGTGGCACTTGTGGAAACACTGCATTTGGTTTTATCTGAACTTTAACTGGTTCTACTCCTTTTATCAATCCTACTTCTTTCCCAGTTAAATCCCACACCTTTTCGGTTACTGTCCCTTGTTGTTCGACAGGCAGATCGATCAAAGTATGCATTGGGAATAGAGTAATTAGAGGATAGTCTTCATTTGTTCCTGTTTCTTCATCCAAAATTTGACTTTCATCTCCTTCATCGTCACTATTTGTCTGTACTTCAATTCCATCATTGGAACAGGTAATTGAGCATTTTGTCTTGCACAGTAAGTCTTTTCCCAGTAGGGATACCGGACTTGAATCACATACTACAAACCTATGTAGTCCCTGGAAGTTGCCGATCTCAACCTGTACTGGATCTGTAATCGGATTGGTCAGATATTGATTTGCTACTCCAACCACTCGTATAGTACGCCCTGACAGTGGCAATATTGGAACCTCCACACTTCCAACTGTGGAGCGTGTGGCTCCTGTGTCAACCAGAAATGAAACCTTATACCCCATCACCTTTCCCTCAACGTATGGGCCTCTCTGATCTACCTCTAAGGATGCTGCAAGCCTGCACTCTTCACTGTCTGAGCTGTCATCTGACCAATCTTCATTCATGCCATTTTCACCTTGTAATGGGAACTGTTGTACAGTACTGTTTTGATTTGTTACCTGACCTGTGACCTGCTGAGGAAGCATCACCTGTTGCTGTCCCATCGGAGCAATTGGTATTTGCATTTGCTGTCTAGGCACCATAGGAATCTGCTGCTGCACTGGTTGCATTTGAATTGACTGAAAACGCAGCATTTGCATCTGTTGCATGGGCTGTACTCCTTGCATTTGTACCAAGGAAATTTGGGTTCTGATGTCTTATTTTTGGGCCTCGTGAATTTTGTAATGTACCAACATTAGTGCTCGGCTGAACTGCACCATCCTGTAACATATTCGGGCACTCGCCCCACGCCCCCGCACGTGTGACATGGTGACATCTTCTTTGCCCCTTGAACATCATTTTGACTAACAACCGTATTCAAATCTGAACTGCGGTTCACAAACCCTCGGCCTCGACCCCTCGGTTGGGTCTGAAACACACCATTCATTTGCGGTTGTTGCTGTATCATCTGGTGAACTCCATTTCCCTGTATTCCAGCCTGTGCAGCCCTTATCTGCATCACCATCACCTTTTCCTTCAACTTTTTCTGCTTTAACTCAATCTCATCACTACAGGATAAGGATTCTAATTTGGATTGATGGACACTAAATTTTGGGACATTGGATAGACATTAAATTTGGGACATTGGATAGGACAACAAAGAAATTATACATTTTGTGGAGAATTTTGGGAAACCTAGATAATAGGGTAGTATTCAATGGATGTCTCAACTGTGTTATTCAACTTGTTTTCTGTATAATATGTGTATATAATATAATCTGATTACTGTATTAAGACTAGGTTTCTTTTTGTATTTTTGTATTATTGTCACGTGTGCAATTGAATTTATTTCTATGTTTTGACAATAGGTGGTTGTCGTTTTAGGGTTTTCAGAGGGTGTAACCTTAGTCAGCTGCACCGTGAGACTTAAATGAGATTATAGAGTATAGAAATAGAGTAGGGAGCGCTCACCACTCATCACTCACCCTCTTTTTGTATGTATATTGTTTTCTTGAGAGGGCTGATCCGTACTCTATAATAGTTAAAAGAATTTTGGTTCATAATGGATGAGAGAATGAAGGAAGCAGAGGAATTATTTAGTAATTTAAGCAAAGGAAATACAATACGACAGGCTGTGGGTGTTGGGAGTCATAGGATGAAAGAAGGACTCAGAGATAAATTTATTAGGTTGGAGAAATTAAAAAGGAGTGAAATGTCGAGGTGGTGGGATGCAATAACATTGAAACAATATAGAAAACTGGACAGAATACCAAGGGGCCTACGCTCACACATATTCCCTACATATGATGACTTAGAAATTGACCTATTGAAAAGATGGGAGGAAGAGCTTAAGATGAATTCAATGAAGTTGATGGACATTCTGATAGAGAATGCAGAAAGAAAGGTTGGGAAACTACAATTAGAGATAGATATACTAGAGAAAGATATAAAAGAAATGGGATTAAAAGAAGCTATAGATAAAAACTATGCCATTTTGAATGATGTTATTATGAAATTTCAAGACGAGATTAAACAGAGGAAAGCCAGGAAACTTAAAAGAGACAAATTAGATTATAAGAATGGGAGAGTTTTTACTTTCTCACGAAAATATGATCATCTGATACAAACAGGTATGACAATAGGGGACTCTAATACTTCAACAGAATCCCCATGCACATCTAGAAGTAGCTCAGCTACGAACATGAGTGATACAGGATTGACTGAAATACAGATAGAATCAAGCTCACATGAGCTGGTTTTTTACAAGAACTAAAGAGGATAAAACAGGGAAATTGGGAGTCAAATCAAAAAAAGAATCGAGGAGGAAGACTAGAAGAGGGAAAAGAGGAGGAAAAAAGCGAAATATACTCAGGGATGAGAACAAGATCACGGGACAAAAAGATATAAGTTCATGTTTGAAGGTTGAAAACAATGTAATTAATTTGTCTAATAAAGAGCTATCCTCAGATATGTTATCTCTTTTAAATAAAGGTCTTGGTTTCTGTCCAACATCAAAGGGAGACATTTGTAATTCTAAAATAGATTTATACAAGTTTATAAGGAAATTGAAACTGAAGAGATATTTTTATTCAAGGATGAGAGATGAGGATGTAACCCAACAAGTAGAATCGTTACATGAAGGTTTATCTATTCAGGACATCTATGATACAGCCACACTAATGTCCATTACAGACTATGAAGAATATCCGATTACCGTTGCCACTATCTTACAAGATTTAAATGTAGCATCGAATAGACACATTACAAGTGGTCTTAAACAAAGATCCACTTGGACACCTAGATCCCAAATGGAAGGCAATTTAGAAATATTTTTTAGAATGGTTTGGACTGATCTTAATAAAGAGATGAAGAAGAAAAGGATCTTGAGAAAACCAAATTTGACAGGTCGGGAATTCATGGCACTGAAAGCCCTTAGAACAGATAAAGACATAGTTATAAAAAGAGCGGATAAAGGTGGGAATATAGTAATTATGAATCGTAATGATTATGAACAAGAAATATATACACAACTAAATGATAAAAATTGCTATGAGAAGGTAGAATATAACCCTATTACGAATCTAACCAGAGAAATTAATGATTTGTTGAAAAGGTACAGGGAAAGAGAGCTATTAAATGAAAATGAATTTTTATATTTACGTGTGTATCGTCCGAAGTTTCCATGTATATACACATTACCTAAAATTCATAAACAGTCACCTTTCCCTCCTGGGAGACCTATTGTTTCTGGAATAGGGGGTCCTACGGAGAGACTCTCTGAATTTGTCGATATATTTTTACAACCTTTTGTTTGGAATTTACCGTCTTTTATTAAAGATACAAAACATTTACTCAGTATACTATCAGATATACAGTGGGAACCGGGCATGATTATGGTCACTCTAGATGTAGTGGCATTATACACCTCTATACAACATGATTTTGGACTAAGAGCGGTAGAATATTTTTTGAACAAAAGAGCAGCGCAATATCTGGAACACACTAAGATGATTCTTAATCTGATTGAATTAATACTGCACAATAACTTTTTTCTATTTAAGAAGGATTGGTTCAAACAAAAACAGGGAGTAGCAATGGGATCCAAATTTTCCCCCTCGTATGCTAATCTGTTTATGGGGTGGCTAGAGGAAACATGGCTATGGGGTCCGGGCGCAGCAAGATGGCACACACACATCTTATACTGGGGACGGTACATTGATGATTGTTTTATGATATGGACAGGAGATGAATCAACATTACGAGAATTTTGTGAATATTTAAATGCAAATGAAGTGAACATTAGGTTCACACATAAATATAGTGAGACTCATTTGGAATTTCTAGATGTAGAATTGTTTGTAGAGGGTGATACAATTGAGAGTAGACTATACCGCAAACCAACTGCTTGTAATACTTTGCTGCACGCTACCAGTGCTCACCCTCGACATCAGATTGAGGCCATACCATTCGGAGAGAAGATAAGAGCGAGGAGGAACTGTAGCAAGAATGTTGAATTTAATGAACATATTAGAGATATGGGACAAAGATTCACAGTCAGAGGTTATTCAGAGACACTCATACGCAAATCGCTCCATAAGGTGCAGAATATACCTCGTAGGCAGACACTGGATCTAGGCAATGGCCGTAAGAATGTGGTACACAACAAGGATCATAAAATTAGAATCATCTTAGACTATACCGAAAATTCTTTAAAACTAATTAAAATTATGAATAAGTATTGGTCCTTATTGAGTCAGGATGAGATACTTCGGAAACATATAGGAAAGAGACCAGATGTGGTTTATAGAAGGGGGAACACCCTTAACAATATTCTCTGTCCAAGTTATTTGGCAGATGCAACTACAAAAGATTGGCTTACCAAACAAAACTTGGTTTTTTTTAAATGTGGGTCATGCACAGTATGTAAGTGGGCATGGCAACCCAAGAAAGAGGTAGAGGATTTTAAAGGTGAGAAAACACTTATAAAATCACATATAGATTGCAATACAAAATATGTTATCTATATGCTTATATGTGCTTGCAATAAGGTATACATAGGGAGTACGATTCGATCATTGAAAGTTAGGATTTCAGAACATCTGAGGGCAATTAATCAAGAGGATGAACGTTATCCTATAGCATCCCATATGAAAATTTGTAGTGCACAGGGTACTCACAAAATGTTTAAATTTTTAGGTTTCGATCACTGTGAATTAAATCCACGGGGAGGTAATAGAGAGTTGGAGTTGCGTAGGAGAGAATCAAAATGGATCATGAGAATGGGAGCAGTGGAACATGGTCTGAATACGGACCACAAAATGGAATATTTTCTAGGGGATAAATAATCTGGCAGAAACCTGAGCGGAAAACCCATCTTGTAAATTACTTAACATAAGTATTATATACAAATAGTTATTTCTACAATATTAGAATTTGGTGAGAAATAGGAATATATACCACTAGGACTATGTGAATTTTGATCACAAATAAATAACTAATATTCTTATAAGTGCGTATTGCATTTAACACATCACAATGAAATATTTTTATTAAATTGGGCTTATGGAACAATGTAAAAAAATGCTCAGATTAAAGAATGAGTTACTCTCTCCATAATACCATGGGAGGCCAAAATGAGTATATTCTATGACATTGGATATAATAATACAAATATTGAGGGAGGGGGCATAATTATTAATATGTCAATCAGACATAAATTGAAATAAAATAATTTTTAACACTCTGAATATGACAGCTCCATCTACTATTGTTTTATAAAAAAACATACCGATGCATACAAAAAAACGAAACTAGTCCATCGTTAGTATTCACTATTTTGAACTATAGCAATGTATCGAGAAAATCAACAGTCCATCGTCAATTTCTAGTACTCGTGAATCGGAGCACTGTACTGCTTAGAGTCCGTCCTCTATTCTCTTTATGCTAGAGAGACGCATAAACAAGTGAGAATCATCGCGGCTTCGGCTTAAAACACGTTAGCGATTAAACACGTGCGGTCGGCGTTTTAGCGTACTCGCATCACTAAGAATATAATTACCGGTAAGAATCTATACAAATAATATGGAGACATTTAATAGCTGTAATGAACGAGATATTTATATTGGGATTAAATAATTTTATAAAAGAATTGTATTTCCAACATGATTTTATAGGGTTTCACGCTACACAATTACATCAATTGAAGGTATATGGACTATATAGTTACATTAGGTGAGTGTCATATATATTCATATTGGAATTATAGGAGTGAAGTTTGGAACTAATTTATGATACATATTAACAATATTCAAGAATAATTTTATAATAACACTCCACAAATATAAGGTGTAATAAGTATGGGATGTGCATTTCCCTGACATATTATGTTAAAGGGTATACTCACACTAAGGGAATTTAATCATTATTTATACACATTGGAATGGGAAATTTGAGGTGATATAAAAATTATTAATTTGTCACAATTAGTGTTATGGTGCACAAATAGACTCTCACCACCAAGCACGTTATGTTATTATAAAATATTTAAATATAAAAACCGGTGTAATATATTATATAATATTTTATTATATAAAATAATATATATATGCCACTGTAGGAAGTCCTGATGAAATCCTGGGGGTACTCCCTGGATGAAACACGTGTTGACAAAGGGACTAAAGACAAAGACAAAGGGATTAAAGATAAAGGACAAAGGGACTAAAGACAAAGACAAAGGGATCAAAGATAAAGACAAAGGGACTAAAGACAAAGACAAAGAGACTAAAGACAAAGGGAGAAGAGAAGAAGCGGCTGGATGGGATATCATTTGGCAACTTAGAACCAAACCAAATAAGGATACTAATTTGGATTGATGGACACTAAATTTTGGGACATTGGATAGACATTAAATTTGGGACATTGGATAGGACAACAAAGAAATTATACATTTTGTGGAGAATTTTGGGAAACCTAGATAATAGGGTAGTATTCAATGGATGTCTCAACTGTGTTATTCAACTTGTTTTCTGTATAATATGTGTATATAATATAATCTGATTACTGTATTAAGACTAGGTTTCTTTTTGTATTTTTGTATTATTGTCACGTGTGCAATTGAATTTATTTCTATCTCGTCACTACAGTACTTTGCATACTGCAACACCTCGTCAATCGGTTTAGCTTGCCAACAAATCAGATGATTCTTAATCATTTGGCTAACCTCTGGTCTCAATCCTTCGACGAATCTGAACACAAGGTGATTCATGTCCTTCGGTTCAATAGTCTCAGTACCACTGTAGTGCTTAAACGCTTTCAACAATCTCTCGTAATAGGCATGTATTGACTCTTTAACCTCTTGAGAGGTCCGATCGATTTTCTGCCAATCAGTTACTTTCGGCAAAACCTTTTGTTTCAAAAACTCAATCACCTTATGATAATACTTCATCACCTCTTTAGAAGGTGCTCCAGTCACCTTATCCCTCGCTGGCTCTTTTGTGGGCCAATCAACACCTCTCTTGCACTCGAGCCACAAATCAGGTGGAACAATGATCTCAAACAAGGTATTCAAGTCTTCCCAGAGACACTTTGCAAGTTTCACAAACCTATCTGTTTGTTGATACCACTCAATCGTTTTTTCTCTCAATCTGGGATAATCATTAGTAAAAGATAGAATGTCCCCTCTAGTCCAAGGTACATGAATTAAAACACCACCAGCTGTCTCTCTCATAGGTAATATTTTTACAGAATTCAAATCAGGTGAGGTTTTGGCTTGATTAGACCCTGGGCTGTCACCCTTTCCCTTATCTCTTTTCTTTGCCCATCTGCCTTCCCATTTTTCCAGTGCCCCCCAAATTTGTGCGCTTTGCAATAGTTCTCTCAAATGGGCCTTCATTCCAGCAGATCTCATGTCCTCTGCATAATATTTTTCTGCCCTTCTCAGTCTTCTCTGAAACCTTTCTTGTCTATGTTTAAGAGCCATCAAGTCCCAAATTGCCAAACCCTCATACTGAGCTGGTCTCAGAGGTGGTTTCTGTGTACTTAACATCCACCTCATATTTTCCAGTACCTTAGGATTAAATGTCCCATGCTCTGGGAACGCTAGACATCCCTCTTTCTCTGTTAATTTTTGCCATTGTTTCATCCATAAACAAGGTGCGACACCTTTTTCTTCCATGATTATATAAGCTGGAGTACCCTCGGGTGGTGTAGGTTCCCAATCAGTTGCAACAATATACACATCTCCTTTCAGAGCGCTCTTAAATGCTTTAACGAAATTCATTTTGTGATTCTCTATTAGTTTTGTATTTAATCAGAAGTGACTTAGTTCCCAGGACACTCTTCACCCGCCTTTCTCAACCTATTGCCTCTCACGAACGGCAGCCAATCCGTGCGCGACCCCTCTCGACGACTGACCTATCTCAGCGCGGCACCACTGACGTCACACTCACACACACTGCAGCTGACAAAGTCTTGCGTCTCATCCGCTCCTCACTGAACCTATACAATCTCACAGAGCACTTTAAATGACAACACAAGTCTGCCGGTTTACTACAGGAAGGGTAATACATTTGCTTCAGAACTCTACAGAGATTTCACTTGAAGCCTCGGCCGCTACTCTCTCCTCATCAGCTCCCGCATACGCAAGCAGAATTCGACCTGCAAATTCTACTCTATACTTGTCAATGACTCCTTCTAGTGCACTTTAGAATTTGTCAAATCTCCATCGAAGGTTTCATACACACATTATGACTCAAACTTGACTTGTCAACCACGCCCGATTGACCTATTAAACCGCACAAATTACAACATAAACCAAATTTGTCTTCATACTCCGGAGTCTTAGACCTCAACAGGTCCGTACACAACAACCAACCACATGGATAATTTTTAGCCTTAAGCGCCACATTCAAATGAAGTATGCCAACTTCCCTACTCTCATACTGTGGAGTACACTCACTCCTACTAAACAACACTTAGTTTGGCCTAAATACACACAAATCTTCACAATCATCTGCAAAAATGCGTAAGCTCAAGCAAGCGCAAAAACCCTAACCACATACACTATGGCGCCGAGTACATTCCCAACTCACTTAGGCAGGCTCCGAGATCCCGGGAAAGTCATGGTGAACTTAGAAGCCCATCATATCTCCAATTTGCATTATCACAGAAAAACAATTAAACAATGAATCTCCATCCTAGGGCCCCCAAGGGCCAAACCGTCGCTCTGCTACCAGAACTGTTAACGCGTCCTTTTATGTCTATTTTATACACATTAGAACTCGTTTTAGGCCGATGAATCTTTTGACCCAGTGGTGGGACAACGTAGAACGAGATAACTGATCAATATGTCAAGCAATATATCAATAACGTTATCAACATATATGACCACAATATACTTTACTTTGGATAAAGACTTTTATTAAATTGTCGGCGCCACCATGACCTTTCAGCCATGAATAACCACACCTTTATCAGAGTTTTTGTGAATTTTATTCCCTATTGATTACAATCTAATAATAGAAGTGTTAATCTCAAAACCAAGAAGCATAAGAGCAAAGCCACAATATGACAGTTGTGATATGACTTCGATAATGCAAAGATCACAAACATAAGAGCGCCAACTTAAGATATGCATAGATCAGACTGCATAGAATACCATATACGTCACAGTTCAGCATAGCACAATGTCAGTCACGTCTTTTTGCGTCAGTCAAAGTGATCACCTAGCCAAACCACTGATTAGCATCAGCATGTTGGACTTCATGCAAAATAATTTTGAACACAAATTTGGAAAACATCTGACTAAGGTCTCTATTGAAAAATACAGCAGTTGGTACCTAGAAAGGAAAAGCAAACAGACAAGTTACAATAGTATTGTCATAATTACCCTCCTCGGAATAGGTCAGCATACAGGATCAGTCTTCGTCTTCAGGACATCAGTTGGATCGCCAACAGTTTATTTCATCTAAGGGACGGGGGACACTTCCCTCATAAGGAGAAGAAGTGTAAAGGGGCAGTCTATGGATGAGGATGGTTTTGTCTCAGTCTCAAATCACCAAACAGAGTGACAGAGTTTCTGGATGCAATCAATATCATTCCCTACCTAATTCTAACGACCCTTCTGTGTCATGAGTTTTTATCCCTTTTTCACAATACCTTCCCCCAAAATTCTCTTGGATATTCACTATACCCACTATCTTCAACCCATCAAATTATACATTAGGTAATCCAAATTGTCGCCCCACGATAATTTATAACGCTTTGATTGGTCTTCGCAATTGACGTCTTTCGCAGGTGGCACATCCGGGGTTACTTCATTCTTTAGCATGTTCTTCGGGTCAAGAGTTCTCTTTTCCATAGTTAAATGTCCTTGAAATTTTCTACTTTTGTTGCAAAACGTATAAAACTTATACTAAGGCAGCTAGCATGCGGATGAGAACAGGATGAGATTGGATACATAAGACGAAGGAAAAGAACAAATGCTGGGTCATGGCCCTTTACGAGTCAGCACACTGGAAAACAGAAAATATGCTTTAATATGAGAGCTACATGGCTAAAAGTTAAACTCACGCTAACTTAAGGCCTATAGATTTCTCAATATATTATCGCAAATACTAATATACGTTTAGTTAATCGTATCATAAACAAGTTTACTTATTATTGTTATTAGTTCAATTCATCATAGTCATAATTCAAATGCACATTAACCAAATAACTAATTATTGTCGTTTTCTAGGTGCAGCATTGTTAAGCATTTCACGTTAGCATATATAATATTTAAGCTACGCTCTCTCACTCCAACAAGATCAGTCCAGCCCAATCTGCCAAGCCAGGTCCTACCTTCTTGACTTCTTGACTCCGTTGGTGGTAGGAGAATGTCTGTGGGCAGCCTTGGTAGGGAGCTATTTGCAAAGTGATTTCCCTCTGTTAGACTTGTGGGTGGTCAGTTTGGTACGAGCAAGAGGGTAAGCTGTCCCTCTACACTCTAAACCATAACACAAACAACTGAAGACCGGTTTTGCTTCGTTTGGAGCTCTTCAGTTGTGTGTAATTTGGTTCCAGTGCCACAGTGAGTCACATCCGGGCGTACCCTTGACCACTTAGGGCTTTACATGAAATGCACAAAAGGTGATGGGAGAATGCTTGCAATACGTCTAACTACTGGCAAGCACTTTGGGTAGCATTCCAACCCATCATACATTTACTCACTATGCACCTTCAGTTTGGCCGCAAATGAAAATGAAAATAAATCTTGACTCTGCTCCTATAGGAACAGTCCAGCCCGAACTGCCAGGCCAAGTCCTCCCTGAACCAAAACACAAGCACACCAAGACTTAAGACTTAAGGGCTCTTAAGTCAGGTGTGACTTGGTTCCAGTGGCACAGTGAGCATGGGACCCACACCTGAACATCCCTTTAGCCACTTAGAGCCTTTTAAAGTCAGGGAAAAGGTAATTGTAGCATGATCCAATATTACAATAGGTTCAATATTACCTGCTGAAAATTTAAGCCTCCAAGGATCAAAAAGTTCTGTACTTAAAAAAAAAAGTCTTGAATAATGCAAAGGATTTTATAGGGTGGCACTGAACTTTAGATAGTCTATCCAATAGAGCATCAGAAATAATCTTAAAATTCCTACCAATAATGAGAGGCACATTATCAGTCTTAAATCATCTTTTGTAACACCATAAACATTAACTAAATGATGAGCACATTTCCCTAACTGAATTTGAACATAAACAAATTGTCCTTCAAATTTGATGTGATGATGTTGAAATGTGACATGTAATTTGTGAGAAAAAAGAAAAGCTAGACCACTTGTAGGTCATTTTGACAGTGACAAAATAAAGCCAACATGTGCAATCATACATTCAATGGTATGTTTATTCAAATACCGTTTCAGTTACTTGGAGAGCTGTAGACCCTTAAAATTCAATAAATGATTAAATTATACTTAGCAGCCATGGAAAGATAAATGCATGAGGGCGAAAGGAAGGAAAAAAATGCAAGGAACTGTTAGAAAAAAACAGACAAACAGGTAGCCAATATGGCCAGTTAATTTATTTGCCAGGTGTAAAGAGGCAGGTTCTGACAAATCAGCAATTCTAATTAGTGTTTTCCACACTTACATCGATGTGCAACCTGTATACAGTTTCAGTATACTCCCTCACAGGAACCTATCCTTTTAACACAGCCACACACATAAGACCCATTAAAGACAAAGAAGACGCTTCTGAAGACTGTCTAATTCTGTAATGTGTGACCAGTTCCTCAGAGAGCTGACTGGCCGAAGACTTATGTAATAAATTGAGTGGTCATCTATCTGGCTATAGTCACCACAAAAAAAAGTTCTCTGAACCTTTGTGACTAGTACAACAGCAAGGGGGTGGAGCAGCATAATTTAGTTCTCCACCCCCTTAATATGTAACCTCTATACTCAACATGTGTTTAACAGTATTAATGGTGTGCATTTGATTATTCAATTGTAGTGAGTGACTTTCTATGTAGATGAGAGCTGTGTATTGAGTAGAACTTTAATAAATGTATTAATTAAAAAGGGAATTCATATACCTTCTTAAATGTATTAGATATAACCACATATGTTATGTGTACTTGTTTAGATTCTATTCTGAATCTAATATTGGCCAACTTGGAAATAAGCCTGAGTGCACATGTAGCATTTACATAAAATAATTGTTCTGAGAGCCTTGTTTTTCTCTTCCTTGCAGGTGATTTATCATGTGCCCTATTAAGTTAGAAGAGGCTTTTTTGTGAAGTGTATTAGATTAGTAGACTACTGAACTTTTAATTAGGAAGTTTACCTCCGGTATAGGAGAGACCTCTTGCATCAGGCAAACTGAACTGATGTTACATCCAAGTTCGCCTGGATGTCTAGTCCTTTGATTGAGAGCTGGGAAACTAGGGAGCCTACCTGCTCCCAGAGCACACTGTCTTCAGATTGATTTGTTTGGTGGAAATCTGATAGGAAGAAACCTTCTAGAACCCTTTTCAATATTTTAATTGTGTACTTTAATTGTGTTCTCTTTAGAACAATTGAGCAGACTCTGGCCTTACTTAGCAGACAGAAGACTCTTCTAATCTGTGCTGCTTTTCCCTGCTCAGGATGTTGAGTTGCATGCTTTAGCATGGATGATTAAAGGGTGGGTGAAATCAAACCTACTATAACAAAAATGGAGGGGCTCATTTATAAGCCCCTACGGCATCACATACAGTGATGCTGTGGTGGTGCTTTGTCCTTTTCCATATTTACAAGGTCGGGCTAAGGCGGTCATTCTAACCACGGCGGGCGGCGGTCGCCGCCCGCCATGCGGATACCGCCATATGGCCGCTCCGCAGTCAAAAGACCGCAGCGGCCATTCTGGCTTTCGCGCTGGGCCGGCGGGCGACCGCCAAAAGAGCGCCCGCCGGCCCAGCGGGAAAGGCCGTGCAACAAGGAAGCCGGCTCCGAATGGAGCCGGCGGAGTTGCAGGGGTGCGACGGGTTCAGTTGCACCCGTCGCGATTTTCACTGTCTGCAATGCAGACAGTGAAAATCTTCATGGGGCCCTGTTAGGGGGCCCCTGCACTGCCCATGCCAGTGGCATGGGCAGTGCAGGGGCCCCCAGGGGCCCCACGACACCCGTTCCCGCCATCCTGTTCCTGGCGGTAAGAACCGCCAGAAACAGGGTGGCGGGAAGGGGGTCGGAGTCCCCATGGCGGCGCTGCAAGCAGCGCCGCCATGGAGGATTCCCTGGCCCAGGGGAAAACCGGCGCGGTCAGAATAGCCCTGGAAGCACCGCCAGCCTGTTGGCGGTGCTTCCGTGGTCCCCGGCCCTGGCGGTCATGGACCGCCAGGGTCGGAATGACCCCCTAAGTCACTTATTGTGGCTTAACGCTGCCTTGTAAATACGGCCCATTTACATGCATCACTTTGTGTGAAAGGGGCGTGCAATGAGTGTTGCTGTAGGCCTTCCACTGCAACACATGGCTCTGCTGCGCATAGTTAATTTGGAGTAACGCACGGCAGTGCAACTCACATCCTTGGGTTATTCTGACTTTAGAATGCATTCTGTGAGTGTTCCCACGCATCCAAAGTTGAATTTTGGCACATTCCCAGGTTTACTACCAATACTAAACCTGGAAATTCATCAAAAAGGTATGCCTTCCTAGAGAAGGCACAGTGAGAAGAAATAACTTTGTCTCATCAATTTTTCTTCTTTGTACATGGGCCGCATTCTTCTGCAGCACACATAGAAATAGGAAAAAGCTTCTAAGGAAGTTGACTCCTCTTGTACATAACAATCCTGCCTGCAACACAGGCACTCTTGCACCATGGTACGAGTGTGCCTGTGCTGGAACTAGGCCGCCCTCTGAGGACCAGCAGGGAGCGAGAAGGAATGCTCCATATCTTAGTTGATGTGTCACATTCCTTCCCTCTCTATGTTACACTGCGGATTAAGTTGTCTTATTGCTTTCGACTGCCTCACATCTTCCTAAATGGGGCCCTTTGTGTTTCCTGTTGCACTTACCTAACAGCGGCACGACTGATAACGGAAAAACAAATACAGAAGTCACATTGTTATTGTTTATTCATACATAAATAACGTTTCTTAATACTTAGTTGTGATGTTAGAAAGGTTTGTTTTATTTTAAGTGTTTGCATTCTCAAATCTTCGACCGTCTTTTGTTTTTGTATGCCTTTTTTCTTAACTGAACCTATTTTGACTGACTGACAACTTCTCGACTAATTACTTCTCGACTAATTTTACATAAAACAGACTGTTTTTTTGACAATACTTAATTAAACCTGTTAACCCACCCCAGGTGGGATTTTTCAAAAACTATTATTTCCGTACAAACTTTGCTCAAACGGTCACACTTTTGAAGGCCGTTCTCATGAGCATACTCTGCACCCGCTTATAGTTTTGTAGACAAGTGACCAATTTTAAATACGTCTGAAACAGAGAATACAAAGTATAAATATGTGTTCCTTCTTGCCACTGGGAACTCCGACTCCTTGAGTGATGCATCAGAGCCACTTGCTCTAGTTTGACTGTCATTCACAGCTTTATTAAGTACATTTTAGTTTCAACTGAAACATGGATCTGAAGTTATTTCCACATGGGAAGTAAATTTCTGATACTTCCCACTTGCCTAGGCTCTATTTCTTTAGAAACTTTTACTTGAAATGCCGCTTTCTGAACCGTCACTGAACACGATCGGTCATTCCTACCGATTATTTTATAGTCTGCCAATGAGTTATCATTGTTCCTTCCTTATTTGGAAACCTAGCTTGTGTAATAATTAGATGTTATATTTTATTTTAAAGTATTTAATGTAGGGCAAAAATCTTGAATCAACAGTGGAATACTTTACACTGAAAATTTGTTTAGCTGCAGGAGCATATTAATCATGAAATATTTGACATAATAAATGTATTCTGCTTGGGGGCCACCTGAAACCAGAGTACAGTATTCATGAATTACAGTGTGGGTAGTTTGAAACGCACCCCTGAGACAATACAAGGCAGCACGCTATACAGTTATTTACACCATATTAAGTGAATGTTACACCATCATGCATCTGCATATTTGTATTGCAAACATTTGCTATGGTTCAGTTCTGGGAAACATCCCCAACCACGACTCCCGAACAACAAAGTCATGGACAACGAAAGCAGAACAAAGCTTTTGTTAACTACAACTTCCTTGTTCGGTGCCTTAACCATGCATACGCTGAACAACGCACATGCGTGGTTAAGGCACAGAAGAAGGGAGTCGGCTTTGTTGGAGGACGTGATCAGGTAAGTGGGGCTGTTTTAGGGGCAGGGTGGGGTATTTTTAGTTTTTGGGGTTGGGGGGCCGGAGTATTTTTAGTTTTTGGGGGGGGGGGGTCGGGTGGTTTAGGTTAAGGGGTGGGGTCGGGGCATTTTTAGTTTTAGGGGTGGGGTTCGGGATATTTTTAGTTTTTGGGCGGTGGGGTCTGGGTGGTTTAGGGTTCGGGGCGTGGTGGGCGTTTCGGGGCATTTTTAGTTTTGGGGGCGGGTCGGGGGGTCGGGTATTTTTCGTTTTTGTGGGTGGGGAGTCGAGTGGTTTAGGTTTAGGGGCGGGGAGGGGGGTCAGGGCATTTTCAGTTTCAGGGGCGGGGTGGGGGGGTCAGGGTATTTTTAGTTTTTGGGGGTGGGGGGTCAGAGTGGTTTAGGTTTAGGGGCGGGGTGGGTGGGTCGGGCATTTTTAGTTTTAGGGGCGGGGGTCGGGGTAGTTTAGGTTTAGGGGTGGGGTGGGTGGTCAGGGTATTTTTAGTTTTTAGGGGTGGGGTGGGGGGTCGGAGTAGTTTAGTTTTTAGGGGGGTGGGGGATCGAGGTAGTTTTAGGGGCAGGTGTGGGGGTTCGGGCAGTTTAGGTTTTAGGGGGGTGAGGGGTAGCAGTAGTTTTAGGGGTGGGGGTCAGGGTACTTTAGGTTGTGGGGGTGGGGGTCGCAGTAGTTTTAGGGATCGGGTGGGGGGTCGGGGTATTTTTAGTTTTTGGGTGTGGTGGTCGGGTAGTTTAGGTTTAGGGGCAGGGTGGGGGTCAGGGTATTTTAAGTTTTTAGGGGTGGGGTATGGGGTCTGGGTAGTTTTGGTTTTAGGAGGGTAGGGTCGTGGTATTTTTAGGGGTTTGGGGGTCAGGGTGGGGGTTGGAGGGGTCCGGTAGTTTAGGTTTTAGGGGAGGTGGGAGGTTATGGTAGTTTTAGGGGCGGGTGGGGGGTCGGGTAGTTTATGTTTTTTAAGTTTCTG
The DNA here is from genome assembly GCF_031143425.1 of Pleurodeles waltl. Taxonomy (NCBI): domain Eukaryota; kingdom Metazoa; phylum Chordata; class Amphibia; order Caudata; family Salamandridae; genus Pleurodeles; species Pleurodeles waltl. The sequence goes on along the minus strand of NC_090439.1, from coordinate 168,169,326 downwards.
GGGTGTGGGTTGGGGTTGGGGTAGTGGTAGAATTGTTTTTAGGGGTGGGGTGGGGGTTGGGGTAAGATTGTGTTAGGGATGGGGGGTTGGGGGGGGAGTCTCATGCTGGAACCATGCATGCTGTTCATGCATGCCTTTACCAGGAATGCCTTTCTAATGAAAAATCGCTGTTAAGGCATTCGTGGTAAAGGCATTTGTGGTAACAACGCGTCGTTGTTCTGACCGCGTTGTTTAGGCATGCGTGGTTCCAGCATGCGTTGTTTCGACTCCTGTTCTTCAGTTCTTCCCTTAATCCAAGATTCTAGGTAGGCAGATCGCTGAGTTTCTTCTGTCTAATGAATATCAGGTACTAATACTTAGTTCTGACCACACAAGCACCCACACTTTTGATGGTCAACAAAGAAGAAAGATCTTTTGGGCTCTTTACCTCAGTGAGGATATTGGCCGAATTAGTGACTGAAGCTATTGTAATTCACTATCAAAATACTACTACTCTGTCCAAGTCACCCGCACTAAAGCATTTTCCAATAATTGACCAGTTACAGAGGCTACTTTATCCTGTTAAAACTAATCTGAACACTACATTTATAATGGAATGTTGCATTGGAATGTTACATCATGAAGGCATTAGCCGAATTTGTGACTGACGTTTTTGTAATTCACTATCACAATACTATTTCTATGTATGAGTGACCCACCCACACTAAAGAATTTTCCAATGAATTGGCAGTTACAAAAGCTACTTTAGTTGTGAAAAATAACCTGAAAATTACATTTGTAATGGAATGTTACAGCCAGTATCTTATGCTAGCTTTACTGCAAGCAAAAACCTTAAATTCCCGTCTCTTACTAGTTACATCCCATCGGAATATTCTTACATGGAAGTGCATTTTTCAAGGAGATACTTAGGGCCTCCGTATGAGTTTGGCAGTCTGACTGCCAGACCACTGCAGTGGCAGCTGCCAACAGACTCCCATGTTGGCGGTCATACAGACCGTGATATTACAAGTTACACAACAAGGGCCCCCAAAAGACAGCCAATATCCCAACACCTTCAGGACCGTGGAGGACGGGAAAGAGGCGGTCCGATCACGGCACCGCCAGCCCATCAACCAACCACTGAACCTATTACAAGTCGAAAATTGCCATGGTGGTGTTTCAATGGTTTAGTTTAGTTTTATGGGTTTGTAGAGCGCATAGCTACCCTAGGGCATCCCAGCGCTAACGGTTCACAACGACTCTTGGAAAGACCAAAGAGAATAGATTAGCTGCAAAAAAGGATAGTTTTCAGCTTCTTCCTAAAAAGAAGTTCTGAAGGTTTGTGGCGAAGTTCAGAGGGCAGAGCATTCCAGAAACGGGCAGCCCTGATGGTAAAAGAGTTACCTCCCCATGATCTCTTGACACGAGGTATATAAATCTATCGAGAAGATAGTGATCTCAGGTGTCTAGAAGGAGCATAAATGGAGATCCGCCTTCTAAAAGAAAGAGGGCCCCTAATATGTAAAGCTCTATGAATGATACACATAGATTTGAAATTAATACGCTGTTTGATCAGGAGCCAGTGAAGTGTTACCAGCGCCGGTTTGGCAGAGAGATGCCTGGGGGAGTTAGTAAGAAGTCTAGCTGCCACGTTCTGCACAATCTGCAGCCTCCTTATTACGTACTCTGGAGAACTAAGATACAGAGAGTTCCCATAGACCAGGCGAGAAAGAACCAAAGCTTGGGCAAGAATTCTTCTGGCAGTAAAAGGTAGAAGATTAAGAATCGTTCTAAGAGCTTGGATAAAACCAAAACAGACCGCGGAGATTCTTTTTACTTGCAGCTCCATCGTCAAACGAGGGTCAAGCAGGAAGCCTAGGCTTTTTACCTGTGTCTTTGGAGGAGACAGACTACTAAAAGCCTCCGAATGCAGTGCCAAAGGGGAGGCAGGGGGACCATTGCCTACAATCAGTACTTCCGATTTACCATCATTAAATTTAAGTTTAGATTGGGTCATCCAATCACTGATATCCTTCATACAACAAGCCAAATTAGCGAAAGAGGAATCACCAATACTAGAAAGGGATACCATTAATTGGGTGTCATCGGCATAGGTGACCATTGAAAGATTATACGGAGTGACTACTTCGGCCAAAGATGATAAATAAAATTGAAAAGAGTTGGGCTCAGGGAAGAGCCCTGCGGAACTCCACAAGTCAGAGACACAACGTCAGACAAAAAAGAACGATCCAAAACTTGGAAAGATCTTCCTATAAGGAAAGAGGAAAGCCAAGAATGGGCTGTGCCTCCTAGCCCTGTCTTGGAGAGTCTATCACAAAGGAGGGTGTGATCATCAGTATCTAAGGCTGCACTAAGATCAAGAAGGATAATAGCAACATGACCTCCTTGATCTAAAAGTTGACGAGCTGATTCAGTCACCGTAAGGAGCGCCGACTCCGTGTTATGTTGAGCTCTAAAACCCCCTTGAGTAGGATGTAGGAGCTCATGACTCTCAAGATAACTGGTCAGTTGCAAATGTACATGTTTCTCCAGAATCTTAGCTAAAATAGGGAGAAGAACAATAAGTCTGTAGTTGTCCAAAGCAGAGGGATCAAGCTTTGGCTTTTTCAGAAGATGTTTTATAATAGCATGTTTGAGGGACTTAGGAAGAATGCCTGAAGACAAGGAGCTATTAAGTATTTCTGTCAGAGGTGAGACAATAATGTCTGCAGCCTCCAAAAGAATAGAAAGGGGAGCAGGGTCCAGGGGGGAGCCCGATTTAATGTTAGAGAGAAATTTAAGAGTGAACGCGTCTGTCAGGGGTGGAAAATGAGTTAACTGGGTCCCAGCAAAAAAAGGTTTTGTATCCTGCTCGTCTGACATCTCCTGAGAGGGGGGTGAAAGAAAACCAGAGTATATCTTAGTAATCTTATCCTGAAAATGAGCTGCTAATGAATTACTATATGTAGTAGAAGCTTCTATCGGAGTGGCAGGCATAGGAGTTATAGTAAGCTCTTTAAAAATCTGGAAAATTTATTTCTGGGAGTTAGAAGAATTCTCTATTCTGTTGCTATAATAGGCAGTTTGAGCTGCCTTGATATTATAATGATAAGCTCTAATAGCTTGCCTATAAGCTTCTTTGGCCAAGGAGCTGTAATTTTTCCTCCAAATTCTCTCTAATTTTTTACAATTCTTTTTAAGTTCTAGTAGAGAGGACGAGAACCAAGGATTAGACTTATGAGAAGGTTTTTTTATTCTCAATGTAATGGGCAAAACTGAATTCAAGGAGGTAGAGATCCAGCTATCAAATAGATCCACGGCATTAGGGGAGGAATAGTCACTGATTGTAGAAGAGGCACAGAGTGCAGTATGCCAAATACTTGGTACCAACTTCGACCAGGTACGCCCCACAGTAGTGAGTCTGGGTTGGAGATCTCTGGAAACATCATAAGCAAAAATAAATTACAGCAGAAAGTGATCAGTCCAGAGTAAAGGCAAAGAGGATGGAATAGTGAGATCGGAGATATTGCTAAAAATAAGGTCTAAGGTATGACCCTTCAAATGAGTGGGGCCAGTGACAAATTGGGCCATGTCCATCGCGGTAAAAGAGGCTAGCAGAGATTTCGGCGAAGGACAATCTAAGTTGTCAAGATGAATGTTAAAATCCCCAAGGACAGTTAAATTAGGAGTCTTACCGATAAGACTGGCCACTACATCGGGTATAACTTCTAGAAAACCCGCACAGGGGCCAGTAGGGTGATAGAGAAGAATTCCCGAAAAAGTGAAGGTGGAAGACAAGTATAGAGAAAAGGACATACTTTCGCATTCTGGGATCTCAAGTGGCAATGTCACACACTTAATGGATTTTTTATAAATAATGGCTATACCGCCGCCTCTCATCCGGGGTCTATCTATATGAGCTATAGAATAATTTGAGGGTAAGGTTTTACAAATGTCAACTGAAGATTCTTCATTTAGCCAAGTTTCCGTCATGAACAAGGCGTCTGGTACTAAATCTTCCAAAAGCGTGTAAATATGTAGAGAATATGCCGATATAGAACAGCAATTGAGCAACAGCAGTTTGCCCAGTTGATGAGAGGGGGTATTAGGAGGTGGGGCGACAATGGGCTACCAAGAGCAGCTAGGACAAGAAGAGTGAACAAAAGACTGAGAAGTACCTGCAAAGGTAAAGCATATCTGGGTGCCTCTAAGAGCATGCAATTGAGAAGAGGAATATATAAACCTGTTGGTAGAAAAATGAGCAGCATCTCTGGGCTCTGGGCGCGTCAAGGCGTGGACGGGTGCAGACGGGCTTGTCTTTGGCGCGCCAGCGGCGCACCCGCTGCGCGCGCCCACTGCGCGGCCAGCGGCCGCCCGTGTTTAAATGAGTCATGCAGGAGGCCCGACCTGGCTCCAGGAATAACAACTAGTCCGGCAACAAAGATGGCTGCCGTAAAATGGCACCGTAACGGCTGCCGAATAATAAGGCAAAAAAACGACTTGGAGCCTCTTAAGAATGCAGGCACCGGTGCTGAACAACACCCCAAAAGGAAAAGAGTACAAATATTTTAAAGAAGGTTCCAAACAGCCCCCGTGACCCCTTTAAAATTAGGGAGTCAAAAAAATATCATCAAGATAGCAAGACACAACACAACAGCCTAAAAACAAGCAACTATTACAAATGTTAAAAACTATTAAAAATAGCAGCAATACGAGGTTCATATGGCTTTCCAAAATATTTGTTTATACTAACTGAAGCCGGCGGCCGCCCGCATTTAAATGAGTCATGTGTGATGCCTGACCTGGCTCCAGGAATAACAACTAGTCCGGCAACAAAGATGGCTGACGTGAAATGGCACCATAATGGCTGCCCAATAAAAAAGGAAAAAAGCAACCAGGAGCCTCTTAAGAATGCAGGCACCGGTGCTGAACAACACCCCAAGAGGAAAAGAGTACAAATATTTAAAAAAATGTTCCAAACAGCCACCCCGTGAACCCTTTAAAATTAGGGAGTCCAAAAAATATAGTCAAGATAGTAAGACACAACACAACAGCCTAAAAACGAGCAACTATAAAAAATGTTAAAAACTATTAAAAATAGCAGCAATACGAGGTTTATGTGGCTTTCCAAAATATTCGTTTATGTGGTGGTGCAAACTGCGGCGGTTGGTGGTCCCCACAGTAATACACAAGACATCATTGGATAGACTTGAAATAAACACAGCTGACATACATTCACACACTCGACACATCTACCAATCACACTATAAAACACACTCCTCCACACACAACAATCCTTTGCATCTTCCACACCAAACAGAGAAGTCAGAGCAACATCATAGCAAACCAAACCGTAGATTAGGCACCCCACCATCTCTCACAAAGCACATATCACACACCCTCACAACACCCCCAACACGTATGTTTGCCCCCTATCACACTATTTCCTCCCCATCACCCCCTCATCACATACCACCTACAAATTATTTTCTTCATCCCTTCCTTACCACCACCATGTTATCAAAAAACATCCCTGTGTCACAAATGGTGAGTTAAGAGTCACAGTGGATGAAATCATTAGAGTAGACCACTATCACTAGGAAAATGGAAATGTGGCAAAGGATAGTCAACAGAGTGAATTCTGTAGGCAGCTACCCGTGCACAAAGGATGACATCAGGAAGAGGCGGTACAACCTCAGGAGGAAGGTACGTTCCATGTCAACCAGTCACTAGCTGGCAGTCCACAAGACTGGCGGTGGTCTCCCACATCTTCCCCTACAGTTCACATCATCGGAGGAGAAGGTCTTGGTCATTCTGCACCCTATGGGCTTGACAGGAATACCTGTGAAAGTCGAGCCAGGTAAGTCACAACCACAAAAGTTGCCTACCAAAATGTATTGGCATGCTTGCTCACTGATCACCTTTCCCCACCTATAATGTGACACCCTTCAACAGTCCAGTGTCCACCTGTCCATAAACCCCTTTCTTGCCTCCTACATGCTAATCACACCCACCTGGGTGAACAACATCTCTGCATAGTGGAACAGTGCCTGCTGGGAGTTGTAGTACAGGGATTGACAGCACTACAACTCCCAGCAGGCACTGTTCCACTGTCACTAATACCAGAACGTGTAGCCCAATGCAAATCACATTTGTCAGCTCCACATTGGAATGTAACCACCTGGGAAGATTTAAACTGTACAGTATGTTGGTAGGACAGGTAAAGGCAGCAATGCCAAGGTCAGAAGGCACTGGTAATGTCACTCCACTCAGCCAATACTGTGTTCTCTGCTATTAGGACCATCCAACCTCTTCTCAGCCTTTGCTATAAACTCACCTTTGGGGAGATCAACTGGAGAGGGTGTGGGTAGAACAGACAACGAGAGCAATGCCAAGGTCAGAAGGTACTGTCTACTCAATGCAAAACACATGCTCACTGTACATCTGTCCTAACATCCGTGTACATCAAGTCTCTATGAAAGTTTACTCACTGGAGAGGATGACTTAGGTATGCTCTGTATAGTTCTTGGTGTAACATGAATGTAAATGCCAGGAGGAACTATCCCTCTAACTCCAGTAACCAGGAAACTGTACGCAATGACATTGTGCTGCTGTCTATTATTTCACAAATGCAGGTTACCTACGCTGGCGGTACCAACATACAGATCGTTGTACACTCTGTGATGTGCCAAATCAACTAGATCCATCTTGAGCAAATAAGCCAAGATGAAAATAATGTGGACAAGAAGGACATCCCAACCTATGTGCCAATGAATGTAGGACATCTCAAAGGTACCAAGGTGCATCATCTAAATGCTTGTGATAGAATATATATTGACAATGCACTGACCACATGGTGACAACTAACATATACAACAAGTCATGCACAGGCACTGTGTTGACTGCTGGAAAGGTAGGAGTTTATGAACAGACATCCAATTGCCAAGATACTCAGACATCCTGTATCAAGGCTACTTGAAATGGAATTGCTCTGTTCCCAAAATTTCAGGTCTCTCCAGTTGATAGCAGGTGTGTCTCTCACATAAGGGAAAAATGCAAAGCCAATGTGTACATGGCCTTAACAAATGTCACTGTAACCTGTTGTAAGTACATGTCACAATACAACCTGTAACATTCTGTCTCTCACTTAAAGAGGTCTACCTGGCACTGGGTACACAGACACCTATCATGAGACTGCTGTTCCCCCCATGGATAATGCCCTCAGTGAGGATACCACTCCTGGACCTGTGGACATTGAGGACAGTGCTGGCCCGTCTGGGGAACCTGGTCAGTTGACACCTGTCAGCCTCACTCTGACCACATCATCTCCTCCCAGCCCTGTAACATCAACACCTCAAGAAACCAGTTGCCTCCAAACCTGGGCCCAGAGGACAGAATTAACAATCTTGTGTCCTCCAGAACAGGTACCTGAGTTACATCTGGACACCTCTGGCAATGATGGACCTGGATCCAGTGGTAAGGACTGTAGTGAATCCTAGTTTGTTTTAACGGGTTAACAGGAGTTAGCTTAGCCATAGGCTTGTAAACTCGTGCCCCCGTCACCCAGTGACTTTTAACCTACTTAGCTTGCTCTGGCTTAGTCCATTTAATTATTTATTTCCTTTAAAATGGCGGCCTTGTTTATAGTTAGGCCACTTGTTATGGGTTCTATTATCAGTGTCACTGCGCCAAGGCGTCAAGATCAAGCACGAAAGACAATCATACAGTAGGCATTCACACTTAGGGATTTTCCCTCTCTATACTTTCGAGGGATTGTTGATATTAATTGCCGTCCCAAGCATGCCTGTTATCTATTGTTATGAATAACACTTATGTCAGGAGACCTTGTAGATCTGTATAAATACAACACACTTTTAGACAGATAATCAGAGGGATTCCGACCAGAGGGCATCGCCACCATCGCTGATACCGATGCTGCAGTCATCTTGACACTGATCCAGTCTTCGTGTCCCTGCGGAGTCTGAGATAGAGACCTCATTCCAAGGTAACGAGGGTTGGGGGCTCCCCTCATGGACACAGTTTTGGCAGATTAGGTTTAACGAACCCAGCTCTTCCTTTTTAGGTAGAAGGTTAGACATACTCTCCTTAGGGTATTAGGGCTTATTCCATTTTTTACATATACATATATTTTTGTCTTATATTGCATAATGGTGGGGGTCTTTATAACAATGACTCTCCTCTTTACTATACTGTTGCTTGGTATATTCATTATCCTAATCATTGCAGTTCATGCAACTTATCACAAATTGCAGTTATGTTGAATAAAAACTATTATAACTTTACTGCATCTGTGTTATTGCCTTTGTTTGTATGAGACATTATAAATCTGTGAGAAAAGGGTCATTTCCATTTAACCACGACAACCCTGAGATATTGTATTTTGAGTCCATGCGTAAGCGACTGCTACAAATCACCTTTTACTATTGTGTTTTCGGTGAGGTACTGCTAGTAAGCCGGTAAGGTTTGGACAACAGTTACAAATAGTTGTAGGAAGAGACCTAGTCACCTACGAACGAAAGTACTGTCATCCTGAGACCAGCAGTCTTGCTCAGAGCAAGAGTCCAAACTACGACATGGCGCCGCCAACAATGGTGTTTAGGCACTAATTTATGGATACCCTGACTATCACTGTCTCACAGACAACAGGTACCCTCAGTACCATTATACAGAGACGTCCGTGGTCTTTGGGAGAATCCTCCTCAGCCAAACAGGTAACACCTGCTTAGGCTGTAGGTTGTTCGAGCTCGAACTCACAAAAGGAAAAAACTTCCCCTATTTTGGTGTTCCGTTTCTCTAAAAACAACTATGGCTAATACCATAGACATTCCTGCAAATGCTAGACATGCACTTACACAACATTTATTAGCGCATGGCCTTACAGAAGAGGGCGGGGAAGTTACTTTGATTATAAAAGCAACTGAAGCATACCAAACGGAAACATTTTATTGTTGGGTTGCCTTTCCTGAGGCTGACCAACGAACGCACACGTTTCACACTTATGACATTGCGGACGTACCCGTAAGGTACGAAGCATACCAGTATCATGAAATATCGCTCACATATCAGGAGCATCAAAACTGGTTTGAAGGCGCCCTACCACATATACTGCGGCGGGTGAGGCTAGGTCCTTTAAGTAATGAAGGGCCGATGTGGCCCATGTTTGCCACATATACACCTCATCCAGGCATACAGACTATGCCGCTTGTAGATTTAAGGATATTATATAATGAATTAGTGGCATTATATAGACGATTAGTCCAGTTCGTAATGCGAACATTGAACACTGCACCAGCGCGTCCAGCACCGCCAGTAGCTGGTGGTTATCAATTGGCTACTGGGATTAATCCACAAACGGTGCATACCATTATGGGTAAAGTGCCCTCGGATCGAGAAAGAATACCGTTCTGGATTGCTCAGAAAACAAATCAGCTGGAAGCTGTGTTCCTCCATACGGGGCCACAGGAGAAACATAGATTGCTCACTATGTGCTTGCCTTTCGGGATAGTTCCCTCGGTTGATGAATGTGCCACTTGGGGTACAGTCTTCGCTGCCGTTTATACTACCACGCATGGTACCCCTACACTGGCCAATTTGCCGGAAGTATTGAAACAAATACAAAATGAGCATGGGCTGCACCAGCCCTAGATCTGGGGATGAAATTGATGCGTAATTTTGACGCCGTCTCCTCGATAATATTGAGTAATATTAAAGGGGAAGCAGTAGCACTGGCGATACGCCAGCGTCTCCGGGAAACTCCACACCAGGAACAAGAGAGACAGCTACCAAAAATAATCTCTGATACCTATACTAGTATAGGACGGGATGGGCTGGGAGCCAAACCTAAAAAATTGGACATACCAAGTACCACCCATAAGGAAGGTACGAAGCAAGCACAAGAGGGCTCTAAGAAGCGCTGGGAAAAACAAAAAGATTTCAAGGATAGGAGAACTAAAAGAGCTGATTCTCCTCATCCGGAGTACTCCGAAAGGAGATATAATCTCAGAAATAGGGATAACATTAGAACTCCAGACAGATATACTGATTCACGTCCTTCTCGTTCCTTTCAGGACGCACCGGATAGACGTAGCGAGAGAGGGGGCCGTCAAGATCGACGTCCGGAATACGTGAAAGAAAAGAAAGACTCGCCACAGTCTACTGTTAAAAAAGAAGAAAAGACTCCTCAACAAAAGTCACAATTTAAAAAGAAAAAAGTGGCTGCACTGACCATTAAAAATGCCAGTAGTATTGAGAACACTGTTGAGGAACAAGAAGTGGGCAGTGACTCTGTTGGACAGCGCGGCAGAGCTCACGATATGTCGCCAGAATCTGAGAGATCATCTGGATGCGACAGCAACTAGCGATTACATCGCGGTTGAAACGGCGGATGGCCGCGTACTTCCACCCGATCGGGTTTTTGATTTAACAATTCAGATAGAGGGAGACGTGGAACGCATTATTAGTGTAATATTCTGGGATGAACTTACTAGTGATATCCTGTTGGCCGAGAGAGACTGGCCACCTGAACATGTCCGCATGCTCCCACATGGGGAAGATGTCATTTTACCTTCTTTCTCCGATCTTGTTCCGGAGACAGACAAACGAGCATTAGCTGCTGAATGGGCTTTAGCGCAGGCACCTGCATTATACCGTAATCATGTAGGATGGGACAAGGACTCTCCTTGCCATGTTATTCCCGTTCGGTCTACACCACACCCGCAGCCACAATACCCTGTTAAACATGAAGCAAAAGCTCCTGTGACGGAGATACTGTCACAACTTGAATACCAGGGAGTAATTGAGCCCTGTACATCGGCAATGAATAATCCGCTATTTCCCGTTGCGAAACCTGATCATTCATATAGAATAGTGGTTGATTATAGGCACTTGAATAGTCATGCACGCACTTATGCTATACAAAATTCACACAGCACAGCGCTAATTAATAATATAGTGCGTAAAAAATACAAAACTACATTGGATATATCTAATGTTTTTTTCTGCCAGAATTTAGCACATGAAAGTAGAGACCTAAGTGTATTTTCCTATGGTTCTCAGAACGCTTTTGTCGTTTACCCCAAGGCTATAAAAACAGCCCAGGACTGTTTTCGGCCCGTGTCACATCGATCTTACAGGAGCTTGATTCCGAGGCATTATCATATGTGGATGATATCTATCTCACTGATGACACCCTTGACATTCATCTTGCCAGGGTCGATCGGATAATTTTGGGATTTGCCACCTTCGGATATAAATTTTATTTTAAGAAAAGCAAGATAGCATTTCTTAGTGTATTGTTCCTAGGATATGAACTATCAAACGAGGGGAAGAGCCTGGCCCCGCACTTCCTAGAGAAGTGTGCTCAGCTACAGCCTCCAAACACGCTTAAGAAATTGCAGTCATTACTGGGTTTCTTTAATTTTGGCAGAACATATATTCCAGATTATGCTGAACGCGTAAAACCACTATATAACTTAATTCAGCCCAATTATTCTTGCAGGCAATGGACAATTGAACACACACACATCGTAAGGGACATACAACAAGACATGCTAGAAGCTAGACACTTGTACACACGGGACAATAAGACAAATTTGGTCATCAGAATAATAGCTGGTGCCCTAGGATTTACCTATGTCACCTTTAATGAGGGTGACACGGTGCCAATAGCATACAAATCACATTTGTACTCCAATGCAGAAAAACTTTTTGCTCCTACTGAAAAAATTCTGACGGCAGTTCAGATTGCCGTCATAAAGGAGAGACCGCTTGCCCAGGAGAAACGCATTGTTGTTGTCTCCCCCGGTTCCGGCCTTAGAGGCTGTCACTAAAGCGAGCGTTCCTAACGCTAAGGCATTGCATCCACGCTGGATTCAATGGGCAACATCTCTGACCGCCACTGATGTTGATTATGTGTTTGACCCCAGACTTCAGACACAAGAATTTCTCCAGTATGAACAGGAGTACCCCGCTCCCTTACACATATTGCCAATAGACAGTTATGATACCATCATTTACACTGACGGATCGGCACAACCGGCTGTGGGTACTAAACATCAATACTCGGCAGCTTGCGCAGCCGTGTGCGGGGTAATGGAAGACGGAGTTTTTCATTCTCATAACACATACACTCAGACCTTAGGGGACTGCACAGCCCAGTTGGCCGAGCTTAAGGCTCTTCTTCTAGCGCTCGAACATTCAGAGCCAGGAACGCAGACTTTGATCGTCTGTGATTCGTATTACTGCGTCCAGTCATACATGAATACCTCAATCATTGGATACTGAACGGGTTTAGAGATTCTAAAGGGAACACCATTAAACACAAAATATTGTGGGGAAGGGTGGCTGTTCTTAAGGATAAGCTGCCATGTGTCCATGTAGTTCATACATTGGGGCACCAACGTGTAGGAATACATGTTGCCGGTAATACATTGGCTGACGAAGCAGCCAAAGCTTCAGTAGCTACGGCTTCTGTGGCTGCAGTGACTCGTTCTCGGACGAGATTGGATAATGAAATACTGCTTGCCGTTAAAGCCTCGGCTGCAGACAAGCCCCTTCCGAAAGGATACCATACGAACTATACATATCATATCAGTGCACAGAATGTTGCTTTTGCAACAATTCCAGATGTTGGTGATCGAGTGATCCCAAATGAAGATCAGAGATTGGAATTAATTACAGCTGCACATGAGGGTGTCGCTTCTGCACATGCTGGTATACAGGCCACTATCACCATTCTACAACAACGGTACTGGTGGCCTGGTCTATGCAGACAGACTAAACAGTATGTCCTTTGGTGTGACATTTGTCAGCAGATTAAGGGCTCGACTATCAGACGCCCTCCGCAGACATCTCTCTTAGTGTCAGACAAACCACTCCATTGTGTGTACCTGGACCATTGTGGCCCTTTGCAACCTGATGGTGCATACAAATACATTTTAGTGGCTGTAGATTCCTGTTCTAGATTCCTGTGGGTATGGCCACAGCGGTCGGCTGACGCCCGGACTGTTATAAAAGATTTGCTGATCTTTATCGGTACATATGCGGTTGCAGCATTCCATTCGGACCAGGGCCCTGCATTTGCCTCTAAGGCTTTTAGGGACACCATGAGGACGATGGGTGTTGAACTCCATTACTCCTCACCATACCATCCCGAGGGAAATTCGGTTGTGGAGAGGCGGAATCGTGATCTAAAGCAGTCCTTAACAGCTCGAGTATTAGGTTCAGGCCGTAGTTGGTTACATCACCTATATGGGGTCCAGAGAGCACTGAATAATCTGCCAAAACGGTCCTTGAGGGGCAAGTCACCATATGAGGTTCTCTTTGGGACAACTATGTATGTTCCCGATCTTGATGCCCCTGGTATGGTGGCAGCAGAAACACCATTTGACATAAAAGAACGTCTCGCTGTTTTACAGGAGCTTCAACAATTACGTGATGATAAATCATCTGCAAGCGCTGCCACCTTGGGAATAAGGGATTTGGCGAAAACTTCGACTGGCTGGATTCCTAACGTTGGGGATCTGGTTCGTGAGAAGATCGCTGTGAGAAAAGAGTTTGGTCCCGCATACAGAGCACCTGTACCGGTCTTGGGAATAAAAGGCACCAGGACTGTCATCCTTCCGCCATTGTCTGGTTCCAAATCAAACAGATTCATCTCCATTGATGACATCAAATTACACCATGTGGCCGATTCTTCACAGTAGAACAGGAGGTCCCTTGGGTAGTTCCCAATCCCCTCTCACTACCCAACAGGACATCCCTCTACATAGTAGGATGACCATCGCTACTACTGACTATACAACTATGTCAGCTGCTGTTCCAGACACTTCCTCGACCATGGGGAGGGCAGAAAATGAACTTTTGTTGGTTCCTGTAACAACTTCGGAGAACACACCGCTACAGGATTTGGCTGTATTTTACACGAACACTTCCACGACTGGTAACGTCATCTATCATGAACCTCCAAGACCAGTGGATGGGAATTCGATGAGTCCTATGTTTGCGGAGACTTCATCTGGCTATTTTGTGGACATTGATGATTTTTCTTCAGATTCATCCTCAACTCTTACTGACAAACTTTCCAGAGGTAGCAAGTTCTATCAATGGCTTAAAAAGAACTATTTGATATATCCATGGAACTATCTCTGGTTCTGTTTGACATTTATTGCATTGTTTTTATGGATTGGTTTTGTGACTGTTTTCTTTTTACTAATTAATGGTCACTATATTGCTGATCGCTCCTCAGTGGAGCCTGTTGATATAATTTTAACACCGCATCATTCATCACATAATGTCCGACGTGATTTGTCCCCTGTCAATATTACAGCTATTCCAATTTCTGATGGGATTGTTTGGGACAAAGTTCCGTTCGATATATACGGGCCTACAGAGATAATTCAAATACCATACGTGTTCAAAATTTCTATGTCTGACGTTATTACACCTAATGTTGTCTCTGATGATTGGGATGTCCAAACAGTGGATTCCATGCTAAATGAAATGAAGGACTACTCCGCTTTTGGAAGTGATGATGTATATGATTTTACAATGAATTATGGTGAAATGTTCTGCTATAATAATTGGGGACATCACTACCTGCACCGTGCAACTAGATATAGGCCTCTTTTTAACTACACACAATGGGAACATTGTTCAACACCACGGGTGGGGAGTCCACAGTATTACAGTGACAAATTCACATACTTTTCTGGGCATGATACAACGAGAGCTGAATCATATTATTTTAAATTACCTGAGACACGCATTAGAAAACTGTTGCTAACAGATACCAAACTGATTTATTCAGATCCCTTTGTTTCCCGACTTTCAATTGAGGGTTATGAATATTGGAAGAACACTATCGATTTGAAGAGTGTATGGGGGATGCAAGATTGGCAGATACAGGGTAGGGAGGCTTTGTTTCGAGCTTGCTTAATTCCTGTGCAAATGATTTTTTTAAATGACACTGTTGAGCAGACATCATGTCTAGGATTAGCTAAAATAAAGGATCTAAACACGCCCAGTATCCCTACACCTATAAAATTTAAAGATTGGCAACACTTTCTAAATGCTTCTGAGGATAGGCTAGATGCATTGGTTAAGGGTGGTGACTATAATTCTTCACTTTCCAGTCCCGGGGGATGGTTGGTATGGCCCACCGATACTGATGAGTGTCAAAGGCGTTTTTTGAACTCTTCAGGGTTTTTTTCCATTCATAGACCAGACCCTCGCTTTTTGTCAGGTCAGCATGCTGGTATAATTACAACTTACAGTGTGGGCAAGCTGTGCCAACAATGGGTACAAACGAACACCTTAACAGCGGTGAAACAACACCTGAATACTCTTTCTGACAGTATAGACCTACAAGATTTCCTATTAGGTCCTAGAAAGCAACGCTCGAAACGGTTTTTATATGCCGTGTATAATGAAATTTGGAAACTTTCTCAAATTGAGGCTGCTGCACGTTTACGGCAACTTGATAAAGAGAATTTGGAAAATACATTAGCTGTTGTCAACAATGGCATGAACACACTTTCCAACAGGATTTATTCCCTGTCGAATATAGTGTCATCTGCTATTGATATCACTCAGACTGATTTGTCTCGGTTATATCATGGGCAAACACAGCTGCGTTCCATCATGCAGCTGAGTTGGGCATTGCAGACGCTGAAAAGTGGCCACATTTCATGGAAATACCTTAATGGGAGTGAACTATTCGCTGCTTTTAATTTTTCCGGGGAACAAGTGACAATGGCTAAAAGAGAGGCTCGTTTCACCTTGCTTCAAGTAGAAAAATTAGATAAGTTGCCCTTCACGGTAGCAGAGAGTCCTTCAACTATCTGGCTCTTACACGGCATTATTAATTTACAGTTTTCAACGTTTCGTTTCTCGAACTGCCTGAAACATCTTGCAGTGGGACGATATGAACGGCTAGGAGATAGCTTTATTAAGGAAGAGTGGGAGTTGCCCTTTGAGTATCGATGTCTGAACGGCGAACAAGAGGTCTTTCTTAGCGGAAGTGAATGTGAGACTAATGTTCGTCATTCCATGATATGCAAACAGGTGTCTCTGCACGGACTTTGCAATGCGGGGGTCGCAAATTTGGCCTGTTTTCTGAAGGGTACTCCCGTCCCCTTGATTCGTTCAGTGTTTCATGTTCTTTCTAATGGGAGTTATGTTCTTCTGAGCGATGACAGCTGTGGCGGCTTGCGACCTGGAATTGCCTACGCAATCTCAGTCACGAAGGTCGTTACGTGTTGTGGCCATGTTTTGTTTCCCCCCACACGAGAGATACAAGTATCTGAAATGTGGCCCCACAGTGATACTATTAATGTGAACCATGACAAGTTGAGTAGACTGAAGGCGCTATTGTTTCAAAAACAGGTCGCCTTGACATCTGCAAAAGAGACGTATGCTCTCCAGGTTGCGAGATCATCAGCCGAGATACAATCCCTTTTAAATACCGATTTCCCCTTACACTTTGGAGAGTTGGTATCGAGAATATTCAACGCTTCAAGCACCACTGGGATTGTTCATTTCTTTAAGGCTGCCGGGTCTGGTTTCGTGTCCATCTTCCAGACTGTCTTCCGGGTCATCCCATCAGCCATCCATTCACTCTTTTCCAGTGTGTTTGGTGGCTTTCCAATTATTTTGGCTTTAATTGGCGGACTACTACTGCTATATTTTCTGATTCGCGGTGGTTGTTTCTTTCCAGCGACACAGAGCAATGGAGCCGCTCCCGTCAACCCCGCTGTGCCGTGCCGGTTCGGATCTTCGGTACACCTTTGCTGGTGGAACTAGAGTTTGACTGGTCATTGTCATTCCGGCCTCTACTATGGTGTGTACAACCGGTGTTCCGCTGCATATGGTGTCTCTTTGAACATCTGCCTATGGTCTGTCTTGCTGTTGCACCGACATCTCCTGTGGACCACGAACTGCTGATGTCCCCGATGAGGGTTCATACACGGTCATGCCCCTTGAGACTGAGGTTGCTCCGCGAGGCCACCTATGAGCCTTCTGTTATACAAACTAACATGGATGAGGACGCTGCAGCGAGTGTCGATGCACCGATGAATATGGCTCACTTCTGCTCTGTGGATCCGTTTGTCCGCCCAGCTCTCAATTTCACTTCAGACGATGTTGACTCATTTTTGAGATCCTTGAATGGTGACTTCGATGACATTCTTCAAGATCCTGCATATAGCACATAATTTGATGAATTGGCTTGCCAGCTCCCGATTCTAATAAAAGAAGCAATTATACTAAAAGTTTGCTATACTTGTCATGGTTGATATTAAAGTCTCTGAAATGTTTTTTTTTTAAAACAAATTTTATAACATAGCATTTATTTTTTCGTTAAGTTTTTTGGCTTTTTAGTTCAGTAGCAGCTTTTTAGCGATTGGGTTTTCTTTACCTTCATCATACCTGTTACGGCAATGGGGAGGGTGTAGTGAATCCTAGTTTGTTTTAACCGGTTAACAGGAGTTAGCTTAGCCATAGGCTTGTAAACTCGTGCCCCCGTCACCCAGTGACTTTTAACCTACTTAGCTTGCTCTGGCTTAGTCCATTTAATTATTTATTTCCTTTAAAATGGCGGCCTTGTTTATAGTTAGGCCACTTGTTATGGGTTCTATTATCAGTGTCACTGCGCCAAGGCGTCAAGATCAAGCACGAAAGACAAACATACAGTAGGCATTCACACTTAGGGATTTTCCCTCTCTATACTTTCGAGGGATTGTTGATATTAATTGCCGTCCCAAGCATGCCTGTTATCTATTGTTATGAATAACACTTATGTCAGGAGACCTTGTAGATCTGTGTAAATACAACACACTTTTAGACAGATAATCAGAGGGATTCCGACCAGAGGGCATCGCCACCATCGCTGATACCGATGCTGCAGTCATCTTGACACTGATCCAGTCTTCGTGTCCCTGCGGAGTCTGAGATAGAGACCTCATTCCAAGGTAACGAGGGTTGGGGGCTCCTCCCATGGACACGGTTTTGGCAGATTAGGTTTAACGAACCCAGCTCTTCCTTTTTAGGTAGAAGGTTAGACATACTCTCCTTAGGGTATTAGGGCTTATTCCATCTTTTACATATACATATATTTTTATCTTATATTGCATAATGGTGGGGGTCTTTATAAAAATGACTCTCCTCTTTACTATACTGTTGCTTGGTATATTCATTATCCTAATCATTGCAGTTCATGCAACTTATCACAAATTGCAGTTATGTTGAATAAAAACTATTATAACTTTACTGCATCTGTGTTATTGCCTTTGTTTGTATGAGACATTATAAATCTGTGAGAAAAGGGTAATTTCCGTTTAACCACGACAACCCTGAGATATTGTATTTTGAGTCCATGCGTAAGCGACTGCTACAAATCACCTTTTACTATTGTGTTTTTGGTGAGGTACTGCTAGTAAGCCGGTAAGGTTTGGACAACAGTTACAAATAGTTGTAGGAAGAGACCTAATCACCTACGAACGAAAGTACTGTCATCCTGAGACCAGCAGTCTTGCTCAGAGCAAGAGTCCAAACTACGACAGGACCAAACTGTGCCAAAAGCAAAGGCACGTGGGGGTAAGGTGCATGGGAGGGATGGTGTGGGCCTGTGGCATGTCACTATCACCCAAGTTTTGGGAGCCTACCAACAATCCGAATGCGTGATGGTCCAGGTTCTCACTGAACTCAAGCAGCTGCAGATGGATTACCACCATGAATTATTGCAACATTTGGAGGAGGCCCATAATGCCACCTTGGCCTCCCTAACAGAGGTGGTAAGGGACATGAACACCACCCTGAGCAGGGATCGAGAACAATACCAGACCTCTTACATTGGTCTAGTCACATCTGCCCCTTCGACCTTTGTGGCAGCCAGTGGAAGGGAGACCTTGCCAGTAGAAGGACCTGCCTCAGACATCCCTGCCTCTGTAGCTGAAGAACCCCCCACAAACAGGGACGTCTACCCAAACACCCAGGAGGTGCACATGCCAAGACCTCAACAACTGCCAGGAAGTGACCCCTTCCTGAAGGAGCCCCTTTGTGTGCCACAGAATCACTCTGTTGACTGTTCTTCACACACTATCTATTTTCAAGGATAGTAGGACACTGGACTTTGGACTTCAAATGTTGTAGCAGCTAACATACCCCATGACACAGACAGATGACAGTACAACAGTACTTAGTCAATGGCCCATCCTATTACCAATGTTAGGCATCTAGTGGCATTTCACAAACCTATGTCAGTGTTTTGGCACAGGCACTATGGCCTGCAATGAGGAAACACATCAACATCCACATAGAGGGCATACATGATCATTATCAACACACTGTGAAGGGAGAGTGGGTGGATTGCACAGGATGACATGTTACAAGGACACATGATCACACAATTGAAACCATTGGACCAACATACCAAGATAAACAAGCCTATTCTGCAGCTCAGAAACCTGCCCTCCCACTGTCCAGGCAGCCTGGGCATGGAACTTACACAACCTGAATTTGCAACAAACAATACCTGGATCAATTCCATGTCCCCCTCACATGTCAGAACAGCTACAGCCACCTGCCAATGACACAACTCTGAAATGCCCACATGAAGATGAGACCTGAAAGGAAAAAGTGACATACACAGAGTTTAATCAGGCAAAGGCATACATGAGACACAAAAGTCATATTAAACTTATGTTGTTTCTCTGACAGTGCAATGTGACTGGTCCAAACAAAGGAGATCCACAAGAGAGGCACATCTTCTAGCCTGCAAACCTGGCCTATATGATGCATAGAATGTGATGCCCTGTCTTATGGTGACAGAGATACCCTTCTCCACAACTCCTGACCCTAAATAACCCCATGCAGTCACAATAATCACAGAACATCACACACTTACACTCCAGTGAAGTACTGATTGATTAGATCTGCCCGTATGTCTCCACCTTCATCCTCATCACTGTCATCCTCTCTTGGCATTTCAGGAGGCTCACCCGGTGGCCCTGCCAGCTCCACCTCATCAGGGATGTATGGGATGTTTCTCCTCAGGGAAAGGCTGTGGATCATGCAGCAGGCCACAATGATCTTACAAACGTTTGTAGGTGAATAGAGGAGGGCTCCACCTGATTTGTCTATGCTGTGTAATCTTGCCTTCAGGAGCCCAAAAGGTCACTCCACAACACAGTGTGTTCTTCCATGTGCCTCGTTGAAGCAGACTTCCCCTGGTGTAGGTGGGTTCCTCACTAGTGTAAACAACCAGAGATGGTTTGAGTAGGCAGAATTCCCTGTAAGGAAATGTGACATGCATGCACCCAGCAGTGCAGCGCAACGTCTCAATAGCAGCAGACAGAACATACAAACACACATAAAATATATTACTTACCAAGCAGCCTGGCCCTCTCTGGGTACAGTTGTGTCATCAGCTGGGGAATTGCGCTGTTCCACATGATGAAGTCATCATGGACTGAACCCGGGTACTGGGCACACACTTGAGAAATATAGAGGTTCCCCAAACACAATTCTTGGACATTAATGGAATGGAATGTTCCTACAGACCTGTGCATTGCCACGCGGTGAAACCAGGGATACATGGGTACCATCAATGGCTCCCACAACATGTGGTATGTGTGCCAAACCATATAACTCTGCTTTCACATGGGCAAAATCCTCATGTTGAGGAAAACGAATGTAGCAGTTCAGGTATTTCAATATTGCTGAGAGAACATCCTTCAAAACCAAACAGTAGATGTGTGTGACGTATGTTCTCCATGACCTACAAGTCTGCAGGTGGATGGTACACAGGAGGGGTCTGATCCTGCCCCTCCCAGGGTAACTATGTGGGCCAAAAAGAAAAAAGGCAGTCACTGAATGTGATACTAGCAAATTACATTATACATGTGAGATATGAAAAGTGTCATACAATGTGAGTCACTGTACACATGATACACAACACACACCAGGAATAAAACGTGCACATTTGTGAAACGTTAACGTCTTGTTTATCTACATATGTGTACAAAATCCGTTATCTGGTCAGCAACCTCACGTCCAAATTACTCCATAAACTGCCTGCGATTCAATGCCCTAAATCCTGGATTACACGTGTGGGAGAAGGTGGTGGCTGTACCCCTTAAAATAGGTTGTCACATCAGCATGACCACATACCTATATTTTAATGGAAACAATTGACATATATGACAGGACAAGACCAGCACTCAGTATTCACAAGGACATCATTTCAATACTTGGAACACATCAAAATCTATTGTTTAATTGTATTGTATGCCTCTAAAATGGCTGCTGCCTGACCTACTCCACTGGACATTACGATCTGCCTGCGACCGCTGGCGGAAGTTGTCATGGCCGTAGGTAGATGCTACTGTGGTGGACACCGCCATAGCATAACATTGTTGCCTGTGGCAGTCTTGGGCCAATGGCAGTGTCCACCGGTGGTGATGGTTGCGTATGTGGTAGACATGACCGCCATCTTCTACTGATTCTCTCACATGACTCCTGACACTGCTGCCAGCATGACTTCCACGACCTGAGCTGCTCTGTACCGCCTCTGGGAGTAATCATGCTGTGTCCTACAGATGATAGGGCCCCTGCCATTTCACCAGAAGAGCTGGAGAAGCTGGTGGAGGAGATTCTGCCCCTGTTTGAACAGCTCTATGGTGCACAAGATGAGCAGGTAAGCGCACCAAGTGTTCACTTTTCTCTGTACCTCTACTTATCTTTAGTCATCCTAGGCTTAAGACCAGTTTGTATGAATGTGTCTGCAAAGCCCTGTAGGTGCTGTCAGAGTGCATTTATGGTTGATCCAATTGCCATGTATCTATGTGAAGTGACAGGTTTGTAGTCCTGAGACAATATGGTTAAATCCTTTAAAAAACAATGAGAATGCTGACAGCGTATAAAAGTACCTGGGTAGAGTCAAAGATAAAGCCACACGGGCGAGTGTGCATCGGAAAAGGCCAGCGATGCATCGATTATTCACCTGCAAGCGAGAACATGCATCGTTCCTCCTCTGGTCGGGTCGGTGGGCATCGTTTCGTCTCTCCTGCAAGAAAGTGATGCGTCGATCCAGACGGGCACCTCACGTCCCGGAAAGCTTTGCGCTGTTTTTCTGTACCCAGCGATGTTGCGTTGAAAATCCGGTCGCACGGTATCACACAACCGCGCTGTGTTGGGTTTGCATAGTTATCAGCCTCCGTTAGCGTGTGTTTGCTTGTCATTTCTCCAGCTGCGCTGCGTCTACTTCAAAGAGAAATCTCTGTTGTTTACAGGATCCTGCCTTGCCCAGCTCAGGCCCCAGACACACACCAGTGGGTTGGAGTCTGCATTGTGTGAGGCAGGTACAGCCCTTTCAGGTGTAAGTGACCACTCCTCCCCTCAGCCTAGATGGATCATCAGGATATGCAGGTTACACCCCAGCCCCGTTTGTGTCACTGTCCAGAGGGGAGATACAAACAGCCCAACTGTCAGACTGACCCAGACAGGGAATCCACAAACAAGCAGAGTCACAAAATGGTTTAAGCAAGAAAATGCCTACTTTCTTCAAACATGCAATCTAAAAACCAACTTCACTAAAAGATGTATTTTTAAATTGTGAGTTCAGAGACCCCAAACTCACATTTCTATCTGCTCCCAAAGGGAATCTACATTTAATCATGTTTAAAGGCAGCCCCCATGTTAACCTATGAGAGAGATAGGCATTGCAGCAGTGAAAACCGAATTTGGGAGTGTTTCACAGTCAGGACATGTAAAACACATAAGTACATGTCCCACCTTTAACATACACTGCACCCTCCCCATGGAGCCACCTAGGGCCTATCTTAGGGGTGCCTACATGTATAAAAAAGGGAAGGTTTACGCCTGGCAAGTGGGTACACTTGCCAAGTCAAACTGGCAGTTTCAAACTGCACACACAGACACTGCAGTGGCAGGTCTGAGCCATGTTTACAGGGCTACTAATGTGGGTGGTACAACCAGTGCTCCAGGCCCACTAGTCGCATTTGATTTACAGGCCCTGGGCACCTCTAGTGCTCTGTACTAGGGACATACTTGTAAATCAAATATGTCAATCATTGATAAGCCAATTACACATACATTTTACATAGGAGCACTTGCACTTTAGCACTGGATAGCTGTGGTAAAGGGTGCAGAGTAACAAAAAAGCACAAACAGAGTCCAGCATACATCAACAACCTGGGAAACAGAGGCAAAAAGTTTGGGGAGACCACGACAAGTCTAACAGTAACCATTTTAGCTCTTTCTGTGTTTGCACAGTGATCTCTGGCCACATATGGCCTTTTTGGACTGTTGTTCTAAAGCCAGGTAATGACTCACCATGCCCCTCAGCTCTGCACGTAGGCACCCAATGTAAATTGGCTGTAGGCAACATGGTGTACTGTGATGCATGTGATGTTTTTGAACATGGAGTATTGTGTAGGTATGTCTGCTCAGCCTGCAGAGAAAGGGGCCTGTGTATTGTCACTCACTTTATAACTGGACATCTGGGCTGTATTTTCCAATACAAATGTGACACTGTGCTGACTCCCTTTATCCCTGGACAGCATGTGACAGTGCCAACTTATGCCTCACTGCCAATATAAAGCTTCTTGAGGACATGTCTACTTATTACTATGTGAATTACATTGGGGGCCGGTTCATAATCTGTGACTGATGTGCTCATATCTTACTGACAATGTGTGTCACATAGTCTTGGCAGATCCCTTGATCCCACAGCCTGTTGTCTCTTTCATCCAGGTCTGATGTATCCAGTGCAGGTGCATATTATTTTGGACATTGCACATATGCAGGCAGTGTGCTGTTGAGTTGTGTGCTATGATCTAGGACTCTGTGGTTATGGTTAAGAAGCAGAATGTACCTTAATGTTGATATGACACACAGACCACCACCACCAGAACTAGAAGGTGCCTTCATTTGTATCTGCACATGTCCACACATGGACAGGCTTACCTATTTGTGTGCTCAACATATCACTCCCTTCAATGTGGTCCAAGCACTATGGGCCTGTATGTTGGTCTGCTGTGACATGTAAGGACTGTATGCAGCGAGTGACATTTAGGGGTAGTGGTTCTTTTTGTGCATTGTTTGAAGTGTGCTTTACCTGTCAACTGTCACTTTGTATGATGTGTTCCATCGTGTTCTTGGCCAATGATTACCTCATGTCCCATCAAAGTCACTGCTTTTCTACCTTGTCAGTGCAGAGCTTGAGCTGAGGAGTGTGTACTGTGACTCTGATGGGGAGTGTTTCCAGTCATGTTCCTGAGTCCAATGCATGCTATGTGCCACAGGTGGGCATGATGGTCAGGACAGGATGTCATTAACTTGGTGCTCTGACATGTATGTGACTCAGCCATTTTGCATGGGACTTGTGGGCATAATATTTTGACTTGTCATTTGCATCCATGCAGGTCAATGCCCATCAGAAGAAGGGAATTTGAAGAGCCATCGCCAAGAAGGTGAGGACCTTAGGGGTTGACAGCTGCCGGAGCACCCACTGTTGGAAGAGGTGGGAGGACTTGAGATGCTGGGGCCAGAAGACCAGAGAGGCCCAGCTGGGGATATCCTCCCAATGAGGAAGGGTTGCCCGTCAGACCATGACCCCCTAATCAACTGCATTTTGGCAGTGGCCTATCCAAACTTGGTGTTTGAGGCCAGCACAGCAGCCACAAGGGGGTAAGTAAATTGAAAAATCATGACTGAACCTTTAGCAGGTGATTGAGTGAGGTATAGACTGCTCCCCCTGACAATGCAGCATGTATCACATATCTTCTGGGATAAAACTGGTGTGGACGGGTCATGTGTTTCCAACTGGTGTGCACATCCTTTTGGAACTGGGACCTAGGACTAAATCATGGTGAACCCTCAGTCGAAATGGTAAGCATGGAGCAGATATACCTGTGTTTAGTGTTCAGATATCCTGATTTAACTGCCCTGGTGGTTGTTAGTTTCCACCAATAGATCACTCCTGACAAATGTTACAGTCCAAAGGTAAATAGGATGTGGGTCACTGTCCTCTGTGATGTGTCTGGGGATAGGGAAGTTTTCTCCATTTGTATATTGGGTGCTGGTACCTCACAGCAGTCTGTGATGCATGGGTGTCCATCATACATATGAAATGATTTCCATGGTAAAATCTTGGCAGCTGTAGCATACTACTTTCCCTTGGTAATGGGAAATGTGCATTGCCATGGGTGATGAGTCATCAGTGTAGTAAACATACCTTGTGCCAATGTACCAACGTGTCTGCATGTGCTCTATTTCCACTAGGATATTTTTTTATATATATATATATATATATATATATATATATATATATATATATATATATATAATGTAGATGTAGGGCATGTGCTAGCCATCCTCATGGGATGATTTTGAAAAACTCTTACATATATGTTCATGGGGTTCTGTTGCCGTCATGATACATATGCAATGGTTGTCCATTTACTGTGATGCCCCAGACAGAACTGTGTGACCATCACATATAGTCATATAAAAATATTCATGTCTCATGGTATGTCATAAGTCATGTGTAACTGTAGTAGCTAGGATGAACATGACAGTGTCTTGTTTTTTAGGGGCAAGCGCAAAGCACTCCATCTCCTGCTGTAATCTCTCTTTGGGCTTCTAACCACGCCCATGTCACGTCAGTCACTTTCATTGGTTTGTGGGCTTGCCTTTTAAAATCTGCTTACTTTTAATTGTGAAAGACATGCATATGTCATGCCTTTTCCGGAGTTTAGCCCACCTACACAGTACCGGTAAACTACTGAAAACATACAAGACTTGATGTTCTCAGCATGGTTTCTGGACTACTTTATCTTTTTATTTTCCGTGCAGGGTGGCCACGCTGTGGTTTACATAGCGCGATCGTGTTGCGTTTTTTTCTTTAACTTGTGTGGCAAGAAAAGTCCGGTTAGGAGCTTACAGCGCTAATAGCTCCAACTCGAGCAAATGCGAGACCCGTTGCGTTGCAAATGCTTGTTATACCTGCCTGGCGGTCATCTTGAAAACAGCAAAAGTAGCTGGAAAGAAAACCTTGGAACAAAGTACTGCACAGAGCACCAATTTCACTCACACAAGAGACTGCATGTAAATAGGTAGAATAACCTTGAATGTTTATTGCCTTTTTTCTTTGGTATCTGATAACAATGGCAGCCACCAGCATACCAAAACATTTTGAGATGAAGAGGAATTTTATACTCCTTATTCGTAAAGCAAACATATGTTCTTATATATCATAGATCTGAGTACATAAAGCAGCACTTTTCTTCATAGGCACCCGGTCTTTTACATCAATTGAGCACAGCGATGTTTCCAACTTCCATGACAAAGTTTCTATCAGTTGTTGCTTTGAACTTGTGCCAAGAAACTTTTATCCTACTCTTTATTAGAGCTTCAGAATCCTCTGAAAGAGGGTACCAGGAGTGTCCACCTCCAGGGTCCCTAGGCAGCAGGGCTCAATTTGTGCTGATGTTCGAAGGGTCTCCACTCCTGGACTTTTAGCTAAATACCAGCACATATTTAGGAAAGTCCACCACATAGTTGTGTGGGGAATCTGTTTTCTAACAGGGTTTGTTATTGTGGTGTTTTAACTAGTTAATAACTTTAAAAATAAGAGAACAAAATTAGCACTTCCTGGCCAGCTCTACAGTTTCAAGTAGGTTGGAACAGTTATGAAATATCTCACCTGTTTGAGTGTGATCGTTAGGAAATAATGCTGGGTGGTGACAGTTGAAGTGGTCTCCTGTGAAATACGTTGGTCCCTTAATTTGTTGTTAGAAATTAAGCACAGCTTGGCAGGGTAAGAATAAATACCTGTTCTTTTATCTTTGCCTATGAGGCACACCCTTAAGTTCATCTACCCCAACTGTTTGAAGAGAACGAGTGAAGACGGGAAGACCTGTTGCTGCTTTTTGGGGAAGAGGGAACAATGCCACAACACCGTTATTGTGTGAAAAGGCCGCTTTATTGGAAACAGGTGAACTTACAATTAACAAACCTTGGCCTTTGCCTTACAAAACTAAAACCTCACTTTAGATCGAAATCAGTAGATGTATGGCATGTGCTAGCCATCCTCATGGGATGATTTTGAAAAACTCTTACATATATGTTCATGGGGTTCTGTTGCCGTTATGATACATATGCAATGGTTGTCCATTTACTGTGATGCCCCAGACAGGACTGTGTGACCATCACATATAGTCATATAGAAACATTCATGTCTCATAGTATGTCATAAGTCATGTGTAACTGTAGTAGCTAGGATGAACATGACAGCTAGGGGCAGGGAGTTGATCCACTTGATGATGATTTGTAGCCTTGATGTGGTATGATGGTTGTAGGTCCACAGCACCTGTGTGTTGTTTGGACATTGTGCTCTGACTGTATGGATGCATCATGAGTGACTTGCAGTGATGTTTGCATGACATGTGTTTGGGGTCAGGGATTCATCCACAGACAGATACCATGCTTGTTATGCCTGATATGTAGGTAGTGATGTGGATTCTCATTATTATTCCTTCTCTAGCTTTCTGTTGTTCCTGGGTGACATTGGTTGTGTGTCTATAATTGTGTGTTTGGCCTCCTTTCTGCTGCATGTGGTGTTTTCTGAAGTACGTGAGTTTGTGTGCAGTGCTGTTGTCCCCCAAGGGAAGGGTGTGTGTTGTGTGATGGGTATGTGTATGTTGCTGCAATGTTGGTGTCATGGCATTGTTTTGTGTTTGTAGTGGTATGTGCATCTTTTTGTGTTGTGTGATGTGAGCATGTATTGTGAATGACTTGTTCCCTGATGTGGCTAATGTCTACATGCGATGTGTGTGTTCTTGAAATTTGTCAGTGCATGTCTGGAGTGTGTTGAGTTGTGGTAGTTAGCTTTGCATTTGAGTGCACATGTGTCCATTTAGGTGTGTGTCCCTTGCAGCTGGTTGGTATAGACGGATATCCCATGGAGTATGAGTTGCCTTACCCTTCTCTCATTGTGTGACTCTGCATGACAATTGCTATTGGTATTGATTGTCCCTGATATTCAATTGTTTGCAATTTCTGTGCGCATGTTGTTTGGTGCCTTGTTCAACATGTTATGTGTCCCAATGCAGCCTCCTTCCAAGTATGGTCCTGCTGCTCCCATCGCAGCTGTGCAGGTCTTGTTGTGGTGGTGCGCTCTGCGTCTTTTGTCTATTTGTCTCTGTGTGCATTGGGCATGGCATTGTTGGTCCATTGTGCTATGAGTGTGTGTGATGTGTTTGTCGATAGCAGTATTGTTTGATGGTGGTGTTGTATGTGTGTCATGCCAGATGGATGTATATGTGTGTTGTATGTGTGGCCTTTCCATGGCCAGTGTTGGGTGTGAGTTTGTGGAATTAATGTTTACATGTGCATTAGTTGTGTTGTTGTTGCTGTGTGTGTGTATGTTGTGTGTGCTTTAGTATCCCTGAGCCTGTATTGTGTAGCTGTGTGTAAATGTGTGTTAGTGCCATGCAGTGTGCGTCTGTGCTGGCTGAAGTGTGCATGTTGTGAATGTGTGTGTTTGTGTTGAAGTATATGTGTGTGTGTCTAGAAAGATAGGCGTAGCTGCTGGCATTGATGTCCCCCCTATAATGTGATTAGTAGCGGTATAAATTTGTTAAACATGTTAATAATACAGGGAGGTGTGTGTACTCACAGTTGGTGTCTTCCACATCGGTGAGCAGGAGCAGTGGCATGACGTTTAGGAATGGCTCCATGGCAGCTCCGGACGTGTGTTGCTGTCTGTAGGTGAGTGTCTCCCTTTAAACTGCTTGTTTCCGCCTTCTGCTACATGGTGGTTGGACCGCGGCGGTCACATTGGCAGTGTGCAACTTCGTAATAGGTCTGGGGGAAACATGGTCTCTGATGGCCTGCATGTGCCTCCAGATGACCGCGGCGGATTGTGCTTCCTGGCAGTGGTGACGGATCGCTGGCGGTCCTCAATTTCATCGACCACCAAACTCATAATATGGAGGTCCCCTCCACCAGACTGTTGGCGGTCAGACTGCCATAACCAGCATGGCGGTCATGGAGCTGCCAAACATTCAATCAGCCCCTTAGTTTCTTCTAATGAATATTTTAATTATGCATGTGGCTCATTAATGGTTTTTGACAATTCAGTGCCAGTAGTCCGGGAATGTGTAGGAAGCTTAATTATAGCTAATTCAGTTTGGGTGAGAACCTCATGCTTATTGAACTCAAGTGTGTCTATTTATAAAATTGCAAATACCCACGGACTAAAACACACAGAGTCCAATTGATTGTTCTTAAAACAGAAGAGTACTTTGCACCAAATAAAAAGTGAATGGATTGACAGTGTCTTGTTTTTTAGGGGCGAACGCAAAGCACTCCGTCCCCTGCTGTAATGTCTCTTTGGGCTTCTAACCACGCCCATGTCACGTCAGTCACTTTCATTGGTTCGTGGGCTTGCCTTTTAAAATACGCTTACTTTCAGTTGTGAAAGACATGCATATGTCATGCCTTTTCCGGTGTTTAGCCCACCTACACAGTACCAGGAAACTACTGAAAACATACAAGACTCGATGTTCTCAGCATGATTTCTGAACTACTTTATCTTTTTATTTTCCGTGCAGCGTGGTCACGCTGTGGTTTACATAGCGTGATCGCATTGCGTTTTTTTCTTTTAACTTGTGTGGCAAGAAAAGTCTGGTTAGGATCTTACAGTGCTAATAGCTCTAACTCGAGCAAATGCGAGACCCGTTGCGTTGCAAATGCTTGTTATACCTGCCTGGCGGTCATCTTGAAAACAGCAAAAGTAGCTGAAAAGAAAACCTTGGAACCAAGCACTGCACAGAGCACCAATTTCACTCACACAAGAGACTGCATGTAAACAGGTAGAATAACCTTGAATGTTTATTGCCTTTTTTCTTTGGTATCTGATAACAATGGCAGCCTCCAGCATACCAAAACATTTTGAGATGAAGAGGAATTTTATACTCTTTATTCGTAAAGCAAACATATGTCCTTGTATATCATAGATCTGAGCACATAAAGCAGCACTTTCCTTCATAGGCACCCGGTCTTTTACATCAATTGAGCACAGCAATGTTTCCAACTTGCATGACAAAGTTTTATCAGTTGTTGCTTTGAACTTGTGCCAAGAAACTTTTATCCTACTCTTTTTATTAGAGCTTCAGAATCCTCTGAAAGAGGGTACCAGGACCGTCCACCTCCAGGGTCCCTAGGCAGCAGGACTTAATTTGTGCTGATGTTCAAAGGGTCTGCACTCCTGGACTTTTAGCTAAATACCAGCACATTTTTAGGGAAGTCCACCTCATACTTGCATGGGGGATCTGTTTTGTAACAGGGTTTGTTAATGTGGTGTTTTAACTAGTTAATAACTTTAAAAATACGAGAACAAAATTAGCACTTCCTGGCCAGCTCTACAGTTTCAAGTAGGTTGGAATAGTTATGAAATATCTCACCTGTTTGAGTGTGATCGTTAGGAAATAATGCTGGGTGGTGACAGTTGGAGTGGTCTCCTGTGAAATACGTTGGTCCCTTAATTTGTTTTAGAAATTAAGCACAGCTTGGCAGTGTAAGAATAAATACCTGTTCTTTTACCTTTGCCTATGAGGCACACCCTTAAGTTCATCTACACCGACTGTTTGAAGAGAACGAGTGAAGACAGGAAGCGCTGTTGCTGCTTTTTGGGGAAGAGGGAACAATGCCACAACACCGTTGTTGTGTGAAAAGGCTGCTTTATTGGAAACAGGTGCACTTACAATTAACAAACCTTGGCCTTTGCCTTACAAAACTAAAACCTCACTTTACATCGAAATCACCTATCCAAAAATCCTCCCCTTTCCTCTACTCTGTCCTCCCCCCTCCCTTTAACCTTACCCTGCCAACTCCTCCTGCATTCATGTTTTTAATACTGTTTTCCCTTTCGAACCTGTTTGTTCTCTTTGCCCATAATGCAATCTGCCAATCGACTTTGCAAAGTATCATAACCGCTTATGCCAAGCTTCCTTCCTGTCCGCCGTGTCCTGCTGTTGCCCCCCCCCAATATCTGAAAGTATCCTGCCAGATTCGCTATCCGTATGTATTTCGGTTGTCATGTAAACTCTCTCTGCCTCCGCCATGTTGCTCCTCCGTGGTTACTTTCAGAATTCCCGCAGCATCTCCCTCAATGTTTCTTTCATATGTAGGAGACAGAGCTCCATCCCCATGAAAGACAAATGAACCCCATCCCCCCTAAAGAATTCTGCGTCCTCAAACCATAGGTCCCTGTGCTCCATATAGGTAATACCCCGCCCAGCGCAGAAGCCCTTTATCTCCTTATTAATTTTCCTCCTCGCTCGCTCAATGTCAGCCCCTTTCTAGCCCCTCGCCAAACCCGACGCAGAACAAAAGTCATGAACACCACATGCCACCCTCGCCACTGGCGAAGAATCTCCTGCAAGTCCCCCTTCATGTCCTTCATGAGATCAAGTCCCGTTTTCGCCACCAAGTCATTCTCTCCCACATGCAACAACAAAACGTCAGGACAAACTCCTTGCACTACCAACTTCTGTAAATGGGGTAACAACTCCTGCCATTTCTTATCCCCTTTACCATCCCAACGCACATGATACTGTACCTCATCGAACCCCAGGTTTCCTCCAATAGCTGTTCATCGTGCTTGGCGCTATGCCCACTTCACAAAAGAATGTCCCACAACCCAGATAGAAAGAAAAGACACATCCAGACCTGGCACCAGACCTGCGGGGAAAAAAACAAAACATTAGACCAACCTCCAAACCCCTGTTGCCCCTGTCTAACGTACCTCCTAAAACTGTCCGACTTCCACCTCCCCAGGCCCACTAATTCTTCCCTGCCCCATCCCCTCCATCCTTCCTCCGTAGCGACACCAATCCTGAATGAGTGAGTTCCAAATTGCCCTGCATCCTGTCCTATTGCGGCCAGCCCCTTCCTCGTGACAGCTAAAAGCTGGTACGAGGTAACCCCGTGCCTATCACCATGTAGAAATACCGGCCCCTCCGGAGCTCTTCTGTGCGTCTGCCACCGTCTCGTGAGCGATAGGGGACAGATCGAAGCCACCGGATACCGCCTTAGGACCATATCAACCCCTCTCCCATCTGATCAGATTTGGAACTCTGCAGTTGTATTGTTAACCCGTGCCCGCCGAAATGGACATCCTGCTAGGTAAGGCCCACCTTTCGCCCAGAACCAAACAACTCGGAGACCCGGAAAGCCCCAAAAAACATCCAAACCATAAGGGTCTTAAACAGCATTGCTTCCCATGTGTCCAAACACACATACCCCAAGACCCCAGTAACATCCTTCAACAAAGTCAGTGACAACAACTGTCTCACCCTCTCTCTCTTACCCCCTTCCTTAGCCCAACCTTCAAAAACCCGCTGCCCCAGCTCACCCGCCGACGTCTGGTACCTCCACAGAAGCTTTCCCATAAACCCCAGTGCCGCCAACTTACCTGCTATGGTTACCTTAAACTGCCCTTGGTCTATTAATGTCATTATAAACTGAACATGTGGTTCCTACAAGCTCCAGAACTTAAAAACTCTTAAAAGGCCTTTGCATAAGTTTTCCGAGTGGATGGGGCCAATAACTTCATCACCAACTGAAGCATCCTCGTGTGCCTATGCTCCACAGTGCGTCTGGCATTTCCATCCTGCTCAGGTCCTCGCCCATGACTAACCCATGGAATCTCTCCCACTGCGAACAAGACAAAGCATCCGTAATGTCATTGTTCACTCCCGGAACATGACGAGCCCCAAACAAAATGTCCTGTCGTAAACACTGCAGCACACACACCCTGAGCAGTTGCAAAACTTGTGCCTCCCTGACCAACTGCCTGTTAACCATCTGCACTACTGCCAAATTGTCCACCTGAAACACCACCCACTTGTGCTGCAATAAATGTCCCTATAAGCAGACGGCCACAACCAAAGGAAACAATTCAAGAAATGCTATGCTGCACCCCCCATTCTTCCATTCCACCGGCCATGCCTCTGCACACCACCTGCCTTGCCAATAAATACCAAATCCAGATGCCCCTGCTGTGTCTGAAAATATCTGGACATCCCACTCATACTCCTGCCACGCCCGCAGCGGTACGCCATTAAATGACTCCAAGAATGTACACCATGGGGGTCATTCTGACCTCGGCGGTAAAAGGTCCTTACCGCCGGTCAGAAGACCGCCATAACACCGCCGCGGCCGCGGTTATCCGCCACGGTCATTCTGACCCACAACGGCCAAACCTACAAAAATCCGTCCTCCACTGCAGCCCGCCACATCAGCGGGCAGCGAGAAACTGGAGATGACCAAACCTCCACCGTCACGCCAACAGAAATACGCCCATGCCATTACGACCCACGAATCCACACGGCGGTCATTCAAACGCGGTATTCCATTGGCGCTACACACCGCCGCGGTCAGAATACACACACAGCACCAAAACACAGCCACATTGGACAATTTGAAATACACACACCTGATACACATACACACACCACTCCCACACAATCAACCAACTATAAAACACACACCCACATCACCCACAAACCCCTGCGACCATAATTACTGAGAGAAGGAGAGAGAGACACAGCAGACAATCCATAGCAAGACACACTGAGGCACACTACACCATCACACACACCACATAGTAGCACAAAGCACCACTCACCAACATACTTATCATCACATACACCACCCCACACCTCACCCACACCACCCCATGGCACCCCAAAGGCACCCACGCTTTTTGGACCAAGAACTCCGGGTCATGGTGGAGGAAATCCTAAGAGTGAAACCCCAGCTCTTCGGCTCGCAGGTGCAGCACACCAGTATAGCTAGGAAGGCGGAGCTATGGCAGCGGATCGTGGACAGGGTCAACGCGGTGGGACAGCATCCCAGGAATAGGGAGGACATCCGCAAAAGATGGAACGACCTACGGGGGAAGGTCCGATCGATGGTCTCCAGGCACAACATCGCGGTCCAGAAGACTGGCGGCGGACCCCCACCCACCCCTCCCGAATTCACATCGTGGGAGCAAGAGGTCTTGAACATCCTGCATCCTCAGGGCCTCGCAGGAGTAGCCGGAGGAATGGACTCTGGTAAGTCCAATCTCAACTACTATATCCCCCCCCACCCCACCAGCATGCCAACCCACACCCCCACCCTCACCCCCAACCCCCCAGCACACATCCTCCCTGACAATGTCTCACCAGCACAACCCACCCATCCCAACACCAACTCCTGCATGCCAACACAAATCATGGGCACCCATCACCTAAGCATGACCACTGCACTAACCCCCCCACCCCCACTAACTACCCTCACAACACCTCCCTCAAGGGAATGCCTGCACTGGGGGACAAGGGCACCCATAACACGCACGCTATTGCACACACAGAAATAATAACCAAACTCTCTTACCCCATGCAGGACCCGAACGACAACACACCAGCCAGGAGGGTCCAGAAGTGTCCATCCCACCACCGGAACAGGCCCACACTGAGGATAGCAGCTCTGTCGACAGTGAACCTGATGACCAGCCCGGACCATCGGGGACCTCTGGGCAGTCGGTTCCCCTCAGGCAGCCACAGGCCACACCAGACCCGACCCCCTCTGCCAACACCAGCACAGCTCCCACCCAGCGGGCCCATGCCTCTGTCTCTAGGACAGCTCAATCAGCGGTGTGTCTGCCACTACAGGGCACCCAGGCTAACCCAACACCCCAACAACAACAGGGACCTGGGGGCAGTGGTAGCGGGCACACCGTCCAGGGGACAGAGGCCGGGGGAAACCGGGCAGCTCGGAGGGCTGCTGTGCGACAGGGGGGGGAGGAGAGGCCCAGGGAACCCACTCTCCAAGAGGCCCTCACCACCCTCATGGGGGCATACCACCACTCCCAAGAAACGATGGCGACGGTACTGGCCAGGTTCACTGAGATCCAGGCACAGCAGGAGGAACGCTACATGGGGTTCAGGGAGGAGCTGAGAATCATCGGGACCGCAATGGGGACCATCGTCCTGGCCCTCCACAGGATAGAGGACGCGTTGCGGGACCATGGTGCACCACACAGGGCCCCTGTCACTAGCCCGGACCAGGAACAGCCTACCACCTCCGCCGGCGCTAGTGGACAGGAGGTCCCAACACCTCGACAGCCCCCAGAACCCCACCTCCTGCTGAAGAACAACCACCCCGTAAGAGGAGCCTGAGACCAAAGAAAAAGACAGAGTAGGATGTCAAGACCCCCGCCAGCAGGACATACCCCCTCAAGTCTTCCCACTGTCCCACATTGCCACCCTGTCCAACCATGAACTGCCTATGCTCCATCCTTCCACAGGCAAAAGGACAATGCACCTGTGAGACTGAGAACTGGACTCTGCCATGGATATTCCTCCACCCCCACCTATCACCCTTAGAATCACATGTACCGATATCTAGCACTGTAAATAAATCACATTTTGCACACAAATCTGTTTTGAGTCATGCTGTATTATTAACAAATGTATTACATATTACTGTTCAATTTCTGTTCTGTCAATTAGTCATGACAACATACCAATGTCAATACGCTGTATTTCATGGGCGAACCAAGCAGAAGTCAGGTACTGAGTCATACAGCACTGAGAAGGGAAGGGAAAGGCAAAAATTAATGAAAAACATCTGTGGGGAACTACAGAAAGTACAGATGCAGGAGGCTATAAGCAATTGTGAAATGGCGTGGGTGATTCCTACCTGTGTGTTACTGGAAATACTGTTGTATCACTCTGTCCCTATTGTCTGTGTCGTCCTCAGAGTCTTCCTCCTCTTCACTCTCCACAGGCTCCACGGCTTCTACAACACCACCATCTGGACCATCCTCCTGCAGGAAAGGCACCTGGCGTCTCAAAGCCAGGTTGTGGAGCATACAGCACGCCACGATGATATGGCACACCTTCTTTGGTGAGTACATTAGGGATCCACCTGTCATATGCAGGCACCTAAACCTGGCCTTCAGGAGCCCAAAGGTTCGCTCAATCACCCTCCTAGTACGCCCATGGACCTCATTGTACCGTTCCTCTGCCCTGGTCCTGGGATTCCTCACTGGGGTCAATAGCCACGGCAGGTTGGGGTAACCAGAGTCACCTATTAGCCACACACGCTGTCTCTGTAGCTGTTCCATCACATAGGGAATGCTGCTATTTCGCATAACATACGCGTCATGCACTGACCCTGGGAACTTGGCATTTACATGGGAGATGTACTGGTCAGCCAAACAGACCACCTGGATATTCATTGAATGGTAATTCTTCCTGTTCCTGTACACCTGTTCATCGTCATTTGGGGGGACTAAAGCCACATGGGTCCCATCAATTGCACCAATGATGTTGGGGATGTGTCCAAGGGCATAGAAATCAGCTTTCACTGTAGGCAAATCACCCTCCTCTGGGAAAATGATGTAGCTCCGCATGAGTTTCATCAGGGCAGACAACACTCTGGATAAGATCTTGGAAAACATAGGCTGAGACATCCCAGATGACATGGCCACTGTTGTCTGGAATGAGCCAGTTGCAAAGAAATGGAGGACAGACAGAACCTGCACTAGAGGGGGAATTCCTGTGGGTTGGCGGATGGGGGACATCAGGGCTGGCTCCAGCTGGGCACACAGTTCATGGATGGAGGCTCGGTCAAGTCGGTATCGTAGTATTATGTAGCGTTCTTCCATTGTGGACAGGTCCACCAGCGGCCGGTACACGCGAGGATTCCTCCTTCTCATCGCTAGTTCCAGCGGACGGTGCCTAGGAAGGAGAATATGGAGTACAGAGTCAATCCACTCACAGGTATGTACAACACAGCTTGCACAGTACAGGTAAATGTATGGTTTGATATGTTTGTATGTGTGCCATTGCAAGGCCTAGGCCTGTGTGACGCATTAGAAATTAAGCCATGTGGGCCCTTGAAATGGCCGATGCCTGACCTGTGAAGTGGGACAATGGGATGTGAGGTCACTGCGCTGGCGGGGCACACCGTGGCGGTAGGCGGTCGAAGACCGCTGTGCGAAGACGCATTGGTTAACATTGAAGCCTATGGGTTTCAGGAGCCAATGACGATGTGCGCCGGCGGTCGCGGGACGCACCGCCGCGGTATGCACCGCCGCGGGCGTGACCGCCATTTTCTATCTGCTCAATCATTCGAGACCTGATCATCCACAGGAGAGGACCTATACTGCAAGTGCTGCTGTGAACTCGGTCTGGAAGTGACAATGGCTGCTGCTACTGGTGAAAGGGCCCCCGCCTTCAGTTCAGAAGAGTTGGAGAAGCTCGTGGACGGGGTCCTCCCACAGTATGTGCTACTCTACGGTCCTCCAGACCAACAGGTGAGTACACTCAGTGCACATTGAATGGGTTATGCCTGTGTGGAGGGGGGGGATGTAAGTTGGTGGGGTGTGGAGGGAATCAGGAGTGCAACGCACCACAGATGAGAGAATGGGAACCATGACAAGGTTGGGGAGGGGGGGGGCATGTACTCCAAACATGCAGATATGTGACGGTTTCTCTATCCCACCCTGTACATGTCAAACAGGTGAGCGCCCACCAGAAAATCGATATTTGGCGTGCCATCGCCAAGGAAGTCCAGAACTTGGGGGTCTGCAACAGACGGGGCACCCACTGCCGCAAGAGGTGGGAGGACATCCGCCGCGGAACGAGGAAGACCGCAGAAACACTGCTGGGGATGGCCTCCCGGCCTAGGAGGGGTGCCAGTCGCACCATGACCCCCCTGATGTCCCGGATCCTGGCGGTGGCCTACCCTAATTTGGATGGGCGCTTGAGGACAGCACAGCAGACACAAGGGGGTGAGTATCCGCACATTCTCCTATCTGTATGCACATTGGAGGCGTCTGGGTGGGGGAGGAGGGCTGTGGGTGACATTAGGCCAGGGCGCTCTCTGTAGTGTAGTCCGCTCCCTTAGGCATGGCCCTGTGCCCCCGCCCCCCACCTCTGTAGGGTGCCAAGTGCAGCTACCCATGCTCCAGCATCACACATGTGCGCGTGTGTTGTCCCTAGACCTGTTTGCCTAGTCAGAAGTACTGAGTAGTGTACCCCAAGTTCGCGACTTAGTGCACGAGGCACCTGTGTCTGTCCTCTCCGCAAAGGGTATTGCTAAGGCATGCACTCAACTTTGTTTCATTTCTCCCCCCACCCTAAATCTTTGTCTTCTTGTGTTTTAGCATCATCCGGCGGAGGAGATTTGGCGTCGGAGCAGGAGGGAGCTGCAGGTCACCAGGCCCCGGTGGGCACTGACACAGACACCGAGGGCACCAGTGATCCGGAGGGCGAGGGGAGCACCACAACGGGGGCCGGTGGAGACACCAGCGAC
Source organism: Pleurodeles waltl (assembly GCF_031143425.1). NCBI lineage: Eukaryota > Metazoa > Chordata > Amphibia > Caudata > Salamandridae > Pleurodeles > Pleurodeles waltl. The sequence continues at coordinate 168,130,932 of NC_090439.1, read as the reverse complement.
ACGGACACGTCCTCGTTTGGGAGCTTCCTAGCGGTGGCGGCACCATCTGTGCCCCCCGCAACAACAGGTACAGCCGCCACCCAGCGCACCAGCACCGCCCTCCCAGCAGCCCCCCAGTCTTCGCTCCGTGGCCGCTCGGCCAGGAAGGCGCGCGTCTCCTTCGCCCCAGGCACCTCAGCCCCTACCTCTGTTACCCCTGCTGCCCTCAGTGCGGAGCTCATTGACCTGGTGAGGACGGTCATTGTTGGGCAGACTACCCTTCTGAATGCCATCCAGGGGGTGGAAAGGGAGGTGCATCGGAGCAATGCCTACCTGGAGGGCATTCATTCGGGTCAGGCTGCCCATCAACGAGCGTTCACTGCTCTGGCCTCAGCACTGACGGCAGCCATTGTCCCTGTCTCCAGTCTCCCTCTTCTATCTGGCTCCACCCTTTCTCTGTCTCCTGTACCTCAACCTATCCCATCCACACCATCAGACCAGCCTGCACACACCTCAACACCCAAGGCCAGCTCATCCAAACATAAGCACCACAGAAAACACAAGCATTCACCCAAGCAACACACAGATGCAGACATATCAACAGTCACTACCACCTCTGTGTCCCCGTCCTCCTCGTCTCCCTCCTCCCTCCCTGTGACGTCTACACTCACACCTGCATGCACCCCAACATCAGCCAGTTCTTCCACCACCAGCAAACCCTCCACTACAGTCCGCACACCTGCAGTCACCACCCCCACTGGCATTTACACGTCCCCTGTGTCCTCTCCCACTGTGTCTGTCACCCCCTCTTCCAAGACACATAAACGCAGGCAGACACCCAAACAACAGCCAACCACCTCACCACAGCCTACGTCCCAGTCACCTGCCCCCAAGGACAGCACACCTGGCTCTCATACAACCACATCCTCTTCCTCCACTTCTCTCACCACTACTCCTACCCCTTACCTTGGTCCCAAGAAAAATTACCTCTCCAGTTTTGACCTCTTTCCCTCCCCCGACCCACCCCCTCCAACTGGGAAAAGTCCCAAGGGCACCTCAGCCACCACCAGCCCAACTTCTACAGTGCAAGTGGTGCATGGCATGTGGAGTCCACCCTTTGGCGGCAGTAACACTTCGGTGAGCAGCAAGGGGACAGCCAGCCCCCCCCCAGGCAAGAGGACCCGGAAATTGAAGGGCCGCCGTGAGCGGACAGAGACGGCTGCCCCCAAGGAGGTGACTCCGGCCACTTCACCGGCCACAGCAGCCAGTGGAGGCAAGGGCCCGAGAGCCCCATCTAAGGAGCGGAAGGACAGCAGGGCGGAGAGGACAACCACCAGGAGCGCGGAGAAGGAGGGCCCCACAAGCCCCATCCCGGCTGCAAGGGACGACACCAAAGGGCCCAGGACTCACTCCCCGAAGGGGCCTGACACAGCACGGTCGGAGGGCGAGTGAGCAGGGTGTCCAGGCCAGGTATGACTCCCTTGACATACTGCAAGAGCACCGCTGAACAGGGCCCCGCCGTGAAGACAGGTACCGCTGAACAGGGCCCCGCCGTGAAGACAGGTACCGCTGAACAGGGCCCCGCCGTGCAGAAGAGCACCGCTGAACAGGGCCCCGCCGTGAAGACAGGTACTGCTGAACAGGGCCCCGCCGTGCAGAAGAGCACCGCTGAACAGGGCCCCACCGTGAAGACAGGTACCGCTGAACAGGGCCCCGCCGTGAAGACAGGTACCGCTGAACAGGGCCCCGCCGTGAAGACAGGTACCGCTGAACAGGGCCCCGCCGTGAAGACAGGTACCGCTGAACAGGGCCCCGCCGTGAAGACAGGTACCGCTGAACAGGGCCCCGCCGTGAAGACAGGTACCGCTGAACAGGTCCCTGCCGTGAAGACAGGTACCGCTGAACAGGGCCCCGCCGTGCAGAAGAGCACCGCTGAACAGGGCCCCGCCGTGAAGACAGGTACCGCTGAACAGGGCCCCGCCGTGCAGAAGAGCACCGCTGAACAGGGTCCCGCCGTGAAGACAGGTACCGCTGAACAGGGCCCCGCCGTGAAGACAGGTACCGCTGAACAGGGCCCCGCCGTGAAGACAGGTACCGCTGAACAGAGCCCCGCCGTGCAGAAGAGCACCGCTGAACAGGGCCCCGCCGTGAAGACAGGTACCGCTGAACAGGGCCCCGCCGTCTCAAGCACCGCTCCGCTGGGCCCTTCCTGTCAAGCACCGTTCCGCTGGGCCCTTCCTCTCAAGCACCGCTCCGCTGGACATCGCCATGTCATGCACCGCTGCGCTGGGTCCCGCCGTCTCAGGCACTGTTTATGGTTCACTGTGCCCACCATGCCTCCTCCTTGACCAGTGGACTCTGTAATCCACCTGAGAGACTGTGGCTTTGCACTCCCCAGGATGGTCCAGTGGGCAATCCACCCACTGTAGAGACATTGAGAGACTGCGGCTTTGCACTCCCCAGGATGGTACAGTGGGCAACCCACCCACTGTAGAGACATTGAGAGACTGTGGCTTTGCACTCCCCAGGATGGTCCAGTGGGCAACCCACCCACTGCAGAGACTTGAGAGACTGTGGCTTTGCACTCCCCAGGATGGTCCAGTGGGCAACCCACCCACTGTAGAGACATTGAGAGACTGTGGCTTTGCACTCCCCAGGATGGTCCAGTGGGCAACCCACCCACTGCAGAGACTTGAGAGACTGTGGCTTTGCACTCCCCAGGATGGTCCAGTGGGCAACCCACCCACTGTAGAGACATTGAGAGACTGTGGCTTTGCACTCCCCAGGATGGTCCAGTGGGCAACCCACCCACTGCAGAGACTTGAGAGACTGTGGCTTTGCACTCCCCAGGATGGTCCAGTGGGCAACCCACCCACTGTAGAGACATTGAGAGACTGTGGCTTTGCACTCCCCAGGATGGTCCAGTGGGCAACCCACCCACTGCAGAGACTTGAGAGACTGTGGCTTTGCACTCCCCAGGATGGTACAGTGGGCATGGTGGCTCCTCGTGGATCTGGCGTCGTGGACTCATGTGGCTGTGGTGGCCCCCCCTTCCCTTCCCCCTGAGGTGCCTGTAGTTTTGACATCAGATGCCCCTGCAGTGTTCTCTCCAAAGGACTCAGGTCTCGTGTGTGGGCTTTGCCCTTGTTTCGCAGAACCTTGGCCCACGGACATGTTAGATTCGTAGGATGTGCAGGACTTGTTACTTCAGTGATACACTGATGTGTATATCTTTTTGGTTTTTGTAAATATTTTTCACGGTTGCTCAATTATTTCCAGGTGCTTTTTTTGTACATGAAAATTTATTCCAAATTTGGTTGTGTCATTGTATTTTTAAAGGGTCTTTGTGTGGTGTCACTGTGACTTCCTGCTCTGCATTGGTGTGTACATATTGAGGGGGTGGGGGGGTCGCATATGTGTATGCCCGTAACCTTTCTTCCTCCCCCCTCCCGTGTGTCGTAGGTGCAGTACTCACCGTTGACGTCTGCGCCGGAGTTCGTACTCGTGGTAGATGAGCAGGTAGACGAGAGCAGGTATGATGTTCAATTCGGGTTCCATGCTGTCCGGATTCCGCGTGGAGTGTCTCGAGGTGAGCGTTTTCCATTAGAAATGTCTGTTTCCGCCGTGTTTTTATCGGCGGGGCTCCCGCCCCGGAAAAGGTGGTGGATTGGTGGGTCGTGATAGGGTGGGCGGTACATTGTCTGCCGCCTGGCTGTTGGCGGTGACCGCCGCGCTGTTTGTTTGTTCCGCCGTGGCGGTTGGAGTGTTAATGCGGCGGGCTGTGTTGGCGGTTCCCGCCAGGGTCAGAATTGCATTTTTTTGACCGCCGGCCTGTTGGCGGGTTGGCCGCCGCTTTATCACCGACCGCCAGGGTCAGAATGACCCCCCATATGTGCAAGTCTTCCCGCACATCTGCCTTGAGTCGCACATGATGGTGAGGCAGAGACTGCCCTGCTAAGGCTATCCCCAACCACCTACAGAAAGTTCTTCCAGCTCTTACCACCCTGCAAGCAAAGTTAAGATGACCTAGTAATACCTGTACTTCACTCACCGTTACCTTGCTCTTCTGCAACATGGCCTGAATCTTTTGCATCTTACCCAACCACTTATCGTCAGGTAGTCTTGCCGTCCCAGTCACTGTATCTAGCTCAATTCCCCAAAACGATAACGCTATACAGGGCCCCACTGTTTTCTCAGGGGCCAAGGACATACGCAGGTCCCCCATAAGGTAGTGGAATTGCTGCAGAACCTCTGCGCACCTCGGAGAATCCGCCGTCACAGCAAAGAAAACATCATCAAGGTAATGCGTCACGTGTCTATGCCCTGTGACGAGGTGAAAATCCATTGCAGACATGTACTAAAACATTCAAAGAGAGAGCATGAAATGGAACAACCCATCGGCAGCGCCTTATCCACACACCACCGGCCCTGAAACTGAATGCCCAACAACTCAAAATCTAGCGGGTGAACCGGCAGAAACCGCCATCAAAGCCCGCAGCCCCAGAGCCTCCACCTGGTCAATAGTCACATCGACCGACACGTAGGACACTTTTGTCAGCTCCTCTGGAATTAAATCATTAACCGAGGAGCCCTCCGGCCAGGAAAGATTTTGAATTAGCCTGTATTGTTCAGCCTCTCTCTTGGGCACAAACCCAATCGGGGACACCATAAGGTTCTGCATTGGCCACACTGTGACCAGCCATGTGACCTTCTGCCACTTCCTTTTCCAACTTTTGTCTCACGATCTCCTACGTTCCTCTCGCTGGTTCTCAGCCCACCTACGCTCTCTCGGTCCAGTATATCCCAGTCTGAAACCTTGGGTAAAACCTTTTATCAACATGTCAGTGTCCCATCGCCTGTTATAACCCTGCAACTAAAAGGTGAGTCTGTCAACCTTAACTGGAGTACGTGCTTTTTCCCGCAGGGCCCTGTCTAATTCTTTGTCCTTCTGGCCCTGCCTGCTGACCACCAAGGCAAGCAGGACAGGGCAGGCTGGAGGATGGGAGGGACTGACCCGGGGCCCCTGACCCCCCAGAACGGCCGGGGAAGCCTCCCCAGGCCTGCGGGACGACCGGGCCGGAGCCCATCGGGGCAGGGCAGCCTGGAGGATGGGTGCATTCTCACCGACGGTCCTCTCCGTCACTCGGTGCGCACCAACGCCCAGGAAGGGCGGTAGCCTTCCTCCGGATTACTAGGGACAAGGTACGCCGGACCCCCTTGTGGTCCAGTGGTTCTCGACCAGGCACTACCGGCATCACTGGGTTGTACTGCCCGTAGCAGTGTATAAGAGCATGTCGTCCCGCACACCTCGAACACTCGTGTCGGAATTTACAGTACTCCCAAGTGCACATACCTATGTTGTAATCCTAACACGGTACAATCTTCGCATTCCTGCCAGTGGACAAGGACAGCTGACCTCTTCCTGCTGCCCCCACCCCTTGGGTGGGGCACTCCCGAAAGGGCCGATAGGTAATAGGGAGTCCACTCACCGTAACAATGGTCCTCCCAAACTTTGCTGGGCCAATGGTATGTTGCCAACGGTCCTATCTCACTCTACTTCACCTGCTGGTCCGCCGCCATTCTAGCCCTGAACTCCCCATCATATTGCATCCAAGCGTATCCGCCATAATTAATCTGCGCCTTCCGAATAATGTCTATATATTTGAAAAGCGCCACTGACCTGTCAGGGAAGCGTTCGCAGTAAACGCTCACAAAAATCAAAAAGGCTGTCGTCCAGTTCTCAATGGTGATGGGCACCTTCGGACGCTTAGCGAGCTCATACTCCTCTTTTTTAGAGCCCTCTTTCGACTTAACTTCCCTGTGTAGCAATTTTAAAATGTCAACGTATTCCCCCTTCCATATTTTATACCTCATTGCCTGCATGAGATGTGCACCCAATGGCTTGGCTGTGCCCATATAGGGCAATTTTGTGCCTTTCGTAACTTGCTGATCAGTCTCGTCCTGGAACTTAGTGGTCCTGTCACCCTGTTTCAGTCCCCAGTCTGCGTCCGGTGCCCCACCATCCGTCGTCACCCCCACGTCCGCTACATACACACCCTTGACCAACCGAGCCTTCCCCAGGCCCGCACCCACCTTAGCCTCAATGGCCACCAAAATCATGTGTCCTTTCCCACCGAATGAGCCCTTACCTGGCGCCAAGGAAGGCTGATGTTCCTGTGCCTTCCTCATAATCAGCTGGGCTCCCTCCTGCATGACTCCGTCTGACCACACCTGCACCGTCTGGGGTTCCTGAAATGACTGACCAACAGGGTTAACAGTGCCCCCCTGCTTGTCCCACACCGCTCCTGCTCTTCCTCCCCCAGCACTGAAATTTCCCCTTCCTCAACACTCTCCTCTCCAAAATCCAACTCAAAGCTTCCACAACCTGTCACCTCCTGTCTCCTAGCCACACACTGACGTAACTCACCATCCTTTGACCTTGCTGCAGGGGCTGCTCTCAGCCCTCGATCGCCTCCTGATGCACCCGTGCGCTGCTCCCTGGGGAAGGCAATGCCGGTGGGTGCACAACCCCTACCTTCATACCGTTCCCAGGGTTGCCGAGCCGCACCTTGCTCACCTGGGTTGTCACCCCTCTGCCCTGCCGCCTCCTGCCAAAAAAAAGTCAGATGTGCCAGTATTGAACCTGTCCACCGTTCTTCCTCCAACATATTGTCGCTGCCCTCCCTCTGCCTCCGTACGACTCCCTGATCCCGACGAGTTCCCGACCCCCTGGAAACCCCTTGCCCCATCCCCGCACTGCCCCCGAAACCCCTGTTTGCTGTAGACGCCCTCTGGGACTCTTAGCCGCATAGGCGGCGAGTGCTCCTCATCCCCATTCCCATCGACTCCCTCCTCTTCACTTCCCCCATTGCTTTCACTAGCGCTCCATACCAACATAGTGGCCCACTTCTTTGATACCGGGATCGGACTCCCCACCCCGTGCCCTACTAGGTTCTCTTCTTCCTCCCCTGTCCCCTAATATCCACCCCTCTGGCCGTCCCCACTCTGCTGCCCCCTGGGGCCTCCCCCCAACCTTGACCCAACATGTCCCCAGTTGCCCCCCCATCCCCTGGACCTCCCTGGGCCCTGCAGCCACTCTCTGGAGGGTCTCTCCCAGTTCGCAATCCCACCCCCCTCCTTTGCCTCACCTCACTGTGCTTGCTGAAAGACACTGGGGTTACTCGGTGTCCCCTCCCCCTCCGTCTGTGAACCGACATGCTGGCTGCGCTCGGGTCTCCCGCCAAAGCGCCGCCCAAGCAAAGCCCTCCAACTCCTCATAATCGACACGCCGAGTCTTCTTCTGTGAATCTTCAGGCCACAAGGGGCCTCCGCATGCTCCCTCAGCACTCCGCCCCCACAATAGCCACACTCCCCGACATACATCTGTGAAAAATGTGGTCAGGGGGTTACACTTTCTGCTGCCTGGGTGGAGTATAGTAGATACTTGTCAGCTGTCATTCTTCTCCTACTCCCGAAAGACTGGCTACCTGTGATGCAGAACCTTGAGGCCGCCAAACCCCCAGGTAGGTTTAAAAAATTACACTTCGTGTCAGCAATAAGTCAGCATGTATTGTGCAACAAGTATATTGCCACCAGCCAGGCCAGAAAACCGACGACAAGGATTATTTGCCATTTTCTGTGGTAGTTTTTTCCAAATTTTGTATAAATTAAGAGTACTATGTAACAATTACAATACTATAAATCTAGTTTATGTTTTGCTTATTTATAAATATAACATATTCCGGAAACGTTTTCTTCATAAAATCTAAAAATGTAACTTTATTTTTATTTAGAGCATTTGTATACTGCTCTTAAGACACGAAAGCAATATGGAGCTTTACATGAAAAATAAGGTTACAATACAGACAGAAACGTGGACATTCTTTATGAATTGAAAATGTAAGAAGGGAAGTAGCAGAATATCTGGAATACCAGATCCTAAAACATTTGAATTTCAAATCAGTTCAAGCTAGTAAACGAATCGCTGAGGTGGTGGACTTTAGGTGTTTTCTGAAGGCAAATGATGGAGTAGGTGTTCTCATTTGAGCTGGCAGACAGATCGATGCAGACTGCTGCTCCTGTGAAGGATTGTTTTACTTCTACAGAAGAACTGAAATTGGGATCTTCTAGAAGCAATGACTGTTTGCTTCTCAGTCCTCTTTTTTATCTGGAGCGGCTTCGTAGATTAGCTATTTTTCGTGGATGACCGTGTGTATTAGGTAGCAGACTGTGAAAATGATGCTCACCCCTGTAGTTAACGCTGGAGTGACCTGAGGTCAACCATATGCCGACCAAGTGAGCCTGACTGCTGAGCAGGAAATGGATTTTGGTGGAGCTAATGTTGTTATTTATACGCCTGTTATATGCATTTCCAAAGTTCAATCTAGAGACGGCTAAGGAGTGCTGAAGCAGATGTTTTTAATAATATTATTAATGATTATTCATGTATTCTGAGAAATGGATTTGCGTAGAAAAAGTATTACTATATAGAAAAATAATGCACCCATTTGAAAATGTGTCTACGTGAGTGGCCACCAATTTTCATGAAGTGTACCCATTAATGGCTTATTATAATGATATATGGAGCTCATGTTTGATTAATGTAGTAATATGTCATATTAAGGGTCATGCATTTTGTATTAGATTTATCAGTTGTAGGCTTAAACTTAGAAGAGGTCTTGGCCTAGTTGCACGGCCTCCTGTCAAGCTGTATTTCTAAACCGATTAATAAAATGTTCGCTTTAAGAATTAAATTGTGATATTCGACTGTGCTGACCAGATGTACTCATAGCTAAAAGCCTTTCTCATGAGAACAGCTTGTTAGAAGATGCTGTTCTTGTAAAATGTAACATTATCAGTGTAATATGTGTAAGACTGACTTTCTCAGGAAGAGAACAATAACCGCACTGACTGGAGTACAAGCTGCAACAATATTGTTACCTGACAAGCCGGATGATGAGGACATTACAAGAGAAGCCAATCAGCGACATGTGAACCGTATACTAGTAGAAATTGTAAATTTAACATTTTAGTTTTTTGGACAAAGTGTGAACATGCCATCCCTTGACCAATAGGGACTTGGGAAGTAATTTTAGGAAATCTAACTTAGCCGGACTGCACCAAGAGGAGATGCACCATTCTCCCCATTCTTCTCAAGGGTTTACCAATAGTCTTTCAAATTGCTTAAAGACTTTGCGTTTCCTGAACTTTGATGCTGAATCCTAATGCCTTGCTTACCAAACTGATGTCCTGATGATGAAGACTGTCTTAGCTTGCCGATCCAAATGAGGAGAGGTATATTGTTACGCATGTGTTTTGTCATGCCTATTTGCTTTGTCTTTCTAGGTACCAACCGCACTATTTTGATACAGCCATAGTTAGATGTTTTTTATATTTGTGTTGACTAAAATGTTTTGCATGAAGCCCAACATGCTAAAGCTAATCTGGTGTTAGATAAGGATCCTCACTAATGAAAGTCTGCTGTAGTGAGTAATAGTCAATGTCTTTCCTTTGCTGAATATAAATGTATGTGTTATCGTTTGCGCAATTGTTCTTGTTATTACTTTGCACTGTACCTTAGAAGGTGTAATTTTTCAAGCTTTGATTAGATTACATTTCTTTCGCCGCTTTGGGCAGCCAGTGATGTTTCTGTATGTTTATCATTTGATTTTGAGATTATCTTACGTGACATTGTTAATATAGGGAAATAAATGTTCTAACTTTTACTAAAAGGTGTGGTTATTCATGATTGAAAGGTCATGTTGTGTGATAATTACTGACTCCTATTGATCATTGATGTTATTGATTAATTATTGATCTGCATGTACTGAATCTATGGTGGGAACATCTTAAATTTGAGTCAAAAAGTTAATTGACCCATTCACATACGCTTGTAAGTTTACTTATTAAGGTCTGACGTGTTAACAGAAGTGGTAGCAGAGGATGGTTTGTCTCCTTAAGAGCCCATCATAGATGCCCGGTATAGGTTCTGGATTTATTTTTTCCATGATACAGATTGGAGAGAAAATGTGCCCTTGAAATGACTTTCCCAGAATCTTGGAGCCCACTAATGATTGTTTGAGGATGTTCTTGGCGTTCTAGAGATAGTGTGAATGACGTAGGTTTGGTGCTTGCACAGCTTATGCAAATTGTAGGTGAATTGTGGTGTTTGCGAGGGTTTATGGAGTTTGCGTACCCCAAATGAAGTTGTAGAAGGAGTGTGCATACTGCGCAGTGTGAGAGTAGGGAAATCGTCAAACTTCACATGTGTGTGGCACTTTGTGCTAAAAAAGTGTCCACATGGTTGTTGATGTATGGACCCTGAGCAGTCTAAGACTCAGGAGTATATTGAAAATTGTATGACACACTTGGTTTTATGTTGTAATTTGTCTGGTTAAATAGGTCGATCGGGCGTGGCCAACAGTCAGAGTGTGAGTCAAAATGAGTGAAAGATAATTTCAACTGATATCTGGCAAGTCCTATGTGTACCAGGACAGCCCCACTGATCAGTTGAGAGTAAAATTTGTGGGTCAAATTTTGCTTACGAATCTGGGAAGCAGAGAAAGAAGGAGTAGCTGTACGAGCGGGAAGAGCCTTCTGAAAAATCCGGAAAGTTTCTGAAGCGATTGTGTTACCTTTCCTGTAGTAAAGTAGCAGATTTGGTTTTTGATTTTGGGTTAGTGCTTGCAATTTTGCATTAGTTTCATGTAAATCGAAGTTTGGGAGGAAAAGCTGTGAGAGTTTGTCAGCCGCAGTACGAGTAAGTGTGACGTCATTGGAGCTGTGCTGGGATAGGTCGGTTAGTGAGAAGGGTCGCACACGAATTGAGAGCCGTCTGTGAGACGCAATTGGTTGAGAAGGTGGGTGAAGAGAATTCTGAGATTAAAATTCACTTCCTGATTTGATTTTGAACAACATAAACGTTGAAAAGATTAAAAGTTTCAAAGCTTTAAAGTGTGCTTTAAGAGGAGATACGTACATTACGAGTATAGGCGAGGCTACACCGCCAGAAGGTACACTAGCTTACCATGTCTATGGCTAAAGCAATGGTGCAAAGTGACAGAGAAAGATGGAAACTTAGCATTTCCTGCAAATGGATCATTCAATTTGAGGGTTTTAGAGCATTTAAGGATGGTGCTATATGAATCAAATCCCCTTCTGAGACCAGCACAGTTTGAGGCATTAGCGATCTGGGAACTAGTAGCCAGACAGCAACAGCAACAGAAATTTGAGAGGAGAATGAGAAAAGCAAAAAAGACACTAACAGAGGCTAGGTGGGACAGTGTTCAGAGAATATGGAGAAACAAAACTTTGCATGGATTTAAGCTGTTTCCAACGATTACACAAGAGACTAAGAAAGAAGGAAAGAAAGCTACTAGAGAGGCTAACAGAAGCCCTTCCGAGAATAGGAAGGCTAGAAAATCCTCAACAGCGGAGGAAGAGTCAGAGGATGATGAGTTTCCTACTGTTATTGAGAAATCGTCCACCACCATATCCAGCACATGAGAGTGGTCCGAGCACCAGTGCTGATCCTTCAGCTTTGACACAGGTTAATGGGACAGCGAGTCCGGTGCAGGTTAATACTAGCCTGACAGAGAGTCTGATGCAGAGTAGTCTTAACTCACCTACTACTCCAGTGGTACAAAATCATGTACAACAGCCACAGGACCAGAGAATTTATCCTGATGTACCCATTATGGAAACGGTTTTCCCGAGACCAATGTTGGTTCAGACACAACCAACTCCACTTTTACTGCCCCAGGTGCAGCCACAAGTCATGCCGATATTCACTCCAGTAACAGAGACACTGTCAGATATGTCTTCAATGATGAATCAGAACATGGGTGTTACTCTCCCACAGATCGTAGGTACCAGACCAACCCCAGATGCTACATCTCTACCTATTACTGTTGGTCTGGCCAGACCCTTATGTGCACAAAAGAAACGCAGTGCATGTGAACAGGGTATCATGACACAGCATGCAATGTGGGGAGGACATAATGAGAACACTCGAGTAGTCTCTCCTGTGGGGCATACTTTTGACGGATCAGGGTCCTTGCTAGACCTTAGTTCATTCGGAGTACTTCCAGGTACTATGGTAAGGTCAAACATTAGTCAGAGCTTGAAATTACTGACACCGCAAACCCCAAATGCAGTTGCACAGCAGGTGCCACCGGTACAGGCTAGCAACATTTTGTTGCAGGGATTGACAGCCCAACAGTTGACTGAGTGGTTAGACAAGTTAAATACCCCGCAGAGTGCTCCGAAGGGACAGGAGTACTTGAAATACGCTAGACTAAGCATGGAAGCGGGTGAGCTCATTGAGGGAACCTTGGGTGTGAACAGATTAAAATCCTACACAGAAGCAGAATTGAGATATCTGTGCTAAAAATCACGAGAGAAGTGAGTAATGTGTATCAGAATCTAGCAGACATGGTGGAGAAGTTTTGTATAGAAATAGAGAAAACATCTGAAAAGGAGTTAAAGATTAGATTTTGAGACTAAAGATTTTGAACACATGAGATCTGTCGGACTGAAGGCACACCTTAGGGAATTGCTTCAAAGTGCTCAGACTTGGGGAGCATTTGACAGATGGGAAGGCAGATGGGTAAAGAAAAGAGACAAAAGGAAAAGGGATTCTGTGGAGCTGACTGCAAATGTGCAGCAAGACCAAGATCCAGTGAAAATTTTACCAATGAGAGAAATTTCAGGAGGGGATTTTGTTCACGTCCCTTGGAGCATAAGTGGCATCCTATCATTTAGAAATGATGATCCAAACTTGAGAGAGAAGCCAGTAGAATGGTAACAGCAGACAGACAGGTTTGTAAAACTTGCAAATCAATCAATCAATCAATCAATCAAAAAAATTTGAAGAGCACGCTACTCACCCGTGAGGGTCTCAAGGTGCTGGGGGAAGGGAACCAGGCGGGGGGAAGGGAGGGTCACTGATCGAACAACCATGTCTTGAGGTTCTTTATGAAGACCAGTAGGTCCTTGGTTTTGCAAAGGTCGGTGGGGAGGGAATTCCAGGTTTTGGGGGCGAGGTAGGAGAAAGACCTGCCTCCTGTGGTGGTGCGTTGGATGCGGGGACTGTGGCTAGGGCGAGTTCGGCTGATCGGAGGTTGCGTGTGGGAGTGTGGAAGTTTCATTGAGGTAGGTTGGGCCGGTGTTGTGGAGGGATTTCTGTGCGTGGATGAGGATCTTGAATGTGATTCTCTTGTCTATGGGGAGCCAGTGAAGGGATTTGAGGTGTGGTGAGATTCGTTCGTGGCGGGGGAGGCCAAGGACGAGGCGTGCGGCTGTGCTCTGGATTCTCTGGAGTTTGCGTTTGAGTGTGGTGCCAGCGTAGAGGGCGTTACCATAGTGCCAGCTGAGATAGTGGTCCCAGCTGATCTGTATATGGAGTGTAAGAGGAGTATAGATTGGCCAACAAGAGAACCAGAGGGACATAAAATTACAGGTGCCCCCTCTCCTGAGGTAATGAAATATTACTATAAGGTGACTGAATTTTTTTAAATGAGAATTTCGCCCAAGAATATTCATTGGCATGGAATTGACAGGACAACTCAGGAAGCAAAGGAGGTGATACATGCGTATTATGAGAGATTTTTACGGGCGTTGAAGCATTACAGTGGTACAGAGACAATTGAGGCAAAGGACATGATTCAATTTGTGTTCAGATTTGTGGAAGGACTGAGACCTGAAATTAGCCAGGTACTTAAGAGTCATTGATTTGTGCAAACAAAGCCAATTGATGAGGTGTTGCAGTATGCAAAATACTGTAGTGATGCAATTGAAATGAAGCCGAGAAAGCTGAAAGGGAAGGTGATGGTGATGCAGATTAAAGCAGCTCAAATGGGTATGCAAGGAAATTTTCCAAAACAGTTACCACAGCAACAGCAGGGAAATAGGATGGTTTAGCCCCAGATAAGAGGTAGAGGTCTTGGAGGTAATGTGAATCGTGGACCAGACTTGGGTACTGTAGTGGTTCTGAATGATGTACAAGGAATGATAAAATGATTGCTTTGTCTCGCTTGCGGAGCCGTCAGACATTGGAAACAGGAGTGTCTGATGTTGGTGCAGGAAGGTGTTTTTCAGTAAACTAATGATGTGAATTCATTGCAGAACATGAGAGGACCTACAATGCGAGGTCCTAATCCAAATATTCCAAATAATATAAATCAAGTGCAGAATTTTCAACCCATGCAGCAGGTGCAAATGCTACGTATACAAATGACACAGTTGCAGCCAATGCAGCAGCAAGTTCCCATGGTACCTAGACACTAAACAGCAAATTCAAATACCTCAAGCACCAATGGAACAGCAGCAAATTATGGTTTCTCAACAGGTCACAGGTCAGAAGCTTAACCAAAGTAATAACACAGTACACCAATTCCCGTTACACAGTGAGAATGGAATAAACGATGATTGGGTGAGCGAAAGTTCGGATGAGGAACCATTTGTGCTTGCAACCTCCTTATAAGTAGATCAGAGTGGTCCCTTTGTGAAGGGAAAAGTCATGGGTCACAGAGTTTTATTCTTGGTTGACAGGGGAGCTACACGTTTTACAGTAAGATCAGTTGAAGTTCCAAATTTGCCCCTTTCAGGTAAAACAGTTCAGATTGTAGGAGTAGCGAATCAGTATTTGACCAATCTGATTACAGAACCAGTTCAGGTTAAAATTGGCAACTTTCTGGGATTGCAAAAAATCGTAGTCTGTGATTCAAGTCCGGTGTCCCTACTGGGGAGAGACTTGCTGTGTAAAACAAGATGCTCTATTACTTGTTCAAATGATGGAATAGAGATTCAAACAAATAGCGATGATGAAGATGACCAAGCGCCAGAGACAGAGTGTGAGACAATAAATGAGGAATACCCTCTGATTGAATTTTTCTCAGTGTTCACAGTGAAGGAGCTTCATCCTGATTTACAGAGAATGCTTTAGGAGAAGGTGTGGGATCTGACATGAAAAGAGATAGGTCTGATAAAAGGAATTGAGCCAGTTAAAGTTACTGTAAAAAGTGGAATGCTATTTTTCCCTAAATTCCCCAGTACCACATGCCACAAGATGTCCTTATGAAGGTCGCCCAAATAATTGCAGAATTTGTGAAACAAGGAATTCTGAAAGAAGTGTTGAGCAACCCATGTAATTCGGCGATAATGGATTTGAAAAAGCCCTGTGGGAAAGTTTGAATCATCCAGGATTGCAGAAAAATTAACAACATTGTGGTCAAATGTTGTCCCATGGTGCCAAATCCAGTTGTGATAATGTTTCAGATTCCATTTGATGCTGACTGGTTCACCGTCATTGATTTGTTGCAAACCTTCTTTTCTGTGCCTCTTCATGAGGACAGCCAGTTTCTCTTTTGTTTTAAATTTATGACTGAGTTTACTGTTGGTGTCGAATTCCTCAAGGGGTTTCAGAGTCACCGTCCATATTCAATCAGATCTTGAAAAAAATGTTTTAGAGTCATTGGAATTGCCTTTCCAATAGACCTTGGTACAGTACATTGATGACTTGTTGATTGCGTTCAAAACAAAGGACGAGTGCAAATATGACATGATTGCTTTGCTGAACCATTTGGGAAAGAATGGTCATAAAGTGTCCCCACTTACATTTTGCAATTCTGTCAAAAAGAAGTGAAATACTTGGGCCATCCAATTGAGAAGGGATTGAGAAAGATATCCATAGAAAGGGTTACAACCATATTGCAGATGAATCCCCCAAACACACAGAGAGATGTCAGGATGTGTCTCTGGATGGTAGACTACTGCCACTAATGGATTCCCAATTTTTCAAGACCATTGCAGAAACTGACACACAAAGAAGTCACTGATCTCACACTGTTAGACCAGGCTGGAATGAAAGTGTTCACTGAATTGAGAGAGTCTGTGCAAAGCTCCCACTTTGGGTGTGCCTGACTACAAGAAACCTTTCACATTGTTTTGTCATGAGTGTGATGCATGTTCTTTGTCTGTTGTGACGCAGGTCCATGGAGGTGTATACCGCCCAGTAGCATAATTTTCAGCTACTTTGGACCCAGTTGCAGCAGCCTCACTAGGTTGTCTGCGTGCAGTTGCAGCGGTTGGACAAAGCCTTACATATTGTGATGGCATTGTGATGGAATTTCCCCTGACTATAATGGTCCCTCACTCTATTGAGATCCTGCTTACAAAGACAAAAACCCAATATTTGACTGGTGCAAGATTGATCAGCTACAAAACGAATATTCTAGGGTCAACAAATGTGTCATTGAAAAGATGTACCCGGCAACCTTACTCCCAAATAAAAATATTGAAAGTGAGCAAGTGGAAGATGTTGAGCGTGATTCTCTTGAAGTAACTGACTTGTGCACAAAACCGAGGCATGACATTAGAGATACTCGATTGGAAGAAAATGACCAAATTATCTTTGTTGATGGTTCCTGTCTGAGAGACAATGCAGGGACACTAAGAGCAGGATATGACATGTGCACAATCACTGGTATTTTGGAAGCTTCTTGGCTTTGAGAAGTGTATTCTGCCCAAGTAGCAGAACTGGTAGCCCTTACTAGACCGTGCCATGTTTCTGCTCAGCTGAAAGTCACAATCTATACGGATAGCCAGAATGGATGTGGAATAGTCCATGATTTTGGCCAGTTGTGGTCACAGAGAGGTTTCATGGCCTCTTCTGGTTTACCAGTGAGAAATGGTGAAAGGATGAAAGAAATATTACATGATATCCAAATGCCTGAAAAGATTGCCGTGGTAAAATGCAGTGCACATTTGAACACGCAGGACTACTTGTCATTGGGAAATGGATATGCGGATCAAGTCACAAGGTTAGAGATAAATGGGAACTGTTACCTGAAGAAGATGAAACATGTCCAAGTTTTGCATTGACAGCTTGGAGGAATTGAAAATGTTACAGAATAATGTTGACAGGGAAGAAAAACGTTAATGGAGCAGGATGAAATGTGTAGAAAGACAAGATGAATTGTGGGTTTCAGAAAAGGGTAAATTGGTATACCACGTTTCAGGTTTCCAATCTCCTTAGCATCAGATAGGGGAAGTCACTTCAACAATGAAGTAATTAAATTACTGTGTGCAGCATTGAACATTGAGCAGAAGTTGCATTGTAGTTACCGCCCTGAAGCATCAGAACTAGTGGAACAAATTAATGGTACCTTGAAGTCAAGAGTTGCAAAGATGTGTGCGGCCATGATTCTGAAATGGCCAGACACACTGCCTTTAGTTCTGATGACAATGAGAACCACACTGGACAGGAAGACAGGATTGTTGTCGTATGAGATCCTTGCCGAGCCATGAGGTTGCCAGCGGTGCCTGCAAATGCACTTATCAACATTACAGATGATATGGTGTTGGACTACTGCAAAGGTCTGGCTGATGTGGTTCACACTGCCACCGATCAATGACCCAGGGAACAATCTGAGGGCCGGTGATTAGGTTGTGGTCCGGAAATACGTGAGGAAAACGTGTTTGGAGCCTCAATGGAAGGGTCCTTTCCAGGTAGTTATGACAACAAACACAGCTGTAAAGTGCGCTGGAGTTCTAAACTGGATCCATGCCAGTCACACGAAGAAAGTGATGTGCCTGACTGATGAAGAAGCAGAGTTGTTGAAAGTACAAACAACAGCAAAAAAAGTCTCAGGGCCGGAAGGAGAACAAAGGGGAACTGAGACCAGATCTGAGCCCATTAAGGACGGTTTAGTCACTCCTGTGAGATATGAAGGAGAAGACCTCCAGGAGGGTGATGGTGAGCCTATTTCAACTGAGGCAGCAGGAGAGCCTAGGCAAAGAAGGGTTTTCCCAGAAGCAGATGATTTTGAGAGACAAACAGAGCAATTGCCAGGCCCGAGGGGGAAGGAGTTGAGGTGGATCAAAGTCATTGTGATCTGACTCCTCCTGAACCAGTTGCAGGTCGGTCAAGAGAAGAAACCATAGAACAAGGACATGTTTAATGTTCAGCACTGAAGAGAACACTGACCAAGGGTCCACTGAAAGGAGATGAGTGGCAGGAGTCACAAGCAAAGAGAAAGGAAGTAGTTGTTGAAACAACAATCGGAGAATTAGATACAACAAGGAGAGGAGACCTAAGTGAAGGAGAATTGAATGGTGATTGAAAATTGAAAAGAAAGAGAATAGCAAGTCGAAGATACGCAGGTCCTGAATGGGTGTATGCAACTACAAGTGAATGGCAGAAAGATTTTGTTGTCTTTTTTTTTTGATTGAGGCATTCCAGGTCAATATTTTGGTACTTGAAGGAAGCTGCTGTTGAACTAATCGGGGAAATTTTAGAGACTGAGACTGTTGAAAGTAACCGGAAAAGACTTTGATAACCTGATTTGACTTTTTGAAACCTGATTTTGACAAGCTGCTCACTGATTTTTGAGAAAGGATCCTGGAAGTGAGACTGAAGCTGTATATAACTGCTGAAAGAAGATTTTTGTTTTGATTTTTGCTGCCCCTTTTCTAAATTTCTCTTCTCTTTTCTGATTCTTTACAGATCATGAGTGACATTAGCCAGCAGGGTAGGAGAAATAGGTGCTGTAAATATATGAGTATTGGTTTGGTGATTGTGGGACAGATGTACGAAGCTTTTTGCATGGCGAAAAACAGTGAAATTTGCTGTTTGCGCAATGCAAAAAGCACATCGCAATGCTCATTCCCAATTTGCGAGTCGGTAACCTGGTTGCCAACTCGCAAAATGGGAATGCGACTCATAAATAGGAAGGGGGGTTCCCCTTCCTATTTGCAATTTGCATCGCGATGTAGAATTGCTTTGTGACCGCGAACGTGGTCGCAAAGCAATTAGCAGTTACCACCCATTTCAAATGGGTGCTAACCCATTCGCAAAAGGGAAGGGGACCCCATGGGACCCCTTCCCGTTTGAGAATGGCCCTGAAAACATTGTTTCAGAGCAGGCAGTGGTCCTATGGACAACCGCCTGTTTTGAAAAAAAGAAACACAAACGTTTCATTTTTTCGTTTGTGTTGCAACTCGTTTTCCTTTAAGGAAAACGGGCTGCAATACAAAAAAAAATGCTTTATTGAAAAGCAGTCACAGACATGGTGGTCTGCTGTCTCCAGCAGGCCACCATCCCTGTGAGTGCTGCAAATCGGAAGGGGGTCGCAAATTGCGACTCACCTCATTAATATTAATGAGGTGGGTCTTTGCGACCCCGTTGCGATTCGCAGATGATGTCAGGGACACCATCCTGCATCCCATCTGGCCCTGTATGTGTTGTATTGTTTGTCGTATTGATTGCGTTTGAGTTTGAGTGTGGTGCCGGCGTAGAGGGCGTTACCGTAGTCTAGTCTGCTGCTGATGAGTGCTTGGGTGACTGTCTTCCTGGTCGCTGGGGGAATCCATTTGAAGGATTATTTTAGAGTGCGGAGTGTGTGGATGCAGGAGGAGGTTAGTGCATTGATTTGCTGTGCCATGGAGAGGGAGGGGTCCAGGATGATGCTGAGGTTGCGTGAATGGTTTGGGGGGGTGGGTGCGTGTCCTAGGGCGGTGGGCCACCAGGAGTCGTCCCATATGGTTTTGTTGGGGCCGAAGATGATGATCTCTGTTTTGTTGGAGTTAAGCTTGAGGTGGTTAGTTGTCATCCAGTTGGTGGCGTCGAGGAGAGCAGCGTGTAGGTTGGTTTTGGCGGTGGTGGGGTTGCGGGTGAGGGGAAGGATGAGTTGAGTGTCATCTGCGTAGGAGAGGATACTGATTTTGTGTGGTCGGAGGATGTTGGCTAGGGGGATCATGTAAATGTTGAAGAGTGTGGGGCTGAGGGAGGAACCTTGGGGCACTCTGCAGATGATCTTGGTAGCGGTGGAGTGGAAAGCTGGAAGGTGGACTCTCTGGGTCCGGTCGGTGAGAAAGGAGGTGAGCCAGTCTAAGGCTTTGTGGTGAATTCCTATGTTGTGGAGGCGTGTGTGGAGTGTGTAGTGTCAGACAGTGTCAAAGGCTGCGGAGAGGTCTAGGAGGATGAATGCGACAGTCTCGCCTTTGTCGACTTTGGTCCTGATGTCGTCAGTGCATGCGATGAGGGCAGTTTCTGTGCTGTGGTTCTTGCGGAACCCGGATTGTGAGGGGTCAAAAGTGTTGTTTTCTTCAAGGAAGTGGGATAGACGGGCGTTGACTAGTTTCTTGGCAACCTTGGCGGGGAAAGGGAGGAGGGAGATGGGGCGATAGTTGGAGAGGATCTCCGCGTCGGCTTTAGTTTTTTTTAGGAAAGCAGTGATTTCTGCGTGCTTCCAGGGGTCTGGGTAGGTGGCGGAGTCGAAAGAGAAGTTGATTATGTCGCGGAGTATGGTGGCGATGGTTGGGCTGGCTTTGTTGTAGCTGCAATGTGGACAGGGGTCGGAGGGGCATCCGGAGTGGATGAAGTTCATGTTTTTTTCGGTTTCTTTGTGTGTGGAGGGGGCTCAGGTGGTGAGTGTGGTGGGGGGGTGATAAGTGGCGGTTGAGCTGGGTGAGTGAGGGGTGTGTGTGTGATGGGTGTGTGTGGTATGAAGCTGTTGTGGATGTCCAGGATTTTGTGGTGGAAGTGGCTGGAGAGGGTGTCACATAGGGGCTGTGTGTGTGTGGGGCCTATGTTGCTGGCTTTGGATTTGGCTAGCTCTTTAATGATGGTGAAGAGTTCTTTGCTGTTTAGAGAGTTGTTGTCAAGGTGTGTCTTGTAGTGATCTCTTTTGGCGGTGCGTATGAGTTGGTGATGGGTGCGAATGGTGGCTTTGAGGGTGGAGAGGAAGGTTGTACAGAGTTCTTGTCACCATATTTTCTCCACTTGGCGGCATTTGCGCTTGGAGTTCGGGGGTGAACCATGGGGCGTTCTTGATGTTGCGGGTGGCGATGTGTTTTCTGAGGGGGGCTAGTGTGTCTGAGCAGGTAGTGATCCATTTAGAGAGGTTGTGTGCTTCTGTGTTGGGGTCGTTGGTGTGGGGGGGAGGTTGTGAGCCAGTTGGGAGTTCAAGCTTTCTGTGGGGATCTTGTCACACATGCGGTAGGGTGTGGTGTGTTGATGGTGATGTGTGGGGGGGTTTGGTGAAGGAGAAGTGGACGCAGTGGTGGTCAGTCCAGAGGAGTTCGGTGGTGTGTGTGTAGGCTATGTGTTGGCTTGAGGTGAAAATTGCGTCAAGCGTGTGTCCTGCTGAGTGGGAGGGTGCAGTGACCAGTTGTTTGAGTCCGAGGTTGGTGAGGTTGTCTATGAGGGAGGTAGAGTTGTCGTCTTGAAAGTTCTCAAGAGAAAGTTGAAATCACCGAGGAGGAGGTAGTCTGTGGAGGTGAGGGCGTGCGAGCTGATGGTGTCGGCGGAGGTGTCGCAGAAGGTGGGGTGTGGTCCTGATGGTCTGTAGATTTGTGTACCTCTGAGGGTGGAGTTGTTAATGTGGATTAGGAAGTGCATGTGTTCTGTGTTGTCGATAGTGTCTTGGGAGTAGGTGGTGACTTTGATGGTGTCCCTGTGTAGGATGGCGATGCCACCACCTGGCCTGTTGAGGCGGTCTTTGCGTTGGAGTTTGTATGCATTGGGGGTGGCGATGGCTATGTCGGGTTCCGAGGAGGGGTTGGTCCAGGTTTCCGTGAGGAAGGCGATGTCAGGTGACTGTGATGTGATGAGGTCCCAGAGTTCTGTGGCATGTTTGTGAAAGGAGCGGGTGTTGAGGAGCAGGCAGTTGAAGTGGTTGTGGTGGGTGGTGTTGGTGTGGTGCATGAGGGTGTTGTTTCAGGGTGTGTTCTGGTTGTGGGGTGGTGTGCTGCGGGCTGGTTGGTGGGGCAGAGCAGGTGTGTATTGCATTGGGGGTGTTGTGTTTGTTGTCGAGGGTCGCTATGGGTGGTGTGTGGTGTGAGGGATGAGGAGCAGGAGAAATGACAGGTGTGGCCGGTGAAGGGGCCATGAGTGTGCATGGGGCTGGAAAGGGTGCAGGTGGGGCGAGGGCGTGGGTTGAGTGAGCGGAGGGTGAGAGGGGAGTAGATTTGTCTGAAGGCACAAGGGGGACCGGCGCTGGGCACAGTCTTGGTGCGGGCGGGTGCAGACGGGCTTGCCTTTGGTGCGCCAGCGGCGCACCCGCTGTGCAGCTGTCATAAATGGGGAGGAGGGAGGGAGTGGGGGAGGCGCCACAGGGACGCAGTGGCAGGGGATTTGCAAAGAGAAACGGATGGAGAAGGAGGCAGCGTGGGACGGCGGCACGGGAGCGACCTGCCTGCTGGAAGAAGGGTCAAGGGTTGCTCTTCGCTACCGCGCAGCGGCTGCCGTAAATGGTGAGGAGGGAGGGAGTGGCAGCTGGGAGGAGGGAGGGCTGGGTGAATGGGAAGGCTGGGGGGTTGGGGCCACAGGGGATGGAAGCGGTGGGAAAAAAAGGAAAAACGGACGGTGAGGAGGAGGGAGGAGGCAGGAGGGGCCGCAGGGAAGCAGCAGCTGGGGATTTTCAAAAAGAGAAACGGATGGTGAGGAAGTGGGGGGAGACGGGAGGGGCCACAGGGGCGCAGCGGCAGAGTATTTTCAAAAAGAGAAACGGACGGTGAGGAGGTGGGGGGAGGGGCCTGAGGGTTGCAGCGGTAGTGGATTTTCAAAAAGAGAAGCGGACAGTGAGGAGGTGGGGGGAGGCTGGAGGGGCCGCAGGGACACAGCGGCCGGGGATTTGCAAAGAGAAACGGATGGAGAAGGAGGCAGCGCGGTGCGGCGGCGCGGGAAGCGGCCTGCCTGCTGGAAGAAGGGTCAAGGGTCTCTCTTCACTACTGCGCCGCGGCTGCCGTAAATGGTGAGGAGGGAGGGAGTGGCAGCCGGGAGGAGGGAGGGCTGGGTGAATGGGAAGGCTGGGGGGTTGGGGCCGCAGGGGATGGAAGCTGCGGGAAAAAAAGGAAAAATGGATGGTGAGGAGGGGGGAGGCAGGAGGGGCCGCAGAGGCGCAGGGGCAGGGGATTTTCAAAAAGAGAAACGGATGGTGAGGAGGTGGGGGGAGGTGGGAGGGGCCGCAGGGGTGCAGCGGCAGAGGATTTTCAAAAAGAGAAACAGACGGTGAGGAGGTGGGGGGAGGTGGGAGGGGCCTGAGGGTTGCAGCGACAGTGGATTTTCAAAAAGAGAAGCGGACGGTGAGGAGGTGGGGGGAGGCGGGAGGGGCCACAGGGACGCAGCGGCAGGGGATTTGCAAAAAGAAATGGATGGAGAAGGAGGGGGCTCAGGGCGGGAAAAGAGTTTGCATTAAGTATCAAATCACCAGCAAATTTTGTATTGGGGATCATCTGATTAGTGTATTGATCTGAATTATTCAAAGCATAAAAATGTTGCCTCCATTACCTTATGATCATTGTTTCATTTTATAGAAAGATAATGTTATTTTTTTGTGGCATTAATTTCAGCTCTTTTGTATACTAGATGACCAGAGGCTTTCAAATTTAGCAAATTATTTTAAAACTTCAATTTTAAATCAGTAAGAATGTACTAAATAAAGAGATGAAATTTGGTCATCACAGCATATAGGAAGACTTAATTAGATATTTGCTCTATTGTATACACACATTTTCGTTGCATATTCTAGTGTGCCCTTTGTTAGAAAACAAACAAGGGAAGCACCGTTTTCCATTAAAGCAGTTGATAATGGATAATGAAAGACAATTAAGAAAATCGTAACAAGAAAGTTGAAAACTAATAATGTCAGATTAAAAAATACGAAACTTTGAATGTAAACAAGCCTACATTTAAAAGATGTAAGCAATTTAGACAATAGGGCATAGGAGCATGCAATGTATGATTAATCGTTGGAGGAAAGCATTAGCTCTACCTTTTGTACAGACCAGTGTTTCTTTTAAAGTCCACTCTCTACTTTCATTATTTTATTCAATGAGCAGATTGCCTCTGCCTTGTTTGTCCTTATGCCAATCGTTACTTTTGAGGCAAATCCCATCTCCAGAAGCAGGAAACATCAGAAATGCTGAAAATGCTAGCCACACACACACACACACAAGATGAGTACCATAATAGTGCTAGCATTCCCAGAATTCACCTGTCCCTACTAAAATAAGGATGCTGGGAAGTAAAGTTCCCTGCGGGCTTGGGTCTTCACCCTGAGCTGGTCCCTCCTTCCCTGATGAACTTGGGAGGAGACCGAGGTCTGACAAGGAAGCGGAGGCATTGAGAGCTCTGCCAATGGATACCTGATACAGAGGACCTGCTTTTAAAAAGTGAAGGATTTACTGACTTAGCCTCGGGCCATGGTATTGTTACAGTAGTGGAGCTGCTTTGGAAAGGGGAAATGCTAGCGCAGGTGTTCTAATTTGAAATATTTTAATGAGTGTTTATGTATCTTGAATAATGAATTATGTAGAAAATGAATAAGTAGAGAAATAATGCACAGGTTTGAAAATGTGACCTCGAAGAATGACCTCCAGTGTCCACGAAATGTACTAATTAATTATTAAAACGTATGAAATATTAAAAATGTACTAGATGAATTTAATACTATGTCATATTAAGGGTTATGAAGTGTGCTCTAGCATTATTAATTGTAGGCCTTAACTCAGCGAGTGTCTTGGCCTAGTTTGCCAGGCCTCATGCTGAAGCTGTATTTCTTAGCATTTAATAAGAAATGCTGACAGAATGAACTAACTGTGAAATGTCCATTGTCTTGTTAAAAGTGCTTAATAGAAGCTTTCAGTTAGAACCCATTGCTAGAAGATGACGTTCCTATTAATGTGAGAAATTTTGTGTAATGTGTGTGAATGTACTTTCCCAGGACGAGAACAATGAAGACACTGAATGGAGATGGAATGCAACAATATTGTTACATGACGAGCCGGATGATGGCGACATCGTAATATGGACCAATCAACTTCATGTGAAGAGCGAAATATTAGAATTCATAGATTTGGTATAGAAATATTATTGGATAAAGTATAAACGTACAATTGACTGACCAATAGGGAATTAGGGGATAGTTTAGGTGACTTTGATATAACAATGTGACAGATGAGAATTCTTTAGACGCCAGACTAGAGGGAGAGAGAGAGGCAGATGTTTAGATTTGAGAATTGCTGCGATTTGGAGAGAAGAAGAGACTTTAGAAGAGATTTGAGATTATGTCATTGGGCTCATACTCCCTGACTGAGAGCCGGATGTTTTGCTGATCGACTGATGACCTGGGGGCAAAGACTGATTCTGCTTGCTGACCCATACTGTGGATAAGTAGATATGACGAAGTGTGACTTTTATGCATTTTATGCCTTTTCTTTCCAGGTACCAACTGCGCTGTTTGACAGATCCCTAGTTAGATGTTTTTCCTAAATCTGTGTTCTAAATTGTTTTGCATGAAGTCCAACATGCTGATGCTTATTTGACGTTAGTTAAGGTCTCTCAAAACTGACTGACGAATTATAGGGAATAATGATTGACGAGTTATCTTGCTGAAGTTCTAATGTATGTTAACTTTGTTGCAGCTAACTTTGCTAATGGATATGCACTGTCACTCTAGAATGTGTTACGATTTAATCTTTGATTAGAATGAGTTTATTTCACATTTTGGATAATTAATATTGTTCATATATGTGTTTCTACTGATTTTGAGATTAATCTACATGTCTTAGTATTGTTAATATAAGGGAAATACACTTACTAAATGTTATTAAAGGTGTGGTTATTCATGGCACAAAGGGTCATGGTGTGTGACACTTACTGACTCTATTGATTATTGATTCTATTGATTACTAATGATTATTGAATATTGTGTATTGATTAACGATTATGTACAGGAGCTATGGTGAGAACTTCTTAATATGAGTCAAAAGGTCATCGACCTAGTCGTGTCCCCTTGTAAATTTACTTATTAAGGTCTAACACGCTAATAGTTGTAATATCAAGGATGGTTTGTCTCTTTGAGAGCTTGCCATAGGTGTCCGGTACAGAGTGACAGGTGTTATCAGTTATGGTAGCACACTGATGGTTTGCCTATTTAAGAGCTTGTCATAGGTGTCCGGTACAGAGTGACAGGTATTAACAGATGTGGTAAAGAGACCGATGGTCTGTCTCCATAGAAGAATACCATAGACGTGCAGTATACGGTGACAGGTGTCCCCCAGTTATGGTAGCAGTTTGAAGCTGGTCCTTTTGAGAATTCACTATTATTGAGATTTGGATTTTGTTTTCAATGATGATAATTGGAGAGAAAATGATGTCCCCTTAAGCCCAGAAATGAATTTCCTAGATCCTGCATCTTGCTAATGGTTTTTGGGATGTTCTTGGCGTTCTAGTGATAGAGAGAGTGAAATAGGTTGCGCTTGCATAGCTTATGCAAATTGCAGGTGAATTGTGAGGTTTGTAAGGATTTTGGGAAGTTTGCGCACTCCAAATGAAGTTGTAGTAGGAGTGTACGTACTCTTCATGTGTGAGGCGCTTTGTGCTCAAACATTGTCCATGTGGTTGTTGATGAATGGACCCTGCGTGGTCTAAGACGCTGTGGTACATTAAAAAGTGTATGAGATACTTGGTTATATGTTGTAATTTTTCTGGTTCAGTAGGTTGGTCTGGCGTGGTCAACACGTCAGTGAGTGAGTTAAAGTGAGCGAGAGAAAATTTTGACTGAGATTTGATGAGTCCTATGTGCACCAGGACAGATCCATTGATCAGTTGAGAGTAAAATTTGCGAGTCGAATTTTGCTTGCAAATCTGGGAGACCGAGAAAGAGGAATAGGTGCATGCGTGAAAGAGCCATCAGTGAAAATCTGTAAGGTTTCTGAAGCGATTGTGTTACCTTCCCTGTAATAAACCAGCAGATTTGTTTTTTGTTTTCGGTTTTTGATTAGTGCTTGCAATATTTTGCATTAGTTTTGTGTGGATTGGAATTTAGCAGGACGAGCTGCAAAACTTTGTCAGCCGCAGAGTGTGAGTGTGACATCATTGGAGCCGCACTGGGATAGGTTGGTTAGTGAGAAGGGTCGCTCACGGATTGGCAGCCATCTGTGAGAGGAAATTGGTTTTCGAACGTAGGTGAAAGGAATCTTGGAATTAAAAGTATTTTCTGATCTGATTTTGAATAAACAAAAGTAGAAAAGATTACGTTTTTCAAAGCGTTGAGAAGTGCTCTAAAGGGAGACGCATACATTAAAGCGAATGTAAGGGAGCCTACACCACCCGAGAACACACCGGCTTACATTGTAATGGCAGAGAGAGGTGTTGCGCCATGTCTTTGGCTGAAGCAGTGGTGCAAGTTGGCAGAGAAAAATGGGAACATCACATTTCCTGAAAATGGGACGTTTAATTTGAGGATTTTGGAGCAATTGCAATGGTGCTGTATGAATCAAAGCCCCTTCCGAGACAAGCACAGTTTGAGGCATTAGCAGTTTGGGAGCTGGTAGCTAGACAGCAATAGCAATTGAAATTTGAGAGAGGAATAAGAAGGGTAGAAAATACTTTAGCAGAGGCTAAATGGGATTGGGAGCAGAAAAGATGGAGATCAGAGACTTTGCAGGGAGTTAAGTTGTTCCCAGTAGAGGAGTAATCAGATGCCGACAGTCTTGTTACACAGATAGTGAGAGACTGACCACCACCATATACAGTACACAAGAGTGGTCCAAGTACAAGCGCTGATCCGACAGCCCTGCCACAGGTAACAGGGACAGTGAGTCTGGTACATGTTAATGGTAACCTGACACCGAGTGTGGTGCAAAGTAGTTCTAATGTGCAGACTACTCCTGTAGTGGAGACACAGATGCCGCCACCACGGATACAGAGAATATATACTGATGTGCCCATTTTGGAAACGGCGTCAAACTTAGTGGTGCCCACCGAGCAGGGGGTTCGGAGACCAATGCTGGTCCAGACTGAGCCGACTCCAATTTTGTTGCCCCAAGTGCAACCACAGGTAATGCCAAGATTTACGCCAATGACAGGGACACAATCAGATTTGACTCCGTTGATGAATCAGAGTATGGGAGTTGCTCTCCCACAGAGTGTAGGCACCAGAGCAGCCCCGGATGTGATATCGCTGCTGATTACTGTTGGTCCAGCAGTACCATTATTTGCACAAAAGAAACCAATTGTGAGTGAACAGGGAGCAATGTCTCAGAGTCTAACGAGGAGAGGAGATAATGAACAAGTTCAGGTAATCTATTCTGTGGGTCAAACATTTGACAGCTCAAGATCATTGTTAGACCTTAATCCACTTGTTGTACTTCTAGATGCTGTGAGTGGACCGAGTGCAGTTCAGAGCATGAAATTATTGACACCGCAAACTCTGAGTGCAGTGGTGCAGAAGGTACCACCGGTCCAAGTGAGTAGCATTTTGTTACAAGGACTGACAGCTCAGCAGTTAACTGAATGGTTAGACAAACTGAATACCTCTAAAGGCTAAGAGCAATTACATTGAGTCACATTAAGCATGGAAGCAGGTGAATTAATTGAGGGAACAATGGAGGCGAAATCGAGAAAATGAAACATTTGAAGAGGAGTTTAGATTAGTTCAGATTAGATTTTGAGGCAAAATATTTTGAACATATGAGGTCAACTGGAATGAAGGCACACCTTAAAGAATTATTGCAGAGTGCTCAGGTTTGGGGAGCATTAGGCAAATAGGAAGGCAGATGGGTAAAGAAAAGAGACAAAAGGAAAAGAGATTCCTTGGAGCTGACTGAGAATGTACAGCAGGACAAGGATCCAGTGAAGATTCTATCAATGAGGGAGATTCCAGGGGGACATTTTGTTCATGTCCCATGGAGTAGAAGTGCCATTCTATCATTTACGAATGACTATCCAAAATTGAGAGAGAAGCCAGTAGAGTTGTATCAGCAGACATATAGGTTTGTGAAACTTGTGAAAGGTTTGTGGGAAGACTTGAACACATTAACGGAGATAGTGGTTCCAGCTGACTTGTGGGTTGAGTGTAAGAGGTCTGTAGACTGGGCAACAAGTGAACTGGAGAGAGATAAGAATACAGGTGCACCGTCTCCCAAGGTAATGAAACATTACCATAAGGTGATAGAGTTTTTGAAAACGAGGATTTCTCCCAAAAATATTGATTGGCAGAGGATTGACAGGACAGTGCAGGAAGCAAAGGAGTCAATACATGTGAACTATGAGAGATTGTTGAAGGTATCCAAGGAGTATAGTAGTAGACAAGCAATTGAGCCGAAAGACATGCTGCATTTTGTGTTCAGATTTGTGGAAGGGTTGAGACCTTTGATTGGTCAGATGATTAAGAGTCATTTGATTTGCTGGCAAGGAAAGCCAATTGATAAGGTGTTGCAGTATGCAAAATACTGTAGTGATGAGATTGAGTTGAAGCAGAAAAAGTTGAAAGAGAAAGCGATGGTGATGCAGATTAAAGCAGCTCAAACAGGAGTACAAGGAAATTTTGTGCAGCAGATACCGCAGCAGCAGGGAAATGTTATGTTTCAGCCCCCGATGAGAGGTAGAGGTCGTGGAGGCAATATGAATTGTGGTCCAGACTTGAATACTGTAGTGGTTCGGAATGATGTGCAGGGAGTAAAGAAACTATTGCGGAGCCGTGGGACATTGGAAGCGGGAATGTCCGGTGATGGTGCAGGAAGGTGTTGTTCAGCAAGGTAATGACATCAATTCATTTCAGAATGTGAGAGGACCGAGACTAAGGGGTCCCAATCCAAATTTCCAGAATAATGTGAACCAAGTGCCAAATTTCCAGCCCATGCAACAGGTGCAAATGCCCTGTGCACAAGTGTCACAGTTACAGTCAATGCAGTAGCAGGTTCCCATGGTACCTAGACAGCAAATGCAGATACCTCAAGTGCCAATGGAGCAGCAACAGATGATGCTTTCTCAACAGGTCACAGGTCAGAGGCAAGACAGAAGTAGTAACACAGTGCATCAATTCCCGTTACACAGTGAGGATGAAATAAATGGTGAATGGACGAGTGAGGAGCCATCTGTACTTGCGAGTCCTTTAGAAGTAGATCAGAGAGGACTCTACGTG
Source organism: Pleurodeles waltl (assembly GCF_031143425.1). NCBI lineage: Eukaryota > Metazoa > Chordata > Amphibia > Caudata > Salamandridae > Pleurodeles > Pleurodeles waltl. The sequence continues at coordinate 168,101,023 of NC_090439.1, read as the reverse complement.
AGAGGAAAGGTCATGGGTCACAGAGTTTCATTTTTGTTGGACACCGGAGCTACGCGGTATACAGTGAGAAGCGTGGAAGTTCCGAATTTGCCCCTTCCAGGTAGAACAGTTCAGGTTGTGGGGGTAGCGAATCAGTATCTAACAAACCTGATTACAGATCCAGTGCAAGTTGAGATTGGCAATTTCTAGGGACTGCATAAATTTATAGTCTGTGATTCGAGTCCAGTATCCCTACTGGGGAGAGACTTATTGTGTAAGACAAAATGTATGATTACTTGCTCAAATGATGGTATTGAGATTCAGACAAATAGCGATGACGAGGAAGATCAAGCTCCAGGAACAGAATTTGAAACTGCAAATGAGGAGTACCCCTTGATTGAGTTTTTCCTGCTGTTCACAGTGAAAGAGCTCCATTCTGATTTGCAGGGAACAGTACAAGAGAACGTGTGGGAGTTGATAGGAAAAGAAGTAGGTCTGAACAAAGGAGTGGAGCCAGTCTAGGTTACCTTCAAGCCGAATGCAGTTTTTCCCCAATTTCCCCAGTACAACATGCCACAAGATGTCCTGAGGAAAGTGGCTCAGATGATTGCAGATTTTGTGAAGCAGGGAGTTCTGAAAGAAGTGTTGAGCAGTCCATGTAATTCACCAATAATGGGTTTGAAGAAGAACAGTGGGAAGGTTCGGGTTGTATAGGATTTGAGAAAAATAAATGAGGTTGTGGTCAAATATTTTCCTGCAGTGCCCAATCCAGCTGTGATAATGTTTCATATTCCATGTGATGCAGAATGGTGTACGGCCATGGATTTGTCACAAGTGTTCTTTTCTGTACCTCTTCATGAAGACAGACAATTTCTCTTCTGTTTCAAATTCCTGGACCAAGTCTATTGCTGGTGTAGACTTTCTCGAGGGTACACAGAGTCACCTTCCTTGTTCAATCAGATCTTGAAAAATAATTTGGAGTCATTGGAATTGCCTTTCCAATCCACTTTGTGCAGTACATTGATGACTTATTGATTACGTCCAGTACAAGGGACGAGTTTAAGTATGACTTAATTACCCTGTTGAACCATTTGGAAAAATATGGTCATAAAGTGTCACCGCTGAAATTGCAGTACTGTCAGAAGGTAGTGAAATATTTGGGTCACCAGATTGAGAAAGGTTAGAGGAAAATATCCAGAGAAAGAATTACAGTGATACTGCAGATAAGTCCCCTGACTACCCAGAGAGATGTCAGGATGTTCCTAGGGATTGTGGGTTATTGTCGCCATGGATCCCAACTTTTTCAGTCATTTCAAAACCATTGCAGAAACTGACTCATAAAAAAGACACAGCTACCATAGTGCTAGACCAGGATGAAATGAGAGCATACACTGAGTTGAGAGAGTTTGTGTAGAGCTTCAGCGTTGGGTATGCCTGACTACACAAAACATTTTACATTGTTTTGTCATGAGCGTGATACATGTTCATTGTCTGTCTTGACACAGGTCCATGGAGGTGCTCATCGTCCAGTAGCATATTTTTCACCTACTTTGGACCCAGTTGCAGCAGCCTTACCAGGTTGTTTGCGTGCAGTTGGTCAGAGTCTTTCACAGCGTGAAGGTGTGGTCATGGGACATCCCCTGACTGTAATGGTCCCTCACTCAATTGAGATTTTACTGACAAGGACGAAAACCCAATATATGACTTGTGCAAGGTTGACTAGGTACCAAACGAGTATTCTGGGGTCGCCTAATGTGCCGCTAAAAGATGTACAGTGCTGAACCCGGCAACTTTACTTCCGAGTGATAATGTTGAAATTGCAAAAGAGGAAGATGTTGAACACGATTGCCTTGAAGTAACTGAGTTGAGCACAAAACCTAGACCAGACATTAGAGATATCCGATTGGAAAAAAATGACCAAATTATCTGTGTTGATGGTTCTTGTCTGGGAGACAATATAGGGACACTGAGAGCAAGATATGCAGTGTGCACGATTAAAGGTACCTTGGAAGCTTCCTGGCTCAGAGGAGTATATTCTGCCCAGGTAGCAGAATGGGTTGCTCTTTCTAGAGCGTGCCTTTTTTCTGCTCAGTTGAGAGTTACTATCTATACGGATAGCCGATATGGATTCGGAATAGTTCATGATTTTGGTCAATTGTGGTCACAGAGAGATTTCCTGACCTCTTCTGGTTCATCAGTGAGGAATGGAGAGAGAATAAAAGAGTTGTTATCTGCAATACAATTGCCTGAAAAGATTGCCGCGGTGAAATGCAGTGCACATCTAAAGTTGCAGGACTACGTGTCATTGGGAAATGGATATGCTGATCAAGTCGCAAGGTTTTGCGCATTGAACTGTATATCATTCAAGTACAAATGGGAACTGTTACCTGAAGAAGACGCAACATGTACGAGCTATGCATTGAAAGTAATTGACACCTTAGAAGAATTAAAATCTTTGCATAATAATGTTGACGAAGCGGAGAAACGTTCATCGAGTAAAATTAAATGTGTTCAGAGACAGGATGAATTGTGGGTTTCTGTGGAGGGTCAATTGGTTTTGCCTAATAGTCTGTTGTCTCAAATGGCAAGGTACTATCATGGTCAGGCACACATTGGGAGGGATGCCATAGTTCATTTGTTCAAGATTGACTGGCTCAATCCAAAGTTTAGACAAATTGCTGAAGCAGTTTGCCATCGTTGTGTCATTTGTCAGCAGTTAAATGCGGGGAAAAAGGACAGTGGTTAACTTGTGCCACATTGGAGGAGCAGGAGGTCCATTCAGCAGAATGCAAATGGATTTTATTGAGATGCCTGTGTGAGGAGGTTTGAGATATGTGTTGGTGAGTGCTTGCATCTTTAGTCACTGGAGTGAAGCGTACCCTACACTAAGAAATGATAGTCTCACAGTAGCGAAACTGCTGCTTAAGGAACTGATACCGCAATTTGAGTTTCCGATCTCTTTGGAATCAGATAGAGGAAGTCTCTTCAATAACGAAGTGATTAAATTACCATGTGCAGCACTGAACATTGAGCAAAAGTTGCATTGTAGTTACCGCCCTGAAGCATCAGGACTAGTGGAGCAAATGAATGGTACCTTGAAGTCAAGAATTGCAAAGATGTGTGCAGCTATGAATTTGAAATGGCCCGATGCATTGCCTTTAGTGTTGATGTCAATGAGAAACACACCTGACATGAAGAAAGGATTGTCACCTCATGAGATCCACATAGGCAGAGCAATGAAGTTACCAGCGGTGCCAGCAAATGCACTTGTCAACATTACAGATGATATGGTGTTGAATTCCTGCAAGGGTCTGGTTGATGTAGTCCGCTCTTTTTCTCAACAGGTGGAAGCCACCACACTGCCGCCGATCCATGATCCAGGGCACAACCTGAAAGCTGGAGAATGGGTTGTCACCCGAAAGCATGTAAGAAAGACATGTTTGGAGCCTCATTGGAAAGGACTGTATCAAGTGGTCCTGACAACTACGACAGCTGTGAAGTGTGCTGTGATACCGAACTGGATTCACGCAAGTCACACAAAGAAAGTGGCATGTCCACTGGATCATGAAGAAGCGTTGTTGATCATACCAACAACAGTGCGACAAGTCTCAGAGCGGGAAGGAGAACAAAGAGGAACTGAGACTGGATCTGAGCTTGTTGAGGATGGTTCAGTCACTCCTGTGAGAGACGAGAGTGGAGACCTCCAGGAGAGTATCGGAGAACGTATATCAACTGAAACAATAGGAGAGCCTAGTCAGAGGAGGGCTTTCCCAGAAGCAGACAATTCTGAGAGGCAAGCAGAGCAATTGCAAGACCCAGAAGGGGAAGGAGTTGAGGTGGATCGAAGTCAAAGTGATCTGACTCCCCCTGAACCAGTTGCCGGTCGGGCAAGAGAAAACACCACATAACAGGAAAAGGGTTTGAGTTCAATCTTGAAAAGAGTACTAACCGAAGGTTCACTGAAAGGAGAAAAGTGTCAGGAATCGCAGGTGGAGGAAAGGAAAGAGGTGGTTGTCGAACCAACAATAGAGGAAGAAGTAGATACTAAAAGGAAAGAAGAATTAAGTGAAGGAAAGTTGAATGGTGATCAAAAGTTGAAAAGAAAGAGAATATCAAGTCGAAGATTTGCAGGTCCTGAATGGGCGTATGCAACTACAAATGAATGTCAGCAAGAGTGTATGTCCTTTTGATTTGATAGGGAAGTTTCTGGCAATATTTTGAGGTGACGTGAAGAAGGTTAATGAATTGAACTGTTGAAACAATCTGAGAGAAAATGTTTGAGAAAGAGACTGTTGAAAAGTAACCAGAAAAGACACTGATAACCTGATTTGACTTTTTGAAACCTGATTCTGACAAAGCTGCTAACAGAATTTTGACAAGGAAGAAGGGTTCCTGGATGTGAAACTGAACTGCTGAAAGAAGAATTGTCTATTTTTTATTTTTGCTGCATGTTTTTCTAAATTCTTTCTGCTTTCTGATTCTTTACAGATCATGGCTGACTTACATAAGCAGGCTAGGGATGCTAGGCACTGTAAATATATGAGCATTGGTTTGGCAATTATGTTTGGGATATTGTTAGTAGTATTGATTGTGGTTATGTCTGTTCTCGATGCAAAAGAAGCCAACCATACTTCTGCTTTTGAGACGACTACTGCACTAACGGCATTAGAGAAGTTTATGTTAGAGGAGAAGTATCTGCATGATTTACTAATGTGCAGGGAGAACTTTCTTCAAATGTTTTCTATCGCTTATTGAGTATGTTGAGACAATGGATGCGAAGAATTGCTTTGTATGTACACAGATTCCTTCATCAGTTGAGGAAGGAGTCACCTATCAAAGCATGCCTCTAACATATGGAATCGGTTGTAGTCTGTTATTAACAAAGTTTTATAACCAGGAGTATATTCAGTATTTCTATTCTAACCATGATCTTGTATTTTCGTTTGTTCCTATAATTAGGTACTTAAGTAAAATAGCTAAGGATAATGATATAGGCCCTCATTACAACCCTGGCGGTCGGTGATAAAGTGGTGGTAGTACCGCCAACAGGCTGGCGGTAACTACCGCCAAATTATGACCATGTCAGTGAGAACTCAGATAGACAGCCACTTTACCACACTGACCTCCAGGGCGGAAACAACAGCCACCACGGCGGTAGCTGCCTATAGCCAGGTGGAAGACAATGTTCCGCCCCCCATATTAAGACACTGGAAACTGCCACCTTTTCCGGGGCAGTACCAACGACATCAAAAGCCTGGCGGAAACACTGCACAGAAGGGAAAGGACTCACCTTTGGAGACACAGGGAAGAACCACACCACCATGGAGCCCGAGCTGCATCTCTTCCCAATGATTTTATATGTCCTGCTCCACCACGAACACCAACAACGGTAAGGACAATGACGGTGAGTACAGCTGCCTAGCACACAGGGAAGGGGGAGGAAAAAGAGAGTGACACACACATGCACACCACACACACCCACCCCCAACACCATACACACAAGCAGCTGAAGTAATAAAACATATTTACCCCGTATTCCTGATGAATAATGCAAGGACAACAGGAATGTACGAAAGTGAGTGTAATAAGATCAACACAGTAGAAATAAGAAAATGCAATGTAGGTGTTACATACATGTGTACAGTTCAAGGGACACTGCCCAGTCCTCATCGTGCGTGGGGCACAGGTCCACAGGCCAAAGTCCAAGGCCCCACTTGTTACCTGCATCAGCACAGAGAGAACACTGCAGGGACATCAGCTGGAAAATAGGCAGTCACTCCAGGGGGGCGGGGATGGGGGCACCTCAGCAGGCAGATAAAAGAAGACCACTGGTTCTGGAGGGGGAGACCTTTCTGTGCTTGGTCCTGGGAAGTGCAAGGCCACAGTCTCTCAAGTGGGTGACTTGCCCGCATGCTCTGGAGGGGGCAACATGCCCTGCGCTTGGTCCTGGGGAGTGCAAGGCCACAGTCTCTCAAGTGGGTGACTTGCCCACATGCTCTGGAGGGGGCAACATGCCCTGTGCTTGGTCCTGGTCCTGGGGAGTGCAAGGCCACAGTCTCACATGTGGCTGACTTGCCCACATGCTCTGGAGGGGGCAACATGCCCTGTGCTTGGTCCTGGGGAGTGCAAGGCCACAGTCTCTCAAGTGGGTGACTTGCTCACATGCTATCGAGGGGGCAACATGACCTGTGCATGGTCCTAGGGAGTGCAAGGCAACAGTCTCTCAAGTGGGTGACTTGCTCATATGCTCTGGAGGGGGCAACATGCCCTGTGCTTGGTCCTAGGGAGTCTGGGGTAGGTTGGTGTCTTACCCACTGGTTAAGGAGGGGGCATAATGCCCTGTGCTCTTGATCCTAGGGAGGCTGGAGTTGGTGGGTGTCTTACCCACTGGTTCAGGAGGGGGCATCGTGCCCTGTGCTCTTATTCCTGAGGAGGCTGGGGTTGGTGGATATCTTACTCACTCGTTCTGGAGGGGGCATCGTGCCCTGTGCTCTTGATCCTGGGGAGGCTGGGGTTGGTGGGTGTCTTATCCATTGGTTCTGGAGGGGGCATTGTGCCCTGTGCTCTTGAACTTGGGGAGTGCAAGGTCACAGTCTCTCAGGTGGGTGTCATACCCACTGGATTTGCAGGGGGCAGGCCGCACAGCAGCCCATGGACGTAGGAATACATATCGTCCACAGGCGGTGACGGCAGCTTAGTGGTGGTAGTGGTGGTGCTGCAGCCCATCCCCTGCAGTCTTGGACGGCTGCCCACTGGTGGTGGTGGTGCTGCTGCTGCTGGTGGGAGGATGCTCCAGCCCATCCCCTGCAGCCTCGGATGGCTGCACAACCATGGTTGGTGGTGGGGTCTCCACCTGAGTCCCTGCACAAGGCCCCTTGTCCTTCCTGCCTGCTGGTGCAGGCTCCTTACCGCTCCTGGCATCAGCTGGTGCTGGCTCCTTGCCCTTCCTGGCAGTAGCTGGGGCTGGCTCCTCGCCCTTCCTGGCAGCAACTGGGGCTGGCTCCTTGCCCTTCCTGGCAGCAGCTGGGGCTGGCTCCTTGGTCCTCCGGGCCGCAGATGGGGCAGGCACCCTTTCCTTGATGCTGGCAGGTGCAGGGTCCTTCTACCTCTGGACATGTGCCCTGGATACTTTCCCACCACGAGTGGGTATGGAGAATACTGGGGCTGTGGACTGGTTGGCTGAGGTGCTTGCCTGGGTTTTTGCCGACCTGGCCAGAAGTGAAGGATGGGGGGAGGGGTAGGGAAGAGGTCATAGTGGAGAGGGAAAACTTCTTACAGACATTGGGGTGGGAAGATAGAGAAGGTTTTGGAGTGGAGGAAGAGGGAGTGGTTGTAGGAGGTGTCTGTCTGTTGAGTTTGGGTGCAGGTGCATGGGCTGGATGCTGTTGTGAGGTGGATGGCTGTTAGGTGTCTGAGTGCTTGCGTTTGTGTACCTTGGGAGGGGGGACAGGCACAGTGGGAAAGGACAAAGGGGACGTGTGCATGGCTGTTGTGGAGGTGTCTGCCAGGGAGGTGTGTGTTCTGCTAGGTGTGGTGGTGATGCTGGTAGTGGATGAAGATGTAGTACATGCAGGTGTGAGTGAGGACGGAACTGGGAGGGAGCTGGAGGACGAGGGGGAGACTGTGGAAATTGTGGATGTTGGTATGTCTACATCTGGATCGTGTTTGTGTGCGTGCCTGTGGGATGATGTCTGGTGCTTGTGTTTGCCTGTGACACTCATGTGTGTTGTCTTGTGTGCATGCTCTTCTGTCTGTGTGCTTGGGATAGGTTGGGTTTGAGGGGAATGGGATTGGGAAGAGGAAGTTGTAGGGGGGATGGTGGACACAGGGACAATGGCTGCCATCAGAGAGGAGGACAGAGCCTTAATTGTTCTCTGTTGGGCCGAAATACAGTGTGAATGCTCTCCAGGAACGCATTAGTCTGTTGCATCTGGGCTGCCAGCCCATGGATTGCATTCACAATGGTTGACTGCCCTACAGAGATGGATCTCAAGAGGACAATAGCCTCCTCACTCAAGGCAGCAGGGCTCACTGGGGCAGGGCCTGAGGTGTTGGGATGAAGGAGATGCCCACCCTCCTGGGTGAGCGGGCACGGGCAACTCCATGAGGGCCTGCTGGGAGGGCACTGCTGTTACGAGGGGTGGAGACTGTACCTGTAGCTGGGCTGGTCACAGAGGTGTCCGCCACCACCAGGGAACTTCCATCGGAGGAGGAATCTGTGTCCGAACTGTCCCCTCCAGTATCTGCCGTGGTGCTCCCCTCGCCCTCCATCCCACTGGTGCCCTCACCGTCAGTGGACTCTGCCTCCTGTGGGATGCAGCTCCCTGTGTCACTGGCGCCTCTGCTCCTCCGCCAGATGATGCTAATGCACATAAGGACAGTGTGACAAAAAGAGGGGGGAAGAGACAAAGGATACGCGGGGTCAATGGCTGCACCAACACCACCATTGGCGTACACATCACTTCCACACACAGGGAACAGCCCTACGCACTATTCATTGCACTACCAGTTATATTGCTAGCCACCAAGGCATAGGAAGGGGCACACATCACCAAATGCAGCACACCTGGGAACCATGCAGCCCTCACCAGTAGTGGATGCCTACGAGCTAGGTAGCACATTGATCACTTCAGAATCCTGGCCACCATGGGACCTACTCTGCAATGTCAGGCCTGGACTAAGAGCACCCACTGACACATTTCCCCCACGTGGATACCACCCTACCATGCATAAGTAGTAATGATGGGAACTATACTCACCCCCTTGTGGCTGCTGTGATGCCCTCAATCGCTCATCCAGCTCAGGATAGGCCACCGCCAGTATGCGGGCCATCATGGGGTTGAGGGTTTGATGGGCACCCCTACCTCGTTGGGAGGCCATCCCCAGCTGGACCTCCGCCACCTTCTGTGCCCAGCATCTCAGGTCCTGCCACCGTTTCCAACAGTGTGTGATCTGCCTGCCGTAGACCCCAGGGTCCGCACGTCCTTGGCGATGGCACGCCATATATCCTTCTTTTGATGGGCGTTGACCTGCAGAGGAAATACACACAGGAAAATAGTATCAGTCAGACAGTCCTGCCTGTTACACTTTTGGCCCACCATACCACTTCACATCACGATTTACACACACATGGCCCAGCACACAACCTGTACATCGTGCAGGGGACTTTCACCAACCCCCCTACACAAGACCTTCACAAACCCAACTCCAAGCATTCATCCCCCATGCATCCTACCCACAGTGTACTCACCTGTTGGTCTGAAGGCCCATACAGCAGTCCGTACTGGGGTACCACCCCATCCACCAGGCGCTCCAACTCCGCCGAGGTGAAGGCAGGGGTCCTTTCCCCAGTCACACCGGCAATGGTAGGTTCGAGACACAGGTCACAGCAGGTCCTCTCCTGTTGAAGGTCAGTTAGCAAGTGAGTGATCAGATAGAAAATGGCGGTCACGTCCGCGGCAGTGCATACCATCACCGTCAGCGTACATCACCATTGGCCACTGTAACCCACAGGGCCCAATGTTAACCAATGAAGAGTTGCACTGCGGTTCCCGATCGTTTCCCACAATGGCACACAACGTCAGCAGAATTACCTCACTTCCACCTGTCCCTCCACACAGGACAGCGGACGTCATTTCAGGGGGGGCAGGCCCTGGATGATAACTGCATCACAGTTAAAATTTGGACATACAGGACAAATCCCAATTAACCATTACAAATTAACATAATGCATAGTACTGTTGTGGCTCCAATGTTCAGTTTGTGACCGGCTCCTCACTCTTTTATCCATTAGACTGCTACCGCTGCAGATGAATAGGAGATGGAGACATACCCCCATGTACAGACCCCTGGTGGACTTGGCAACAATGGAGGACAGGCACATTATCCTCACCTATCGACTTGATAGGGCCACAATCACAGAGCTGTGCCCAATTGAAGCCTGAACTGATATTTGCTATCCGTCACCCCACTGGGATCCTCCTCTTTTGCAAGTCCTATCTGTGTTCCATTTCCTGGCAACTGGTTCTTTCCAAGTGACAGTGGGCTTGGCAGCAGGAATGTCACAGCCAATGTTCTCAATAGTACTGACAAGAGTTTTGTCTGCCCTGATTAAACACATGTGCACCTAATTGTTTTCCCCCAAGTGGAGGATTTCACCACAGTGAAGGCTGACCTCTATGCAATGGGACACATCCCCAACATAATTGGGGTGATTGATGGAACTCATATTGCATTTGTCCCCCCTCAAGAATGAACAGGTGTTCAGAAATCGAAATAGTTTCCACTCCATGAATGTCCAGATGATATGCTTGGTGGACAAGTACATCTCCCATATCAATGCTAAGTATCTAGGGTCGGTGCACAATGCTTTTATCCTGAGAATTAGCAGCATCCCAAATGTGATGGCCCAACTACAGAGGCACCGGGTGTGGCTAATAGGTGAGCCCTGGTTCCCACCCAGTAGATGTTGGTGCATGGGTATGGTGTGGGCCATATGGGATAGTGTTTGGCTAAATGCTGTCCCTTGATATTTGCTGGTGACTCGGGTTACCCCAACCTATCATGGCTGCTGACTCATGTGAGGAATGCCAGGACAAACGCAGAAGAACATTACCATGAGGCACATGGGTGAACCAAAAGGATAATCGAAAGAAGCTTTGGCCTCCTGAAGGCCAGGTTTGGGGGCCTCCATCTAACAGGTGGATCCCTGTGCTGCTCACCCAAGAAGGTCTGCCAGATAACCGTGGCATGCTGCATGTTGCACAACCTTGCCTTGAGACGCCATGTGCCTTTTCTGCAGGAGGAGGAGGCTGGAAATGCCCGTGTGGCAGCAGTGGACTCTGTGGAAAGTGAAGATGAGGAAGCAGAGGATGAGGACAACAGAACATCAGTGATACGACAATACATCCAACGACACACAGGTGAGACAGTGTTACTTCACATTTATTGTCATTATTTAGATTATCTCTGGCACTGGCATGCTGTTATTTGCCACTTCTATGCCCACGTACTGTACCCTTTGGCAATTCATTTTGCAGATGGTGGTCCCCCACTATTGCTGCTGGTGATCACTGCAGGAAACTACAGGTCTTTCCTATGTGAACAATTACTGTACAGTTGAATTGCAATGTTTGCACCTGGTTAAACAAATACATACTTTACAAATGTAACATACGCCATACTTGATGTTTTTTCAAAGAATGTTTATTGAAGTTCTGAGAAGAAGAGGGGCAAGTGCATTGGGATGGGGTGATGATGGAGGAAAGTCCAGGGTATTGTTCCAGTCTATTTATAGCACAGGTGCATAGTCCAAGGGGACATAGGAAGGGGAGCAATGGCAGTTCAAGGTGGACAGGGTGACTGTGTGGGACACAAGGGTGACAATCAGGAGAGTCTCATTTCCTGGTGGGGTCTTGGCAATAGTCTCTGGCTTCTGCCTGGATCACAGGGAATGTTTGCGGGTGGTTCACCTTCTGCATGGGGAGGGGTGCTGGTGGCCTGTTGGTCCTGCGGCATGGGAGGTGGAAGGCAGTACAGATGTCTGGCTAGTGGCAGGGGCCCGCTGTTGTGAGACTGCCTCCCTCATAATGTTGGCCATGTCTGCCAGCACCCCTGCAATGGAGACCAGGGTGGTGTTGATGGCCTGCAAGTCCTCCCTGATCCCCTGGTACTGTCCCTCCTGCAGCCACCGGTTCTCCTGCATATTGTCCAGGATCTGGCCCATTGTGTCCTGGGAATGTTGGTAGGCTCCCAGGATCTCCAGCAATCCTTCCATTTTCCCTGTTGTCCTGTGCCTCTGTCCCCTGAACCGTGTGTCGACTGCCACTGACCCCAGGTCCCTGATTGTCTTGGGTATGGGGGGTGCCCTTGGGTCCCTGTAGAGGTGGACACACTGCTGATTGACGTGTCCTGGGAACAGAGGTATGGGTACATTGGGTGGGTGCTGTGGTGGTGTTTCCAGATGGGGGAGGCTTTGTGGTTGTCTGTGACTGGGCTTGGGTAACCGACTGTCCAGATGTCCCTGATCGGCCAGGTTGGTCATCCAGATCCAGGTGACCAGAGTTGCTGTCATCACTGTGGGCCTCTTCAATTGAGGGACTGGATAGTGCTGGCACCTCTTCTCCACTGACATTGACTGTGAAACCTGTGGGGATGTAAATCCTGTGTTATTGTTTCTGTGTCTGACATATTGTGCATCCGTGGCTTCCTCTCTTTTATTGTATTTGCCAAGGCAGTTTTAAGTTGTGTAAGTTGGTATGTGGTGGGCTAGCTGATTCTCTCTACTGTGATTGCTTTGGTGATAGGTGTCCATGCAGGGCTGTGAGTGATGTCCATGAATTGGTGGTGCATGCAGGGCTTGGCATTGGAATGGGTGGGATGTGATGGTGGGGTGTGTGGGAGATGGTGGAGTGATGGGTGTGAGGGTGAGGGTTGGGGTATGTGATAGCATGCAGGTAGGGTGGTGATAGTAGTATAGAGTTGACTTACCAGAGTCCAGTCCTCCTCCTACTCCGACAAGGCCCTCATGATGCATGATTGCCAAGACTTGCTCCTCCCATGTTGTTAGTTGTGGGGGATGAGTTTGGGGTCCACCGCCAGTCCTCTGGATAGCGAGCTGGTGTCTTTTGTTAAGGAACACACCTTTCCCCGTAGTTCGTTCCACCTCTTCCTGATGTCGTCCCTGGTTCTTGGGTGCTGCTCCACGGTATTGACCCTGTCCACGATCCTCCGCCATAGCTCCATCTTCCTAGCAATGGATTTCTGCTGCACCTGTGCTCCAAATAGCTGTGGCTCTACCCTGATGATTTCCTCCACAATGACCCTTAGCTCCTCTGAGAATCGGGAGTGTCTCTGTGGTGCCATGGGTGTTGTGTGAGTTGTGTAGGTTAGGGTGTGTAGGGTGATGTGTTGGGATGTGTGATGTGGGGTGCGTGGGTGGTGTATAGGTGTAGGTAGTATGTGACTCTGTTTTGTCTGTGGTCGTGGTGTCTGTCTTGTGCCAATGGTTTGTAGTCGTAAGGGGTTGTGCATAATGTGGGTGTGTGTTTTATAGTAGTGTGGGTGTGTGGTGTGTGCATGTGTGTCAGGTGTGTGTAGTTTGAATTGTCCAATGTGGTGTTGTTTTGTTTGAGTGTGTGTATTTTGAGCGCGGCGGTATCTTCTGCCAATGGTTTACCGCCATTGAATGCCCACCATGGTGATTCGTGGGTCATAATGTGATGGACGTAGTTTTTGATACCGCCAGATTATCACTAACCGTTGGTGTGGCGGACTTGTGTCTGTGGCTGAATTCTGTCAGATTGATGTGCGTGTGTCATAATATGGTGAACAGATATCCGCTGAGGTGCCGGTATGTTTGTGGCAGTCAGCATGGCGGTAAGTGGGATTTACCGCCAATGTCATAATGAGGGCCATAGTATTAGTTAGAGGATTCTTTGAACCTACGTTGACGTTTGGCACAGCTTATGCGCATAAAAACAAAATGACATGCTTGATTACACCTGTAGATCATACTGATGATAGGAGAAAAGCGCTGAAAGAGAAATTAGAAAAAGGCTTAGAGAAAAGGACTTACAAGAATGATTATGCTTGTAGTGCAATTAAAACACAAGGGAAATTAGCTTTAGATGCACTAAATGTAGGGAAGCTTTGTACATATAGACCCAAATCGCGCACTGACACTTTATTTGTGGGTTCAAGTGAATGTAGGCATGTGTTTTTGTTTCAGAGTAAGTGGCCATTTATGTTCAATGGTCAGGACCCTGAAGTTCCAGGGATTTACTATATTTGTGGACTTAATGCTTATTACCGTCTTCCAAGACAATGGTATGGGACATGTTATTTGGGGATAGTTTTCCCAAAGATTTACCAGATGGACGATTTGAAAAAGTTTCAGAAAGTGACTGAACTACATCATTAGAGACAGAGGAGGGAGTCCTCATCTGCGATAGTGGGAGACATATTTGGTGCGGTGAATCCTTCAGTGGGAGTCATCCTGAATTCAATTAAGATTCAAAAGTTGTCTACTACTGTGGATAACATGGTGACAAATTTTTCAGGGGCTATATGCCTGATATATACTGAGTTAGCTGCAAAATCGTCTTGCTTTAGACATTCTTTTAGCGAAGGATGGCGGAGTCTGTGAAATGGTTAAGTCCAAGCATTGTTGTTCATATATTTGTGATAATGATAAAGAGATAAGAGACTTACTTACTAATCTAACTAATGCAAGTAGTGATTTGAAAGAACTGAAAGAACTAGGTATTTGGGAAAAAGTTGGCAAAGGGTTTGCTTCAGTGGGAAATTGTCTCAGCAACATTTGGAATGGGGTTCTATTGAAAACACTACAAGGAATATTAATTGTTGTGGTTTGTCTAATTGGTCTATGGGGATTAAGCAAATTAAGTAAAATAATTAAATTGAAAAGGTCTAAGAATAATCAGAGGAGGGAAGAAAAGAAAAGGGAAATAATTTATAAGGCAAATTCAGGAAAAATACAAAATTTTGAAGCAATATCATTCTAAAGGTTTGTGGGTGGTAATTAGTGTGATGACACATTTAAACATCAGAGGAGGGATTGCTAGCACATTTGTTTTTTAATTTGAAATATTTGAATGAGTGTTTATGTATTTTGAATAATGAATTATGTAGAAAATGAATAACGTAGAGAAATAATGCATGCGTTTGAAAATGTGACCTCGAAGAATGGCCACCAGTGTTCACCAAATGTACTAATTAATGATTAAAATGTATGAAATATTGAAAATGTACTAGATGAATGTAGTAATATGTCATATTAAGGGTTACGAAGTGTGCTCTAGCATTATTAATTGTAGGCCTTAACTAAGTGAGTGTCTTGGCCTAGTTTGCCAAGCCTCATGCAGAAGCCGTATTTCTTAGCATTTAATAAAAAATGCTGACAGAATGAACTAACTGTGAAATGTCCATCGTCTTGTTAAAAGTGCTTAATAGAAGCTTTTCGTGAGAACCGATTGCTATTAGTGTAACAAATTTTGTGTAATGTGTGTGAGATGTACTTTCCCAGGACGAGAACAATGAAGACACTGACTGGAGATGTAATGCAACACTATTGTTACCTGACGAGCCGGATGATGAGGACATCGTATTGTGGACCAATTAACTTCGTGCGAAGAGCGAGATATTAGAATTCATAGATTTGGTATAGAAATATTATTGGTTAAAGTATCAACGTACGATTGACTGACCAACAGGGAATTAGGGGATAGTTTAGGTGACTTTGATATAACAACGCTACAGAGGAGAATTCTTTAGACGTCAGACTAGAGGGAGAGAGAGAGACAGATTATTAAATTTGAGATTTGCTGTGATTTGGAGAAGAGACTTTAGAAGAGATTTGAGATTCTGTCATTGGGCTCATACTCTCTGACTGAGAGCCTGATGTTTTGCTGATTGACTGATGACCTGGGGACGAAGACTGATTCTGCTTACTGGCCCACACTGTGGATAGGTAGATCTGACGAAGTGTGACTTTTTTGCATTTTATGCCTTTTCTATCTAGGTACCAACTGTGCTGTTTGACAGATCCCTAGTTAGATGTTTTTTCCTAAATCTGTG
This sequence comes from Pleurodeles waltl, assembly GCF_031143425.1. Lineage (NCBI taxonomy): Eukaryota > Metazoa > Chordata > Amphibia > Caudata > Salamandridae > Pleurodeles > Pleurodeles waltl. Next base: position 168,085,447 of record NC_090439.1, on the reverse strand, counting down.
TTCTAAATTGTTTTGCATGAAGTCCAACATGCTGATGCTAATTTGACGTTAGTTAAGGACTCTCAAAACTGACTGACGAATTATAGGGACTAATGACTGACGAGTTATCTTGCTGAAGTTCTAATGTATGTTAACGTTGTTGCAGCTAACTTTGCTAATGAATTTGCACTGTCGCTCTGGAATGTGTTACAATTTATGCTTTGATTAGATTGTGTTTATTTCACCTTTTGGATAATTAGAATTGTTTATATATGTGTTTCCATTGATTTTGAGATTAATCTACATGACTTAGTATTGTTAATATAAGGGAAATAAACATACTAAATTTTATTAAAGGTGTTGTTATTCATGGCCAAAAGGTCATGGTGTGTGACACTTACTGGCTCCATTGATTATTGATTTTATTGATTACTAATGATTATTGATTATTATGTATTGATTAATGATTATGTACTGGAGCTATGGTGAGAACTTCTTAATACGAGTCAAAAAGTTCATCGGCCTATTAGCGTCACCTTGTAAGTTTACTTATTAAGGTCTGACACGTAACAGAACGTGTCTGTGGTTTGCACATACACGATAGGGACGGTACTCCGCTCAGACGAAGAGTTTCTCTTTCGTTTGAAGAGACAACAGAGAGGTTATAGTTCTCTGACCATTCTATTTAAATACAGGTTGACTGACAGATAAGATCGTTGCATTGGTTGCGAAGACAGTTTACTTGAATTGTACTATTGTCTAGTTATGGATATTTGTAGCTGCCAAAGTGCTATCCCTTTCAAGATGAACAAGTACTCTGCAAAACGGAAACAGGCTTCCGAACTATCAAACAAGTTTCTCCTAAGAAGATTCACTATTCTTTACTATGTTAAGGCTCAGGTACTGGTTGGGGTTTGTATTCTTCTTTTTTTCTGGACAAATGAAGAAAATTAACTTTAAATGCCTGGTTATTAGGGATAGTTCAGGAAGGCTATGATTGGCATGGGGACAACCAAGGAAGAGGCAATGTGTTTATTGAGTAAAATAATGAAGGTGGAGAGTGGATTTCAAAAGAAACACTGCTCAGTATAAGAGGGACTGTGTCTATGCCTTGACCAAGGTGTCCCAACAAGAGGAATGCAATGAAACTTGGTCTAGACACTCTGATAGAGAATCAAGCAATAACCCTTGTACTTGGTCCGGAGAGATGTAAAGACAAATTCAAAAATCTTTCTGGTTCTGAAAGTACTGGTAGATTTCAGAAGGTAACAGACTTAGAAAAAACTCAGCACCTGGATGAGGAATACTCCAATCAAGATGGAAATGCTACAATGATTCATCCCTCTGATTCAGAGACACCATGTGCTAGTAACAATTGATATGATGACTGCATATTTTCATTTCCCAGTTGCAGTTGGTCACCATGCATTCCTGAGGTTCTCTATCTAATAAAACCACTGGCAGTTCAGAGTTTTTCCATTTGGTTTCCACCCAGCACCTAAGGTATTCACAAACGTATTAGATGTCATGGCACATCTTTTTCTGAATGGAGTCCCGATTTTCCGTATGTTGGTGATCCATGCCTCATCTGTGTTAAGCAGTCTTCATTACATAGGGGGACAAAGGATTGTCCAGTCCATCACAGTTTTATTCCAATTCTACTGAAATGGCAACTTTATCCATGCAAAGACACGGTTTATAGGAGCCAGATTCATGAAGGATGTAAAAAAGGTGTTTCTGATAGAGCACAGAGTAATATGACTTTCAGTCTCCCCTGCTGGATCTTCGTAAGGCCTAGCATGACGGTAGACAGTCAAAGGCCAGGGCCATATGGTGGCTTGTGTATTTATGGTTCAGGGTGCCAGACTGCATTTTCAGCCACTGTTGTGGCATCTTCACAACTATTGGTGTCCAGATCATTGGTCAATGAAAGCAATGGTTCCAGTGGCTCCACAGATAAGATCTGTACTGCAGTGGTGGTTGTTTCCAGGAAATCTGTCAAAAGGTCTGAATATGCACATAGAACTCCAATGATGCTTACAACTGATGCCAGCTCCCGGGGGTAGGGAGGAACATTAAACTCTTAAACCACAAAATTGGGGAGAATTAACAACAGTTGGCAGGTGCTGGATCATTTCCTGTCCCAAGTGTAACACTAAAATGTATTGGTGAGGTCAGATGACACGGTAATTGTGGGAGCACTCAAGAGCTGAGCTCTAAAATGACCACAGACTAGTGAGTGTCTTGGAGCGGAAGGAATAATTTGACATAATCCAGCAACCTTGGATGTTGGGAACTCTTCCTAAGAAATAGAACAGTTACCTGATTTCTTGCAGACCAGCAGCATGTTGAAGTGCAGTGAAGACAACATCAGAGCTGCTTCTGACAAGCCTAGAACTTAGGGGGTCATTCTGACCCTGGCGGCCGGTGACCGCCAGGGTCACCGACCACGGGAGCACCGCCAACAGGCTGGCGGTGCTCCCTCGAGCATTCTGACCGCGGCGGTTCAGCCGCGGTCAGAAGCGGAAAGTCGGCGGTCTCCCGCCGACTTTCCGCTGCTCGGGGGAATCCTCCATGGCGGCGGAGCGCGCTCCGCCGCCATGGGGATTCTGACACCCCCTACCGCCATCCTGTTCCTGGCGGGTCTCCCGCCAGGAACAGGATGGCGGTAGGGGGTGCCGTGAGGCCCCTGGGGGCCCCTGCAGTGCCCATGCAAATGGCAAATGGCATGGGCACTGCAGGGGCCCCCGTAAGAGGGCCCCGCATAGTATTTCAGTGTCTGCAAAGCAGACACTGAAATACGCGACGGGTGCAGCTGCACCCGTCGCACCACTGCAACTCCGCCGGCTCCATTCGGAGCCGGCATCCTCGTTGCAGGGGCATTTCCACTGGGCCGGCGGGCGCTCTTTTGGAGAGCGCCCGCTGGCCCAGCGGAAATGTGAGAATGGCCGCCGCGGTCTTTTGACCGCGGTGCGGTCATTTGTCGGTGGGATTGTGGCGGGCGGCCTCCGCCGCCCGCCACAGTCAGAATCAGCCCCTTATTGTCTACCTAGTCACTGAGGCTAGGTGGAGGGGGGAGGTGGCAGGGCTACCCTTCATGTTCTATGGCAGAAGTACATTGCCTACAATAGCAGACCATGAATGGATGACATTGTTGTTGATTTGGGACAAGGAGCGGGTAACAGGGTTGAGTAGAAAGTGTGGTGGACAGTGCAAATGAATGTGCGACCTATGCCTGAAAAGTGGAAATTGGCTGCCTGACAACAGGAAGTAGACACTTTGCTCCCACAGGCCTAATGGGCAAAGGTAACACAAAGGCAAGTTGGAATTTGATTCTTAAAGGACTCTAATAGATTGCAGTCAATAGCAATCACCACAAATGCAGGACCCCAACTTCCACAACATTGTTTGGTGACATAAAGATTAAGGCGGTGGTGCTGAAAGTACAAAAGAGAATCACAGCTATGGATAACAAGATAGAATCCTTGGTAGCCCACATTGAACATAAAAAAGAGAATAGATCAAGGGAAATTCTGCATAGATATGGCATGACAGAGTATCTCTATTATAGAGGACAACTTGGCCACCTGAAATTAATAAAAGCTCTAAATGGAAAAGATACCTGAGATCATTAAAGCCAAAAATGAAGGCTTAGAAATCCACTCATGTAGAAAGGATCTTTGCATCCTGGGAGTGCTGGAATAAAATGCCACAGGAAAAATGCAGCTTTTTGTGGAGACCCTGCTTACTGATTTGTTTGACAAATCCTATCTCTCTGCTGTTTGTAGGGGAACGCAGCACAGATCACTGGCACCCTGGCTGCCACAGGGCACCACCGTAAAAGCCATAATAAAGCCTCTCCTGATCTATAGAGATGTGCACATGATACTGAGGATAGCTCTTAAGAAATGGGCCTTATATATCAAGGTTCAGTGATATCCCTTTTCTCAGATTTTACAATTACAGTTCAAGAGGCATACAGTACATTTACAAGCATCTGGGAGAAGTTGCAGCAAAACAATATACAGTACACAAGGTAATATCCGGCTTGCCTTTGATAGGGTGTTTTGCTCCTTGCAAATCAAGTGCAAATTTAGGGTCAAGCAGCGCGCATCTGTGAATCTTTAGTACAGACTGAGGCTCATGTTAAATTTCAATACATGTCAATAACATGAAGCTCGTATGGCCCACAAATGGTAGGCAGTCAATGATTAAGGGCCTGATTTAGAGTTCAGCGAACAGGTAAGTCCATCACAAACATTATTATAACTAGGCATAATGCCCCTTTTCACCAGGTGAATGTAATTGCTTATCAAAAGGCGATATTGGATTCTGCAGGGAATACTGGTGCACACACACATTACAACATACATGGTCTGAATAGTAGACTGTCCTTTCATCTTTCAGGATGTGGCAGAGACATGCTTCAATAAAGACCCCTGCGCATGAATATGGGGAGGGGACTTCAATCTCACCTTAGACCTCAGGCTAAATAAATTTAATGCAACACCCAAAATACCATTCTCAGCAGCCAGAGCCCTATTTCACACATTAGTGCACCATAATCTTGTAGATATCTGGAGGGCAAGGTATCCTCACTTCAAGGAATACTCCTGTTATTTAGTAGTCTCCAACGTGTCATCATGGATTGATGTTTTATTTGTAGGTACGAAAAAAACACAATCCAGTAAAAGGGCAAGCATTTATCTAGTCATGCTGTTTACAAATTGTGCATCAATCTCTTGGGCCCCACATCTAAATACCTTGCATATATGCCAATAGACCTGATTCCAACGGGATGTGCGAGAGATAGTCTTTTTGACATGGTTATCCCCCCAATTTTTCCCTAATGTTGATGTGTCCTAGAAATTGCATAGCCCAGGAACCCTTCTAACCAGGTTCCCTGGGCCAGAGCTCTTTCGCTAAATTTGTTGTGATGCATTGAAACAATTGGATACACCCTTAGCTACCACTATAAATTCCTAGTAAGTGGGCACCTATGTGCCCAGGGCATGGGGTACTATGGTTAGGCCCTGAGGGCAGCAGCACTGATTATGCCATCCTCTAGGGCCATGCATCTAAATGTATCCAACACTGCCATTGCAGGCTGAGTGTTCTGGGGCAGACCTAAAATACAAACTGTCCACCATACACTGCATTTACTATTGATAAGATACCCCTCTGGCAGACCTTACAGCCGTAAGGCAGGAAGCTCCATATTTTATGTAAGGGCATAGCTCCATGAGCAATATGCCCCCACTGTGTCCTTGCCATACCTGGGACATAGTGAGTGAATAGAGCAGCCATTTTAATACATGTGCTGGACATTTGTCAACACAGGTTTCCCAGCTACATAATGGCCACTCTGAACCCTGGGTTGTTGGGTATCAAAGAACTCAGAATGATAAACCCGTATTGGTGCCAGATTTATATCTAAAAGTACCCAGGGGCCACCTTAGAGGTGCCTCCTGCAAAAGCTAACTATCCTGGCATGGTTGCTGACTGGTCTTATACAGCTGTCAACTCCAGACAGCCAATAAACAAACCTTGGAGGAGAGCCCTGTTTCTCCAGTTTGTAAGACAATGCCCTTCCTGGGTGGAGGAGCTACCGCCCACTCCCTCAGGAATGTGCACTGTTCTGGCGGTGAGCTTCAAACAGCTTACTGCCCTTGAAACTCAACCCCTAAGCCTGGCTAAGCTGTCATCCCCCTTTGCAAACCCCCACTTTTGACTGGAGCAAAGACGGGAAACCTAACAAAGGGTAGGAGGAGTGGCCTCACCGGGCATGCACCACCCCTAAGCTGTTGCCTGTGAGGTGGATCCTCTTTTTCATTTTCCTCCATCTGGCATGGAGAGAAAATAGCCAATGAGGTTTAAGGAAGTAACCCTTCCCACAGGAAGTGGTTATTATATTGGATGTAGCCACCCGAAGGTAAGTATCCATTAGACACTACTCAGTTCCCCCTAAAACACCAACTAAATTCAGTATTTAATGAGCACTCCTAGACCAAGATTTTAGATTTAAAAGAACAAAGAGAAGACAGCACCAAGAAGAACCAATGCTCGAGAACTGAAAATCTGCTGCACTAGAAGAGGTGCCAAACCCTGCCTGCTGCACCTGGGACCTGGCAATCACCGCTGCGGAGGAGCTGACCACTGGGTTGACCTCAAGAAACCCTGAGGACCTCCAGGCTTTGCAAATCACCGAAGATCTACCTTCTGAGTGGAGGTACCACTCTGCAAACCAACAAAAGACCAGCAAGCCAGTGAGGGTCACTTCACTGACTGGCTGATAGCTCCTGACCCGGAAGTCACAGCTGAACCTGATGACACACCAACAACCTCCAGGACAAGTGTGCCAAGCTTGGTGGCACTGCGCCCTCCAGTAGCCGAGTGGTGCCAACACCCCAGGTACTGGTCAGTGGACATCAGACACCAAGAGAACTAACTCCCCCAGAGCTGAAACTAGAACAGGATGAAGCCCCAGTCAAGGGACCCCAGGAACATGCTGGACCTTCCACTAGAGGGCCCCCATTGTCCTGTGAGCCACCCTCAATGAGACCTGCTTCCTAAGGGCTTCTATGCGCACAGCTCCTGGATCACCAACTCGCTCTGCACCCGGCCGCCCTGTACTCTGCAATGAAGAACCACCTGTACCCACAGGGTCCCACACCTCCTGCGATCTCAACACCCGAAGGGGACCCCAAGGCACCACCTTTAAATCTTCAAGAACCTCCCTTTTCCAAGTGGTCCCCCTAAGTGGCCCTGTACCTGCTCCAAGAGACTTTCCAACGCTGCTCCCTCGGGAACCGGGAACCACCCGAGCCTCTCCAGCTGGCACAGTGTGCCCACCGACGGCCTTGCCCAACCTGCAAAAGTGGAACCTGGTAACATAACTGTGCGATTTTATACGCATTTTTAAAGTGATTGCCCATTGATTCTTATAGTGCATAATTACGCAAAGAAAGACTGCATTTATTAACCAAGAAGTGCTTAACCAATCTTAAAGATCTTGTCCTTAAAAATTATATACAAATCTGAAGTATTTTTGTAAATTGGTCTTCAGTTATTCCTTTGAGTGTGTGTGGTGCATAATTGATACTGTGAGTACAACAAATGCTTTACACTTCAAGATTGGTCTAATTGCTTGACAAATCTACCTCACAAATTAGGGCATTAGGTGGTCTAGTTTTTACCCCTGGAAACCAACATGTGGTTGCCTGGACCCCCTGCACAGTGCGTCTAGTTCTGCATGCTATATAGAGGGTCAGCCTCCTACACGGGAGACTTCTATTTCGTGCAAGCCCTCTGGCCTCTGTTGTAATCTCTCAGTGGGCTTGTAACCGCACCCTGGTCATGCCCATCAGTTTTTTTGGTTTGTGGGTTTGCCTTTTAAAAATCACTTGATTTCATTTATAACAGGCATGCATGCATCATGCCTTTTCCGATGTTTAGCCCTCCTTGAGAGCACCGGTAATTTACTGAAAACATACAAGGCTCCATGTTTTCTGTTTGGCTTCTGGGCTATTTTTTCTTTTTATTTCCTACACAGTGCGATCTCGCTGGGCAGTAATTGAGAGCTTTACATGACATTGATCCTGTTACATGGATAATCGCATAACTGCTGATAGGTTTGACTGCGAGCAAACAGGCTACTCTATGCAAGCCCAGTGCATGGTCCTCTGCCTAAGCAGAACCTTCTCGGTTAGGAAACGTCACTTATAGACATCTGTAGAAATGTCGGTCTCGTTAGAAATTTGTAACTGCTCTAAATTTAGACTGTTTTTCCATTGAAACCTACAGATGGCTGACGGCAGGTATGACATGGACGGAAGGCTGGGGTTGCTGGAGAGCTATGAGGTAGTGATTGGTTTTCACTCGCATCCCAAGTCATTTTGATTGATAGCCTATTTTGACAGAAGCACGCATATTATTACACGAAAGGCACACCACTATCTTCAAATATACCTTGCCGTACCTCGAAGGAGCTGAAATGTTTTTGAGAATGAAGAACAATTATGTGCATTGCGAAATACAAGTGGATATTCCCTGTTCACTGTCTTCTTGAAATTATATTTTCAGACACGAGGGGGCAGATTTATACTCTGTTTGCGCCGGAATTGCGTCGTTTTTTTTTTTACGCAAATCCGACGCAAAGCTAACTCCATATTTATACTTTGGCGTTAGACCTGTCTAGCGCCAAAGTTCTTGGAGTTTGCGTCATTTTTTTGCGTGGGCACCTACCTTGCGTTAATGATATGCAAGGTAGGCGTTCCCGTCTAAAAAATGACTCCAAGGCATGTGCGCCTTATTTAAACTCCCGTGCAAAAATGACGCACGGGAGTGGGCGGGTCAAAAAAAATGACGTCCAGCCGCTTTTGCGTAATTTTTTAATGCCCTCCCATGCCCCCAGGGACACCCCCTGCCACCCTTGCCCACCCCAGGAGGACGCCCAAGGATGGAGGGACCCATCCCAGGGAACTTAAGGTAAGTTCAGGTAAGTATTTTTATTTTTATTTTTTTGTGGCATAGGGGGGCCTGATTTGTGCCCAACTACATGCCACTATGCCCAATGACCATGCCCAGGGGACATAAGTCCCCTGGGCATGGCCATTGGGCAAGGGGGCATGACTCCTGTCTGTGCTAAGACAGGAGTCATTTCAATGGGGGTTGGGAGTAAAAAAAAATGGCGCAAATCGGGTTGAGGCCAAAATTTTGCCTCAGACCTGACTTTTTTTGACGCCCAAGCTCCATTTTCCCCTACGCCGGCGCAGCCTGGTGTGGGTAATTTTTTTTGATGCACACCAGTCAGCTGCGCCGGCTAACGTCATTCCATAAATAAGGCGCCGGCATGGTGCTTTGGAATGGCGTTAGCCGGCGTTAAAATTTTTGACGCACAACTGCGTTGGCGCAGTTGGGCGTCAAAAAGTATAAATATGGCCCGAGCTGTCTTGTACAGTTTCCAGGTTTTTATGTTTAACAGAGATTGGTTTAGCGTTTTAGGACCGTCGGTTTATGTTATGCTTCTGGCTCCTCAGTTTGAACAAAAGGGGGACCTATTCGGGGTATAAAGCTGTATGCATGTAAATTAATCTGCAAAAACAATGCAGTGCAACCGCTGAACAGTGCAATGGAACTGCTACCAGGTTTTTATTGTTTCAGTTGCCAAGCTTGCTAGCTTGGCTGACCTAATAAGTAAACTTACAAGGGGATGCGAATAGGTCGATGAACCTTTTGACTCACAATTAAGATGTTCTTACCATAGCTCCTGTACATGCAAAACAATAATCAATAACCAATACACAATATCAACAATCAACAACAATCAATAACATTAATAACCTAGAGAGTCAGTAATTATCACGCCCCATGATCTTTCAGTCATGAATAGCCACACCTTTTAGTAAAAGTTAGAGCATTTATTTCCCTATATTAACAATGCTAAGGTCATGTAGATGAATCTCAATATCAAATGAAACAAATGAAACACATACAGAAACATTACTGGCTGTTCAAAGTGGACGAAGAAACGTAATCTAATCAAAGCTTGAACTACGACACATTATAAAGTTATGGTGCAAATTATTAACACAGTCAACTGCGTCAGAGTGATTACATACATTCCGAGTTCAGCAGAGAAATTCATCCAGCATTATTCCCTATTAGCAAAATGTCATTAGTGAGGATCCTTAACTATTATCAGATTAGCATAGTCATGTTGGGCTTCATGTAAAACAATTTAGAAGCACGAATTTGGAAAAACATCTAAATATGGCTCTATTAAACAGTGCAGTTGGTACCTAGAAAGAAACAACAAATATGAATGATAATCAATATTCTAATTCATAATACCTATCCTCAGTGTGGATCAGCAAGCAGAGTCAGTCTTCGTTCTCAGTACATCAGTCGATCAGCAAGGCATCAGGCTTCAGCATCAAAGTTCAGAAACGCAGTCTTTAAGCAATTAAGTTAAGCACGTCTCTTGTCAAGACGCTCAAGAAATTATTGACCTTTCGGCCAGCAAGAAAATGGGCAATGAACCTATGGCAAATGCTGGTTCCTTCTCAGTGCAGTCCCTTTAAATTAAAACTACTAAACCTAAGTTGTTGATTGGTTGTCCTCCAATGTCCTCATTATCTGGCTTGTCAGGTAACAATATTGTTGCAGCTTCTACTCCAGAGAAAGTCAGTCTCACACACAAAATTTTACATTAGCAAGAACAGCACCTTCTAGAAGCCGGTTCTCATGAGAAAACTCTTCAGCTATGAGCACATTTAAACAATGCAAATGGAAAATCACAGTTTAACACTCTAGGACAGCCAGTTATTAAATATTAAGAAACACAGCTTTGATATGAGGCCTGACAGGTAGGCCAAGACCTTCGCTAAGTTAAGGCCTACAATTAATAAAGCTAATACATAATGCATAGCTCTTAATGTGACATATTACTACTTTAATCAAACATATATTCAACATTTCATAGTATTAGAATATTAATAAGTACACTTTGTGAACATTGGTGGCCACTCATCGTAATCACATTTTCAAATGTGTGCATAATTTTTCTACTCAAACCCATTATTCAGAATACATGAATCCTCATTTAATAATCGTTATTAAAACACCTGTGCTAAGCTCCATCGTTTTCTGTTAAGTGATTCTAATTTGTTTTGTTGGATAGATGAACTTTTCCAGATTTGAAGACTTATGCTTTCAGGCTTTGGCAGTGGTCCTGATTTCCGGTTTAGGGTTTGCAAGAGGAGGCTACCCTAATATCAGGAAGCAGGGAGGAAACATGACCTCAGGTAGTGATTAAAAAGGTTGTACAGGTCATAAGGACAGATCACATACTGTGCTTTTCATAAGCGCTGCTGGAGGGTGTTATGGGGAAGTCTGAACTGAATAAATAAGCACAACTTGTCACATCCTGGCTAATGTATAAATATGCTTTAGTGTTGTACATCCACATGATCAAATATAATTTTCAGTTTATCACACTGAAAGCGGACCGTTTACAGGAAATGAGGTCACTTTCTATCCGTCCAAAGTTTGCCATAATTCTCTCCAGATCATGTGTCTGGTGTTGGTCCAGAGAGCCAGGGGCAAAATTTTTTACGTTTGCATAAATGTCCCTTTAATGAGGAGTTTAGATCCAATACGTCTAGGGGAAATCAAAATCTCAGATGCTCTGCGCCACTCAGAATTGAGTGCGTCTACTCATGGACTGGTATAGATCACCAGACTATAAATGTTGTTAACCCAACATGGTTTGTTCAAAATCTGAAACTTGGGGACGTGTATGTGGATTGTTAGAGTACATTTATACACACATTTAACCCTCACACCTCACAGGAGTGCACTGATGGGCTGTCTCTCTAAAATCACCAGCAATACACATTTTGCAAAACTCTCTAGCTTCATGGCTCTGGCTTAAATCTCTACAGCGCTTTTGGACTGCAACAAAATGGACATTGTGTTAGCGGCGTAATGCAAAATGCACGGAACATCCACAATCATGTAAGTGTGTAGGAATTAACAAGCATTTTGCCCATCCTTTTTCTCACCCCAGAAATATTGTAAATTTACTGTGTTTAAGAGGCCCGAGGGAGTAGGAAACACCCTGAAATCTTAAGGTTTGTCCAGGGGAAAGTGTTATCAGCAGGGAAGAGTTTTTCATAGTATGTGAAAAAAAATTAACTGCAAATGCACATTTCCTCCTGTTACAGTCATGAATGTTTTCTACCTAGTGGAAATCAGCTTACAGAATTATTGGCCGGTAGGCACGTCTCTGGAAATCTAGAACTTCTGTAAACGTCCAAGAGTAATCGTTGGAAGTTTGTGATGCTAATTAAAAGTCGCCTGTGATAACGCGTCCAGTGCTTATAAACTGCCTGTACCTGGACACGTTGGAGGTCGGTGAATCTTTTAGCCGAGTCGGGCTCTCCTCATCCTAGAATAGTCGGGTAATTCTGATCAATAATCAATAACTATTGTAATCGGTAATCAATACTCAATTAATAGATCAAAATAACACATCGGAAATCAATACCAGTTGGTATTTCGGCGCACCATGAGCTTTCAGTCATGAATAACCACACCAGTTTATTAAAAGTTAGTGAATTTATTTCCCTATATTAACAAAGGTAGCACGATGTATATAAGTCTTAAAACCAAATTATATATGTATATGAACATTACTAGCTGTCCATAGCGGCGAAAAAAACGCAACCTACGCAAAAATCTGGATAATGATACACTCAGTTATGGCAATACAAATCACTAATATGACTAACTGTATTTGACTAATTTCATACATTGGTCAGCATAACAAGATTTCAAATTAGCATGGTGCATCGTATGAATACCTCGACTAACATCTAATTAGCATTGGCATGTGGGACTTCATGCAAAAAGAATTTAGTCAACACAAATTTGGAAAACTTCTAGCTTGGGCCCTATCAAAATAGCAGTTGGTACCTAAAAGGAAAAAAACACAATGCATAATACATTTATCCTTTCATATTTACCAAATACAAACAGCATTCAAGAAAAGACTTTTTCCCTCAGGTACCGGTTCGATCAGCATGGGGCAGATTTCAAAGGGGCAAAGTTAAGGGCAAGCTTCCTTGCAGCGGCAAGGAGAATGGGGCAAAGTTACTTCATGGGCAAGACGGGGCAAATCAAAGTTAAAGTCTCTAGGGTGAGAATTCTTAAAGTCTCTTTCTCTGGAATAGAGAAAGGGGCATCAGGGTGTCGTCCGAAATGGAGTCTGGCATCTGGCTTCAAATTGGCATTGAGGAAAATGGCTGACTTCTCTTTGTCCAGTGGGTTTAAGTAAGAAACATTCCAAATTCTGCAGGGTCTTCCATTGGAGGGTTCATAGGTTGGCTTCAAATTGTCCAATGAAAATTGTCTTTTTAATAGCGCTCATTTATGCATACATTGTCCTTGGAGACTTGGAACACAAGTTGCAACATGGGTTGCCAATTATTTTACTATCTGTACCTTCATTGTCCGCACCTGCAGAGACTGACCTTGTATTGAAGGGGATGAAACCGGCCTAGTACGAAACCTTGGAGATAAGTGTATTAGTCATCTCTGCTGGAAAAATACAATTTCAAGCAAGAATACATGTTTCATTAGTTCAAGGAAAAGCCACGCAGTTAGAATTTGAGACCAGGCAACTAGGCCAAAGCCTCTACTAAATTTAAGCTAAGCAAGACATCTTTCAAATAGGAAATCATGGCATACAATTGCAATTATGACAGATTACTAAATTTTTAAATTCTTCATGATTAATAAAGCTCGTTTACAATGATGGCGTACTACCCCGAGGGCACAATTTCCCTTGTACGTTATTTTCTTTACTAAAATCACACTACATTATACGCTTTTGATTACATGATATGTATGAATATATGTTGGACCCTCTTTTTCTGCGTCATCAATCCCTCCTCTGATGACTAATTATGTCATCACATCAAATCTACCCACTAATTTTATTCCATTAAAATTCTGTATAGTAATTTGGCACTTCAGTCAATTCCCTTTTTCTTTTAATCCCTTTGGATTTTTCTCTATATATTTCTACCATTTTGGCTTGTTCTTTTTCTTCTCTTCTCCTTTCGTGTCTTGTTTTCAATATTTTGATAGCTTTCCATATTCCCCAAAAGCCTAGTAAACAAATTAATATTATTAATATTCCCTTCACTATTTTTAGTAACAATCCGTTCCAAACGTTGCTGAGCCAATTTCCCACAGAAGCAAATCCTTTTCCAACTTTCTCCCAAACTCCTGGTTCTTTCAATTCCTTCAAATCTATACTTTCATTAGTTACATTTGTAAGCATTGTTCTAATTTTTCCACTGCTGTCTGGTATATATGTACAACAGTGACGTGTACCAAGCATTTTACAAACGCCGCCATCCTTTGCTAAAAGAATGTCTAAGGCAAGCCAATTTTGAAGAGTTATAGCTCTCTCTGCAGCGAGTTCAGCATCCATCAGGATTATAGCTCCTGAGAATTTTGTCAGCATGTTATCCACAATAGTAGACAACTTTCGTATTTTAATTGAATTCAATATGACTCCCACTGAAGGAATCAATGCTCCAAATATATCTCCTTCCCCACCAGAAGCTGTCTCCCTTTTCTGAACATGATGTGATTCAGACAGCTTTGGAAATTTCTTTAAGTCGTCCAGTTGGTAAATCTTTGGGAACACTATTCCCAAATAACATCTCCCAGACCATCCTTTAGGAAGACGATAATAGGCGTTAAGTCCACAAATATAATATATCCCAGGAATAACTGGGTCTTGTCCATTCAGCATGAACGTCCACTTAGGTTGAAACAAAAATGTGTGTTTACATTCACTCGTTCCCACAAAAACTGTGTCATAATATGATTTATGTCTATGTATACAAAATCTCCCTATGTGCAATGTATCTAAAGCTATTTTCCCTTGTGCCACTATTGCGGCAAAAGCATAGTTATCTACAGATGTCCTTTTGTGTAATTCCCTTTCTAATTCCTCCTTCATTTCTTTCCTCCTATCGTCAGTGCGGTCTAAGAAATGTATCTCTACCGGTGAAAGCAAGCATGTAAGGTTCTCTCTATGTGTGTGAGCTGTGTGAAAAGGTGACAACGGCTCAAAGAAGTCTCTCATTAACTTGAAATAATAATCTCTAGCTATTTTACTCAGGTACTCGATTATGGGGACATATGCAAATGTAACATCATAATTAGAGTAAAAATAATTAATGTACTGTTGACCATAAAATCTGGACATTATTATACTACATGTAATTCCGTACGTAAGAGGCATGCTATGATACGTCACCCCTTCCACTACTGAGGTAGGTATTTGTGTGCACACATAACAATCTTTCGCATCCATGGTCTCAACATACTCACTCAGCAAGCGATAGAAAACGTTAGATGAAAGTTCCTTCTTATCATGCAAATGCCTTTCGTCCTGTTCGAGTCTCTTCAGAGCTGTTAGTTCAGTAATAATAGTAGGTTTAGAAGTAGAAGCATCATTCGTTTCACTCTCATTCTTACCATGCATTCCAAGAACTATTGCTACAATGATTAGTACCCATGCAGTTATTAGACCTATACACATGTATTTACAACACTTCATTTTGTGCCCCTGTGTAGTGTAGGCTGTCATGATCTGTATAGACTCAGAAAGCTGAAGACACTCTATCAATTGAGTTTGCAGATATATACAAAGCTGAACGAGTTCAATGTTCACACAGTTTTCTTTTGCAGCTTAGTCTCTTATTGGTTAGCAGCGTTGTCTCAAAATCGGTTTCAAAGTCAATCAAGTTAGCAATGTCTTAGCCGATTGAAAAGTCAATCAGGTTATCAATGTCTTTATTCAGTAAAGTTCATGGAGTTTTACTCCTCAAGTGCCAAAGTGAAGTTCTGCCTCTTCGTTCTCAAGACTGAGGGATACGAACTCGTCTGACCAATTGTTAGTGGCTATGTATGCCCACTCCGGACCAGAATATCTTTTGCTCGGTATCCTTTTTCTTTTCAATTTTGCATCTCTCTTTGATTCTCTCTCGCTGGTGCTTTCTTCCTTGGCCAAGTCTTTCTCTTCACTTGGTTCTGCTATTGCGACAGGCACTTCCTTTCTTTTCTCTTTCACCCCTGGCCCTTCACTGTCGTATAATGTTTCTCTGATTCTTAATTTTACTGGCGATATGCTTTGTCTTCTTTTTGCACTGTGTCCACTTGATGGACCGGCAACCTCTTCCGAAGGGGTTTGGACAGCTTCGTTCTGCCCTGCCCTGTCTTCTCCTTCTGGGAAGTTAATCAGGTTTTCCTTTTCTTTTCCTGTATCGTCTGCTTCTGGGAAAGCCCTCCTCTGATCAGGCTCTCCTGCTCCTTCACCTGTTTCGAGCTCTTTGTCACCGTTACCTGCTTCAGACTCTCTGTCGCCTTCAGCTATTTCCGGCTCTTTGTCGCCTTCAGGACCTTCGTCACTTTCTGAGGCTCCTCCTTGGTCTTCCCCAAATGAATCAGTTGCTTCGTCCTCAGAAAATATTTCTCCTTCCTCTATTTCTACCTGTTCGCTTCTTGTTCCTCTTCGCTCTGTCTCGGTGCTTGGCACTTTGTTATCAGACACTGGGGATTTCAGCGCTTCAACTTCCTCCTCAGTGGGACACGTCACCCTCTTCGTGTGACTGGCATGAATCCATTTGGGAACTCCCGCACATTTCACAGCGGTGGTAGTCTTCAGAATCACTTGGAAAGGTCCTTTCCAACGGGGTTCCAAACACGACTTCCTCACGTGCTTCTTTATCACGACCCAGTCACCTGCTTTCAGGGCGTGTCCAGGACCTTGGATCGGTGGCAAGGTGGTTGCCTCCACCTGGTGAGAGAAAGAGCAGACCACATCAGCTAGACCTTTGCAGTAGTCTAACACCATATCATCTGTAATATTCAAAAGAGCATTTGCAGGAACTGCTGGAAGTCTAATGGCTCTACCCATGAGGATCTTGTGCGGGGACAGTCCAGTCTTTCTGTCAGGGGTGTTTCTCATTGACATTAGCACCAAGGGCAATGCGTCAGGCCATTTTAAGTTTGTTGATGCACATATTTTCGCCATCCTTGATTTCAATGTGCCATTCATTTGCTCCACTAGTCCTGATGCTTCAGGGCGGTAGCTACAATGCAGCTTTTGCTCAATGTTCAGCGCTGCACAAAGTAATTGTATTACTTTGTTATTGAAGTGACTTCCCCTATCTGATTCTAAGGAGATCGGGAATCCGAAATGTGGTATTAGCTCTCTCAAGAGTAGTTTTGCAACTGTGAGACTGTCATTTCTACGTGTAGGGTATGCTTCAATCCAGTGACTAAAAATGCACACAACCACCAACACATACTTCAAGCCTCCATGCACAGGCATCTCAATGAAGTCCATTTGCATCCTGCTGAAGGGACCCCCTGCTCTTCCAATGTGGCTCAAATTTACTACGGTTCCCTTCCCTGCGTTCATCTGTTGGCAAATGACGCAACGATGGCAAACTGCTTCAGCAACTTGACGGAATTTGGGGTTAAACCAATCAGTTTTAAATAGTCTAATCATGGCATCCCTCCCAAGATGGGCTTGTCCATGGTAAAATCTGGCTAAATGTGTCAAAAGACTGTTCGGCAGAACAAATTTCCCTTCACTTGAAACCCATAATTCGTCTAGCCTCTTTACACATTGCGATTTGGTCCATGAGAGTTTCTCATCCTCACTGACATCATTCTGTAAGGACTTCAATTCATCCATTGTATCTACAACCTTTAGAGCAAAGATTTCGCTTGGTTCAAGTTCTGGCTCATTTATCAAGTTCCACTCATCCCTGAGCAATATACAGTTCAATGTGCAAAACCTTGCGACTTGATCTGCATATCCATTTCCCAGAGAAACATAGTCTTGTCCCTTCGAGTGTGCACTGCATTTTACCACTGCTACTTCTCCTGGTAATTGGATGGCATGTAACAATTCTCTTATTCTTTCACCATTTTTCACTTGTGATCCTGAAGAGGTCATGAAGCCTCTCTGTGACCACAATTGTCCAAAGTCATGCACTATTCCGAATCCGTACTGGCTGTCAGTGTAAATGGTAACTTTCATTAATGCAGAGAGTTGAAAAGCTCTACTAAGGGCTACCAATTCTGCTACTTGTGCAGAGTAAACTCCTTGAAGCCAAGATGCTTCCAGAACACCTGTTACCGTACATACAGCATATCCTGCTTTCAATATTCCTAGTTCGTCTCTCAAACATGAACCATCAACAAAAATAACTTGATCATTTTCTTCCAATCAGGTATCTTTGATATCAGGTCTTGGTGTGGTGCAAAATTCAGTCACCTGAAGACAGTCGTGCTCGATGTCTTCAGCGTTCTCAATTTCGGCATTCTCACTGGGAAACAAGGTTGCTGGATTCAACGTAGTGCACCGTTTCAGCTGCACATTAGGTGATCCCAGAATTATTGTTTCATACCTTGTGAGTCTAGCACCAGTCATGTGCTGCGTTCGGGAACGTGTCAAAAGTATCTTGACTGAGTGAGGGACCATGACTGTTAAAGGGTGTCCCATCACTATTCCTTCACTCTGGGTTAGGCTGAACCAACTGCAGCTACGGCATGCAAGCACCCTGGCAGTGCCGCTGCGACAGGATCCAAAGTAGCTGAAAAATATGCTACCGGTCTGTTTACGCCACCATGGGCTTGGGTCAAGACAGACAAGGAACATGCATCACGTTCATGACAAAACAATGTGAAAGGCTTTGTGTAGTCAGGCATACCTAAAGCTGGAGCCCTGCACATGTATTCCTTCAATTCAATAAAAGCATCCATCTCATCTCCTTTTAGCTCTATTTCATCCAGCGCATCTTTCTGGGTCAGTTTCAGTAAAGGTTTTGCTAGAGTTGAGAAATTGGGAATCCATTGGCGACAGTAGCTCATCATTCCCAAAAACCTTCTCACCTCCCTACTCGTCTTTGGGGGACTCATTTGAAGTACACTTGTTATTCTTTCCTTCATAATTCTTCGTGACCCTTTCTCTGTTTGGTGACCCAAATATTTCACTTTCTTCTGGCAGAACTGTAATTTTGAAGGGGACACCTTGTGTCCGTTCCTCCCCAAATGGTTCAATAGGGCAATGGTGTCAGCTGTACAGTCACTTTCTGTTTTAGATGCGATCAGCAATTCGTCAATGTACTGTACCAATGTTGATTCGAATTGCAACTCCAACGCTTCCAAATCTTTCTTTAGAATCTGATTGAAAATTGATGGTGACTCCGAAAACCCTTGAGGAATTCGACACCAACTGTTGACTCTGTCTAGGAATTTGAAACAAAAGAGAAATTGGCTGTCCTCATGAAGAGGCACAGAAAAGAATGCTTGTGACAAGTCAATGACTGAGAACCACTCAGCATCACAGGGAACTTGAAACATTATCACAGCTGGATTTGGTACTACGGGACAATATTTGATTATTATGTCATTTATTTTCCTCAAATCCTGAACAATTCGGACCTTTCCACTTGGTTTTATTAGTCCCATTATTGGCGAATTACATGGACTGCTTAACAATTCTTTCAGTACTCCCTGTTTTACAAACTCATCAATGAGTTGGGCGACTTTTATGAGGGTGTCTTGTGCCATATGGTACTGTGGGGTCTGGGGAAAAGTTACATTGGGTTTTACAGTCACTTTCACTGGTTCTACTCCGTTGACCAATCCTACCTCTTTCCCTGTCATATCCCACACTTCCTTTCCGACTGTTTCCTGTAACTCAGCAGGAATGTCTGCTTCAGTGATCATTGGATAAAGGGTAATCAGGGGATACTCTTCATCGACAGTTTCCACTTCATCCCCTCCTACACTGTCCTCTTCTTCCCCATCACTGCTTGTCTGAATTTTAATTCCATCGTTTGAACACATAATCACCCCAATTTACACAATAAGTCTCTCCCTAATAGTGAAATCGGGCTTGAGTCACACACCACAAATTTATGTGACCCTTGATAGTTACCGATTCTGACTTGCACTGGATCTGTGATTGGGTTCGTCAGGTACCTATTTGCTACTCCCACTGCTTGAACTGTTCTCCCTGAAAGTGGCAAATTTGGTACTTCAATGCTCCTAACAGTGGAACGTGTAGCTCCTGTGTCAACCAAGAATGAAACGCGGTGACCCATAACTCTTCCCTCCACATACGGACCCTTTTGATCAACTTCCAGAGATGCTGCAAGCATACAATTTCCCTCCTCATCTGAACTTTCACTCTCCCACGCATCGTTTATTCCATTCTCACTATGTAATGGGAATTGGTGTACTGTGTCACTTTGATTCATTCCTTGACCTGTGACCTGTTGAGGAAGCATTGCTTGTTGCTGATTCATTGGTGCTAAGGGTATTTGCATTTGCTGATTAGGTACCATAGGAAACTGCTGTTGCATTGGCTGCAATTGTGCCATTTGCACACGGGGCATTTGGTTTATACTGTTTTGAAAATTTGGATTCGGACCTCTCAGTTTCGGTCCTCTCATAGTCTGGAATGCATTGACATCATTGTTTTGCTGACCTACACCTTCCTGCACCATCATTGGGCACTCCCGTTTCCAATGCCCGACAATTCCGCACGTGTGACATGGCATCACCTTCTTCATTGCCTGTATACCATTTGGAATCATAACGGTATTCAAATCAGGCCCATTATTCACAAAACCTCCTCGGCCTCTGCCTCTCATCTGCGGCTGCAACATAGCATTTCCCTGTTGTTGCTGCTGCGGCATCTGTTGTTGAAAACCTTGCAAACCTTGCAAACCTGTCTGAGCTGGTCTAAGCTGCATCACCATTACCTTTTCTTTCAACCTTTTCTGCTTTGTCTCAATCTCATCACTGCAGTATTTTGCATAATTCAACACTTCATCGATCGATTTTGACTGCCAACAAATCAAATGCGTTTTAATCATCTGGAACCACAATTTCAAATAAAGTATTCGGGTCTTCCCAGAGACATTTCGCATGTTTCACAAATCTATCTGTCTGTTGATACCACTCAATCGGCTTCTCTCTCAATTTGGGAAAGTCATCCGTAAAGGATTGAATATCACACCTGTGCCATGGTACATGTACAAGTTTTCCCCCTGCTGTCTCTCTCATTGGCAACATGGTTATCAGGTCGTCATTCTGTTGTGCTTTCTTATTCCGCTCTGGGGTATTTTCTTTCTTTTTGTCCTTTTTCTTAACCCATCTACTTTCCCACTTATCTAAACATCTCCAGACCTGTGCGCTCTGCAGTATCTCTTTAAGGTGTGTTTTCATCCCTGCGGATCTCATGTGTTCAAAATCTTTTGTCTCAAAATCTAACCTGTAACTTCTGCTCAGGTATTTAGTCTTACTTATATCGATCTCGTTTCTGTCTGCAATTTCTTGTAACCTCTTATGTATGCTGCTTACTTCTCTTGTAATCCTAGGGCACATGTATTTTAGCTCTTCCACTGTGTATGATTTTAATCTGTTCAAGCCCATTGTTCCCTCTACCAGTTCATCTGCCTCCATACCCAATCTTATTTTATTCAGGTATTCTTCTCCCTTCCAGCTGGATGTACTCTGTGGGGAGTTCAGGCTGTTGAACCATTGTGTTAACTGTTGTGCGTTCAGTCCCATCAGTGTAGCAGTTACATCAACTGCTACTGATGGTTTCTGTAATGTTTCAGTCTCTGAGGTTAACAGTGCTAATAGTGGTGGATGTGACCTTACCACGGTTGACGGAGCACAAATTGGAATTGGACTAAATTCCGATAAGGACCCAGATCCATTTGGCAGGGTCGCTATCGGAGTTGTTTCTGGAGTGGTTTCTATGCATCTTCTCCCTGTCCCACTCTGTGTCATTACTACCCCTTGTTCGCATATGTTTGGGTTTGCTTGTATGTACAGTGGTACTGGTGGACCTACAGTGATAGGCTGAGATATCGCGTCTGGATTCTGTCTGTTCCCCGAATTCTGTGGCATGTTAATCCCCACATTGTGGTTCATCATTGCTGGCATACCTAACTGGCTTTCTGTTACTCGAGTATACTTCGGCACTTCTTGTGCCTGCTTTTGAGGCATAAAAAACTGTGTTGATTCGGCTTGAATCAATGTCTGTCTTTGGTAGTTGTGTCCTCCCTGCGCCATTGAATCAGAAGTCATTTCCATGTTATGCCCATCACAGCAATGCCTTTGAACCTGTGGCTGATAATTATCAGCAGGTTTCAATTTAGGCACGTCTGGGTATATCCTCTGAATCTGTGGTATTTGTGGTGAGAAAGGCATATCGGAGCAGCTCGGCCTCTGAGATATTCTCAAATTCGGTGTTACATTACCCTGTATTGGTTCTGGAGGGGCAGTACTAATGCTTGAGCCTTTTTCGCTTTCCACATATGGTGGCGGGCGATCGTTCAGCAATTGTATAGTAAACTCCTCATCGTCTGACTCGTCTGACCTTTTCGAGTTTCTGTTGTTTTCTCTATCTCTGGACTGACTCCTATTTGTCTTATAAGTAGCTTTCCTTCCTTCCTTCTCCGCTTCATCGGTAATTGCTGGAAACAATTTAATCACCTGCAATACATCTGATCTCCAAACCTTTTGTGTGCTGTCCCATCTAGCATCCGCTAGTGTCTTTTCTACTTTTCTTATTCTGGTCTCGAACTTCTTTTGTTGTTGGTTTCTAGCTATTAGCTCCCAAATTGCTAGTGCCTCAAACTGTGCTGGTCTTGGAGGTACTTTCATGTCGTATAGCGCAAATCTCAGATTTTCCAAAACCCTTAAATTAAACGACCCGTGGATAGGGAACGCTACACTTCCATGCTTCTCTGTTAATTTGCACCATTGCTTTAGCCAAAGACATGGTGCTACGCCCCTTTCTTCAATAACGATGTAAGCTGGTGTACCCTCAGGCGGTGTTTCTTCTCCTACATTTGCTTTAATATAAACATCTCCCCTCATGGCACTCTTAAATGCTTTGAAAAATGTAATCTTTCCTTCTTTTATTTTTCTTAAAATGTGTATTCAATAAGTGACTTTAATTCCAGGAATACTCTTCGCTTGCCTTTCCCCTACCAGTTGTGCTTCACGCACTGTGTCCAATCCGTGCGCGACCCTTCTCTCCAACCGACCTATCCCAGCGCGGCTCCTAGTGACGTCACACTCACACACTGCGGCTGACAAAGTCCCACGGCTTGTCCTCTTTTCATTCAGCTTCACTCATAAACTAATTTCTGCAATATAACGCGAGCACTAACCAAAAGAATAAAACATATCTGTTGGTTTACTACAGGGAGGGTAATACAATCGCTTCAGAAACCTTAGGGATTTTTCACTAGCCTCGGCAGTTATTCCATCTTTCAACTCTCAACTGATCAATGAGCTCTTCTAGTGCACTTTAGAATTCGTCAAATCTAAAAGTCGAATATTTTCTTTCATTCCTCAACATTCATATCAACTTGTTGAACACGCCCGATCAACCTATTAAACCGACCAGATCACAACATCAAACAAGTGTCTCATACACTTTTCAATATACTCTGGAGTCTCTTGACCTCACAGGGCCCGTCTCAACATCAACGACCACGTGGACAATTTTTCTGCACAAAGCGCTCCACACATGTGAAGTTCGACGACTTCCCTACTCTCACACTTTGGAGTAACACTCCTCTAATATCTTTTAACCCCCTAAAATCCTCACAAACTTCTCAATTAATCTGCGGCAATAAGCTGTGCAAGCGCAAAACCCTAACTTCTCTCATACCGTCACTAGAAACGCCAAAACCATTTTCACACCTCCATGTCCTTCATTCGCAAGCTCCGAGATCCCGGGAAAGTCATTGGGGACTTAGGGCATCATCATCCCTCCACCTTGCTTTATCTAAGAAAATTCTAACTTAACTCCGTCTATTGCTCGGATGGGGTCGCAAAGGGCTAAACCATCCTCTGCTACCATCTACTGATAACGCGTCCAGCCCTAATAAACTGCCTGTACCTGGAGACGTTGGAGGTCGGTGAATCTTTTAGCCGAGTTGGGCTCTCCTCATCCTAGAATAGTCGGGTCATTCTGATCAATAATCAATAACTATTGTAATCAGTAATCAATACTCAATTAATAGATCAAAATAACACATCGGAAATCAATAACAGTTGGTATTTCGGCGCACCATGACCTTTCAGTCATGAATAACCACACCAGTTTATTAAAAGTTAGTGAATTTATTTCCCTATATTAACAAAGCTAGCACGATGTATATAAGTCTTAAAACCAAATTATATATGTATATGAACATTACTAGCTCTCCATCGCGGCGAAAAAAACGCAACCTACGCAAAATCTGGATAATGATACACTCAGTTATGGCAATACAAATCACTAATATGACTAACTGTATTTGACTAATTTCATACATTGGTCAGCATAACAAGATTTCAAATTAGCATGGTGCATCGAATGAATACCTCGACTAACCTCTAATTAGCATTGGCATGTGGGACTTCATGCAAAACGAATTTAGTCAACACAAATTTGGAAAACTTCTAGCTTGGGCCCTATCAAAATAGCAGTTGGTACCTAAAAGGAAAAAAACACAATGCATAATACATTTATCCTTTCATATTTACCAAATACAAACAGCATTCAAGAAAAGTCTTCGTCCCTCAGGTACCGGTTCGATCAGCATGGGGCAGATTTCAAAGGGGCAAAGTTAAGGGCAAGCTTCCTTGCAGCGGCAAGGAGAATGGGGCAAAGTTACTTCATGGGCAAGACGGGGCAAATCAAAGTTAAAGTCTCTAGGGTGAGAATTCTTAAAGTCTCTTTCTCTGGAATAGAGAAAGGGGCATCAGGGTGTCGTCCGAAATGGAGTCTGGCATCTGGCTTCAAATTGGCATCGAGGAAAATGGCTGACTTCTCTTTGTCCAGTGGGTTTAAGTAAGAAACATTCCAAATTCTGCAGGGTCTTCCATTGGAGGGTTCATAGGTTGGCTTCAAATTGTCCAATGAAAATTGTCTTTTTACTAGCGCTCATTTATGCATACATTGTCCTTGGAGCCTTGGAACACAAGTTGCAACATGGGTTGCCAATTATTTTACTATCTGTACCTTCATTGTCCGCACCTGCAGAGACTGACCTTGTATCGAAGGGGATGAAACCGGCCTAGTACGAAACCTTGGAGATAAGTGTATTAGTCATCTCTGCTGGAAAAATACAACTTCAAGCAAGAATATATGTTTCATTAGTTCAAGGAAAAGCCACGCAGTTAGAATTTGAGACCAGGCAACTAGGCCAAAGCCTCTACTAAATTTAAGCTAAGCAAGACAGCTTTCAAATAGGAAATCATGGCATACAATTGCAATTATGACGGATTACTACATTTTTCAATTCTTCATGATTAAGAAAGCTCGTTTACAATGATGGCGAACTTCCCCGAGGGCACAATTTCCCTCGTACGTTATTTTCTTTACTAAAATCACACTACATTATACGCTTTTGATTACATGATATGTATGAATATATGTTGGACCCTCTTTTTCTGCGTCATCACCTGGGCCAAAACAGAGCAATCAAACTCTGAAAGTGAAGGAGCTATAACGCTAGGAATTAAGAATAAGGAGTCTAATTTTAGAACTTGCTCACATTATTTTCTCTCTTTCAATTTCAACGACATTCCTAGCTGTGCTCATGCGAATTCACAACCAGAATCATCCAGTCACATTTGTAGATGGAAAGTGACCGCAGGTTTGAACAGCCAGGCCCTCCAGTTTATCCATTGCCCTTCTTGTAACACCGCACCCTGCGTAGTCGAAGCTCTCTCGCGTTCGTCGCACTACTCTTTATTACCTAGTCAGTTCTGCTGTGCCTCTGAAATCCTGTGTGTGACCCGTTGTGCCTTAGGGGCATTGAGTAATTCGCAGGTTTCTCCTGCCTGCCGCTGTGATCTGTCGCCCTGGTGTATCATGATTCAGACAGTACTGTATGTGTCTCCTCGTGTTGTCATCTCGCCTCCTCTGGGCACTTTGGATTGAGTTTCATGGTTGGAAAGACCTGTGAAAGCGTGTCTTCAAGATCCTGGGCTGTGAACACAGGCTGATGATACTGTTGTATGCCTGGGGTGTCCTGCTAATGGGTTGATGTATTCTGGCAGCCTGCAGGTTAGGTTTCTCATTTCACTACCGGGCCCATAAGCTCTCCCAGAGCAACGTGTCCCTGACTTCACTGTCTTTGCGAGGCTGCAACTGAGTACAGGGTCGTAGAAATGGGCTGCTCTTCCTGTGCAGGTGCGTCATTCCTCTCAGTTGCTCTTAATTGTCTTATTAATTATCATTGCTCTTAATTCTGTCAGTTATCTGTCCACTCTATTTGTTTTTTAGCCCGTGTAGGTAAAAAGCAATGCCACGAAAGGTACAGTTCAGTAGTGTCTATTGTGGCGTACATCAGAGTTTGTGGTAACGTATTACCCATTCATAAGCTTTTCCATGCACATGTATTTTAGTCGATGTTGTTCTCACAAGCTGAGAAGACTGTTCTGAGTTAGTGCTGTAAATAGTGATGAAGCAGAAAATGAAGGTCTTACATTTATTAACGTATAAACGTAGTGTGAAATAATCATGTGTGACATTAACCAAACTAATAAAGATTGTACGGGGACAAAATGTGCCCTCAGAGTAGTTTGCCAACATTTATACGCATGCTTTATATAACGTGGTGTATTAGAATTGCACTAATCCGACATAATCATAAACGTGTGCTACGATTTGCTTGTTTGAAATGCTTTAGCTTAGCATTACTTTAGCGGAGGCTTTGGCCTAGTGGCCTGGTCTCACTGTTTAGATGCTCGTATTTTTCCAATGTGCTATTAAACGTGTATTTCTGCTTGAAGCTGTACTTTTCCACAGAAACTGTTCACATGCTTATCTTAAAGTTTTGTGGCAGCCTGGCATATTTTCTCCTTACTTCAAGGTCGACTTGCAGGTGCGGACAATGGAGGCTCTGAAAGTGAGCTAATTGGTAGACAATGTTGCAACTTGCGTACCCATCTCCAAGGATAATGTATGCTTAAGTAAAAGCTTGAGAACTGTCGTTTTTGATTGGACAATTTGAAGCTAACCTATGAACCCTCCAATGGAGACCCTACTGGATTCGAACTGTTGTCTATAAAAACCAGGTGCACAAGAAGAAATAAAGCCATTACCAGCTATTGCCCGACATTGCGTCATTTCGTAGCTATTATGGCCCACTTTGCTGCGACGCCATTTTGAGAGACTTTGATGCTTTCTCTAATCGAGAGAAAGAGACTTTAATGATTCTTACCCTAGAGACTTTAACTTTGAAATGCCCTTTGCATGAAGTAGTAGTCTTACCTTGCCACCGTGAGGCAATTGCCCCGTCCACCCTTGCCCCTTTGTCCCGTCCCATGCTGATCGAGAAACGGTACCCGTGAGACGAAGACTTCCTTGTATGCTGATCGTAATTGGTAAATATGAAAGGAAATTGTAAAATTGCATTGTGTTTCTTTTAGGTAACCAACTGCTGATTTTGATAAGGGCCCTAGCTAGGAGTTTTCTAAATGTATGTTGCTAAATTGTTTTTGCATGAAGTCCCACATGCCGATGCTAATTTGAGGCTAGATGAGGATTCCATATGTTGCACGATGCAATTTGAGATCTTGTTATGTTGACTAAATGTATGCAATTAGTTCATTACAGATTATCGTATTAGTGCTTTGCATTGCCATTATCGAATGCCTTGTGATTCAAATGCTACATAGATTACACTTGTTTCGACGTTATGGACAGCTATTAATGTTCATATATGTTTATCATTTGGTGTTGAGACACATATATATTGTGCTAGCTTTGTTAATATAGGGGAAATAAATTCACTAACTTCGCAATAAACTGGTGTGGTTATTCCTGACTGAAAGGTCAGGGTTCGCCGAAATGTATTCTGGATTAATTGTTAAGTGTTATGTTGATCAAGGTATTGCTTATGTACGTTATTGATTATTGATTTGATGTGACTGATTGATTAAGAGTACAGAGAGTTCCCACTTAGTCAAAAGATCCATCGGCCTAAAGAGCGTCCGAACACAGGTAAATTTTTACCACGGTTTCGCTCTATCAGTAGATGGTAGCAGAGGACGGTTTCGTCTTTTGGGACCCTGTACTATTAAAGTACATGGTGTCGAATTAACGGTTACGCATTTTGAGACCCCATTCGAGAAGTTGAATTAGATTTTTCTTGGATAAAACAGATTGACAGAATGATGATGGGCTAGGTCCACCGCGACTTTCCCGGGATCTCGGAGCTTGCGAATGGAGAGAACGGAGGTGTGGAAACAGCGTTGGCGGTACTAGTGATGGTATGAGTGAAGTTAGGGTTTTGCGCTTGCACAGCTTATTGCCGCAGGGTGTGTGAAAAGGTTGCGAGGATTTTTTTCTTTTAAAGGATAGCGGAGGTGCGACTCCGGGTGTAGAAGTAGAGAAGTCGTCGAACTTCATAGAAATATCGGAGGTGCGGCTCCGAGTGTGAGAGTAGGGAAGTCGTCGAACTTCATGTGCGTGTGGCGCTTTGTGCATAAAAAGGTCCACGTGGTTGTTGTTGTTGAGGCGGGCCCTGCGAGGTCAAGAGACTCCGGAGTATGTTGATCCATGTTGTGGTCTGGGCGGTTTAGTAGGTTGATCGGGCGTGGTCAACGAGTCGGTACGTGTGTTAGGGAGTGAAAGAAACTTCGACTTCGGGCTTTGACAAGATTCTAAGTGCACTAGAACAGATCATTGACAAGTTGAGAGTAGGTCTGCGGGTCAGATTTGCTTGCGAACGTGGGGACTGAGAAAGACGGAATAGCGGCCGAGGCTAGTGAAAGGTCCCTAAGGTCCTGAAGCGATTGTGTTACCCTTCCTGTAGTAAACCGACAGATCTGTTTTATTTTTTGGTAGCTCGCGATACATGCAAGAAGATGTTACGAGAGGAGGTGAGTGAAGAAAGACTAGCCGCGAGGCTTTGTCAGCCGCAGTGTGTGTGAGTGTGACGTCACTAGGAGCCGCGCTGGGATAGGTTGGTTGGAGAGAAGGGTTGCACACGGATTGGACGCAGTCCGTGGGGCTCGATTGGAAGGGGAAAGGCAAGCGAAGAGTATTCCGGGAATTAAAGTCACCTATTGATTACAAATTTTGTGGAATAAAAGCGACCTATTGATTATAAACTTTGTGAAGTAAAAGACGAGAAAATGAAATTCCTTAAAGCATTTAGGAGTGCGATGAAGGGGGAGTCTTACATTAAAGCGAGCGTAGGAGAGGAGACGCCGCCCGAAGGTACACCAGCTTACATTGTAATGGAGGAAAAAGGGGTAGCTCCGTGTCTATGGCTAAAGCAATGGCACAAACTGACAGAGAAACATGGGAGCGTAGCGTTCCCGATACATGGGACATTCAATATAAGGATCCTAGAGAATTTGAGATTCACGATGTATGACATGAAGGTGCCTCCAAGGCCAGCACAGTTTGAGGCTCTAGCAATTTGGGAATTAATGGCTAGACAGCAACAGAAAAATAAGTTTGAAACAAGGATGAGGAAGGTAGAAAAGACACTAGCGGATGCTAGGTGGGATAATGCACAGAAGGTGTGGAGGTCAGATGTATTGCAGGGGATAAAATTGTTCCCCGCAATTACTAAGGAAGAAGAGGAGACAGGTAAGAAAGCTACCTGTAAGACAGACAGGAAGTGTTCCAAGGATAGAGAGGACGAGGAAAAGTTGAGAAGAGAAGAGGAGTTAGAGGATGAGGAGTTAATAATGCAATTGCTGAACGACCGTCCACCACCTTATGCGGAGAATGGACAAGGTCCAAGTACCAGTTCTGCCCCTCCGGCATCGGTACAGAACAGTGAAACCCAGAGTTCAGGAGCGTCATCGGGATCTAAAGACCCGAGTCTACTGTTTACCCCGCAGATACCGCAGGTTAGGAGAATATATCCAGATGTGCCCATGTTGAAACCAGTAGAAAATTATCAACCGCAGATGCCAGGGTACTACAGCAGCGACAACAGTGGAGGAATGGTTCTAGAACAAACCGTAAGGGGAGTACAGAATGGTCACCATCCAACAATGACACAGGCTGAATCAACTCAGTTTATGATGCCTCAAAAGCAGGTGCAGGGAGGAAACGCACATGCTCAGATGACGGGGAGTCAGATGGGCATGCCGGCAATGATGACCCATAGTATGGGAATGAACATGCCTCAAAACATGGGAAATGGACAGAACCCAGACGCGATATCACTACCCATTACTGTAGGTCCACCGGTACCTCTGTATAGTCAGCCTAACTTAGGTATGAGCAGTCAGGGATCCATGCTGCAGAATGGGACAGAGAGGAGGTGCATAGAAAACACTCCAGGGATAACTCCTATAGCGGCTCAGCCAAATGGATCTGGACCCTTGATGGAGTTTAGTCCCATATGTGCTCAGTCTACACTGGTGATGTCGTCCCCCACTGATAATACCTCTAACATCGAATACTGAAAAGTTGCCGCAACCATCAATGGCAGTCGATGTGAATGCTACACTGATGGGGGTAAATGCGCAACAGCTGACACAGTGGTTCAACAGTTTGAATTCCACACAAAGTTCAGACAGTGGGAAAGGAGAAGATTACCTGAATAGGATGAGGCTGAACATGGAAGCACAAGAATTGGTGGAAGGGACTATGGGTGTGAATAGGTTAGAGTCCTACACGGAAGAAGAGCTGAGATACCTATGTCCAAAGATTACGAAAGAAGTGAACAAGGTACATAAAAGTTTGCAGGAAGTAGCGGACAGAAACGGGATTGACATAGGCAAGACGAAACACTTGAGCAGGAGCTATAGGTTGGATTTTGGGACCACAGATTTTGAACACATGAGGTCAGCAGGCATGAAGGCACACCTTAGAGAATTGTTGCAGAGTGCCCAAGTGTGGAGGTGCTTAGACAAGTGGGAAAGCAGGTGGGTAAAGAGGAAGGATAAGAGGAGGGACAGTGCTACAGAGCACAACGAGAAAAGACCGCAGAGCAGCGAGACAGTAACCATGTTACCAATGAGGGAGACAGCAGGGGGAAAATTAATACATGTGCCATGGCACAGAAGCGACATTCAGTCATTTACGGATGATTTTCCCAAACTGAGAGAGAAGCCGATTGAATGGTATCAACAGACTGATAGGTTTGTGAAGCTTGCAAAATGTCTCTGGGAAGACCTGAATACTCTCTTTGAGATCGTGGTTCCGGCAGACTTGTGGGAGGATTGCAAAAGAGCTGTAGGTTGGCCGACAAGTGAACCAGAGAGAGACAGGGAAACGGGTGCACCATCACCTATGGTGATGAGCTTGTACTACAAGGTGATTGAGCATTTGAAGACGAAGGTTGCCGCGAAGAATGTGGATTGGCAGAAGATCGATCGAACTGCCCAAGAGACTAAAGAATCGATTCATAGTTACTATGAGAGATTGTTGAAGGCGTTCAAGAATTACAGTGGCACGGAAACAATAGAGGCGAAGGATATGCTTCATTTTGTGTTCAGATTTGTGGAAGGGTTGAGACCAGAGATAAGTCAGATGATAAAGTCGCATTTGATTTGTTGGCAGTCTAAACCGATTGATGAGGTCTTGACTTATGCGAAATACTGTAGCGACGAAATTGAGGTGAAACAGAAAAAGTTAAAAGAGAAAGTGATGATGATGCAACTTAAAGCAGCTCAGACAGGTCTGCAAGGTTTGCAGGGGATGCAAGGGTTCCAACAGCAGGTACCGCAACAGCAGCCGCAGTTGCAGGGAAACATGGCGTTTCAGCCACAGCCTAGAGGCAGAGGCAGAGGAGGTTTTGTGAATAACGGTCCGGATTTAAACACTGTTGTGACGGGTGTGCAGGCAATGAAGAAAGTGATGCCGTGTCACGTGTGCGGAATTGTAGGTCATTGGAAACGCGAGTGCCCGATGGTGGTGCAGGAAGGTGCAGGTGCAGGTGTAGGTGTTGGTCAGCAAAACAATGATGTCAATGCATTTCAGACAATGAGGGGACCGAAAATGAGAGGTCCAAACCCAAATTTTCAGACCATAAATCAATTGCAGGGATTACAACCTATGCAGCCGCAGCAGATGCAGATGCCCCGCATGCAGATGACGCAAATGCAGCCAATGCAACAGCAGTTACCCATGGTACCTAATCAGCAAATGCAAATACCTTTGGCACCAATGAGTCAGCAGCAAGTGATGGTTCCTCCACAGGTCTCGGGTCAGGTAATGAGTACAAATGGCACCGTACAACAGTTCCCATTACACAGTGAGAGTGGAATAAACAATGTATGGGAGAGTGAAAGCTCAGAAGAAGAAGGAGATTGTGTGCTTGCAGCATCCTTAGAAGTTGATCAAAAGGGTCCGTACGTAGAGGGAAGAGTAATGGGTCATCGTGTTTCATTCTTGGTTGACACAGGAGCCACATGTTCAACTGTTAAGAGTAGTGAAGTACCAAATTTGCCACTCTCAGGGAGGACAGTTCAAGTGGTGGGAGTAGCAAACAGACACCTGACGAACCCAATTACAGATCCGGTACCAGTCAGCATCGGTAACTATCAAGGGGTGCATCAGTTTGTGATATGTGACTCAAGCCCAATAGCACTGTTAGGGAGAGACCTATTGTGCAAGTTGGGTTGTTCGATCATGTGTTCGAACGAAGGAATAACAATCCAGACGAGCAGTGACGGGGAAGAAGAGGACAGTGTAGAGGGGGATGAGATGGAAACGGTAGATGAAGAATATCCTCTGATTTGTCTTTTCCCGATGATAACTGAAGAAGATATTCCAGCCGAATTACGGGAGACAGTCGGAAAGGAAGTGTGGGACATGACAGGGAAAGAGGTGGGATTGATGAAAGGAGTGGAACCAGTGAAAGTGACTGTAAAGCCCAATGCAATCTTTCCCCAGACCCCACAATACCACATGCCACAAGACACCCTCATGAAAGTTGCCCAACTTATTGACGAATTTGTAAAACAGGGGGTACTGAAAGAAGTGTTGAGCAGTCCATGTAATTCACCAATAATGGGACTAATAAAGCCGAGTGGAAAGGTCCGACTCGTGCAGGACTTGAGGAAAATAAATGACATCATAGTCAAATGCTGCCCAGTAGTACCGAACCCAGCTGTGATAATGTTTCAAATTCCTTGCGATGCCGAATGGTTCTCGGTCATCGATTTGTCACAAGCATTCTTTTCTGTGCCTCTTCATGAGGACAGCCAATTCCTCTTTTGTTTCAAATTCCTAGACAGAGTGTACAGTTGGTGTCGAATTCCTCAAGGGTTTTCTGAGTCACCGTCGATATTCAATCAGATTCTAAAGAAAGACTTGGAAGAGTTAGAGTTGCCATTCGAGTCAACCCTAGTACAGTACATTGACGACTTACTGGTTGCATCAAAGACAGAAAGCGACTGCACAGTCGATACCATTGCTCTGTTGAACCATTTGGGAAGGAATGGACACAAGGTGTCTCCCTCCAAATTGCAGTTCTGTCAGAAGAAAGTGAAATACTTGGGTCACCAGATAGAGAAGGGGTCACAGAGAATAATGAAGGAAAGAATAACGAGTGTACTTCAAATGAGTCCGCCCAGGACGAGAAAGGAGGTGAGGAAATTTTTGGGAATGGTGGGCTACTGTCGCCAGTGGATTCCCAACTTCTCGACTCTAGCGAAGCCTTTACTGAAACTGACCCAGAAGGATGCTTTGGATCAAATTGAGCTGAAAGGAGATGAGATGGATGCTTTTGTCGAATTAAAGGAGTGCATGTGCAGGGCTCCAGCTTTAGGTATGCCTGATTACACAAAGCCTTTCACATTGTTTTGCCATGAACGTGATGCATGTTCTTTGTCTGTCTTGACTCAAGCCCATGGTGGCGTAAACAGACCAGTAGCATATTTTTCAGCTACTTTGGATCCGGTCGCAGCAGCACTCCCAGGGTGTTTGCGCGCCGTAGCAGCAGTTGGTATCAGCCTGACTCAGAGTGAAGGAATAGTGATGGGACACCCAGTAACAGTCATGGTCCCTCACTCAGTCGAGATACTTTTGACCCGCTCCCGAACGCAACACATGACTGGAGCTAGACTCACAAGGTATGAAACGATAATTCTGGGCTCACCGAATGTGCAGCTGAAAAGGTGCACTACGTTGAATCCAGCAACGTTGCTCCCTGGAGAAAATGCCGAAATTGAGAACGCTGAAGACGTCGAGCATGACTGCCTTCAGGTGACTGAATTTTGCACAAAACCTCGACCGGACATTAAAGATACTAAGCTTGATGAAAATGACCAAATTCTTTTTGTTGATGGTTCATGTCTAAGAGACGGGATGGGGATTTTGAAAGCAGGATACGCTGTATGCACTGTAACAGGTGTCTTGGAAGCAGGATGGCTCCAAGGAGTCTATTCTGCACAAGTAGCAGAACTTGTAGCCCTTACCAGAGCTTGTCAACTGTCTGCATTGATGAAAGTCACCATTTACACTGATAGCCAATATGGGTTTGGGATTGTGCATGACTTTGGACAACTATGGTCACAGAGAGGTTTCCTGACTTCTTCAGGAGCCCCAGTGAAAAACGGGGAAAGAATAAGGGAATTGTTACATGCCATTCAAGTGCCAGCTGAAGTTGCAGTGGTAAAGTGCAGTGCTCACACGAAAGGACAGGACTATGTTTCGCTGGGAAATGCATATGCGGATCAAGTCGCAAGATTTTGTGCCTTGAACTGTATATTACTCAGAGATGAATGGAATTCGATAAGTGAGCCAGAACTTGAACCAGCTGAAGCATTTGCCTTGAAGGTCGTAGATACAATAGAGGAACTAAAAGCATTACAAAATAATGTCAGGGAGGATGAAAGAGATTCCTGGATTAAATCACAATGTATAAAGAGACAAGACGAGTTATGGGTTTCACACGAGGGAAAATTTGTTTTGCCAAATAGTCTCTTATCACAGCTTGCGCGGTTCTATCATGGGCAAGCTCACCTAGGGAGAGATGCCATGATAAGATTGTTCAAAACTGATAGGTTTAACCCCAGATTTCGTCAAGCTGCAGAAGCAGTTTGCCATCGATGTGTCACTTGCCAGCAGATGAACCCAGGAAAGGGAACAGTTGTGAACGCGAGCCACATTGGTAGGGCAAGCGGGCCTTTTAGTCGTATGCAGATGGACTTCATTGAGATGCCTGTGCATGGAGGTCTAAAGTATGTGTTGGTGATTGTGTGCATTTTTAGTCACTGGATCGAGGCATACCCCACACGTAGAAATGACAGCCTTACAGTTGCAAAGCTATTGTTGAGAGAGTTAATACCACGTTTCGGATTCCCGATCTCTTTAGAATCAGATAGGGGAAGTCACTTCAATAACGAGGTGATAAAGTTACTCTGCGAAGCGCTGAACATTGAGCAAAAGCTGCATTGTAGCTATCGCCCTGAAGCCTCAGGACTGGTGGAGCAGATGAATGGTACACTGAAATCAAGAATGGCGAAAATATGTGCATCGACAAATTTGAAATGGCCTGACGCATTGCCCTTAGTGCTAATGTCAATGAGAAACACTCCTGATAGAAAGACTGGATTGTCTCCGCACGAAATTCTCATGGGCAGGGCTATGAGACTTCCTGCAGTTCCCGCAAACGCGCTTTTGAATATTACAGATGATATGGTGTTAGACTACTGCAAAGGACTGGCTGATGTGGTTCGCTCTTTCTCTCACCAGGTGGAAGCGACCACCTTGCCACCGATCCAAGGTCCAGGACACGCACTGAAAGCAGGTGACTGGGTCGTGGTAAAGAAGCACGTGAGAAAGTCGTGTCTGGAACCCCGTTAAAAAGGCCCTTTCCAAGTGATCCTGACGACAACTACCGCTGTGAAGTGTGCGGGGGTTCCCAACTGGATTCACGCCAGTCACACAAAGAAGGTGTTGTGTCCCACAGATGAGGAAGTTGAAGCGCTGAAATTGCCAGTGCCTGATAAAACAGTGCCGAGTGCTGAGACAGAACAAAAGCGAACTGAAAGCGAACAGGCAGAAGCAGGAGAGAAAGAGATATTATTGGAGGGCGAAGAGTCCGACTCACTTGGGGAAGACCAAGGAGGAAGTTCAGACAGCGACGAAGAAGCTGCAGGTGACAAAGAGCCTGAAGCAGCTGAGGGTAGCAAAAAGCCTGAAGCAGCTGAAAGTGACAAGGAACCTGAGGCAGCTGAAAGTGATACAGAGCCTGACGAAAGTAACGGCGACGAAGGGCTCGAAAAAGGTGAAAAAGCAGGAGAGCCTGATCAGAAGGGGGCTTTCCCAGAAACAGACGATACAGAAAAAGAAAAAGAGAACGTGATCGATTCCCCTGAAGGAGAGGACAAGGCAGAGCAGAACGAAAAAGTTCAAACTTCTACAGAAAAGGTCGCAGGTCCATCAAATGGACATGGTGCAAAGAGGAGACTAAGTATATCACCAGTAAAACAAAGGTCCGGAGAAGGTTTGAACGACGGAGAAATGCCAAAAGTAAAAGAGAAAAGAAAAGAAGTGTCTGTCGTGGTACCAACCTCGAGTGAAGAAAAGGACTTGACAAAAGAGGAAAGTACCAGCGAGGCAGAATCGAAAAGAGAAGCAAAATTGAAAAGGAAAAGGATACCGAACAGAAGGTATTCTGGTCCAGAATGGGCATATGTAGTATAAATGACATTGCTTGCTACAATCTAACGTGAAATAAACAACCAGCTGAGACATTGCTAAACCGGATGAGACATTTGCTAAACCGATAAAGAATGAGTTATTGCCGAAATTGAGACAAAGGCTGCTAACCGATAACTGACTTGGCCTTTGAAGAAGACGGTGTGAACATTGCGCTCGCTCAGCTTTGTAACCGAATTGCTAAATAGTTTCATTTATAGGTGCTTCTAGTTCTCTGATTCTATACAGATCATGACGCAAAACAATAGAAAGAAATATTGTAAATATGTGTGTATAGGCTTGGTAATTACATGTGTACTAATAATAATGGCAATTGTGCTTGGAATGCATGGAAAAGGTGAGAATGCGAATATTGAGGCCTCTACTTTTGCTCCTGTTACTGTCACTGAACTAACCGCATTGAAAAGGCTAGCACTAGATGAGAGACTCTTTCATGATAGGAAAGAGCTTTCGTATAATGTTTTCTATCGCTTACTAACAGAATATGTTGAGACAATGGGTGCGAAAGATTGTTATGTGTGTACCCAGATACCGACATCAGTGAAGGAAGGGGTGACATATCACCACATGCCTCTTACATACGGGATTACATGTAGTATAGTAATGTCTAGGTTTTATGGTCAAACTAACATACAGTATTTTTACTCAAATTATGATGTTACTTTTGCTTATGTTCCTATAATAGCGCAGCTAAGCCAGACTGCAAAAGATTGGGATGCTAAAATTATGAGGGAATTTTTCGAGCCAATGCTACCTTTTGAAACGGCTCACGCTCATAGGGAAAATCTTACCTGCTCACTCTCTGCAGTAGAAATAAGCTTTTTAGATCGCACAGATGATAGAAGGGCACAAATGAAGGCGAAATTAGAAAAGGAGTTACATAAGAGGACTTCAGTAGATAATTATGATTTTGCCGCAATAAAGACACAAGGGAAAATTGCTTTAGATGCTTGGCATGTAGGGAAGTTTTGTATATATCGAGGTGAATCTTATTATGACAACATTTTTGTAGGGGCGAGTGAGTGTAAACACACGTTTATCTTTAAGGCCAAATGGACATTCATGATGGACGGACTTGACCCTGTCATTCCAGGTGTATATTACATTTGTGGGTATAATGCCTATTATCGTCTTCCAAAGGGATGGTGGGGAAGATGTTATTTGGGTATAGTGTTCCCAAAGGTTTATCAACTGGATGACCTATTGATGATTCAAAAGACATCTGGATCCCATCGTATCCAGAAAAGAGAGACCGCAGCTGCTGTGGTGGGTGATATATTTGGAGCCATGATTCCTTCATTGGGAGTTGTGCTGAATTCCATCAAAATAAGAAAGTTGTCTACTATAGTGGATAACATGTTGACAAAGTTTTCAGGTGCTATAATCCTGATAGATGCTGAACTTGCAGCAGAAAGAGCTATGACTCTTCAAAATAGGCTTGCTTTAGACATTCTTTTAGCAAAGGATGGTGGTGTTTGCAAAATGCTTGGTGCACGACACTGTTGTACTTATATACCCGACAATAGTGTGAAAATTAAAACTATGCTTGCTAATCTAACAAAAGAAAGTGCGGATTTGAAGGAACTGAAAGAAGCAGGAGTGTGGGAAAAGGTTGGAAAAGGACTTGCTTCAGTGGGACATTGGATTGGGGGAATTTGGAATGGAATATTGCTAAAAATAATAGAGGGAATTTTAATAGTGATAATTTGTGTATTTGGAATTTGGGGAATAAAAAGGGGAATAATAATGATTATGGAAAGAATTAAAAGAAGAAAGGAGGAGAAAATTATGAAAAGAATGGCAGAAGAATACAAAGCGCAAACTAGGGGAACTAAAAGGAAAAGGGAACTGACAGAATTTTAATGGAATAAAATTTGTGGGCTTAATTTGTGTGATGACAAGTAGTCATCAGAGGAGGGATTGATGAAGCAGAAAATGAAGGTCTTACATTTATTAACGTATAAACGTAGTGTGAAATAATCATGTGTGACATTAACCGAACTAATAAAGATTGTACGGGGACAAAATGTGCCCTCAGAGTAGTTTGCCAACATTTATACGCGTGCTTTATATAACGTGGTGTATTAGAATTGCACTAATCCGACATAATCATAAACGTGTGCTACGATTTGCTTGTTTGAAATGCTTTAGCTTAGCATTACTTTAGCGGAGGCTTTGGCCTAGTGGCCTGGTCTCACGGTTTAGATGCTCGTATTTTTCCAATGTGCTATTAAACGTGTATTTCTGCTTGAAGCTGTACTTTTCCACAGAAACTGTTCACATGCTTATCTTAAAGTTTCGTGCCAGCCTGGCATATTTTCTCCTTTCTTCAAGGTCGACTTGCAGGTGCGGACAATGGAGGCTCTGAAAGTGAGCTAATTGGTAGACAATGTTGCAACTTGCGTACCCATCTCCAAGGATAATGTATGCTTAAGTAAAAGCTTGAGAACTGTCGTTTTTGATTGGACAATTTGAAGCTAACCTATGAACCCTCCAATGGAGACCCTACTGGATTCGAACTGTTGTCTATAAAAACCAGGTGCACGAGAAGAAATAAAGCCATTACCAGCTATTGCCCGACATTGCGTCATTTCGTAGCTATTATGGCCCACTTTGCTGCGACGCCATTTTGAGAGACTTTGATGCTTTCTCTAATCGAGAGAAAGAGACTTTAATGATTCTTGCCCTAGAGACTTTAACTTTGAAATGCCCTTTGCATGAAGTAGTAGTCTTACCTTGCCACCGTGAGGCAATTGCCCCGTCCACCCTTGCCCCTTTGTCCCGTCCCATGCTGATCGAGAAACGGTACCCGTGAGACGAAGACTTCCTTGTATGCTGATCGTAATTGGTAAATATGAAAGGAAATTGTAAAATTGCATTGTGTTTCTTTTAGGTAACCAACTGCTGATTTTGATAAGGGCCCTAGCTAGGAGTTTTCTAAATTTATGTTGCTAAATTGTTTTTGCATGAAGTCCCACATGCCGATGCTAATTTGAGGCTAGATGAGGATTCCATATGTTGCACGATGCAATTTGAGATCTTGTTATGCTGACTAAATGTATGCAATTAGTTCATTACAGATTATCGTATTAGTGCTTTGCATTGCCATTATCGAATGCCTTGTGATTCAAATGCTACATAGATTACACTTGTTTCGACGTTATGGACAGCTATTAATGTTCATATATGTTTATCATTTGGTGTTGAGACACATATATATTGTGCTAGCTTTGTTAATATAGGGGAAATAAATTCACTAACTTCGCAATAAACTGGTGTGGTTATTCCTGACTGAAAGGTCAGGGTTCGCCGAAATGTATTCTGGATTAATTGTTAAGTGTTATGTTGATCAAGGTATTGCTTATGTACGTTATTGATTATTGATTTGATGTGACTGATTGATTAAGAGTACAGAGAGTTCCCACTTAGTCAAAAGATCCATCGGCCTAAAGAGCGTCCGAACACAGGTAAATTTTTACCACGGTTTCGCTCTATCAATAGTGTACCCAGATGCCTTTTTTTGAGAAGGGAAACTCGCATCCAAGTGGGTGCAGTTAAAGTAACTGCAGGTGAGTAGAGGAATCTGTAGGGGTGTGTGAAATATGCATAATTTGCTTTCATGTGATTACGTGAGATTTTGGGAGACTTGAATGAAATAGTGCATAATTACGTTTAATTATATGAAATGCAAATCGGTCATTTAGAGTTGTATTTTAGTGTGAAATACACCCCCATGCCCATTTTGGACAAAAGGATGCTTTTCTGGCAAAAAATGATAGCAAAAACACAATTATTCTTTATAACAGCTGCTCGCATTCTGGTTGTTTGCTCCCAGGCTATAATTTGCTGCAAAGATGGTGTTATTACGTTACGTGGCTTAATGGCATACTTTCTGAAACTTTGTGCTATAACCATGACACAAAATTACAAAAATTACACTGGAGTAATTGACACTTCGCCCAGGACAGTAATCTGTAGAAAACTAGAACATATAATTTATTTTCAAATGCCACTGGGTTTGCTTTGTGTCTTCTCAGTTTGCGAGCTTGGACTCAGTAGGCGGTTTGATGCCAGTATTCACATAGGTTATAAATTCATAATGTACTTCACACTTAAACTCCATGCACAATTTGGGAGGCCAAATTAAGGTGGGCAGGGATGCTTTCAAGTCTTGCACTTCATTAAGTCATGTTTAGGTTCGCACAAGCTCTGTAAGCTCTGGCCTGTTGTAATCTCTCTGTGGGCTTTAAACCGCGCCCGCTCTTGCAATTTATTATTTGTTGTGCTAATGTTAAATGCTTCATTTTTATTGGAGCATTTTTTGAAACGCCCCTCCTTTGTGTGCTGAGTTGCCTCCCAGGCGATTTCACTAAGTGAACATTTTTGTTGGCCATCACACTATGTCACACTTCCTCCTGTTACATCGTGTGATGGCCCCTCCTCCGGTTTCAGTTTGCCCTTCATCCCAGCGCGTGATCCTTTCTAGACAATGTTGCAG
This sequence comes from Pleurodeles waltl, assembly GCF_031143425.1. Lineage (NCBI taxonomy): Eukaryota > Metazoa > Chordata > Amphibia > Caudata > Salamandridae > Pleurodeles > Pleurodeles waltl. The sequence continues at coordinate 168,044,702 of NC_090439.1, read as the reverse complement.
GGAGACAATAACTCTCACGCTCATGACGGTTGTGGCACTTTGAACTGACTTGCTTCTGTCTACTGTTTTACTTTTAGTTTTCAATTTATGTGGCAAGAAAATTCCAGTTAGGAGTTTACAACGCTAATAGCTCTAACTCAAACAAACGCGAAGGCCCATTGCATTGCAAATGCTTATTTTAAGTTAAAGATGTCTACTGCCTGAAATTGGCTCTGCTTCACTAGAGCTCAATTGGAGAAATACATTCTCACCATTATTTTTTAAAAATCTCACATTTTCCTCTTCTAAAATATTGATGTGTGGCATCAGGTTGCACTTCCCCGCTAGCCTCTTTAGGACTCACTGTTAAAAACAGAACATGAAGAGGCAATGCCAGAATATTTTACATGAAATGAGAATTCAGTGGATAGTACAGGAATAGTATGGGGTTAATTTTAAGTGGTTCTATGGGGTAATGTATTGCAGATCAGTCAGGAGTGCTAAAAGTCACACACACAAGACGCCTTAAATTAGAACATAAAATTCAGAAGTCCCAGTATGCAACATCACAATAAGCACAGAGACTAGCTATTCTTAAAGCAACCCTGCTTGACTGCAAACAGAAAGCAGAATAGGAGGTAATGATACTTAGTACATACGCTTAAGCCAGGTCAAATGGGGAGGACTGTGATCTAGTGGCTACAATTGCTTGGAAACCAGGTTCAAATCCCAGCCTAGGCTCACCATCCTGCATTTTTGTGCAAATCACTTAATTTATCTCTGTCTGACAAAAAACTGTGTAAGTAGTCTTTTCCTGTAGCAAAGCACACTTAGGCCAGGTTCACAGTATAAAACTGTAAACGGTGAATGTCCAAGAAAACCACAAACAAAAAAACAAAAAACAGACATAGGGAAACAGTGATATCTCAATCATAGAAACAAAAAACAGACGTGGCCATATTTACAAACTTTTACTCAAAATTGTACAAGTTCCACTTGTCTAATAACACTGAAAAGACCCACTTCTATCTCTGTTACATTGAACTGGCTTGGATAGATGAGCCTCTCTGTCAGCCACTCACCAAACTGAAATAAACTGCAGAAATCAAAAATGCTATACGTAGTGTTCAAGGCCTCATTTACGAGGCCCTAGTGGCACACTGCTCCACCGGAGCATCATTTTTTTTTACACTCCGGTGGTGCAGTGTGGCAGCCCATATTCACAAGGCCACGCAAAGCTACCCTGTGTGGCTTTTCATGGCCTTGTAAATATGGACGCCTTTCACATATAACAATGCCTGAAAGGAGTGTTTCATGGGTGTTGCTTGGGGTGTTACCACGCAACACCCATAAAACCTGAAGAAATCTGATGCATTCCCAGATTTACAAGTCTGGGAATGTTTCAGATTCCTACGTCACCTCAGGGGTGGTACGCCCCCTCCGGGGTGGTGTAGGAATGAGACAACGGGGAGAAACATCTTTATTTCTCCCCATTTTTGCTCTTTCTATGTGTGCTGCATTCTGCAGCATACAAAGAAAGAGGAAAACACCTCTTGTGATTGTTTTTGTGCAGGAAGGTGTCCCTTCCTGCACAAGAACAATCATCCCCACTACGCAGATCTCCTCCCATCATGGTGCAAGGGTGCCTGCACTGGCGCTAGACAGCAATTTGCGCACCAGCCCAGTGGGAGAGAACAGAAATGCACCATATCTTTTACATATGGTGCGTTTCTGCCATTTTCCAGTGGTGCAGGGCTGCACATCAAGGCACTTTCTGCTCTGTGCCATGGGCCTCGTAAATGAGGCCCTCTCTGTGGTAAGGCCTCACATCCCACAAACTCTGCACCTTGTTTTAGGTCACAGACCAACTGCAGCAGAAATTGAGTTAGTGACCCATTGTTCAGGTAGTTACCCGGGATAAATGTACAACAGGATGCACCGATATTGGTGCAAACCCACCCTCCACTGCAGTCATGAAGTCCAACAAATACCTATGTTGCATCAACAGGAGGCAGAGGGCTCTTATTTTTTCCTTGATAACATTTAAACCGAGCTCAGTGTCCTTGATCATTTTCAGCATCTCCCACCTTGTTATTTGCAACCAGCAGGTGTTTGCTTTTATCTGTAGGGTGAAGAAAGATATGGACCCTCGCGCCTTTACTTGAGCGTCAGTGAATCATCAAAATTCCTCCAGAATGTCCTTGTACTGAGCCCAGCCAAAATAATCTGCAGTTCTTTTTTCTCAAGCCTGATGCAACTGAGTTGTTTTCTTCTGTAGCAGATGTTGAAACAATTGAGACAGGAATTCTCCAGCGGGTGTGTATGGTCACGAAAGAGCAGAGACCCCGCCATCTGGTGAAGAGCTGAGCATAGGCAAATTCTCTGCATTGCCAGTAGAAATCCATCAACATAGAGGTTCCCCAGTGCATGTTTGGTACGTGCAATATTGCTTCACAATTCTCATTCGTGCCGACTTGGAGGAGGGAATTTGGGTGCTTGCTTTCATGTGCTAGTTGGGTGGCTGCCTTGCCCACTCGTCAGACTGCTCCCCCGTGGTGCGGTCAGCCAACCCCACCTTGGGGGACCAGCAGCAGAGTAGAGCCGAGGCCTCTGCAGGCACCTGAATGGCAGACCCTAGAGCGGATTCGTGATCGACAAAATGCACAGCAGCCCTGAATTTTACCTGAACGCTGTAAAGGAGAGAGTTTTCTCCTAATGTTGTCACTAGTCTTTATTTTTTAAATTAATTTTGACGTGGGTATGAGGTGAACGTAAATTTACTGGGGGTTTCGGACTACCTCATATTTGGATTTTGCGATTGTGTAAAGGCATTACCCTCCCAGAGAGACACCTCTTCCTGCTATGGTTGTGGCCCGGGCCTTGCTGGGCTGGGTTCCTTGTCTGCTGTTGCTGTTGTCATGTGTTTGGCCAACCACCTGGTCCTTGTAGTAGTGGTGTGGTGGCTGCCTGATTTCCCTGTGGCTGAATGTAAGATGCATTTGGGTTGACCTGGGTTTGGTTTTGTGCATGGGGATTTTGCAGGGACTGGCCTAGGTTTATCGCTCTTTGCTCATGATAAGCTTTTAGGGGAAATTGGTCGCCATGTGGCTCATTCGGTGGCAATAGTAGCTGCTGCCAACCTTCCTGACCTCTGCAGTTAGGTCTGGGTGGAAACCTCCTGGCATTCGGAGGTTGAGCTCTCTTCAGGGCTGGTGCCATTTGCACACTTGAGGCCAATATAGCTCCCTCAAGGGCAGTTTTACCCAGTTTGTGTGGGTTCGGCTTAGCAGAGGTTCTCCGAACTTGCTCCTACTTTTGGCCTTTCACGTGGGCCACTGCATGGGGAGCATGGGTGGTGGCCTACCCACTCCAGGCTCTGGGACTCACGTGGTCAGTGGGGGCACCTTCTTGGGGTGTTGTTCCATCTGCAGGGCATGCAGAATCCCCTTCAATGGTCAGTCATTAAGGGACTGTATTTGGCTGCAGATGGGGGCTTTGGGTGCAGGGAATCCACCACATAGTGTCGGGCCACCTCATCTGTGTTACTTCCTCACTCACAGAGGTGCCAGTGGCGACACAGGCTGGACTTGGTAGCTCCAGGGGTACGTGTGCTCTGTGTGCTACCACCATTGCCCCTATGCGCCTTGGGCCGGCTCCCCTCCTAGCCTCAGGAGACTCAGTAGGAATGTGCATGTTGTGGTGTTGGATCTCTTTCTCCTTGCGTACCTTATTGGTTATCCTTTTGTTGGTCCCTACTAAGATGTGGCATGTGCAACATGCCCAATTCTGAGCTTATTCGCATAGCTTGAAGAAGCTCTCAATATATTCCAGGATGATTCCCCCAAAGGGGGTTTGGTTGGCTGGGACCACCCTGCCTGGCGTCCATGTGGTGTCTGAGTGTCCCACTGGTTTCTGCACTAGAAAGGGAGATCCAGGGGAGGAGCAGGTTATAATCTCGTTCTCTGCAAAATGGATAGACATTTTCATATTGGTCATTTGGTCTTGTCCTAATACATTAGTCTGGAATTACTATAAATACAGCAACTTTTTCACTCATCCTACTCCACCCTATCTCCAGCTTGAGGGAATCTGTGAATGGGACCCTAGCTACCGTACCCAAGATCTCTTGTGTAATGGCAGTGGTTTTTGATAAGGGGCTTGTTCCTTCTCGCTTTACTGATGTTGTCGCTCCTGTGTCTAACAAAAAGTTGTATGGTGTGACCAGGTGTGACCACGGGGTCCTCCTCAGGACAGCCTTGTTGCAGACAGTGGGGGGTGGGTGGGTCTTTAGGTGTTTTGGTCGTATCTGGTGTAGGTTCCCTATTTTGTCCTTTGATTGGTGGGACCAGTCTTGCACTCTCAACCTTGCTGTCGGACTCTGAGGGGCTGGAGCCCTCTTCCTTGCTATCGCTAGTTGTATCATCATTTAGGCCTGTTACAAAATTCACTGTAACCAGTGTGTGTCTGTCCAGAATGCATGTTCCCCCTGCCACAATGGTTTGAAAGACTCAACATGAGTGACGGGGGTCGAATTTGCGGGGAACTCTAGCACTTACATGGGGTGGGGCTGAAATCATCTGTGCTTGCCGGTCTGGTAACCCCCTAGCCCTGGATCCTGCTGCTCACTGCTCGGCAGGGGGACCTCTGGGCCCCATAACCGACAAATTGGTGTAACATAGTGCAGGAACTGCTGGGTTGCCAGGCATCAGAGAGAACACCTGTGTATGTTGGGGGAGGTGCGGAAACCTTGCTTGCAGTTCTGGGTGGTTACAGGCTGGGGCCACCTTGAAGATGGCTAAGAGTTCTAACAGGTGCACTCTATTAGCCTCTTTTCACCCTAGAAATTTAGTCAGAACGTGTGTCCTTGTGTATTTTATTAAGTTTGTGCTGAAGTTTCCCCCCACTGACCAGCGGAATGCGTGTGCCTTAGTATGTGTGTGCCATTCACTACAAATGTATCTAGCTTTTTAGCCTGCATGGGGAAATCTAGTTTGCATGTGGCTTAACAGCAACTCCTCAATGTATTGGGAACCTTTTTAAGGGACTAGTATAGTTCTAACTTTTTTTTAGTTTTAAATAATACTAAATTCTACTTTGCTTGTGGGGAAATATGTACACTAGATTATGCCAGCAATATCTATTAGATAAGAGCCTACATGTAAGGCAGAGATGCATCAAAAAAAACTTTTCACAAAAGCAGCAGTGGGGTTAAAAAAATATTCTCTCCTATCGGGCTTGCTAATATGTTGCTCGAATGTGGATTTACCTTAAAGAAATGAAAGATAAAAGGCGTTTGTCAAAACAGGAACTTTGGCTTGATTAAATGGGAGCGCAGTAAGGAGTCGGGGTCTGATGGCTGTCTGGATGTACATTGGTTCTGAGCTCCCTTATATACATTTCTTGAAGCGTCATAAAAAAATTCTATGCATCCTTTGGAGAAAGGAATCTGGGTCTAGTCACAGAGTCAAAAACCTGACCATCTGATCTTGCGTGGATATAATGCAGGCCAGTAGGTAACATTTCCAGATGTCTGGCACGGGGAGCGCGTGACCACTGCATGTTGTATATATGTTCTGATTGGATGAGTTCCTAATTTTATGTGCCGTCTAACTTTTATGGTGTTTTGGGAACTCGCACCCCTCCAGCAAAATGTGTTTTATTGGGGGCCAGCCTCCTACTACAATTGTGATGTTGCTGCCTATCTGAGGGATCGATATGAGTCCTGTTTGGGTGTTTTTCAGCAGGCTACATGTCACCCTACCTGTATTCTGTCAATCAGTTGCTTAAGGCATTGGTCACAGGGCTTGCCTGACCACGTATTTCTTACTGGGGTTGATGAGGAGGTCACATCGGGTGCTTCCGACAACAGTGATATGAGTTTGTTGTTACCCGTACACATATCATGGCATACATTGACATCATTTTTATCAACATTAACAGCAGCTACATTTTTAGATGCTGCCAAGGCATTTGATTCTCTGAAAAGGATGTTCCTATTTACAATGGGGAAAGTTAGGGACATGATGGAATGGATAACACTCCAGTATACACAACCTAGATCCTGTATCAAAGTAAATATAGTAATATTACCACTGACAGTAATCACTAAGAGGTCCTGGCATGTGTTGACCTATCTCATTAATTGTATTTGCTATTGTGATGAAGCCACTTGAATACATGCTTCACCAGCACCTCTCCGCACACAGACTAAGATTCAGGTTGTGCAGCTACTGTTGTCAATGTTTGCAGACCATATCTAGTTGTTTGTTAGAAGTCGCAAATATACTGGCAGCAAGCAATACAATATTGAATACCCATTCAGATGTTGCATAGCATTGGTAAACACCTAGGCATCAATATTCATTGAGAAATGCAGCAGGGCATCAATTATACCTACAGAGTGACATATACCAGAATAACAGAATTCCACTCATCTTGTCTATGGTGAGCCAAACTGCTTTAATGAAAATGGTGATACTGCCAATACTTCTCTTTATTCTGAATATCACCTACCTACTAACCCATTGATTCTTTGTTTTTCATGTTTAATCAAGCTTGGGTGGGTAAACAACCCTACATTAAATCAGAAATGCTGACATGGCCATACAAATTTGGTATGTTCACAGTGATGCAGAAATGGTAATGAATGAAATACTTTTAAAGTTTGGATTACCACCCTGCTTCATGCAGCGGGAACAGCATATTTTCAATCCTAAGCTTTTCTGTAATAAACCATTGTTCTTATGAGTGGCAGCTGAATTGTTTCAAAGGAAACTAAACCTGTGTCCATCTGGGTGAAGCCCTCCACGTTAAGAAGCCTTCAAGGGTATCCTTTCTGTGAATTTCAGCATGTGGTTGTTACAGGTGATGAGAGTCACAGCCAGTTTGAGTAAGCCATATTTGTTGGAAGTGGAGGGCCAGAAAATGTTTGTGCTTCACTTCTGTTTTATGTGCGGAGTCAGTCGCTATGTGGATCTGTTGGCCCTCCAGGAGTATTGGACCCTCATGTTTCCTAGTTACTAGTAAGATTGTTTGCACCTGTGTATGTCAGAGAAGGCATAGTATGATTGCTCTGGGCTGCGAGAGCTGCGGTAACACAGTGTACGAAATTCCATCTGTGCAATGAAGCTTGTGCCCAGCAGTTGGGGTACAGCATCTGCAAAAAGCTCACCATACTGCATCCCACTGCCTCCTCCCATACTCTGAGGACGCGTATGTTATTCCTCCTGGAGCAGTCTTCCAAGTCCATGACTTTCTAATAGAGGTGCCAAAGCTCTGCACCCCATTTGGGCTGTTCCGTTTCCCACTGAACCATGTCTTGCAGGCACTCATCCACGTTGTTGAGGCATTTGTGCACAGTTGAGAAGTCACCTCAGAGCAATTTGATTTCTACAGATAGTCCATTCATTGTGGCATCGAAGGCAGAGATCATTGAGTCAAGTCCAGCTATCTCCTGAAGGATGGTCTCGAGGGCCATATCTTATTTTGAGGCAGTCCTTGACTTTGGACCTGCTAGTGACTCTGATAAGGAGAACTGGCATGACATTTTTTGACCTGGCATGTGGTCTTTCCAGGATCACCTCCCAGCCATGCTGGATAGTATCTAGTGAGGAGCAGGAGAAGGGAGTAGATTGAGAGGAGTGCTCCAGGAGTAGGCAAGGTATGTCTTCATCTGGCAGCCTTAAGATCAAATAGCTTTGAAGGGGTTAAGACCCCCCAATTCCCAGGCTGTGAACTCTTCACAACGGGGGTGGGAACACCCATAGATCTGGATATGGGCCCACGTGGAAGTCCACCATGAACTCCCCAGGTGTAGAGGAAACATGGATGAGTGAAAAGTACCTGGAGAAGTCAGGTGTTCACATTGTGGGTAGGACTCACAGGGTAGTATGTTGTGAGGCCCCCAGCATCCTGCTCAAGTGGTCCTCACCAGGGTCCAGGTTGGCCCGCATGGGTTAATGGACATCATTCTGGGTGGCCCCTGAGGAATCTCACTAGATGCTCACAGAGAGGGTTGCAGAGAGCTCCTGCCCCCAGGAGACGGCCCCTAGGAGAACATCGGCAGCATTGAGTTCTCTCAGGTGCTGAACATCAGGGCCCTGAGGCGGGTCTCCTCCGTAAACTCACCTCACAGTAAGGCATCAAAGTTTCAGGACATGTGCTTCATCCAAGGGGGGGTCAGACCCCAGCTCATAAGAGTGTGTGAAAGGTGCCGTCCCAACTAGGGCAGCTCCGTGGGAGGCAGCGGTGTAAGGGTGCTCAGCCTACCATCCTGGAGCCGCAGGCCACCTGGCTATGATGATCCTATGCCATGGCAGAGGGGACACAGCTTTCAAGTACCAACATGGTGCTGCCTAAGGGGCAGAGAGGCCTGTTTTTCCGTCAGCAGGTGGAGACTCACTTTGGCGGTTGCTCCTACAGCTCTAGATGAAGTGGGATACCCCCCTTCAGAGTCCCGGGGCATGGGAGCGTGTTACAAAGCCACCATCTTGCTCTGTGACTGGCGGCCTCTCCTCACTCTGATGGGATTCTAAGCCAGCAGCTATGGATTCCATAGGCATCGGGGCTGATTAGCATTCTGCCTCCACCCACCCCAATTCACAATAGGAATGCATATTACTCTGCACAAGTTCTCCAGTGGGGAATGGACCTTTAAGCTTTGCCCTCCACCCCCATTGGATCTATATATCAGTTTATAGAACACTCAGGCATGGCTCCCATGTTTGTAGTGGTAAATCATGTCCCCCATGCCCTGAAATCTTTGTTGGTCTGGCAAGCCCAACGGGGCCCCCATAGGGCTCTAGCCCAACAGGCATCACGCCTGACTCTTCTGATAATTATGTAGAACTGTTAGATACCTCAAGCCTCATGGGCAAATCCCTATAGTGGCATAGGCTAATCAGTATTTCACTCCTGTAACTTGTACAATATGATTGGTGAGAGGGCCCCTGAGCTCAGCAGCCATTACCCCTATGTGGGTAGGGGTCAACTGCCATCATGCCTCTAATCTCCTGAGAAATATGTAAGCTCACTAGGACCCATGTCCAGCAACCATGCCTCCATGGGGATCGGGGCAACTCAGCATTGTGCCACCCACATGAAAAACACCCTGACCCATTAATACCCCAAGCCTAGCAAGCATGCACCCCTTATCCCCCATGAGCTATGGGGTCGTAAACCATTGCAACTCCACATCCCTGCTTAATATGTTGGCCTACTGGAAACCTAAGACAGGGAGGCATTCATTGTCCCCATGAGGTAGAGTCCTACTTCATGACCATCATACCCCAACTCCACATAAAATAGGTTGGATAGCTGGATCCCAAGCCACCAGGCATGGCTATCATGGTGGTGGGGCAGATTGCCATTTTTCACACCCTGAAAAATATGTTAGCCTACCAGGACCCCTAGCCTGGCAGACATGCCGCCGTCAGGATTGGCGCTGATTGTAAAATATTTAGGCACACTGACAGAAAGGCATTGCAAGGGGGGTGGGATAGGGTGTCAGGTGCTTGGGGCTAGTGTTTAATGGTAAGGTGTCACTGGCACTGAGGAGTTGGGCAGCAGCCCGGTCCTCCTATACTTGTATTACTACAGCACACAACAATCAGACAGGTAGTATTATTTTTAGGGAGGAGGTACATGTAGCTGGACTCCCTCATTTGCTTTGTCCTCAGTACGCTCTAGTGGGCAATTCTATGTGGTTTTCTATTTCTACCAAAAAAAGCTGATTTCTTCTGTTGAGTTTTTACAGACTGAAATCGGTTGATACTCAAATTCAAATGGATGATTACAAAATTTCCCAACTTCCTCACAACACATTGGCTGGGAGAAATATTGCTCCACAAATGGTCCAGAGCCCTCTTGTTCAAAATGAGTAATATTGACCTGAAATGTTCATGCCATCTGTGTGTCACTGTCGCCACTACAAAATAAAATGGTGATGCTACTAACCACAAAAATATTGTTAGGTCAGTGGCAGTGTTGGGGGCTCTAATTCCACTCCCCCTATTGTGGGCCCAAGTCTTATAGCAGAGATGCCAATAGTAACAGGCCAATTTTCTCTTTTCAACTGTGCAACAGGACCATGATGTTTCAGAAGCAATCCCCCACCACACATCCAGGACTTTCAATAGGAGAGCACTCAACCACACAGGTGCCAATGTGACACAGCTTTTTCCTTCTGTTGAGTGCATGCTGAAAGACTATTTCTCTCAAATTTCCCCCAAGGGAAGAGAAGCCTCCAGACACCAAAGATACATTAAAAGAATAAAAACACAAGTGAGGAAGCAACTCCCTTTGAACATATCAGAGTTGAAGTTTCAAATGTTCTAATACTAAAGTAGTAACTCCATTGTTGGATATTTGAAAATTCTGAATATTAGTCAAAAGTCCTTTATTTTCATAGAAGTCCATAGGAGAAGCTACTAGTGGACTGGTAGGGCAGTTTGAACTCTTAAGGAGTCAAGAGAAATATTGTGATTCATTCTGATCAATGCAAAAATCACTAATGGTCTCCAGAGAGGGCTAGTATGTTGGAACTCTTTGTCCAAGTGGGTTACCCTAAGAGGTTATTAGATTAAGCCAGTCAAATAATTGAGACATACCTGAGGAATGAGATTTTGTATAGCTCCACTAGAAAGGAGAAGACACAGAAAGTGGCGACACCTGATTGATCATGACATACAGGGCTAAATCAAGGAATGTTTGTGAGATTTTGCAAAGAAATTGGGACCTCCTATACTGTGTTCTGGTAAAAGTAACTCTTAGGGGAATAAGCCCTAGGTTACAAGATGCAAAAGTAAATCCTTGAGAGATATGCTTGTCAGGACCGATGGCCAAGTGGGGACAGCACCTAGAGGGCATTAGGTAGGACCCCACCTTCTTTCCACACTTGTGGTAGATGCAAAGCATGTGAACAATCAGATAATTGCAAAGAGACAATTATTCCTGGCGCAAATAGCGTGAAGCCCATCACGAAATTCATCACCTACTGTACATCTTTTGTTATATACATTCTGGAATATCCCTGTGGTCTCTGGTATGTGGGCAGCACCATTCATCCAGTATGTAAAAGAATCCTTAAACATGCCAGCGCAATTGCTAACCAGGATGAACACTATCCCGCTGTCAGACATTTTAAGTCACATCATTTTAGTGACAGGAGGCTTCCGAAGTACATTGGGATAGAGCATATTACAGTGGACCCACAGGGGGAGTTCGGGTTTCCATGCTGAGAAAACAGCTTAATACAAAGGCTCCATATGGTTTAAATTCTGCCAAAGAGTTACACATTTATGTGGATTAAGGGCAGAGTCTTTGGATTTGAATTGGAAGTTGATTCTGTTTTGTTTTGCTTCATTTTGATTGTAACTTTCCTGCCAATAATGTATGCTGTTTGACAATTGCAGCTGTGCCCCCCACGAAATGTGCATAACCTGTTTTTTTTTTTTTTACCTTACAGGGAGAAGAGGAAGGGACTCTCACCTGGTACGCTAAGGTCGAGAGGAGACCCCAGCTGGGGGAATCTCCCCTTTTCATCCAGCAGCACTTGGAGCACTTGGGTGATATTTAAATCTTTTTTTATTTTTATTTTAATTGTTATTGTTGATGGATCATTCTGGACTTTGTCAAAAGTTATACTTTGGTTGTACTGTGGTTACTTTGAATTTCATCTGTAATTCTTTCAGAAGTCACATTGTGGTCATTTACATAGCCCACTTGGGCTTAATTCTAGGGAAGTGGTACAGTTTCCAACACAGCAGGCATTTTTTGCTGCTGAGCAGATGTCTATACAATCTGCATGCCCCCTACTGCAATATTTGCCCACTTGGGGGAGATGTCTTTATAGGTTTTGATTTTGTTTCTGTCAATGTTTATTGTGCATCAGATTCCAACACCAGGATATCCAATATTGTGAATTTATGTTTTGCATTCTAAAATGTTATGTTGAATCTGGCCAAACACATGTATATCAGACACCAGATATTATGCAGTGATACTCTACACACTGTTGGGAACCGCATGGAGAGACACCACTTTGGGGCCATGTTTTTTTAATCAATTATTTATCAATTTGATCATTTGCAGTGTAATTATTTAAACAACGTTTTCATATTATTGCATGTTTCTTCAGTCTTAGGTGTTTAATTTATATATATGCACTTACTTGCATTTAAGTACTTTCATTTGAACTACAGTCCAAGATGGCAACCGTGTTTTGACATGAAATGTATGTCATGGTGTCCCTTCTTTGATGTATTTAGTTGTTCGTAATTTAAGGGTTGAGAAACACAGCCACCCATTGTGTGAACAAGGCTTAGTGCTGAAATGCTGCAGGGGCTGGATTTTGTTAAATAAAGTATTGGAATCGACTTCGAGAGCACATGTCCTGTCTTCTTGAAGACTGTTGGTATATATATATATATATATATATATATATATATATATATATATATATATATGCATATATAAGTATATTTGCTGAAAAAAACAAAGGTTACAGGGACATTATAGTTAGGGAATAGAATGTAAAAAATCATAGACATTCACTAAAAAAATCAAAGGTTACAGAGATGTCACAGTTAGGTTCCCATTTTACACACCCACAACCATAGAAATTCAGCAAAACACAAATGCAATTTCTTATGGAAAATAAGTCCTAACCATAACTAAAATATACGTATATATATGTATGTCAAGACGGATTCTTGTAATAACAAGAAAGGTCAGGACACTTCCAGTGAAATTGAAGCTTTTATTCTCCACAGATTATTCCAGAATTATCTGTGGAGAATAAAAGCTTAAATTTCACTGGAAGTGTCCTGACCTTTCTTGTTATTACAAGAATCCGTCTTGCTATATTTATGGTGTTTCTCGAAGCCATGGTCGGACCGCCACTTTTTTGAGCCTCGGTATTTCGAGTCCTCTTGTTGAATATATATGTATGTATATATATATATATATATATATATATATATGCATACATATATATATAAATATAGTTGGTTGTGTGTGTGTGTATATATATATATATATATTTTATATATATATATATATATATATATATATATATATATATATATATATATATATATACACACACTATATTTCTATATATTACCTAATAGGACCTAACCCCTAAACTATACCTTCCCTGCAACCTAAAAATACCCTTGCCACATAAATACCCTTACCCACCCTAAACCCTAAAAATACCCTTGCCACCCAAATACCACTACCCACACGAAAACCTAAAGATACTCTTGCCACCCAAATACCCCTATCTACCCTAAACCCTAAAAATTACCTTGCCGCCCAAATCTGCAAAATACTGACATTTTTGTAGACATAAATGGCAAAGGCAAAGGTATTGTGTGGTAAAAGCTGCTTTTTAATGGCTGTTTCCATGGGACCTAAGACTAGTATGAAACATAGTTGCACACATATTCTTTACAAAACATACCAGTTCACAGGTCTACTCCAGTATATATATATATATATATATATATATATATATATATATATATATATATATATATATATATATATATATGGATTTTATAAATGTGGACAATGTAATGAACACAGAACCAGTAAGAATGTGAAAACTTACTCAATACCCACTGGTAAATCAAAGTGTATCAACAAGTGTATGCCTTGCAGTAGTGACTTCTGTATTTATGTGTTGATGTGTCTTTGTGGTCTAATCTATGTAGATAGCACCATATTTCCGGTTATGAAGAAAGTTTTAGAACAAAGGCGGGCTATTCAGAATGTTGATGTCAACTATCCCCTGGCAAGAAATTGGTCTAAGATACATGACAGCAATACTGATGTGTTATCTTTTTATGCATTGACAGGTTCATCCTCAGCAAAAGAGGCGGATGAAGGGAAAAGAAGCTCAGAATTATGGAACCAGAATATATCATTCGTTTGAATAGCCGTACACCTGGGCATTTGAATTTGGAGGAGGAGCTGTTTTTTCATTCTGGCTGATGGGTTGGTTTATATATGCTTTCTGTAATGGTGATTTCAACTTAAAGAATTGAGGACTGTCTCCTGGATTGAATTATGTTTTTTTATTTGGTGTGAACTCTGCACATTTTGGTGAATTTCTAAAATTTACTTTGGTGGTGGTTTATAGTGAGAATAATCGGATATGTGATTACGACATAGGAATATGTTACAAAAATCAAAATAAAAGATAAGAAAAAATAGAAAATAAAAAATGAAGATTTTTCTGGGGTGAAAAATGAAAGAACAAAAACATAATGTTGAAAAACATGTATGATAAATTACATTGCAAATAAGAATCTGGACACTATGGGGGTCATTCCAACCCTGGCGGTCATCGACCGCCAGGGTGGATGACCACGGAAGCACCGCCAACAGGCTGGCGGTGCTTCCCTGCCCATTCTGACTGCGGCGGTAAAGCCGTGGTCAGAAAAGGGGAATCCGGTGGATTTTCCCGCCGGATTTCCCATGTCTAGGCTGAATCTCCATGGCGGCGCTGCAAGCAGTGCCGCCATGGAGATTCCGACCCCCTTCCCGCCACCCTGTTTCTGATGGTTTTTACCGCCAGGAACAGGATGGCGAGAACGGGTGTCGTGGGGCCCCTGGGGGCCCCTGCACTGCCCATGCCACTGGCACTGGCATGGGCAGTGCAGGGGCCCCCTAACAGGGCCCCAGCATGATTTTCACTGTCTGTTTAGCATACAGTGAAAATCGCACCGGGTGCAACTGCACCCGTCGCACCCCTGCAACTCCGCCGGCTCCATTCGGAGCCGGCTTCTGGGTTGCAGGGCCTTTCCCGCTGGGCCGGTGGGCGGTCCCTTGGCGGGCACCCGCCGGCCCAGCGGGAAAGCCAGAATGGCCTCCGCGGTCTTTTGACCGCGGAGCGGCCAATTGGCGGTTTATATGTCACATGAGTGTTATTCTGATAAAATTGAGACTCTGAGCTAATCTTTATGTGTTGCAGGTAATAATTGTTTTAGTAGCTTACTGCTACATACATAAGGCCACTTGGTGTCAACTGTTTTATTTTATTTTCATTAATCATGTTATTTTGCTTAATTCAAATTATTTTGTTTTGAATGTAAGATGAGCTTGGAGCATGCAAAATGTAATTGTTTTTTAAGACGTGGGACGATTGATATAGTCTGTTTTTCATTTCAGTCATATGTATACCTATGTTTTTGCCTCACTTTATTACACAATACAGCTTGAGTGGGCAAGTACATGAGTAGACACCGTTGTCATACAATCCAGCCCAAATAGGTGGGCATACTCATTTGCTACCACCTACAGCACTGTGTCACTCTACTAGGCAGCCTTGTATTCATTTGAATTCTCTGCTGTCCCCATTTTATACAAATCAAAAAAATATAAAAATGAAAAACAAAAATGCAAAATAAACCACAATTCTGCGTGTGCAACTCCTTTCTTTTTATGTGTAAGAACTCATAAAATAATTGTTGAAGTCAATTCTCTCAGCAATTTCCTTTTTGTCAGTTTTAAGTCACATTGAATTCTCAAGAATTTGATCATTACTCAAAAGCAGACATACAATTCCTCATCTACCTTTAGCCCATTTGGAGCTTTACAATCCAAATTTAATAAATCGCATTTCTAGTAATCTAAGAGCTTTCACCGATCTCCACACTTCCTGTCCCAGAAAATGGTACGAAGATAGATAGATAATCATATTTCAGTCAATTTAAAACGAAGTGCAAAATAGATAGTTTGTAAAAAAGGAAAGTAATTAAAAAAAAAAAAATTATTCCCTTTTCCAATATTATTAGGACAAATTCCCTTCTCATTCACACAGAGATTACAATGTGCTATATCACATTTTCCTTCTCATTAGCCACAGTACGTTAACTATAACTCTACACTCTACCATGCACTATGTTCTAAACAAATTATATAATTTGAGATGGCATAAGTGTTGTAATGAATGCTATGACTTCACTTGGTAAAAGTGATGTTATATGAAATGGTATAAGCAGTGCATCGTAAAGATGTGTTTTATAGTATATTTACTATGACAAGCGAGTTGAAACTTTGCACTGAGGTATGCGAGTTATACCTATTTAAAGGTGATACCTCAATTATAAATTCAAGGTATTACTATAACCTTAGAATTTCTAATGTTTGTGTAGTTTAAGTTTGGTTAATATAGAAAGAATAAATAAAATTGTTTAAACTATAACCATGCTTTAACCTTTCTTTTTTTCATTGAATTGTAATGGTCTTAATTTTTTTTATAAAAAAGTGTTTCAAATCGTAGAGCAGATTGTCGTCGAGTGCAATGTCATGAAGTACAGTTGAGGAGACATCTATAGAAGGTAGTTTCGTGCAGATGTAGTGTCATAAGGTGGAGTAGAGTGGAGTGGCATAGACTAATATACCACAGTACAGTGGCATAGAGTGGCATAGAGTTGAGTGCTGTAGAGTGAAAAAGCATAGAGTGGAGTGGTGTAGGGTATTGTGGCATAGAATGGAGTAGCATACAGTAGAGTACCGTAAAGTTGAATGGCATAGAGTGGGATAGTATAGAGTTGAGTGGTATAGAGTGGAGGGGTGTAAAGTGGAGTGGCATAGAGTGGAGTGGCTTAGAGTGGAGTTGCATAGATTAGAATAGCATAGAGTGGAATAGCGTGGTGTAGAATGGTGTAAAAGAGTGTAGAGTGGCGTAAAGCAGAATAAGGTAGCATGGAGTTGGGTAAAGTGGAGAGGCACAGTAAAGTGAAGGGAAACAGAGTGGGGAGAGGTACAGTGGAATACTGTAGAGTGCAGTGGCATAGAGTGGAGTGGACTAGAGTGGAGTGGCATAGTGGGGGGTGGCATACAGTAGAGTGGCACAGGGGAGTGGTGCAGAGTCGAGTGGTATAGAGTTGCATAGCATGATGTCGATTGGCATAGAGTGGAGTGGTGTATAGTGAAGTGGCAGAGAGTGGAATAAGGTAGAGTGATGTGGAGTAGCATTGAGTGGTATAGAGTGGAATAGCATAGGAATAGAATGGAGTTTGGTAAAGTGGAGAGTTCCTGAGTGGAACAGTGTAGAGTGGAGTGACATAAAGTGGAGTGGTGTACAATAGAGTGGCGTAAAATGGAATAGCGTACAGTGGAGTGCGGTGGAGTGGAGCCGCATAGAATAAAGAGGCATAGAGTGCCATGGAGTGGAGTGGCATAGAATGGAATAGCGTAGAGTGGAGTGGTGTAGAGTGGAATAGCATAGAGTAAAGTGGTGTAGAATGGAGTGACTCGGAGTGGAATAGCATAGAGTGGAGTGGTGTAGAGCGGAATAGCGTACAGTGGAATAGCATATAGTGGAATAGCAGAGAGTGGAATGGTGTACAATACAGTGGCACAGAGTGGAGTGATGTAGAGTGGGATAGCATGGAGTGAAGTGGTGTAGATTGGAGTGGAATGAAGTTCAGTGATAAAGGGTGACGTGGTGTAGAGGAAAGTGGTGCAAAGGGGAATAGCATGTAGTGGAGTGGTGTACAGTGGAGTGGCATACAGTACAGTGGCTTGGAGTGGAGAGGCATACAATGGAATAGTATAAAGTGGAATGGTGTAGAGTAGATTATCATAGAGTGGAGTGGTGTAGAGTGGAGTGGCGTGAAGTGGAATAGCGAGTAGTGGAGCGGCCTAGAGTGGAGTGGAATTTAGACAGCACAGTTGAGTGGAGTGGCATGGCGTGACACAGCATAGAATGGAGAGGCGTTGAGTGAGGTATCATAGATTTCAGTGACGAAGAGTGGAGTTGTGTAGAGGGGAGTGGTGTTTAGTGGAATAGCATAGAGTGGAGTGACATAGATTGGCACACCGTGGAATAGAGTAGAGTGGTGTACAGTAAAGTGGCATAGAATAGAGCAGCATAGTGTGGAATAGCATAGAGTAGAGTGGCATAGAGTGGAGTATCACAGAGTGGAGTAGCATAGAGTGGAGTGAAATAGAATGGAGTGGCATAGCTTATAATATAATAGAGTGGAGGGGCGTAGACTGGAGTAGCATAGAGTGGAGTGACAGGATGGAGTGGCATATTTTGGAACAGCTTAGAGTCGAGTGGCATAGAGTGACATACGGTCCAGTGGCATACAGCAGAGCAGCATAAAGGGGAATAGCATAGAGTGCACTAGCATAGTGTGGAGTGGAGTAGAGTGGGTGCATAGATGATACTATAATAGAGTGGAGTGGCATGGACTGGAGTAGCATAGAGTGGAGTGACAGGATGGAGTGGTGTACAATACAGTGGCATAGGATAGAGCAGCATAGTGTGGAATAGCATAGAGTGGAGTGGCATAGAGTGGAGTATCATAGAGTGGAGTGGAATAGAATGGAGTGGCATAGCTTATAAAAGAATAGAGTGGAGGGGCGTGGACTGGAGTAGCATAGAGTGGAGTGACAGGATGGAGTGGCATATTTTGGAACAGCTTAGAGTCGAGTGGCATAGAGTAACATACGGTCCAGTGGCATACAGCAGAGCAGCATAAAGTGTAATAGCATAGAGTGGTGTGGCATAGAGTGGAGAGGCATAGATTATAGTGGAATGGACTGGAGTGGCATTGAGTTGAGTGGCACAGAGTGGAGTAGCATAGTGTGGAGTGGAGTAGAGTGGAGTGGCATAGATGATACTATAATAGAGTGGAGTGGCATGGACTGGAGTAGCATAGAGTGGAGTGACAGGATGGAGTGGCATATTTTGGAACAGCGTAGAGTGGAGTGGCATAGAGTAATGTAGAGTCCAGTGACATACAGAACAGCAGCATAGAGTGGAATATCATAGAGTGGTGTGGCATAGAGTGGAGTGGCGTAGAATGGAGTAGCATAGAATGGATTGGCATAGAGTGTAGTGGCATAGAATATAGTGGAATGGACTGGAGTGGCGTAGAGTGGAGTAGTATAGAGTGGGGTGACAGGAAGGAGTGGCATACATTAATATATCATAGAGTGGAGTGGCAGACAGTACAGTGGCACAGAGTAGAGCAGCAGAGCATGGATAATCATAGAGTGGAGTGGCATAGAGTGGAACAGCATAGAGTGGAGTAGTGCAGACAATAGTGGTGTAGCGTGGAGTGGCATAGATTATAGTGGAATGGACTGGAGTGGCGCAGAGTGGAGTAGCGTAGAGTGGACTGACAGGGTGGAGTGGCATACACTGGAACAGGTTAGAGTGGAGTGGCATAGAGTGGAGTGGGGTACAGTATAGTGGCGTAGAGTAGAGCAGCATAGAGTGGAGTAGCATAAAGTGGAGTGGCATAGAGTAGAGTGGCATTAAGTGAAGCAGCATAGAGTGTAGTGGTGTACAGTGGAGTGGCATAGATTGTATTGGACTGGAGTGAAGTGGCAGTGAGTGGAGTGGCACAGAGTGGAATATCATAGAGTGGAATGGCAGCGTGGAGTGGCATAGAGTGGAGTGACAGGGTGGAGTGGCATACACTGGAACAGTTTAGAGTGGAATGGCAAAGAGTGGAGCAGTGTACAGTACAGTGGCATAGAGTACAGCAGCATATATTGGAGTAGCATAGAGTGGAGTGGCATAGAGTGGAGCAGCATAGAGTGTAGTAGCATAGAGTGTAGTTGTGTACAGTGGAGTGGCACAGAGTGTAATGTCATAGAGTGGAATGGCATAGAGTGGAGTGGCATAGAGTGGAATGTTTAAGAGTAGAGTGGCATAGAGTCAAGTGGTATACCATGGAATAGCACAGAGTGAAGTGGCACAGAGTGGAGTGTCATACAGTAGAGTGGCATAGAGTGGAGTGCCGTGAAGTTGCATAGAGTGGTGTGGCACAGAATTAGGTGGTGTAGAATGGATTGGTGTGCAGTGGAATAGCATAAAGTGTATTGGCGTTTTGTAGAGTGGAGTGGTGTGGAGTGTCATAGAGAGGAGTGCCGTGCCATAGAGCAGAGGAGTGGGGCGTGTTACAGTGAAGTGGTGTGTCATGGAGTGGAGTGGCATGTAATAGAGTAGAGTGGACTAGACTGTTGCACAGTGGAGTGGTGTATCGATGAGTGTAGTTTAAACAAACCTAGCAAAAAAAATGGCTGAATGGATGTAGATAACATTTTGCAGGAATATAAATAATGCAGTGGAAATGGTAGTTTTTGGTACGAGATCTAAATTGATACAGTAGTGTTAAAGTTATAAGGTACAAAAACTTAGTTCTGCATTGTGCTGTGTATACCTTAGTAATTTCATGGAAAACCACGGTACATGCCGATGACAAAGCAGTATATAATTGGTTAAAAAATACCTTTACAAAATTAAAAGGCAGCCCTGTTTTTTTAATCAAACTTAGGGCCTGATTATGAGTTTGGTGGTCTGAAGACTGCCCAACTTTCTGTGGTGGTTGGACCACCGTACTCCTGGCAGCCTGACTGCCAGATTACAATCCTGGCAGTCGGACTACCAGGAGACCTCTGCCACTGACAGGATCATGGATCCCAACAAGCTGGCAGCGGTTGAAGTCATGGTCAGCCAAGGCGGTGCAGAGTTTCTCCCAGCCTTTTCATGGAGGTTGCATTGCCATGGAAAAGGGCAGAAAGGCAGTGCTGGGGTTCACAGAGGCGCCCCTCCACTGCCCACAACCATGTCACGGGCAGTGCAGAGTGCCACTCTGCCTGCACTCTTGGAATGCGTACTGCATGCTCTGCTCTGTGGGTGCTTGGGTGCGAAGGCATTGCCCTCAGCTCAATTAAGGAGCCAAGGCCAATGTTGCTGCACTGTTTTCACCTGGCTGACCGGAGGAAAATTGTAACACAATGCTTCCGCTGGTCAGCCCAGTGGAAACATCGTAATATGATGGGGTGAGGCAGCCAGCTCGATTGCAGCCTCACCCCCACATATTGCTGATGCCTCTGAGATCGTAATCAGGCCCTTAGTATGTGTCCTAGGTTCTAAGGGGAAATGCAGTCTACTACTGCATTATAAGCGTATAGGAAGAAATTATGGGTCTGATTCGCAAAGGGCCTCTGCACTTGTGGCAGAGGCCTGGCAGTCATGGGGAAGTCTCCACACTCGGGGCTGAATCGACAAGAATTTTCATTGCCCATGACTGCAGGGCATCCACCACAAGTGTGGAGGCACTTTGTGAATCAGGCCCTAAGTAGTTTAGGTAAATCTGTAAAGGTAGGAAAAAATAGTTTCATCATTTTTTATATTTAAAAAAAACAGTTTACGGGTACATTTTTTGTAACTACTGCAGCCATTTCTAGGCAGGTAGCACCACAGTACACCATAATTAAAAAAAAGTTAAATATGTAAAAATATTAAAAATGCTCTGTAGCATGCTATATTTGTACAATATAGTGTAGTACAGTGTATTTCTTATGTTTTTTATAATTTTGTAAATTATTTTTGTAAGTACCTCAGTACTTTCTAGATAGTACTGCGGTACTCCATAAGCTTTTTTTTTTTTTAAATGTAACAAATATAAAATTAACTACATTATACTATATTTGTGAAATATAGTTTAGTAGAATGTAATTTTAATTTTTTTTAAAGAAATGTTCAACTATAGCTACACTTTCTTAATAGTACTGCAGTACACCAGTAAACTTTTTTTTTAAATATATAAAGTAATAAAATTACTTTTACCTACCTTAAAACACCTACCTGAAGTGCCTCAGGCCTTTCTATACTCTTATTAAACAGCAGTACACCATATTTCAGTGTAAAACCCAAACAACATACTAAAGGGGGTCATTACGAGTCTGGCGGTCTTTTGCCAAGTCTGCTGCAGTGGCGGCCACCACAACACCGCCATGTTGACAGTAATCCAACCACCGTATTAAATGTCACACTGTGAAAAAACAGCCAAAATTCCAAAACCGCCAGGACACTGAAGGACGGACAAGAGGGGGTCCCACCACCAGCACCACTACCCAGGCAAAAGTCCTCCCATCAGATTATGATCTACAAATCACGACAGTGGTTCTTCCATGGCACAAAACCATTGGTGGTGCGAATCGTGGCGGTCTCAACTCATATCACACTGAACACAACGCCACATCAGATAGTTTGAATATCCCACACCTGACAAACATCCACACACTTGACACTCCTATACACTCCATTATATAATACACCCCTACACAGCCCACAATCCTTTGCAAACAGAATGCCACTCACAGCCACAGAGGCGGAATAACTATCACAGATGTATCAATAAAAACGTTTAGTACCGATACACATTTGACCATGCATACATCCCATGCCTGCGCAATGTACACAACACACAATTTACTGCCACATACAATAACCGTCACCCACTCACATCACAGCACCTACACCTCAACGCTAACATTTTTTCATCCTTTTTTTGACACCACCTCACCATCTTTACCACCACTACCATGTCCCCACAAAACACCCACGTTTCACTGATGATGAGTTGAGGGTCATGGTGGATGAAATTGTCATGGTAGAGCCACACCTTTTTGGAGCACAGGTCCAGCAAACATCAATAGCCAGGAAAATAGAGTTGTGGTAAATAATAGTCAACAGGACCAATTCTATAGGCAGCTATCCATGCACAGGAGAGGGCATCAGGAAGAGATGGAATTACCTCAGAGGGAAGATACATTCCATGGCATCCAGGCACCAGCTGGCGGTATTCAAAACTGGTGATGGGCCCCTACTTCCTCCCCCTACTTTCACGTCTTGGGAGGAAAAGGTCTTGGATATATTGCATCTGAGGACCTGACTGGAATACCTGGGGGAGTGGAGTCTGGTAAGTCCCTATAACATTCGTTTCACCAAAATGTTTTGTCTTGCATGTCCCCTCAAACCTTACCCCACCTCAAAGAGCAGACCCCCACTTCTGTGCCAAGTGTACAAATACCCCTCTCTGGCATGCAACATGTCCACTCAACTCACCTGGGTCCAAAGCCCTAGGGAATGGCATGTTAAGTCTTGGGAACTGATATCACTACAACTCCCAGAAGGCAATATACCATACAGAAAACCAGAACAGTGCACCAAATGTGAGATGCCATGCATGTGAAACTAACAAACAATGTGACCCATCATGAATGTTCCACTGTGAAACAGTTTATAGCAATGACAGCAATGGAATGGGCCACTCCCTCTACCATTACAAGCAAAACACAGCTACGGCTAAGTGCCCAATCCAACTGCCCTTAGAAAAAAGATTCCTAAAATTGAAATTTACTCACATGGGGGGAAATCTAGATGCCAAAGTGGATGCACATGTAGTACATCCAGATAGAGGTCAATGTCAATTGCGTACTACCATACTGTGGCCCTACTGTGACACTATTGTGCATTGTTCAGCTTTTTGTGCCATGCATCATGCCATACACTTCACTAAGCAAAAAGTATATCATCCATGCAGTGCCGGCAGTGCTTTGGCTGTATTCTGTTCGGAATACTGCCAATGTCATAATTTGGCGGTCTTCTCCACTAGCCTGTTGGCGGTACGACCGACAACATAGCGGTCCTGAGACCACCAAACTCATAATAAGGACCTAAGTATGGGCTAAACAACATGGCTGCATTTTACTTTTGCAAAGGCAGTGATCAGCAAATCATATACTGCTTTGTCATCGCCATTTACTGTGATTTTATCATTATTTTTAATCTTAATTTTATCTTTATATTATTTGCGGTCACTTTAAATAGGGTTATATAAGATTTAATTTATTTCATGAAAGATTTCACAATGAATTAAGCTGTTGCACACACTGTATATTGATAAGAATAGTAGATTCTCTATAAAATAAGGCGCGTTCCAATATGGCCGACATGCCTTTAGAAAGTGGACGAGCATGCGTTGAGCCATCATCTGTGTTGACTATTGTACTTAAGTTTGTTTCTACAAATGTCACTGAATCATATATGGCCTGTCTTTGAACCTGTGAGCAAGGAACGTCGAGGAAATTTGCTGTCATATTTGGAAATAAATATGCTGTTTGACAACAAGCCGCAGTACGTTGCCTTTGTGACGTCTGAATTTTTTGTTCATTCAGGCAAAGCTTAGTGCTGAATATTTTAGGGCTCGATACCCTACCGCAGATTCGCCGCAATGAAGCGGCTGGAACTTAGTGACTAAGTGGATTGATATATATATATATATATATATATATATATATATATATATATATATATATTCATGAAATCCTTCAACAGAAGATAAAGCTGCAGCCACTTACTTGACTTCTTTTATTTAGGCAAAACAAACACAATGGCAATAGTCCTGCAATGCGTTTCGGGAGACTCTGCTCCCTTGCTCACAGAGTTAATCCCAACCCCTCTTCCCTTTCCATTATAACACCATAAACATCAACATAAAAAATGGACTACGTACAATTCGGAAAACAGTGGCAGACATCTTACTCAGTGCTACCACTACATACCCACTATTGTTTTCAATTCTTATTTATAATTTATTATTTATATTAAACTCTATTTGTATGCAAATTAATTCAAATTAATTCAGTGCATCTATACTTATTTTCAGTAACTCCTATCACTTTCATAATCCTGCATTTCTGAGTAGTCCAAACTTATTCTGACGGAACAATAGCTCGTTTTAATTCATGTTGAGGTTAACCGCCACTTACAATATCACCCATTTTACTTTTATTTCTACATCTTCAGGTACATCTTCAGGTAGTCCACACTTTTCTTTACGATATAATAGCTCTTTTGCTACTTTTCAGGCATACACCTATCCTGCCAACAGTAAAACAAAGAAAAAAGAGAAGAAGAAAAAAGAAGAGGGGAAAAAACAATTATTGTTCAAAACTAATAGCTAACTAATAGCAGACAGTGAAAAGCACGACGGGTGCAACTGCACCCGTTGCACTGCCGCAACACCGCAGGCTCCATTTGGAGCCGGCTCCCCTGTTGCGGCTGAGATCCCCGCTAGGCCGGCGTCCGGAAACAATGTTTCCCCCCGCTGGCCCAACGTGGATCTCCAAATGGCCACCGTGGGAGTGCGGCCGCCTTGGTGGCCGCGCGGCGGATTCACAAGCGCCGCCCGCTGAAGTTGAAATGAGGGCCATAGGTACTAAGGGGCCAATTACAAGTCTGGCAGTCACAAGACCTCCAGTCTCGGGGTGGGGGTTGGACTGCTGCAGCTACGGTAGTCCGACCGCCACATTACTGCCGTCCCTGCCAGGATTCAATATCACGATGGGCTGACAGTGGTCTTGGTTGTAGTCAGCCAGGGCAGCCCTGAACTCAGCGCTGCACTGCTGATTACAATTTCGTTCTTTGCCAGCCTTTTCAAGGTGGTTTCACCACCGTGAAAAGGCTGGTGGAGAACAAGTGCGGGGGCCACAGGGGGGCATGGGCAGTGCAGGGGTTCTACCCCCAGCACCCTTGAGGGGCACACTGTCTGCTCTTTGGCAGACTGATGTTTCCATCTGCCAAACTCCTAATGACACCCAGAGTGAAATAAAGTGCAATAGCTAAATTCATCTTGTCCTTCCTGCTACGTATCAGTTTCTATTGATGAATTATCACATTTATGTGAATTAGAGATCTAAGATGCAGCAAACCCGGGGACAATTAAGTCTAATCTCTAAAAACATTTTTTTGGTAAGATTTTAACATTTGTCACTAATCTAAGTTATGTCAACCCTAGCAGGGTCGATTGAGTTTATTTCAGAACAATTTCAAAAAATTGGTTCATCATTAAAATCCAATGCGTACAATGACAAACAAATTCAATTATAAAACTGTACTTTGTTGCATAAACATAAACCTTAATCAGTACATTCAGGTTATTAAATAGAGCTCAATATTTTGCAGTGAATGCGTCATGTGTACTTTAGGTATCCTGAAACTGCAAATACTGACATGCACACAAACACACAACTACTCAATGGGGGTTGCCACTGAGTAGTTATAGTTAGGTATGCGTTTGCTAATAATGTTGATGCCGTTTGACAAATCCCCATGAATCTTTCCAAAAGGATTCTCTTTTTTAACTAGTTTCTTCACAGAAAGCTTTGGGGTGGTCTAGCAAGTGGGGCTGAGAAGAAGGGAGGGGTCCCAAAACTCAAAATATGCTTTCATTTTCCATAGACTTTTTAGGAGGCACTACAGCAAAGAATGATGAACAGAATTATACCAAGTTTGGTGGGATGCTAGATAGTGGTCCAGAAGGTGTGCATTTTGTGGTTTGGTGTAAATCCGTTTAGTTGTTTTTGAGATATTATGGATCGAAATGTTTGCATTTCTGGACATTTGGGCTCGAGGAACTCTCACAAGAGTCCCTTGAGCCCCATTACCAAAAATAGACCATCTTATGTCGCCTAGGGGGCATTAAGTTTTTTTAAGACAACTCACTCCCACTCTGATAAGATGCCTGCAAAATGAGACAAAATGTTGTTGGCAACCATTATATGACTCAGGGACTTATGCCCTCATTATGACATTGGCGGTAAATCCCGCTTACCGCCACGGTGATGGCCAGCAACATACCACCGCAGTGGCGGATATCCATTCACCAATTTATGACACACACACACCAAACCTACAGAATCCAGCCACATACACAAATCTGCCAGCCGAAAAGGTCAGTAGTAAACTGTCTGTACTGACACCCCTACCGTTACGCCAACAAAACAACGCCCACCACATCATGACCCACGAATCAACACAGCGGACATTCAACGGCGGTAAACCATTGGTGGTACACCCCACCACGCTCAGAATGAACACCCAAATACAAAACTACACAACATTGACCAATTCAAACAACACACACCTGACACCCATACACACACCACACCTACCCACTCACACCACTATAAAATACTCACCCACATTACCCACAATCCCTTACGAATACAAATCATTGCCACCAGACAGACATCAAGACCACTGCAACAACTATACACACCCCTACATCCCTCACGCACTCCACTACGCACACCCAATCACACAATCCAACACCCAAACACATACACACACCACACAACACCCATGGCCCCACAAAGGCATCCCTGTTTCACAGATGAGGAGTTAAGGGTCATGGTGTAGGAAAAAGTCATGGTAGAGCCACAGCTGTTTGGAGCACAGGTACAGCAGATATCCATTGCAAGGAAGATGGAGCTATTGCGGAGAATTGTGGACAGGGTGAACGCTGTGGGACAGTATCCAAGAACAAGGGATGACATCAGGTAGTGGTGGAAAGACCTACGGGGGAAGGTATGTTCCATGGTAGCAATGCACCAGCTTGTCATACAAAGGACTGGCGGTGGATCCCCACCTCCTCCTCCACAGCTCACAGCATGGGAGGAGCATGTCTTGGCATTACTGCATCCAGAGGGACTCATTGGAGTAGCCGGAGGTCTTTACACTGATAAGTCAACATTTACTACTTATCACCCCCATAACTGCATGCCATCTCACACCCTCACTCCCATAACTCCACTCCATCCCACACACTGCACCAACGCAGATGACTAACCCCTATGCCAAGCCCTGCATGCTATACCAATGCATGGACAGCCCTCCAAGCCCTGCATGGACATCCATCACCAAAGCATGCACAGCATAGGGGTACTAACAATTCCACAATACATCAACATACACATTCAAAGGTGGTAGGTGCATCAGGAACGATAGAGGGGAAGATAGGGATGTACAACATGTCACAGGCATGAAGCATAATACATTACTTACATCCCCACAGGTGCCACAGCCAATCTCAGTGGAGAAGAGGTGCCATGACTATACAGTCCCCCAACAGAAGATGCCCCCAATGATGGCAGTAACTCTCAACTTCAGGATCTGGATCAACAACCTGGCCTATCAGGGACCACTGGTCAGTCAGTCACCCCAGTCTCCACACAGTCCACCACAGAGCCTCCCCCATCAGTATCCAACACAACAGCACCCACCCAGCATCTCCACACCTCTGTCCCCAGGACGCATCAATCAGCAGTGTACCCACCTGTACAGGGACCCCAGACCACACCTCACCCCCAAGACAATCAGGGACCTGGGGTTAGTGGCAGTGGGCACACAGTTCAGGGGACAGGGGCACAGGGCAACAGGGACACTGAGAGGACCGCCGTGTGCTGGGCAGGACAGGCCCAAGGCACCGACTCTCCAGGAGGCACTCACTAATGTCCCGGGGGCCTACCAATAATCCCAGGACATGATGGGCCAGATCCTGAACAACATGCAGGAGAACAAGCAGCTGCAGGAGGAGCACCATCAGGAGATCAGCAAGGACTTGCAGACCCTGAATTCCACCATGATCTCCATAGCATGGGTACTGGCAGACATGGCCAACATCATGAGGGAATGGACTGCACAGCAGCGGCCCCCTACCACTAGCCAGTCTATTGACCAGCCCACCACATCCTCTGAAGCTAGTGGACAGGAGGCCACACAACAGGACCCACAGGCCACCGGCACCCCTCCCCCTGCAGAAGGTGAACCACCTCGCAAACGTTCCCTGCAAACCAGAAGAAGCCAGAGACACTTGCCAAGAACAAGACCACGACCAGGAAATGAGACTCTCCTGATTATCCCCCATGTGTTCCACCCTGTCACCTTGTCCACTTTGAACTGCCTTTGCTCCCCTTCCTATGGCCCCTTGGACACTGCACCTGTGCTACAAACAGATTGGAGAAATACCCTGGACTTTTCTCCACCATCACCCCATTCCATTGCACTTTTCAGTCACTTATTTGCACTACAAGAAACACCCTTGAGCACAATTTGAGTGACACTGTTTTATGTTTTGAAAATGTGCATATGTGGGAACAGTCACATCTAGTGCAAATGATCTGAACACTGTGATAGCATACAAATAATGACCTGTAACTCCCTGTAGTGATCACATCAGGACATTGTTGTCATATCACCAACATCTGGAAAATGAAAAGCCATAGGTGACAGTAAGTTGAGATGCAAAGGAAGTGAAAGCCATAATGCTACAGCCACACAGATAAATCAATAGTCAGAGTAATGGTCAGTTCCACTGTCTCACCTGTGTGTCATTAGAAATATTGAACTATAACTGATGTTCTGTTGTACTCATCCTCGTCCTCTGCCTCCTCATCCTCACTGTTCTTAGGGTCCACTGCTGCCACAGGGTCAGCTTCAGTCCCCTCCTCCTGCAGAAAAGGCACATGTCGTGTGAGGGCCAGGTTGTGCAACATGCAGCATGCCACTACTATCTGGCAGACCTTTCCGGGTGAGTAGCACCGGGATTGATCTGTCAGAAGGAGGAACCTGAACCTGACCTTCAGGAGGCCAAAGGTCTGCTCGATTATTCTTCTGGTTCACCCATGTGCCTCATTATAACGGCCCTTAGCCCCTTTCCTTGCATTCCTCACAGGGGTCAGGAGCCGCAACAGGTTTGGGTAGCCAGAGTCATCTGCAAGGGATGAGGGACAACATTGAGGGGGTCATTCCAACCCTGGTGGTCGGTGTTAAAGCGGCGGCAAAACCGCCAACAGGCTGGCGGTAAAAAAAATGCAATTCCGACCCTGGCGGAAACCGCCAACAGAGACCGCCACTTTAACACACCGCCCGCCACGGCGGGACAAACAAACAGTGCGGCGGTCACCGCCAACAGACAGGCGGGAGACAATGTACCGCCCACCCTATCACAACCCACCAATCCGCCACCTTTTCCGGGGCGGTAGCCCCGCCGATAAAAACACGGCGGAAACAGACATTTCAAACGGAAAACGCTCACCTCCATACACCCCACGAGGAATCTGGACAGCATGGATCCCGAACTCCACATCCTCCCAGCTATTGTCTTCCTGCTCCTCTACCAGGAGCACGAACGCCGACGCAGAAGACAACGGTGAGTACTGCACCTACGACACAGGGGTGGGGGGAGGCAAAAAAATTCGGGGACGCACATATGCGACACACCCACCCTCACCCTCACCCACTACAACACACACATCAATGCATAGCAACACATCACAGTTACCCCCCCAAACCCCCCGGAAGAATGCAAATACAAAAGGAAATTATTATAAACTTAGAAATATATTGTTTGACTGAGTATAAAATATATCACACATCTATAACTTTATATACATAAATTGTCCAGTCCGATATGTGTATCAGCCATTGTTCGTGGGCCACTGGGCCAAAATCACATGGGCAAAGCCCACACAGGATACCTGACTCCAACGGAGAGAACACTGCAGGGGCATCAGATAGGAAAACTACAGGCACCTCAAGGGGAAGGGAAGGGGGGGCACCTCAGCCAGATGAGTCCACGACGCCAGATCCACGAGGGGCCTCCATGGCCACTGTGCCATTCTGGGGAGTGCAAAGCCACAGTCTCTCAAGTCTCTACAGTGGGTGGCTTGCCCACTGTTCCATTCTGGGGAGTGCAAAGCCACAGTCTCTCAAGTCTCTACAGTGGGTGGCTTGCCCACTGTGCCATCCTGGGGAGTGCAAAGCCACAGTCTCTCAAGTCTCTGCAGTGGGTGGCTTGCCCACTGTGCCATCCTGGGGAGTGCAAAGCCACAGTCTCTCAAGTCTGTACAGTGGGTGGTTTGCCCACAGTTCAATCCTGGGGAGTGCAAAGCCACAGTCTCTCAAGTCAATATCAGTCTCCACTGGTACTGGAGGGGGACTAGTGCCCAGAGTGCTTCGTGCAGCCCTGCCTGACACAGATGCGGGCCTGCCTCTTCCGCCAATGGGCCAGCGGTGCTTGAGATGAAGGGCCCAGTTCAGTGGTTCTTGAGACGGCGGTGCCCAGCGGAGCGGTGCTTGAGATGAAGGGCCCGGTTCAGCGGTTCTTGAGACGGCGGTGCCCAGCGGAGCGGTGCTTGAGATGAAGGGCCCAGTTCAGCGGTGCTTGAGATGAAGGGCCCAGTTCAGCGGTTCTTGAGACGGCGGTGCCCAGCGGAGCGGTGCTTGAGATGAAGGGCCCAGTTCAGCGGTTCTTGAGACGGCGGTGCCCAGCGGAGCGGTGCTTGAGACGGCGGTGCCCAGCGGAGCGGTTCTTGAGATGAAGGGCCCAGTTCAGCAGTGCTTGAGATGAAGGGCCCAGTTCAGCGGTGCTTGAGACGGCGGTGCCCAGCGGAGCGGTGCTTGAGATGAAGGGCCCAGTTCTGCGGTGCTTGAGATGAAGGGCCCAGTTCAGCGGTTCTTGAGACGGCGGTGCCCAGCGGAGTGGTGTTTGAGATGAAGGGCCCAGTTCAGCAGTTCTTGTGATGGAGGTGCCCAGCGGAGCGGTGCTTGAGACGGTGGTGCCCAGCGAAGCGGTTCTTGAGATGAAGGGCCCAGTTCAGCGGTTCTTGAGACGGCGGTGCCCAGCGGAGCGGTGCTTGAGATGAAGGGCCCAGCGGAGCGGTTCTTGAGACGCCGGTGCCCAGTTCAGCGGTGCTTGAGATGAAGGGCCCAGTTCAGCAGTGCTTGAGACGGCGGTGCCCAGCGGAGCGGTGCTTGAGACGGTGGTGCCCAGCGGAGCGGTTCTTGAGATGAAGGGCCCAGTTCAGCGGTTCTTGAGATGCCAGTGCCCAGCGGAGCGGTGCTTGAGATGAAGGGCCCAGCGGGGCGGTTCTTGAAACGGCGGTGCCCAGTTCAGCGGTGCTTGAGATGAAGGGCCCAGCGGAGCAGGGCTTGAGATGAAGGGCCCAATTCAGCGGTGCTTGAGACGGCGGTTCTGAGCGGAGCGGTGCTTGAGATGAAGGGTCCAGTTCAGCGGTTCTTGAGACGGCGGTGCCCAGCGGAGCGGTGCTTGAGATGAAGGGCCCAGTTCAGCGGTGCTTGAGATGAAGGGCCCAGTTCAGCGTTTCTTGAGACGGCGGTGCCCAGCGGAGCGGTGCTTGAGATGAAGGGCCCAGTTCAGCGGTTCTTGAGATGGCAGTGCCCAGTTCAGCGGTGCTTGAGATGAAGGGTCCAGTTCAGCGGTGCTTGAGACGGCGGTGCCCAGCGGAGCGGTGCTTGAGACGGCGGTGCCCAGCGGAGAGGTTCTTGAGATGAAGGGCCCAGTTCAGCGGTTCTTGAGACGGCGGTGCCCAGCGGAGCGGTGCTTGATATGAAGGGCCCAGCGGAGCGGTTCTTGAGACGGCGGTGCCCAGTTCAGTGGTGCTTGAGATGAAGGGCCCAGCGGAGCAGTGCTTGAGATGAAGGGTCCAGTTCAGCGGTTCTTGAGATGAAGGGCCCAGTTCAGCGGTGCTTGAGACGGCGGTGCCCAGCGGAGCGGTGCTTGAGATGAAGGGCCCAGTTCAGCGGTTCTTGAGACGGCGGTGCCCAGCGGAGCGGTGCTTGAGATGAAGGGCCCAGTTCAGCGGTGCTTCGGATGAGTGCCCAGTTCAGCGGATCAGCCCATGGCGTGGAGGTCATTCGCCACCTGACCTGTGGCTGGCTGCGCCTTCCTGCCCACCTGGGATCGGCCTAGTGGGGCCCTCCTGGGCTGCAGTCCCGGGCCTGTTGGTCTCCTCCTGCCCACCTGGGATGGGGCATGCGGGGCCCTCCTACTCAGCTGGGCTGCTGGCGGTCTTGTCGGGCGTGCTGCCCTTCCCAGCCTTCCCTGGTCGCCTGTGGCCCTTCCCCACCTTTGGCGGTGTGCCAGGTGGAACCACACTCCCTGCCGGAGCCATGGTAGGAATTTTTGTCCCAGGTGTTTTAGGCCTCTCGCGCCGGGCACTGACAATTTTGGCATGTTTTTGCGGCGGTGGGCTGCATGTGCCTTGGCTCCCTACTGAGCTGCCTGCCCTTGAGGGTGAGGGACTCCACAGTCCATGGCAGACTGTCTTCTGAGGGCCCGCTGTTGTGGTGGCTGAGGTGCTGACTGGAGTCTTTTTAGATGGACGGGGTGGGGGAGTTGTTGGGAAGAGGTCAAGTTTGGAAAGGAAAATAAGTTTAGGAAGAGAGGGACGGGTAGGTGTAGTAGGTATGGGAGTGGAGGAGGAGGTTGTGGTTGTAGGAGTTTGAAGTCTGGTGTCTTTGGGTGCAGGTGCTTGTGCTGGAGGCTGTCGTGAGGTGAATGGCTGTTGGGTGGGTGGCTGCCTGCGTTTGTGTAGCTTGGAAGAGGGGGTGACACACACACTGGGAGAGGACACAGGGGACGTGTGAATGGTAATGGGGGTGGTGACTGCACGTGTGCGGGGGGTTCTGGTGGGTGTGCTGGTGATGGACGTAGTGGCTGAAGATGTTGTGCATGCAGGTGTGAGTGTAGACGTGACAGGGAGGGAGGAGGGAGACGAGGAGGAGGGGGACACAGTGGAGGCAGTGGGTGTTGATATGTCTGCATGTGGATGTTGCTTGTGTGAATGCTTGTGTGATGTGTGGTGCTTATGTCTGGATGAGCTTCCCTTGGGTGTTGAGGTGTGTGCAGGCTGGTCTGATGGTGTGTCTGGGATAGGCAGAGGTACAGGGGATTGGGTCTGGGTGGAGGAAGATGGAGGAGGGAGGCTAGAGACAGGGACAATTGCTGCCATCAGTGCTGAGGCCAGAGTGTTGAACGATCGCTGATGGGCAGCCTGACCTGAATGAATGCCCTCCAGGTATGCATTACTCTGGTGCACCTCCCTTTCTACACCGTGGATGGCATTCAAAAGGGTAGACTGCCCAACAATGAGCGTCCGCAGGAGGTCAATGACCTCCTCACTGAGGGCAGTAGGGGTGACTGGGGCAGGGCCTGAGGTGCCTGGGGCGAAGGAGATGCCCACCTTCCTGGGTGAGCGGGCACGGGGCAAACGCTGAGAGGCTGCTGGGAGGGCGGTGCTGGTGCGCTGGGTGGCGGCTGTACCTGTTGTAGCGGGGGGCACGGATGTTGCCGCCACCACAAGGGAGCTCCCTTCAGAGGACGAGTCGCTGTCACTGACATCCGCACGAGTCCCCGCTGTGGAGCTCCCCTCGCCCTCCGTCTCACTGGTGAAATCCGAGTCAGTTGCATGGCCCGCCATGGCCATGTGAGATGCAGCTCCCTCGTGCTCCGATGCCACTTCTCCTCCGCCTGATGATGCTAATGCACAAATGAACAGGAAGACAACAAAAAAGGGGGGTGGGGAAAAATAAAGAAATGTTGAGTGCATGCATTGGCGACACCGTTGGCGGACAGGACAGACACAGAAGCCCCCTTCACTACGCCGCGCACTTGGGGTCGACTACGCAATCCGTAGGACATGGCCTACAAGCCGATGGGCGACCTCTGCTCACATACATGACACAGGGCAATGAATAGCTTTACTTGGCACCCTACAGAGGTGGGGGGCGGGGGCACAGGGCCATGCCTTACGGAGGGGCCTAGCCTACAGATATCGCACTGGCCTAGGGATACCCACAGCCCTCCTCCCCCACCCAGACACCTCCACTGCGCGCGAAGTAACCAGGATTTGAGTGTACTCACCCCCTTGTGTCTGCTGTGATGTCCTCACGCGCCCATCCAACTCGGGGTTGGCCACCGCCAGGATCCGGGACATCAGGGGGGTCAAAGTACGACATGCACCCCTCCCACATTGGGAGGCCATCCCCAGCTGAGCCTCCGCCGACTTCCTGCTCCAGCGTCAGATGTCCTCCCATCTCTTCCTGCAGTGGGTGCCCCGTCTCTGGTGGACCCCCAGGGTCCTGACGTCCTTGGCGATGGCACGCCAAATACCGATTTTTTGGTGGGCGCTGACCTATGTGACATGTATAGGGAGAGAAGAATAATCATCACCTTCTGCATGCTCGATGTGAGTGGCCCCCCCATCCCCACCCTTGTCATGTGGCACATGCTCTCATCTGTCGTTTGATGCATGCCTCAATCGCTCCCCTCCCAACCATCTTTCATCCACCCGACTCAACACAGGCATTGCCCACAAAGCATGGTCCCAGTGTACTTACCTGTTGGTCTGGAGGACCGTAGAGTTGCGCATACTGGGGGAGGACCCCATCCACGAGTTTCTCCAACTCCTGAGCAGTGAAGGCAGGGGCCCTTTCCCCAGTCGCATGATACATTGTCTCTTCCAGACCGTGGTCACAGCAGCACTTGCAGTGTAGGTCCTCTCCTGTGGAAGATCAGGTATCGAGTGATTAAGCTGATAGAAAATGGCGGTCACGCCCGCGGCGGTGCGTACCGCGACCACCGGCGCACATCGTCATTGGCTCCTGAGACCCATAGGGTTCAATGTTAACCAATGCAGCTTTGCGCCGCGGTCTTCGACCGCCTACCGCCACGGTGTCCCACGCCAGCGCATTGACCTCACATCCCATTGTCGCACTTCACAGGTCAGGCAGCCGCCATTTCAAGGGCCCACATGCCTTATTTTCTACTGCGTCACACATACCTAGGCCTTGCATCGACACTCATACAAGCCATTCAATGCATTGGGAATCGTGTTATGTGCAAGCTGTGGTTACGTACCTGTGGGTTGATTGACTCTGTGCTCGCTGTTGTCCTTCATAGGCACCGTCCACTGGGACATGCGAGGAGATGGAGAAATCTTCCCGTGTACAGACCGCTGGTGGACCTGTCGACAATGGAGGAAAGACATGTCATACTGACATACAAGCTTGACCGAGCCACTATACAGGAACTGTGTACCCAGTTGGAGCCAGACCTGATGTCACCCATCCGCCAACCCACAGGGATCCCGCCTCTAGTGCAGGTGCTGTCAGTACTCCATTTCCTTGCAAGTGGGTCATTTCAAACAACAGTGGCCATATCATCAGGGATGTCCCAGCCCATGTTTTCCAAGTTGTTGTCCAGAGTGTTGTCTGCCCTGCTGAAACACATGCGGAGCTACATCGTCTTCCCTGAGGTGGGGGATTTGGCTACAGTGAAGGCTGATTTCTATGCCCTTGGACATATCCCCAACATCATTGGTGCCATTGATGGGACACATGTTGCTTTGGTCCCCCCCAGCAGGAGTGAATAGGTGTACAGGAACAGGAAGAGTTATCATTCCATGAATGTCCAGATGGTGTGTTTGGCGGACCAGTACATCTCCCATGTTAATGCCAAGTTCCCTGGGTCAGTGCATGACGCGTACATCATGCGGAATAGCAGCATCCCTTACGTGATGGGTCAACTCCAGAGGCACCGTGTGTGGCTATTAGGAGACTCTGGTTACCCCAAACTGTCATGGCTACTGACCCCAGTGAGGAATCCCAGGACAAGGGCAGAGGAACGGTACAATGAGGCCCATGGGAGAACTAGGAGGGTGATCGAGCGGACCTTTGGCCTCCTGAAGGCCAGGTTCCGCTGCCTACATAGGACAGGTGGATCCCTAATGTACTCACCAAAGAAGGTGTGCCAGATCATCGTGGCCTGCTATATGCTTCACAACCTGGCTTTGCGACGCCAGGTGCCTTTTCTGCAGGAGGATGGACCAGATGGTGGTGTTGTAGCAGCTGTGGAGCCTGTGGAGAGTGAAGAGGAGGAAGGCGAAGAGGACGACATAGAGAACAGGAACACAGTAATACAGCAGTATTTTCAATGACACACAGGTAAGAATCCACACCGGCATATTACATATACTTAACCCCTACTACCTCTCTACTGTCTGTCCTTTTCCCCCAGTGTATGGTAACTGAGTTGTGACTTTCCCTTCCAATTTCAGAGATGTGGGCCCCACTGCGTGACATCTGCTTTATTTCCCCATGGACTACAGCTGTGTGACATTGGTATGTTGGCATCACAATGTGAATATGCCATTTGTCACGGTAATGTCTAATACATTTGTACATAATCACAGCCAGACTCCAGATTGTTTTATGCAATAAGTGTGTTTATTACAGTGCTCTAAATTGGTGGGTGGTTGCAAATGGTTGAGGTGTGATGGTGGAGGATTGTCCATGGCAGAGTCCAGACTATCAGTATCACAGGTGCATTGTCCAGATGCCTGTGGAAAGTGGAGCAGGGGCAGTGTAAGAATGAACAGGGTGTCAATGTGGGACAGTTGGATGACAATCAGGGAGGTATCCTTTGCTGGCGGGGGTCTTGGCATCTTACTCTGTCTTCTTCCTGGATCTCAGGGCCCGCTTGCGGGGTGGTTCACCTTCTGCAGGGGGTGGGGTTCTGGTGGCCTGTTGGTCTTGTGTCTGGGCCTCCTGTCCACTAGCGCCGGCAGAGGTGGTAGGCAGTTCTTGGTCCATGCTAGTGTCAGGGGCCCTTTGTGGTGCAACAGTGTCCCGCAATGTGGTGACTAGCTCATTCAGAGCCACTACGATGGTGCCCATGGCGGTACTGATGTTTCTCAGTTCTTCCCTGAACCCCATATACTGTTGCTCCTGCAGAAGCTGGATCTCCTGAAACCTGGCCAGGACCGTCGCCATCGTCTCCTGGGGGTGGGTTCCCTGGGCCTGTCCCCCCCCCGGTCGCACAGCAGCCCTCCCAGTTCCCCTGTTTCCCTGTGCCTCTGTCCCCTGGACCGTGTGCCCACTACCACTGCCCCCAGGTCCCTGTTGTTGTTGGGGTGGTGGGTTAACCTGGGTGCCCTGTAGTGGTGGACACACCGCTGATTGACGTGTCCTGGGGACAGAGGTATGGGCCCGCTGGGTGGGTGCTGTGCTGGTGTTCCCAGAGGGGGGAAGGTCTGCTGTGGCCTGTGGCTGTCTGAGGGGAACCGACTGTCCAGAGGTCCCCGATGGGCCTGGCTGGTCATCTAGATCCAGGAAGACAGTGGTGCTGTCATCACTGTGTGCCTCTTCTGGGGGTGGAGTGGACATTTGTGGACCCTCCTGCGCGGTGACGTGGCGTTCGGGTCCTGCAGGGGTATAATAGTATGATTATTGCTTCTGTGTGTGCCATAGAGTGCAATGGGTGGGTGCCCGTGTACCCCTGTGCTTGCATTCCTGTGTGGGGGCTTTTGTGAGGGTGGTTTGGGGGGGGATGGGTATGTGCAGTGGGCATGCTTAGGTGATGGGTGTCCATGCTTAGTGGTCGCATGCAGGGCTTGGTGTTGGGATGGGTGGGTTGTGAGGGTGAGACATTTGCAAGGAGTAGGTGTGATGGGGTGGGGGTGAGGGTGGGGGTATGAGTTGGCATGCTGGTGGTGTTGGGGGGATGTAGTAATTAAGATATGACTTACCAGAGTCCATTCCTCCGCCTACTCCTGCGAGGCCCTCAGGATGCAGGATCGCCAAGACCTGTTCCTCCCATGTTGTAAATTCTGGGGGAGGAGGTGGGGGTCCGCCGCCAGTCCGCTGCACTGCGATGTTGTGCCTGGATACCATGGAACGCACCTTCCCCCGTAGGTCGTTCCACCTCTTCCAGATGTCGTCCCGATTTCTTGGGTGCTGTCCCACAGCGTTGACCCTGTCCACTATTCTGCTCCATAGCTCCATCTTCCTGGCAATGGTGGTGTGCTGCACCTGTGTCCCGAAGAGCTGTGGCTCTACCCGTACAATTTCCTCCACCATGACCCTGAGTTCAGCGTCAGAAAACCTGGGGTGTCTTTGCGGTGCCATGGGGTGGTTTGGGTGATGTGTGGGCTGGATTGTGTGGTGCTAAGTGTAGTGATGTGTATTGGTGTGTATTTTGACGTGTGTGGTAGTATAGCTGGGTGACAGTGAATTGCGCGTCTGTGTGCTCGGGTCTCTTATCTCTGTGCGTGTTCACGAATCTCTAGGAGTAGGGGTTTGTGGGTGATGTGGGTGTGTGTTTTATATTGTATTGGGTGTGTGGGAGTGGTGTGTGTATGTGTATCAGGTTTGTGTATTTCGAATTGTCCAATGTGGCTGTGTTTTGTATATGTGTGTGTATTTTGAGCGCGGCGGTGTGTACCGCCAATGGAATACCGCAGTTGAAAGACCGCTGCGTTGATTTGTGTGTCGTGATAGTGTGGGCGTATTTCTGTTGCCGTGACGGTGGAGGTTTGGTCATCGCCAGTTTCTCGCTGCCCTTTGGTGTGGCGGACTTTTGTGGATGTCTGTATTTTGGCGGTTTGCCTGTTGTGGGTCAGAATGACCGTGGCGGTTTACCACGGCCGCTGCGGTGTTATGGCGGTCTTCTGCACGGCAGTAAGCGCCTTTTACCGCCGAGGTTGGAATGACCACCTTAGTCTTACACAATCCTATGGGGATAACACCTGAAGGCATACACTGACATGCAGTGGGTGGTGGCTCTGGCTCACCTATTAGCCACACCCTGTGCCTCCGTAGTTGGGCCATCACATTTGGGATGCTGCTATTCCTGAGGATGAAGGAGTCATGCACCAACCCAGGATACTTGGCAGTGACATGGGAGATGTACTGGTCCAGCAGGCACACCATTTGCACATACAGTGAGTGGAAACTCTTACGATTCCTGAACACCTGTTCATTCTGGTGGGGGGACTGGTGGGGGGACAAACCCAAATAATATTGGGGATATGCCCCATTGCATAAAATCCTGCCTTCACAGTGGCCAAATCTTCCGCCTGGGGGAAAACAATGTAGTTGCGCATGTGTTTAACCAGGGCAGACAAAACCCTTGCCAGCACAATTGAAAACATTGGCTGTGACGTTCCAGCTGCCAAGCCCACTGTCACTTCGAAAGAACCACTTGCCATGAAATGGAGCACTGATTGCACTTGCACAAGAGGGGGGATCCCAGTGGGATGACGGATAGCTGATATCAGCTCAAGCTCCAATTGTGCACACAGCACTGTGATTATGGCGCTGTCCAGTCAATAGGTGAGTATGATGTGCCTGTCCTCCAGTGTAGCCAAGTCCACAAGGGGTCTGTACATGGGTGCTTGCCTCCTCCTACTATTCTCCCGCAGTGGTTGGTACCTAAGTGACCCAAAAAGAAGAAGGGAGTGACAACAGGAACTATGGACACACAACATCTGAGTACACAGAGCATGTTTGCATGTTGGAGACTGGAATTATCTATGTGTGTACAGTCGACACCACTGACACAATTTTAAATTCAATACATGAGTACTAGCAGTAGGAAATGGCAATTGCTGTCCTGTATGCAGGAACAGGTGGAAGTGACCTCACTCTGCCGGTGTTAGGTCTCATGGCGGAAGGCGGTCTGCACCGCCCTG
The DNA here is from genome assembly GCF_031143425.1 of Pleurodeles waltl. NCBI lineage: Eukaryota > Metazoa > Chordata > Amphibia > Caudata > Salamandridae > Pleurodeles > Pleurodeles waltl. The sequence goes on along the minus strand of NC_090439.1, from coordinate 168,004,784 downwards.
TAATTCCTCATTGGCTAACATTGGGCCCTATGGAGTACAGGAACCAATGATGATCAACATCGGTGGTGATGGTGTTCACTGCCGTGGACATGACTGCCATTTTCTACAAACTACTTCACTCAATTCCTAACTTTCCACTGGACTACATCTCCACTGCGTGTGCTGCTGTGACCTGTGTCTGGTATCTGCCATGGCCCATTCTACAGGGGAAAGAGCCCCAGCCTTCACGTCGGAGGAGTTGGAGAGGCTCGTGGATGGTGTCCTACCCCTGTATGAGCAGAAGTATGGGCCTCCAGACCAACAGGCGAGTACATTATAGGTACGTTGCAAGTGACATGGCTGGATGTAGATGTGTGTGTGTGTGTTTCTGTGTGTGTGCGCGCTGGCAGTGTCCCATTTGGGGGTTATGGCTGGAGGCAGTGTTAATGGAGATGTACGGGTCACGTGTGTGTTTGATGAGGGGCAAATGCTGTATGTAGGCCATATGTGTGACAGGCTGGATTGTCTGTTTCATGGTGTCCCTTTGTCTGTGTTTCCTCTGCAGGTCAGCGCCCATCAGAAGAAGGGGTTGTGGTGTGCCATCGCCAAGGATGTGCAGACCCTGGGAAACCATAGCCAGCGGAGCACCCACTACAGGAAACATTGGGAGGACCTGAGACGCTGGGCCCGGAAGACTGCGGAGGCCCAGCTGGGGACAGCCTCCCAATGAGGGAGGGATGCCCGTCATACCCTGACCCCTCTAATGGCTTGCATACTGGCGGTGGCCCACCCAGAGCTGGATGGGCACTTGAGGGCATCACAGCAGCCACAAGGGGGTGAGAAGAGTGTGTGTGACAACCATTATTTGTTGCCTGGCATGGGATTTGGTTGCAGGGTTCTAGTCAGTGGATACCTCAGGGTGCCAGATTAGACATTGCTGCATGGTCCAGCTTAGGTATTTTGGGTGTAATGCATATTTTAGATGGCTAGGAAGCTGGCTTTCCATGGCAGACAGGGCTAAGTTGGTCCCAGTCGGTGTGCAGATGGCAGTATTTGGGTTCTACCTGCTGTAGTACCTAGCCAATGGTATGCAAGTGTGGTCCAAACTGCCCATTCTTAGTCCCAGTGAGTGATAGTGATGTGTATGCCATCTGTGCTGTTGGTGCTTTGTTTTACCCTGTGCTCCCTTTCTTTCTCCCCCCCTCTTCTTTTGTCACCCTGGCCATGTGTGCATTAGCATCACCTGGCAAAGGAGCAGGGGCACCGGCGAGTGAGGAAGCTGCAGCCCATGGGACCCAAGAGGCAGAATCCACCGATGCCGAGGTGACCAGTGGGAAAGAGGATGATGGGAGCACCACGGGGAACAGGAGCTGATACAACTGACTCTGATTCCTCCTCCAATGAGAGCTCCATGGTGGTGGTGGACCCCTCTGGGACCACCCCAGCTACAGGATTTTCTGCCACCCCTTACCAGCACCAACCTCCCAGTAGCCCCTCACCCAGTTGCCAGTGCCCGCTCACCCAGGAGTGTGGGCGTCTCCTTCACCCCAGGCACCTCAGGCCCTGCCCCAGTCAGTCCTGCTACCATCAGTGAGGAGGCTATTGACCTCCTGAGATCCATCTCTGTAGGGCAGTCAACGATAGTGAATGCCGTCCAGGGGCTGGCATCTCAGATGCAGCAATGCAATGCCTTCCTGGAAGGCATTCACGGTGCCTTGGTGGCCCTACAAAGATCATTTCAGTCTCTGGCCTCCTCTCTGACGGCAGCCAGTGTCCCTGTTACTTCTGTCTCCCCTCCAATTACCACTTACCAGTCCCAGTATCCTCTCCCCAAATCCATCCCACACACACATTCTGACAAGCAGTCACCCAAAACAACAGACAAGAGTTGCACAAACACAGGCAGCGCACTTAAGTCCACAAGCACACACACAGCCAACACACAAATGCACACACAAAATCAGCCACAGCCTCCACTGTCTCCCACTACTCCTTTCCCCTCACAGTCACATCAGCACTCACACCTGCACGCACAGCATCAACAGCTCCAGAGCCTGCCACCTGCACAGCCTTGCCCACAGTCAAGACAACAGGAGACCCTCAGACATGCACCCCACAAATCACATGCCCAGTCACCACCACCTTATGCAGCACACCCACCTCACTTGCAGACACCACAACAACATCCATCCACATGTCCCGTTGACTTCCCCATGCTGTCTGCCCCCCTCCAAAGACAATCAAACGCTCACACTCAGACCCCCAACAGCCATCCACCTCACAGATGCACACTGTCAATGCACCTGCACCAAAGTCCAGCACATCTACTTCTCCTACCACCACTCCCTCCACTCCCAAACCACCTCCCACAGCCTGCCCCACTGGTCCTAAGGAGCTTTTCCTCTCCACATTGACCTATTCCCTCCCCCTCCTCCGTCCTGCCCGTAAGAGAGAAGTTCCACCCCCCCAGCCCAGTATCTCCATCACCAAATCAAACCCTGTTCCACCCCCTAAGACTTCAGCTGCCACTAAGGGGCACATGAGTGGCACTCCTGCCCCTGCCCACAGCCCACTCTCCCACCCTCAAAACAGAAAAGTAAAGACCTACCCCCTCCCAAAGCCAAACCAAAGGACACCCCTCTCAAAAAGAAACCACCCACCCTCCTGACCCCTGAGGTGCCTGCCTATTTCCGACATGATGCCCCTGCACAGTGGAGTCCCGATGATGTTAGAAGTCAAGTTGGGCCTTGGACTTTGCCCTGTGGATATTTTCAGACTTCGGACTGGCCAATGGCCCTGCCTGTAAATATGTATTACTGTTCAATTTGGATTTGGGCTCTTCATCCAACAGGATTACAGTGGTTGGAACAGAGGTATGTGTCCTAGCTTTCTTTGCTCCTGAGTTCTGTAATTGTCAATTTACTCTGCAGATAGTTCTGGGTGTGTGGTGTGTGTATATGGTGTGTGTTGTGCATGTGTGTGTCACTCTCCTCTCCCTCACTCCCTCCCTTGTGTGCTAGTCTGCGGTACTCACCATCATCGTCTTCGTCTGCGTTGGTGCTCCTGGATGGCCATAGCGTGGTACAGCATCGGGAAGACTTCCAGTTCTGGTTCCATGGTAGCCGTGGACTCCTTTGTGTCCCTGGAGGTGAGTGTCTCCTTTTATATGATGAGTTTCTGCCAGGCTTTTCGTGACATTGCTACTGCCTTGGAAATCCTGGCGGTGAGCTGTGTCATAATATGGTGGGGGAATCCTTGTCTTCCGCCTGCCTAGAGATTGCTACTGCCGTGTTCAGTGGTCGTACCACACTGGCGGTTGGGGTGGTACATTGGCTGTCTATGGGAGGGATCCCCGCCATGGTCATAATTTGGCGGTCATTACCTCCGGCCTGGCGGTGGTAGTGCCGCCATCACAAGCGTGGTGGTCACCTGTCCGTCATAATGACCACCTTAGTCCTTTGTCTTGAGATTACCAAAAGAAAAGATGTACCGGACAGTTTAGGGATACTCTGCCCCCTAGTCATTGTGGAGGGGTCTCAGAAGACTGCTCACCTCATGGCAAGGAAGGATTGGGCTCCCTGAGCGGCACATTTTTTTAAAAAAAGAGAGGTTGGGCAGCTCAGGAGTGCGCTCCCTGCAGTCCCCATTACAAAAAATAAAAAGAGGTTTGGCAGTGCGGGTGTGGGCTCCCCGCCAGTCCCCATTAATAAAGAAGAGAGGTTGTGCAGCGCTATAGTAGGCTCTCAGCACTGCCCGAACATTTAAATGAGGCAGTGTGGTAGTGACCTTCTCACACTGTGTGTGTATGAGCATCTAAAAAAGATGTATTGACAAGAGAAAATACAAAAGAATGAATCTTCAGCAATATAGCCTTGTGCATAGTTCAGATCCCCTCCCCTTAAGTCAATCACACCATATTTAGGTTTTGCACTACAAAGATTCATTGTCAAGGCCAAAACAATCAATGTTCAAGGGTCCTTCAAATATAACAATGATTTTCTAGGGCTGTGGTGATTCTCTAATGTTGTCATGTTAGAATGAAAACGCAATGACTAATATGTTTACACTTCATAGATAAGAGGTACGAGCTTTGCCCCAAAGACTTCTATTTCAGTTCATATCTTCCTGCTGAGAAAATTCATTAATAGCTGTTGCATTTGAAAGCGTTTTTAGATTGTCATTTTCAGGCAACCTATCCCCAAATATCAATATTTTATGATTTTTGAGAGTCTAGTAATCAGCAGCGGATTAGATATGCCTATACATCTTGGGAGACTGGAGCTGCTGATTGTTAATATTTCATCATTCACATTAAAATGATGTCATAATTCGATCAATTCTGTCTCTGGGTTTTAAAGTGCCCTGAAATTGTTAAGAATTTCATTACGGATGTTGATATTTTTAGCTTCCTTCATGATTAAATACAAAGCAGTCACCTAAAACAGCTCGGTTAATAATCAGGAGTACCCTCGGGTACTTTGGCACCAAAATAATTAGTTCCGGTTGTAAAATAAGGTCTCACTTATTGATTTTTAAAAGAAAAACTGCTGACAACATCAGCTACTTTGCCTTTTTAATACCACTAAATTTTGAAATTATTATGCAGTTAAAACGATTTGGGATAAAACCAACCTCTTAGCGCTTCTACAGGACAAAGCACTGGAAGCGGTCTTTGTTGTTGTTACTTTTCATGGATAAAAGTCATCCAATACTTTACTGTGCTCCCTTTCTGATCGGGCTGGCAAGGTGGACGATAAACATTTGAGTAAAACCCTGTGGCAGAGGGGTCCAGGTGTGTGAGTAGCCCTCTAGATCTTATTTATGGGTGTATCTTGTAGCATATTGTTATACGCTCTAGAATCCATGTCGTTCTAGGCGGACTCTAAAAAAAGAAGTACACAATGTGCGGGGAGGTGTTAGGGTCTGGTTAACAGAGCAGTAAGATCTAATGCACAATGTGTGAGTGTATACTAATGTTTGACCGCAGCTCCCATGTGGCGTAATTCATCTGGGTGGGCCCAGGCTGGGGAAGACCCTACAACTAGCTACTAGTGGGGTACACGTACCAGAGAAAAAAGACTCCTTTTCCTGAGAGTTTGCAAGGCTACAGCAAACTGCTCATGCATGCTTTGTGCACCCAGAATCGATACAGACTAGACTGCAACTGGAGCATGTGGAGTCAAAACCCTGCTCCAGCCCATACACAGCTACAAAAGAGATCAAAGGCCCTGCAGAGGAGCACGTTTAAAATACCTGCAAAAACAGCCGATGAGGTGGTGGACTGAGACGCTGTGCCGTGCTTCAGATATAGAACAATTTTTCAGATGAAGCAAGAAATAACAAGCATGTCAGCATGGTACAAGAAACAGAGAACTCATTCACTGTCAAGTCAGATTGAAGCATACTGTGGCGCATACTACGGCAGAGACCTCTGCTTACAGGAATTGTCAGTGCCACCCTGTGCGGCAATAGCTGTCTGAACAACACGTGCTTTCAATGGCGGCAGAAGGGAGTGCAAAATACAATACAGCCTTGTTCCTGAAGCCATCACCGTCTTTTGACACTTCTAAGAAGCAAAACAATGGTGCCAGGTGGGCTGTGTTGATCAAAACACTCAATTGCTTCATAAATGCACTAGAGGAATAACATGACAAGTAGATCATCAAATATTTGAAAACCTTACAGAGGATGGAGTGAAAGAAGTGCTAAAAAAAAATCTGAAGATGTAAATTTTGTACCAAAAGGTAAAAGAAGCAGGGCAAGTTCAACCCAATCCCAAATGTTGACAATGAAAGGTAAATCTTCAACCAAGTGTGACAGCAGGTTGGTAAAACAATGGATGAATTTGTTGAAAGACTTGATACACTGATTAAACATTGCTAGTTCTGCGTCATCACTAACGAAGAAGCCATGCGCCTCAGAGTCATTGATTGTTGCCTCCAGATTTGTTTAGAAGGCACATGCTAAGAGAAATTCCTATCTAGAGTAAATGCTGATGGCTTTGAGAGCAGAAGAACAAGCAGATAGACAAGCTGCTGACATGTAAGCAGAAATGGTACACCATGAATCAGCACTGACTGTGAAAATCAATCACCAGCATAAACAAGATACACGTAGGTCGACATCTTAAAAGAAAACAAAGCCACACTTCCAATGTGTATTTTCATTATCTCATGAAGGTATATGTCCAGCTGTAGGACAAGTTTGCAAATGTTGTGGGAGAGAGAACCATTTCATAACTGTGTACATCATGAGGACAAGAGAAAATGGCCACAAGAACGTTCCAGAACGATTTATGCCATGCCCCAAAACTTAAAAGCAACATCTACGACAAGTAGAAACCAGGCAAAATCAATCATCATCAAGCACATCGTACAAAGGTTCTTCAAAGTCACTATCAAGTGCAGCAAAGAAGATGGATGTGCAGTGATGATATCAGCCAAAAGGCGGCATGCACATGTGGGGTTGGCTACCTGTAAATAAGATCACAGTTAAAAAAAAGCTGACCATACAGGGTTAAAAACATAGGTGGTCATTACAACCCTGGCGGTCGGTGTTAAAGCGGCGGTAAAACCGCCAAGAGGCCGGCGGAATTTTTTTTTAATTACGACCGTGGCGGAAACCACCAACATAGACAACCACTTTAACATTCCGACCGCCAAGGCGGTACAAACAAACACCGCAGCGGTAACCGCCAACAGACAGGCGGAAGACAATGTACCGCCCACATTATTACAAGCCACCAATCCGCCACCTTTTCCGGGGCGGATACACCACAAACAAAAACACGGCGGAAACAGGACTTGGAAGGGAAAACGCTCACCTCTACACATCCCACGAGGAACCAGGATGCCATGGAACTGAAACTTCAGATTATTCCAGCCTTAATATTCCTGCTCCTCTACCAGGAGCACGAACGCCGGTGGGGAAGACCACGGTGAATACTGCACCTACGACACAGGGGAGGGGGGAGGGAAAAAACAGTGACACACACACGCAGCACTCCCACCCTCACCCACTACAACACACACACTAATATATCATGATACATCACAGTTACAACCCCCAACCCCCCCTGGAAGAATGCAAGGACAAAAGTTAATGAGTCGAATGATTGTAATATATACGAAGACAGTAATAAAAAATATATACATATATTAAGATATTCACACTATAAACAAATAGATACACCAAGAATACAAGTCCAAGGTATTCTATTATCATAGTCCGTGGACCACTGGGCCCAAAAGGCATGGGCGAGGCCCACACTCAATACCTGAACAAGACGGAGAGAACACTGCTGGGGCATCAGATAGAAATAAAACAGGCACCTCAGGGGGAAGGGAAGGGGGGGCACCTCAGCCGGATGGGTGCACGAAGCCAGATCCACAAGGGGGCTCCATGCCCACTGTTCAATCCTGGGGAGTGCAAAGCCAGAGTCTCTCAAGTCTCTACAGTGGGTGGTTTGCCCACTGCTATATCCTGGGGAGTGCAAAGCCACAGTCTCTCAAGTCTCTACAGTGGGTGGTTTGCCCACTGTTCAATCCTGGGGAGTGCAAAGCCACAGTCTCTCAAGTCTCTACAGTGGGTGGTTTTCCCACTGTTCAATCCTGGGGAATGCAAAGCCACAGTCTCTCAAGTCTCTACAGTGGGTGGTTTGCCCACTGCTATATTTTGGGGAGTGCAAAGCCACAGTCTCTCAAGTGGATAACATTCTCCACTGGTTTCTGGAGGGGGCTTTGTGCCCAGAGTGCTTCATCCTGCCAAGGACAGAGGTAGTGGATGTGATACTTCACTGGTTCTGGAGGGGGCTTTGTGAACAGAGTGCTTCATCCTGCCAAGGACAGAGGTAGTGGACGTGATACTCCACTGTTCTGGAGGGGGGCTTTGTGCCCAAAGTGCTTCATCCTGCCAAGCACTGGGGTAGTGGATGCTGTTCTCCACTGGTTCTGGAGGGGGCTTTGTGCCCAGAGTGCTTCATCCTGCCAGTGGCGGCCTCAGTAGTGTCGGAATCATTGGCGCTCACTGGCCTGCGGTGCTGCTGGTGGCGGTGTCCTGGGCACCGGTGCTGCTGGCGGCGGTGTCCTGGGCAGCGGTGCTGCTGGTGGCGATGTCCTGTGCAGCGTGGCTGCTGGCGGCGGTGTGCTGGGCAGTGGTGCTGCTGGTAGCGGTGTCCTGGGCAGCGGGGCTCGTGGCGGTCTTGTCCGACGTGCGGATCTTCCCAGACTTGCCGGTTTTACTGTACCCCTTCCCCACCTTGGATGGTGGTGCAGCTGTCTCCACACCCCTAACTGTACCCCTGGGAGCGGCTTTGGTGGCTGATTTCTTTCCACTCTCCCGCCGGGCACTGGCTAATGTTTTATGCTTTACAGGTGGGGGACTGTCCGTGCTCTGGCTCCTTGCTACACTGGCTGCCCTGCTGCCTGGAGCACTCCAGAAGCCGGTTACTACTGGCAACACTGGTCCAGCAGCTGTTGTGGCTGAAGTGCTGGGTTGGGACCTGGAGAGTCGGGCCCTAGGAGACTGAAGGGGTTGAGGAGGTGAGGGAAAGAGGTCAAGGTTAGACAGTAAAAGTTTCTTAGGAACACTGGGACGGGTAGATGGAGGGGGTTTGGGAGTCGAGGAAGAGGTGGTGGTTGTAGGAGGTGTACGTTTGGTGACTTTGGGTGAAGGTGCATGGCTGGAGGCTGTCGTGAGGTGGATGGCTGTTGGGTGGGTGTGTGGCTGCGTTTGTGTACCTTGGGAGGTGGCCTCACAGACACACTGGGAGAGGACACAGGGGACGTGTGAATGGTAGTGGGGGAGGTGACTTCACGTGAGCGGGGTGTGGTGGTGGGTGTGCTGGTGATGGACGTAGTGGCTGAGGATGTAGTGCATGCAGGTGTGAGTGGAGATGAGACAGGAAGGGAGGAGGGAGACGAGGATGAGGGGGACACAGTGGAGGCAGTGGATGTTGGTGTGTCTGCATGTGTGTGATGCTTGCGTGAGTGCCTGTGGGATGTGTGGTTCTTCTGTTTGCCAGAGCTTCCCTTGTGTGTTAAGGTGTGTGCATGCTGGTCTGATGATGTGCTTGGGATAGGCTGAGATACAGGGGTTTGGGTCTGGGTGGAGGATGTTGGAGGGGGAGGCTAGAGACAGGGAAAATGGCTGCCATCAGTGCTGAGGCCAGAGTCTGAAAAGCTCGCTGATGGGCTGCCTGACCAGAGTAAATGCCCTCCAGGTATTTATTGGTTTGTTGCAACTGCCTCTCTTCACCCTGGATGGCACTCAAAATGGTAGACTGCCCAACAGTGAGGGATCTGAGGAAGTCAATGGCCTCCTCACTGAGGGCAGCAGGGATGACAGGGGCTGAGGTGCCCACCCTCCTGGGTGAGAGGGCACGGGACACACACTGAGGGGCTGCTGGGAGGGCAGTGCTGGTAGGGGGGGTGGCGGGTGAACCTGTAGATGCGGGGCGCACAGATGGGCCCGCCACCGCAAGGGAGCTCCCATCCGTATCGCTGGTGTCAGCTCCTGTCCCCGCAGTGGAGCTCCCCTCGCTCTCCTTCCCACTGGTAAATTCAGACTCCGTAGTGTCGCCCTCCAGGGCCATGTGGAATGCAGCTCCCTCCTGATCCGGTGCCACTGCTCCTCGGCCTGGTGATGCTAATGCACACAAGAACAGGGAGACCACAAAAAGGGGGGGAGACAGAAGAAAGACATGTTGCGTGCATGCAATACCGCGGACACTACAGACACAGAAGCCCCCTGCACTACGCCGAGCACTTGGAGTTCCCTATTCAATCCCAGGGACATGGGTTACAAGACTATGCCCGATTGCTGCACACATGGATGTCACAGGAGCCTGACTAGGTGTAGTTGGCACTGTACACAGGTGAGGTGGGGTGCCACAGGGCCTGCCTTAAGAAGGGTCCTTGCCTACTAAACTCGCCCTGGCCTAGGGGAACCCACAGCCCACCTCCCCCACCCAGACACCTACAATGTGCGCTGAATCAGCAGAATGAGAGTGTACTCACCCCCTTGTGGCTGCTGTGATGCCCTCAAGCGCCTATTCAACTCCGGATATGCCACCGCCAGGATCCTGAACATCAGGGGGGTGATGGTGTGACGGACCCCCCCTCCCACGTTGGGAGGCCATCCCCAGCTGGGCCTCCGCCGTCTTCTTGCTCCAGCAGCGAATGTCCTCCCATCTTTTCTGGCAGTGGGTGCTCCGTCTGTGGTAGACCCCCAGGGTCCGGACTTCCTTGGCGATGGCACGCCAAATGTCCTTGTTCTGGTGGGCGCTGACCTACAGGAATAGTACAGGGGAAAAAGATAAGTTATTACCGTCCGCACCGTCACAGTAATTGGCCCGTATCCCTACCCTTGCCATGACACACATGCACTCACCGTCATTTCATGCATGCCTCATTCTCACCCCCCCATCCTTCATCCACACCACTCCACACAGGCATTGCCCATTCAGCATGCTCACAGTGTACTTACCTGTTTGTCTGGAGGACCGTAGAGTAGCGTGTACTGGGGGAGGACCCCATCCATGAGTTTCTCCGACTCCTCCGTGCTGAAGGGAGGGGCCCTTTCCCCAGACACACAAAACATTGTCTCTTCCAGACTGAGGTCACAGCAGCACTTGCAGTGTAGGTCCTCTCCTGTCGAAGATCAGGTATCAAGTGATTGAACAGAGAGAAAATGTTGGTCACGTCCACGGCGGTGCGTACCGTCACCGCCGGCGTACATCGTCATTGGCTCCTGTGACCCATAGGGTACAATGTTAACCAATGCAGGATTGCGCTGCAGTCTTCGACCGCCTACCGCGATGGTGTACAACGCCAGCGCAGTTACCTCATATTCCATTGTCCCACTTTACAGGTCAGGCAGCTGCCATTTCATGGGCCCACATGCCATTATTTTGGACTGCATCACACATATCTAGGCCTTGCCTAAACCCTCATACAGGCATATGTCAATTTGCTAATATTTCAGAGTAAGCTGTGTTTACGTACCTCAGAGTTGGTTGACTCTCTGCTCGCTGTTCTCCTCCATAGGCACCGTCTGCTGGGGCATGTGAGGAGATGGCGGCATCCTCCGCCGTACATACCGCTGGTGGACCTGTCGACAATGGACGAGCGACATGTGATCATCACCTACAGACTTGATTGTGCCACAATCCAGGAACGGTGTGCCCAGTTGGAGCCAGACCTGATGTCAGCTATCCGCCATCCCACAGGAATACCCCCTCAAGTGAAGGTGCTGTCAGTACTCCATTTCCTAGCAAGTGGGTCCTTTCAAACGACAGTGGCCATTGCATCAGGGATGTCCAAGCCTATGTTTTCCAACGTGTTGTCCAGAGTGTTGTCTGCCCTGCTGAAACACATGTGGAGCTACATCGTTTTTCATCAGGTGGAGGATTTGCCTACAGTGAAAGGTGATTTCTATGCCCTGGGACATATCCCCAACATCATAGGTGCCATTGATGGGACACATGTGGTCTTGGTCCCCCCTCGCAGGAGTGAACAGGTGCACAGAAACCGGAAGAGTTACCATTCAATGAATGTGCAGATGGTGTGTTTGGCAGACCAGTACATTTCCCAAGTGAATGCCAAATTCCCTGGCTCAGTGCATGACGCTTACATCTTGAGAAATAGCAGCATCCCTTATGTGATGGGGCAACGCCAGAGGCACCGTGTGTGGCTATTAGGTGAGGACATGGACCCAATACAGTGTGAATAGTTGTCTGGGTCTGGGGATGTCCCTATGAGTTAGTGTGTGTCTAACAGTTGTCCCTCGCCATTTGCAGGTGATTCTGGTTACCGCAACCTGTCATGGCTACTGACCCCAGTGAGGAATCCCAGGACATGGGCAGAGGAATGCTACTATGAGGCCCATGGGCGACCTAGGAGGGTTATAGCGAGGAACTTCTGCCTCCTGAAGGCCAGGTTCCGGTGCCTCCATGTGACAGGTGGTTCCCTATTCTACTCACCAAAGAAGGTGTGCAAGATCATCGTGGCCTGCTGTATGCTTCACAACTTGGCTTTGCGACGCAAGGTGCCTTTTCTGCAGGAGGATGGTCCAGATGGAGGTGTTGTGGCAGCTGTGGAGCCTGTGGACAGTGAAGACGAGGAAGCAGAAGAAGACATAGACAACAGGAACACGTGATCCTGCAATACTTCCAGTGAGACACAGGTAAGAATACAACACAGCCTGCTACATCTGATTTAATTCTACTACCTCTCATCTGTCTGTAATTTTCACCCAGTGTATGGTCACTGAGTTGTCACTTTCCCTTACGATTTCACATATGTGGGTCCCACTGTGAGACATCTGCTTTGTTTCCACATGGACTAGAGCTGTGTGACATAGGTATGTTGACATTACATTTGATATAGCATTTTGCCACTGTTATTGCAAATACACATTTTTGAAAGCACAGACTGACTCCAGATTGTTTTTTGATTTAAGGGTGTTTATTAAAGTGCTCAATAGTGGAGCGGGTTGTAAAATGGTCAGGGGTAATGGTGGAGGAATGTCCATGGCAGAGTCCAGTCTATTAATCTCACAGGTGCATTGTCCAAAGGGGCATAGGAAGTGGAGCTGGGGCAGTTTAAGTATGGACAGGGTGACAAAGTGGGACAGAAGGATGACAATCAGGGTGGTCTCAATTCTTGGCGGGGGTCTTGACATTGTTCTCTATCTTTATCCTGGATCTCAGGGACTGTTTGCGGGTTGGTTCTCCATCTGCGGGGTGGGGTGCTGGTGTGGTGGTCCTGTGGCAGCGCCTCCTGTCCACTAGCGCCGGCGGAGGTGGTGGGCAGTTCATCATCCAGGCTAGTGTCAGGGGCCCCTTGTTGTGCCACAGTGTCCCTCCTGGTGTTGATGAGTTCCTTCAGCACCCCTACAATGGTGCCCAGGGTGGAATTGATGGATTTGAGTTCCTCCCTGAAGCCCAAACACTGTTCCTCCTGCAGCCGCTGGGTCTCCTGAAACTTGGCCGGTACCGTTGCCATTGTCTCCTGGGAATGGTGGTAGGCTCCCATGATGTTGGAGAGGGCCTTGTGGAGAGTGGGTTCCCTGGGCCTGTCCTCCTCCTATCGCACAGCAGCCCTCCCAGTTCCTCTGTGTCCCTGGGCCTCTGTCCCCTGACCGTGTGCCCACTACCACTGCCCCCAGGTCCCTGGTGTTGTTGGGGTGGTGGGTTAGCCTGGGTTCCCTGTAGTGGTGGACACACTGCTGATTGACATGTCCTGGGGACAGAGGTATGGGCCCGCTGGGTGGGTGCTGCGCTGGTGTTTCCAGAGGGGGAAAGCCCTGTAGTGGCCTGTGCCAGTGTGAGGGGAACCGACTGTCCCGAGGTCCCAGATGGGCCGGTCATCTAGATCCAGTTGGACAGAGCTGCTGTCATCACTGTGGGCCTCTTCTGTGGGTGGAGTGGACATATCTGGACCCTCCTGTCCGGTGACGTTGGGTAGGGGTCCTGCAGAGTTGTAAAGGCATGATTATTGCATCTGTGTGTGCCATGGTGTGCAATGGGTGAGTGACCCTGTACCCCAGTGCTTGCATTCCTGTGTAGGACCTTGTATGATAATGGTTTAGGGGGGTGTATGGGTTTGTGTAGTGGCCATGCATTGGTGATGGGTGTCCATGCTTTGGTGTTACATGCAGGGCTTGAGTTTGGGATGTGTGGTTTGTGATATTGGGATATACGTGAGGAGTTGGAGTGATGGGGGTGAGGGCGAGGGTGGGTGTATGTGATAGCATGCAAGTGGGTGGGGGATGTAATAGTTAAGATTTGACTTACCAGGGTCCATTCCTCCAGCTACTCCTGCGAGGCCCTCAGAATGCAGTATAGCCAAGACCTGCTCCTCCCATGTTGTTAGTTGTGGGGGAGGAGGTGGGGGTCCACCGCCAGTCTTCTGACCCGCAATGTGGTGTCTTGAGACCACGGAACGCACCTTTCCCCATAGGTCGTTCCACCTCTTCCTGATGGCATCCCTAGTTCTTGGGTGCTGTCCCACTGCGTTGACCCTGTCCACGATTCTTCGCCATAGCTCCATCTTTCTAGCTATGGTAGTGTGCTGCACCTGTGATCCGAATAGCTGTGGTTCTGCCCGGGTGATTTCCTCCCCCATGACCCTGAGCTCCTCCTCAGAGAACCTGGGGTGTCTTTGCGGTGCCATGGGTTGGTGTGGGTGATGTGTGGGGTGGTGTGTGTTGTGTGATATTTAGAGGTGTGTTGTGTGAGGTGCGTGGATGTTGTGTGAGTTATGTTGTGGAGTGCCTGTGGATGCTAGTTTGTAGATGGTGGTGTCTCTGTCTGGCCCTCAGTCACAATTGTTGACATAAGGGTTTGGGCGGGTGTGTTTTATATTGTATTGGGTGTGTGGGAGTGGTGTGTGTATGTGTATCAGGTGTGTGTATTTTGAAATGTCCAAAGTGGTAGTGTTTTGTAAATCTGTGTGTATTTTGAGTGTGGTGGTGTGTACTGCCAATGGAATACCGCAGTTGAAAGACCGCCGCGTGGATTCGTGAGTTGTGATAGTGTGGGCGTATTCCTATTGGCGTGACGGTGGAGGTTTTGTTATTGCCAGTTTCTCACTGACCTTTGGTGTGGCGGACTTGTGTGGGTGTCTGGATTTTGGCGGATTTCAAGCTGTGGGTCATAATGACCGTGGTGGAATTCCGCAGCCGCGGCGGTGTGTTGGGGTCTTCTGCATGGCGGTAAGCGGCTTTTACCGCCAATGTTGTAATGACCCCCATAATTTGAACACTGTCCAAAATAAAGTTGAAAGTGAACTATCATCCAATAACTTTCATCATGGACAATGGTGGGTCGGTTAACATCATTCCAGTAGAAAGGTTTAACAGATTATCCCCTGTGTGTCAGTTCACTCCAGGAGGCATGTAGATGCTTACCTGGGATGCTTCTGAGCCATAGCAAAGCCAAGGATCATTCGTAGTGACAATGCAACACAAAAAGGCCTTGGTGCAAGCCCCCATTCATGTTCTACAAGGGGCTTTGTTGAGTGTCTGTTTACTCAGTTTTACCACTGCTGGTGACATGGGATTGATTTCCCTCAACTACAACCTCTGTGTTCAGTCCAAGATCATGAGCCAATTCCAATTGTTGTTCCATGGCCTGGGAAAACTCAAGAAAATAAAAGTACAGCTTCATTTCAAGAAATATATTTGCCCTGTTGCTCAGCGACACCACATAATTGCTTTCCATTTGCAAGGAGCTGTAGAGAATGGGGTAGAACCCTCTTTAAACAGTGAATGCTCCACTGCCCACACAACATGGGTTTCACCCATAGTAGTGGTAACAAAAAAGGACAGTAGCAGAGCAGTGTGCATTTTCATTGACGTGCGCCAATGAAACAAAGCCTTTGAGAGGGAGAGACACCCAGTCTGCACATAGAGGACATGTTCATAGAATTGAATTGAGCCAAAGTGATTTCCCACCTTAACCTGAATAAAGGATACCATCAACTTGAGTTGGAGGAGAACTGCAGGTACAGTACTACTTTTTTAACTCATGTTGGTTTGTTGAGATATAAGAGACTGAGTTTTGGAGTATGTTCGCTGCTGAGATATTACAGGATATTATTCACTGAGTGATGCAACCTGTTACACATTCTTTCTATTACAGTGATAACATACTGTTTTTTGGGGTAACACAAAAAAGAGCATGACTAAGCCCTTACACAAGTGTGCAAGCTACATGCTGATGCAGGTCTCACTCTGCAGGAGGCGCAGTGTGAGTTTCACAAAAACAAACTCAAGTTTTTTGGGCACATATTCTCTGATGGGGGAATGATCCAGACCCAGACAAGATACAAGTAATGACATCACCGCCCCCCATAGATGTTACCATGCTGTGATCCTCTCTAGCCATAATTAGTTATTTCTCAAGATACATTTGCAATTGTGCTACAGTAAGTGTCCCTTTGAGTGACCTGACTAAGCAAAATGTACCATGCCAGTGATCTCTGGAATACGACCATAGTTAAAGACATTAAATGTGACTCAGAATGCAACAGAAATATCCCACTTTCACCCCAAGTTACATACCGAAATAACAGTTGATGTGAGCCTGGTAGGGCTGGGGGCAATCCTTGCTCAACACAATAGGCATCCAAATGATCAGTGACATATCGTGGCCTCTGCCAGTCAAAGCCTGTCTGATACAGAAAATGCTTATTCTCAGCCAGAGAAAGAGAGCCTGGCTGTGGTATGGGCTCCCAAACATTTTCATATTTTCCCCAACGGAAAATGATTCACATTCATCACACATCATCAGGTGTTGCTTACAATTTTTGAAAACCCAAAGGGCAAGATGCTCCTTCGTATCAAGAGGAGATCTCAAGAATATGACTATGAGGTTGTGCACAAACCAGGGAAGGATCAAAACCCTGCAGATTACCTTTCACGAGTGCTGCTGCATCATCACAGTTCAACATCTAAGACAGCTGAAGAATATCTCAATTTCATCGTGACATCCTGCACACTGGCGGCTTGTCTGTGGAACAAGGCATTGTTTCAACCAATGCAGATAAAGATATGAACATAATCAAAGGAATGATTATCACGCAATCGTGGAGGAAAAGTACCAAGCCCCTTGCTGATGGTTGTGAATCAAAAAAATGGACAGGATAAGCCAGCAGTCACCCAAGAAGGAGTAATTCTATGAGGCTCAAGAATTGTCATACCTGGAAGCCTAAGACAGCAGGTCATTGAGCTGGCCCATGAAAGGTCACCGTGGTGTTGTAGCCACCAAATGAGCATTAAGAGATCGAGTGTTGTTCCCTAGGCTAGATGAGCGAGTCAAGAAGGAGTATGTTGTTTATTATGATGCAGCACCCAGTGACAATGTCTGATCTTCCTGTGCATGCCTGGGAGAGAGTTGCAGTTGACTTTTTTGAGCCTTTAGGAAATGGACACCATCTTATGGTAGTCATAGACGAACATTCACATTTTCCTTTGGTAGGAGACCTATCTTCAACAATCTATGACAAAGTCATAGAATCACTTGATTACATTTTTGCAAAGTGGGGTATCCCCAAAACTCTCAATTGCCTGCCCTTTAACTGCAAGGAGTTTAAAGAATTTCTTGTTTTACTCAATGTAAAACTCCCAAGAGTACACCCCTCTGGCCCCAAGACAATGGTGTAGTTGAGCAATTCTTGGGCACCCTCAAGAGGGTCATTCAACATGCATCCATGGAGCTAATCGAGCCATGTATCAGATCCTCTGGGCCTATCAATCAACTCTTCACCCCACAATTGGTGAGAGTCCAGCCACCTTGCTATTTGGGAGAACAATGAGAACAAAACCCTGACAACATTCATGACACCGACTCAGCTCAGAAAAGAAAAATTAAAGCATATGCAGATCATCATCGCCATGCCCAGGAGACAGTTTGACAGAGAAGACTGATTATTGGTTAAGCAAAAACTGAGATGGAAAATAGACACTCCTTTTGCCGCTGCTCCATTACAGGTTGTGGAGTGCAAAGGACATATGGTGACAGCACATCGTCCTGGACAATCCATCACTTGGGACACATCACATTTTAAGGCGCAATACTTGCCAAGTTCCTGGAACCAAATGGGATGTGATCCCACTAGCAGGTCCAGCTGAAGCGCCTGAGCATATGTCACCGTTGCCTGATCAGGGTGGAGTTCAATCATCTCAGCTCACCCAAGCCGCCAGACAAGTGAGAGCACCTCACTGACTAATCAAGGAAATGTGATATTGTTGATCTCTGCTACCTTTTATTTAACAGAGGGGGAGATGTAGCATATTGATATTATGCGCACTAGAATCCTAGGGGTTCTGGGCAGACTCTGAAGAGGAAATACGTAATGTGCAGGATGGTGTTAGGACGTGGTTAACGGAAAAGTATGATGTAATGCACAGTGTGTTGTGTATGCTGAAGAATCAAGTAAACTTTGACCGCAGCTCCCGTGTGGCGTAATTCATCTGGATGCTTTGGGCTGGGGAAGACGCTACATATTTTACTACCCCAAACATGGGTCAATGGGACCCATTTTTAATGTTTACTGCAGGGCCTGTGGTATTCTTGCTATGCCACCAGGTAGAATACAGATGTGGCCCTGTCCACCTTAACCTACTTTATATGGAGGTGGTCAGTGGTTGCGCTGTGGAGAATAGGGAATTGAATATGACGGAGTCATCTTAAGACTCTGACACATTCAGCTACTGATGTATGCATTGAGGCAGATACATTGTTACGTGGCAAAGCGCAGCACAGCAAGCCACCTTTCTGTGCTGTGGTGCATGACATAGAAGGAGCAGGAATGTGCTGTATTTAAATAACATGACCTTTTCCCAGTGCTGGCACACAATCTTCTGCTAGTGCCAATGCAGGCACTCTTGCACCATGGTGCAAGGATGCCCACATTGTAAGCAGGATTGTTTTTGTGCAGGAAAGGGCACCTTCCTACACAAAAAAAAAAATCCTTAAGGCATTTTCCTCTTTCTATGTGTGCTGCAGAATGCAGCACTTATAAAAAGAGGCAAAAACGAGGAGAAATAAACATTTTCCCCCTTGATTCACCTCACCTGGTGAGGCTGTTTTGGCACACTCCCAGGCCTAACATTTATGGTAAATCTTAGAATGCATCAAAAATCCTTGGGTATTGCGTGGAAACACCCACGCACCACCCATGGAACACCTCCCTGGGGCAGAGTAACAAAATGTGGCGATCTGCATTGCATTGCATTACTCTGGATTATCAAGCCACTCAAGTCCACGTAAGGTGGCCAAGTGTGGCTTGATAAATCACACTTAAGGCTTGCATTATGCTTGTACCCCACTGGGTGGTGTAAAAGCAACTCATCTCATTCATAAATGTGGCCTAATGTACTTAGGTGAGGGGTGGAAGATGCAGGTGATAAAGAGTTTGGGCAAGATTTTATCAAAATACCTTTTTGTTTTTTAAAAGTGTTAATGTTTGCCAAATAATAGTGGGATGTGAACATCGGATTTAGAAGGCCATCTCTGCTCTCTTCACCCCTTCCTGATTAATGTTTGTGAATGATAGGGTTTTGAAGGTGTAGAACCCTTTTGCAGCACAGTAGGGGCGAGTAATACCCCTTAGCACATCATATAAATGAAGACCAGATATAGGGATAGTCAAGGGGTTGGTCCTCTGAACACTTAACTTTTCATACCAGAAAATTCCCCTACATAAAATGTATGAATTACAATGGGGAGAAGAGCAAGGAAAAAGAGAGAACTGCAAAATGTGTTTTATTTTGCTTATTATCGCTGCCACATGACTTCATGTCCCGTGAAACCACCAGCCGCTTATGGCTTTTGAGAGTGAGAGAGTGTAGTTTAAATATTACATATAATAGACGTGAAATGCTTATATTAATGATCAATAATGCTGCATAGAAAACAACAATAATTAGAGTAATGCTTAAATATGCACTATAACGTGTGGTTACAATTATATACGTGAAGCTAACAATGATAAATAAAACTGGTTATGCTATGGTTTATATTAACATTTATATTAATGCATTGTATAGAAAATCTCCTCGGCCTTAAGTTAGCGTAAGTTGAAGATTTAGCTGTGTAGCTCTCATATTAAAAGCATATTTTCTGTTTTTCAGTGTGCTGACTCGTAAAGGGCCATGACCCTGCATTTGTTATTTTCCTTCGTTTTAGTATTCAATTCCATCCTGTTCCCATCCGCATGCTAGCTGCCTTAGCATAAGTTTTATACAGATTTGAAACAAAAGTATACGAAAGAATGTACAAGGACAATTGACCGCGGACAAGTGAACTCGTGACCCAAGGAACGTGCCAAGATGGTGATGAAAACCCCCCGGATGTGCCACCTACGAAGACGTCAATAATTAAGACCAATCAAAGTGTTATGAATTATCGTGGGGTGACAATTTGGATTGCCTAATGTATAATTTGATAGGTTAAAGATAGTGGGGTATAGTGAATATCCAATAGAATTGTGGGGGGAGGTATTACGAAAAAGGGATAAAAACTCATGTCACAAAGGGACGTGAGAACTAGGTAGGGAATGCTATTGATTTCATCTAGAAACTCTGTCACTCTGTTTGGTGACTTGAGACTTAATAAACCATCCTCACCCATAGACTGCCCTTTTCACTTCTCCTTATGAGGGAAGTGTCCCCTGCCCTTAGTCGAAGCTAGACTGAAGGCGATCTGACTGATGTCCTGAAGACGAGGATTGATCCTGTGTGCTGACCTATTCCTGGAGGGTAATTATGACAATGCGAACTGTAATATGTCTGTTTGCTTTTCCTTTCGAGGTACCAACTGCTGTATTTTGAATAGAGGCCATAGTTAGATGTTTTCCAAATTTGTGTTCTAAAATGATTTGCATGAAGCCCAAACATGTTGATGCTAATTAGGGGATAGGTTAGGAGTTCATTCTAACTGACGCATTAGGCTAATGACTGACGTTACACTATGCTGAACCAAGACTTAGGTGATATTCTTCTATTCTGACCTATGTTCACGCTGTGCTATATACTTAAGTTTGTGATTCTTGCATTGATGAAATCTTATCACAGTTGCCATATTTTGACTATACTATTATGCTTCATGGTTTTGAGATTGACTCTGCTGCTCGTAGATTGTAATCAATAGGGAATAAAATTCATAAAACTCTATCAAAGGGTGTGGTTATTCATGACTGAAAGGTCATGGTTGCGTCGACAGTTTGATCAATGTCTTTATCCAAAGTAAAGTGTATTGTGGTGATAAATGTTGGTGACATCATTGATATATTGCTTGACATATTGATCAGTTATCTCGTCCTACGGTGTCTCACCACTGGGTCAAAAGATTCATTGGCCTAAAAACGAGTCCTAATGTGTATATAATTGACATAGAAGGACGCATAATCAGTTCTGGTAACAGAGCGACGGTTAGGCCCTTGGGGGCCCTAGGACGGAGAATTATTGTTTAATCAGTTTTTTCTGTGATAATGCAAATTGGAGGTATGATGGGTTTCTAAGTTCACCATGACTTTCCCGGGATCTCGGAGCCTGCCTAAGTGAGTTAGGAATGTTCTTGGCGCCGTAATGTATGTGGTTTAGGGTTTTGCGCTTGCTTAACTTATGCCTTTTTGCAGGTGATTGTGAAATTTGTGTGCATTTAGACCAAGTAAATGTTGTTTTAGGAGGAGTGGGTGTACTCCGCACTATGAGAGTAGGGAAGTTGTCGTACTTCATGTGAGTGTGGGGCTTAATGCTCAAAATTATCCACGTGGTTGGTTGTTATGTACGGACCTGTTGAGGTCTAAGACTCCGGAGTATGTAGACAAGTGTGGGAGACACTTGGGTTTATGTTGTAACCTGTGCGGTTTAATAGGTCAATCGGGCGTGGTTGACAAGTCAGGTTTGAGTTAAAACGTATGTGTGAAACCTTCGATGGAGATTTGGCAAGTTCTAAAGTGCACTAAGACGAGCCATTGACAAGTCGAGAGTAGAATTTGCGGGTCAAATTCTACTTGCGTATGCGGGAACTGATAAGGAGAGAATAGCGGCCGAGGCTTCAAGGGAAATCTCTGTAAAGTTCTGAAGCAAATGTGTTACCCTTCCTGTAGTAAACCGGCAAATTTGTGTTGTCATTTAAGGTGCTCGCAATAATTGCATTAGTTTGTGTGGGTTCGTATGGTTTCAGTGAGGAGCGGACGAGCCGCAAGACTTTGTCAGCTGCAGTGTGTATGTGAGTGTGAAGTCAGTGGTGCCGCACTGAGATAGGTCAGTTGTCGAGAGGGGTTGCGCACGGATTGGCTGCCATCCGTGAGAGGCAACAGGCTGAGGAAGGTGGGTGAAGAGTGTCCTGGGAACTAAGTCACTTCTGATTAAATACAAAACTAAGAGAGAATCACAAAAAATGAATTTTGTTAAAGCATTCAAGAGCGCTCTGAAAGGAGACGTATATATTGTAGCAACTGATGGGGAGCCTACACCACCTGAGGTCCAGCTTATATAGTCATGGAAGAGAAAGGTGTTGCACCTTGTTTGTGGATGAAACAATGGCGCAAACTAACAGAGAAAGAGGGATGTCTAGCGTTCCCAGAACATGGGACATTCAATCCAAAGGTACTGGAGAATTTGAGGTGGATGTTAAGTACACAGAAACCACCTCCGAGACCAGCTCAGTATGAGGCATTAGCGATTTGGGATTTGATGGCTCTTAAACATAGGCAAGAAAGGTTTCAGAGGAGATTGAGAAGAGTAGAAAAATCGTATGCGGAAGCTAGGTGGGATAACGAGAACAAAATGTGGAGACGAGGGATTGTAGACGGATTGAAATTGTTCCCGGCAATAGCACAGGGAGAAGAGACACAGGGAAAGAAAGCCTCCTGTAAAACAGATAAAGACTCGAACAAATCTAAAGAGAATAAAAGATCTTGGGAGGAAGAAGATGATTCAGACGATGAGGAATTTATGGACAGGTTATTACATGATCGACCGCCACCTTATGCAGTAAGCGACGGTGCTCCAAGTACTAGCATGGACCCTGGGAACCAGAGGCAGGAAAAGGGAGTTGCTGATACGGTACAGACTAGTGATACGGCTTTGATACAGAATGGTGTCAGTGTACCCACTGCACCAGACATACCGATACAGTTGCAACCTCCACCGCAGATACAGAGAATCTACCCAGACGTTCCAGTACTTGAGACTCCTACAAATCTGAAAGTACCGCCAGAACCGATATACACGAAACCAAAGTTAATACAGATTGAGTCAACTCCGAAATTACTATCTCAACCACATCCACAACTGATACGAGGGTACAACCCGGTAGCTGGTCCACCATTAGTACCCGTTCCAGGTACATTGGAAAAGACCTATGGAGTTACTACTCCACGGAGCCTGGGACCGGGTCAGACACCTGCTGTCATATCGTTACCAATTACTGTTGGTCCACCGGTGCCGTTGTATGCTCAGGGTAAAACTGGTGTATGTGATCAGAGAGTGATGACTCAAGACATGGTAAGAGGAGGGCCGATGGGAACTCCCCAGATTATGGCTCCGGGGGAGCAAACAGTTGAACAGCCGAGGCCCTTAATGGACCTTAGTCCAGTGGGAGCACCCCTCGAAGCAATGCGTCAAGCAGGGTTAGGAGTTTTAACTCCACAGACAATGAGTACGAACACCTCGCATTCCCCAATGATGCATGCAGGGAACATTTAGTTGCAGGGTTTTACAGTCCAACAGCTAAATGAATGGCTAGAAAAGACTTATACTTCATAAAAAACTGCAGTGGTTACAGTCGAACCAGAAAAAGAAAAACAAGATGAATACCTGAGCTTTGTAAGATTAGGGGCAGAAGCTGCTGAGTTAGTGGAGGGTACAATGGGAGCAAACAGATTGGAGTCATACACAGAGGCAGAACTGAGATACCTATGCCCTAAAATTACCAAAGAAGTAGGCAAGGTGCATCAGAGATTGGCGAACTTGGCAGATAAATACAACATTGATATCGGAAATATTAAACATTTGAAAAGAAGTTACAGATTAGACTTTGACTCAAAAGATTTTGAACACATGAGATCTGCAGGAATGAAAGTACATTTGAGAGAATTGTTGCAAAGTGCGCAAATTTGGGGTGCACTGGAAAAATGGGAAGGCAGGTGGGCAAAGAAAAGAGATAAGGGAAAGAGTAACAGACCAGGGTCTGATCAAGATAAGGCTTCACCTGATTTGGAATCAGTAAAGATATTACCTATGAGAGAGACAGCTGGTGGTGTCCTAGTTCATGTGCCATGGACCAGAGGAGACATTCTATCTTTTACTAACGATTATCCCAGGTTAAGAGAGAAACCGATCGAGTGGTATCAGCAAACAGATAGATTTGTGAAACTTGCAAAGTGTCTCTGGGAAGACTTGAATACCTTGTTTGAGATCATTGTTCCGCCTGATTTGTGGCTCGTGTGCAAGAGAGGGGTAGATTGGCCAACGAAGGAGCCGGCAAGAGATAAGGTGACCGGGGCACCCTCTGAAGAGGTGGTGAAATATTATCATAAGGTGATTGAGTTTTTGAAACAAAAGGTGTCGCCAAAAGTAACTGATTGGCAAAAAATCGACGAACCTCTCAAGAGGTTAAAGAATCAATACATGCTTACTACGAAAGACTGCTAAAGGCATTTAAACACTATAGTGGTACTGAGACAATTGAACCGAAGGATATGAATCATCTTGTATTTAGATTCGTCGAAGGACTGAGACCAGAGGTTAGCCAGATGGTTAAGAATCATTTGATTTGTTGGCAAGCAAAGCCGATTGATGAGGTGTTACAGTATGCGAAATACTGTAGTGATGAGATTGAACTGAAACAAAAGAAGCTGAAAGAGAAAGTGATGGTGATGCAGATAAGGGCTGCACAGGCAGGAATACAGGGAAATGGAGTCCAACAGATGATACAGCAGCAACCGCAAATGAATGGTATGTTTCAGGCACAACCGAGAGGTCGAGGCAGAGGGTTTGTGAACCGTGGTTCAGACTTGAATAAGGTTGTAATTCAAAATGATGTGCAAGGGGCGAAAAAGATGTCACCATGTCACGTGTGCGGGGGCGTGGGGCATTGGAAACGGGAGTGCCCAAATATGGTGCAGGATGGTGCTGTTCAGCAGAGTGCTAATGTCGGTTCATTACAAAATGTACGGGGCCCGAAAATGAGACATCAAAACACGAATTTTCAGAACAATCCAATACAAATGCAAGAGGTACAGCAGCAGATTCCTATGGTGCCTAGACAGCAAATGCAATTACCAATGGCTCCGATGGGACAGCAACAGGTGATGCTTCCTCAGCAGGTCACAGGCCAGGTAACGAATCAAAATAATACTGTACAACAGTTCTCATTATGAGGCGAAAATGGCATGAATGAGGAATGGTCAGATGATAGCTCAGATAGTGAGGAGTGCAGGCTTGCAGCGTCCTTAGAGGTGGATCAGAGAGGCCCTTATGTGGAAGGAAAGATGATGGGCTACAAGGTTTCATTCCTAGTCGACACAGGAGCCACACGCTCCACAGTTAGAAGTGCGGAAGTTCCAAGATTGCCTCTTTCAGGGCGTACCATAAGAGTGGTTGGAGTAGCAAATCAGTATCTGACTAACCCAATTACAGATCCAGGGCAGGTTGAGATTGGCAACTTCCAGGGGCTACATAGATTTGTAGTCTGTGACTCGAGTCCAGTATCCCTACTGGGAAGAGACTTACTGTGTAAGACAAAATGTTCAATTACCTGTTCCAATGACGGAATTGAAGTGCAGACAAATAGTGACGATGAAGGTCAGTTTTTAGAGGAAGAAGCAGGAGCAAATGAAGATTATCCTTTGATTACTTTATTCCCGATGCATAGTTTGGTTGATTTACCGGTCGAATTACAGGGAACAGTAACAGAGAAAGTATGGGATCTGACTGGGAAAGAAGTAGGATTAATAAAAGGAGTGGAACCAGTTAAAGTCCAGATAAAGCCAAATGCGGTATTCCCTCAAGTGACACAGTACCACATGACCCAAGACGTTCTCATCGAAGTATCACAAATAATTGCAGATTTTCTCAGACAAGGGGTTCTGAAAGAAGTTTTGAGCAGTCCATGTAACTCTCCCATAATGGGTTTAAAGAAGCCCTGCGGGAAGGTTCAAATTGTGCAGGATTTGAGAAAAATAAACGAAATTGTGATAAAATGTTGCCCTGTGGTGCCAAACCCAGCAGTAATAATGTTCCAGGTCCCCTGCGATGCTGAATGGTTTACTATGATAGACCTATCACAAGCCTTCTTTTCGATACCACTTCATGAGGACAGCCAATTTTTGTTCAGTTTCAAATTCCTGGATAATGTGTACAGTTGGTGCAGAATTCCTCAAGGGTTCTCTGAGTCACCGTCCATCTTCAATCAGATATTGAAAAAGGATTTAGAGCCACTGGTGCTGCCTTTTAATTCAACTCTTGTACAGTACATTGACGACTTGTTAATTGCATCCAAAACTAGAGACAGTTGTAAATACGATACCATTGCATTACTGAACCATCTGGGAAAATATGGACATAAGGTGTCACCCAGAAAGCTACAAGACTGTCAGAAGGAGGTAAAATACTTAGGGCATTTGATTGAAAGAGGTTCCAGGAGAATATCAAAGGAAAGAATAACAGCTCTCTTACAAATGAACCCCCCAACGACAAAAAGGGATGTCAGGATGTTTTTGGGAATGGTGGGCTACTGTCGTCAGTGGATACCCAACTTCTTAATCATTTCAAAACCATTGATAAAGCTGACAGGCAAAGAAATCAAGGATGAGCCATATACTATAAAACTATCTAAGGAAGAGCTTGAGTCATTTATGGAATTAAGAGAATGCATGTGCAGGGCACCAGCATTGAGAATGCCTGACTATGAGAAACCTTTTCTGTTGTTTTGTCATGAACATGATGCGTTTCTTTGTCTGTCTTAACCCCTTCGCTGCCAGGCCTCTTCCCCCTCCTGTGCCGAGCCTTTTTTTGGCTATTTGGGGCAGTTCGCTCTTAGGCCCTCATAACTTTTTGTCCAAATATGCTAGCCAAGCCAAATTTGCGTCCTTTTTTTCCAACATCCTAGGGATTCTAGAGGTACCCAGACTTTGTGGGTTCCCCAGAAGGAGGCCAAGAAATTAGCCAAAATACAGTGAAAATTTCGTTTTTTTCAACAAAATGGGAAAAAGGGGCTGTAGAAGAAGGCTTGTGGTTTTTTCCCTGAAAAGTGCATCAACAAAGGGTTTGCGGTGCTAAAATCACCAGCTTCCCAGCTTTCAGGAACAGGCAGACTTGAATCGGAAAACCCAATTTTTCAACACAATTTTGGCATTTTACTGGGACATACCACATTTTTATGATTTTTTGTTCTTTCAGCCTCCTTCCAGTCAGTGACAGAAATGGGCATGAAACCAATGCTGGATCCCAGAAACCGCAACATTTCTGAAAAGTAGACAAAATTCTGAATTCAGCAAGGGGTAATTTATGTAGATCCTACAAGGGTTTCCTACAGAAAATAACAACTGAAAAAGAAAAATATTGAAATTGAGGTGAAAAAAACATCAATTTTTCTCTACGTTTTTCTCTGTAACTTTTTCCTGCAATGCCAGAATTTCTAAAGCAATATACTGTTACGTCTGCTGGACTCTTCTGGTTGTGGGGATATATAGGGCTTGTAGGTTCATCAAGAACTCTAGGTACCCAGAGCCAATAAATGACATGCACCCTGCAGTGGGTTTTCATTCTATACCGGGTATACAGCAATTCATATGCTGAAATATAAAGAGTAAAAAATAGCTATCAAGAAAACCTTTGTATTTCCACAATATGCACAAGATAAGGTGTTGAGAAGCAGTGGTTATTTGCACATCTCTGAATTCCGGGGTGCCCATACTAGCATGTGAATTACAGGGCCTTTCTCAAATAGATGTCTTTTTTACACACTGTCTTACATTTGGAAGGGAAAAATGTAGAGAAAGACAAGGGGCAATAACACTTGTTTTGCTATTCTATGTTCCCCCAAGTCTCCCGATAAAAATGATACCTCCCTTGTGTGGGTAGACCTAGAGCCCGCAACAGGATATGCCCCAAAAGACAACGTGGACATATCACAGAAAACAGAGCTCTTTTTTGCAAAGTGCCTACCTGTAGATTTTGGCCTCTAGCTCAGCCGGCACCTAGGGAAACCTACCAAACCTGTGCATTTTTGAAAACTAGAGACCTAGGGGAATCCATTATGGGGTGACTTGTGGGGCTCTGACCAGGTTCTGTTACCCAGAATCCTTTGCAAACCTCAAAATTTGGCTAAAAATACATATTTTCCTCATATTTCGGTGACAGAAAGTTCTGGAATCTGAGAGGAGCCACAAATGTTCTTCCACCCAGCGTTCCCCCAAGTCTCCCGATAAAAATGGTACCTCACTTGTGTGGGTAGGCCTAGCGCCCGCGACAAGATATGCCCCACAACACAACGTGGACACATCACAGAAAACAGAGCTGTTTTTTGCAAGGTGCCTACCGGTAGATTTTGGCCTCTAGCTCAGCCGGCACCTAGGGAAACCTACTAAATCTGTGCATTTCTGAAAACTAGAGACCTAGGGGAATCCAAGATGGGGTGACTTGTGGGGCTCTGACCAGGTTCTGTTACCTAGAATCCTTTGCAAACCTCAAAATTTGGCTAAAAATACATATTTTCCTCACATTTCGGTGACAGAAAGTTCTGGAATCTGAGAGGAGCCACAAATTTTGTTCCACCCAGCGTTCCCCCAAGTCTCCCGATAAAAATGGTACCTCGCTTGTGTGGGTAGGCCTAGCGCCCGCGACAGAATATACCCCACAACACAACGTGGACACATCACAGAAAACAGAGTTGTTTTTTGCAAAGTGCCTACCTGTAGATTTTGGCCTCTAGCTCAGCCGGCACCTAGGGAAACCTACCAAACCTGTGCATTTTAGAAAACTAGAGACCTAGGGGAATTCAAGATGGGGTGACTTGTGGGGCTCTGACCAGGTTCTGTTACCCAGAATCCTTTGCAAACCTCAAAATTTGGCTAAAAAAACAAATTTTCCTGACATTTCGGTGACAGAAAGTTCTGGAATCTGAGAGGAGCCACAAATTTCCTTCCACCCAGCGTTCCCCCAAGTCTCCAGACAATAATGATACCTCACTTGTGTGGGTAGGCCTAGCGGCCGCAACAGAGAACGCCCCAAAACACAAAGTGGGCACATCCCATTTTATGACAGAAAACAGAGCTGTTTTTTGCTAAGTGCCTAACTGTAGATTTTGGCCTCTAGCTCAGCCGGCACCTAGGGAAACCTACCAAACCTGTGCATTTTTAAAAACTAGAGACCTAGGGGAATCCAAGATGGGGTGACTTGTGGGGCTCTGACCAGGTTCTGTTACCCAGAATCCTTTGCAAACCTCAAAATTTGGCTAAAAATACATATTTTCCTCAAATTTCGGTGACAGAAAGTTCTGGAATCTGAGAGGAACCACAAATTTTCTTCCACCCAGCGTTCCCCCAAGTCTCCCGATAAAAATGGTACCTCACTTGTGTGGGTAGGCCTAACGCCCGCGACAAGATATGCCCCACAACACAACGTGGACACATCACAGAAAACAGAGCTGTTTTTCGCAAAGTGCCTACCGGTAGATTTTAGCCTCTAGCTCAGCCGGCACCTAGGGAAACCTACCAAATCTGTGCATTTCTGAAAACTAGAGACCTAGGGGAATCCAGGATGGGGTGACTTGTGGGGCTCTGACCAGGTTCTGTTACCCAGAATCCTTTGCAAACCTCAAAATTTGGCTAACAAAACAAGTTTTCCTGACATTTTGGTGACAGAAAGTTCTGGAATCTGAGAGGAGCCACAAATTTCCTTCCACCCAGCGTTCCCCCAAGTCTCCAGACAATAATGATACCTCACTTGTGTGGGTAGGCCTAGCGGCCGCAACAGAGAACGCCCCAAAACACAAAGGCCCATATTTATACTTTTTGACGCTAAACTGCGCTAACGCAGTTTAGCGTCAAAAAATTTTGCGCCGTCTAACGCCATTCTGAAGCGCCATGCGGGCGCCGTATTTATGGAATGGCGTTAGCCGGCGCAAGCAGACCGGCGCTGCCTGGTGTGCGTGGAAAAAAACCACGTAGACCAGGCAGCGCCGGCGTTGGGCAAAAATGACGTTAGGGCGTCTTAAAATGGGGCAAGTCAGGTTGAGGCAAAAAAATCGTCTTAACCCGACTTGCGCCATTTTTTAACGACGCCCATCCCCCATCAACATGACTCCTATCATTGTAAAGATAGGAGTCATGCCCCCTTGCCCAATGGCCATGCCCAGGGGACTTCTGTCCCCTGGGCATGGTCATTGGGCATAGTGGCATGTAGGGGGGCACAAATCAGGCCCCCCTATGCCAAAAAAAATTATTAAAAAAAAATAAAAAAATACTTGCCTGAACTTACCTGAATGTCCCTGGGGTGGGTCCCTCCAGCCTTGGGTGTCCTCCTGGGGTGGGCAAGGGTGGCAGGGGGGGTCCCTGGGGGCAGGGGAGGGCACTCTGGGCTCATTTTGAGCCCACTTGTCCCTTAACGCCATGCCTGACCCAGGCGTTAAAAAGCGGCGCAAATGCGCCGTTTTTAGCCACGCCCACTCCCGGGCGTCTCTTTTGCCCGGGAGTATAAATACCACGTAAAGGCCTGGGAGTCATTTTTTAGACGGGAACGCCTCCCTTGCATATCATTAACGCAAGGAAGGGGTTCACGCTAAAAAATGACGCACATTCCGGGAACTTTGGCGCTATACGCCTCTAACGCCATAGTATAAATATGGCGTTAGTTGGCGTTAGTTTAGCGTCGAATTTGCGTCGAAAAAAACGACGCAAATTAGGCGCAAACGGAGTATAAATACGGCCCAAAGTGGGCACATCCCATTTTATGACAGAAAACAGAGCTGTTTTTTGCTAAGTGCCTAACTGTAGATTTTGGCCTCTAGCTCAGCCAGCACCAAGGGAAACCTACCAAACCTGTGCATTTTTGAAAACTAGAGACCTAGGGGAATCCAAGATGGGGTGACTTGTGGGGCTCTGACCAGGTTCTGTTACCCAGAATCCTTTGCAAACCTCAAAATTTGGCTAAAAATACATATTTTCCTCACATTTCGGTGACAGAAAGTTCTGGAATCTGAGAGGAACCACAAATTTTCTTCCACCCAGCGTTCCCCCAAGTCTCCCGATAAAAATGGTACCTCACTTGTGTGGGTAGGCCTAGCGCCCACGACAAGATATGCCCCACAACACAACGTGGACACATCACAGAAAACAGAGCTGTTTTTCGCAAAGTGCCTACCGGTAGATTTTAGCCTCTAGCTCAGCCGGCACCTAGGGAAACCTACCAAATCTGTGCATTTCTGAAAACTAGAGACCTAGGGGAATCCAGGATGGGGTGACTTGTGGGGCTCTGACCAGGTTCTGTTACCCAGAATCCTTTGCAAACCTCAAAATTTGGCTAACAAAACAAGTTTTCCTGACATTTTGGTGACAGAAAGTTCTGGAATCTGAGAGGAGCCACAAATTTCCTTCCACCCAGCGTTCCCCAAAGTCTCCCGATAAAAATGATATCTCACTTGTGTGGGTAGGCCTAGCGGCCGCAACAGCGCTCACCCAAAAACACAAAGTGGGCACATCCCATTTTTTGACAGAAAACAGAGCTGTTTGTTGACAAGTGCCTACCTTGAGATTTTGGCCTCTAGCTCAGCCGGCACCTAGGGAAACCTACCAAACCTGTGCATTTTTAAAAACTAAAGACCTAGGGGAATCCAAGATGGGGTGACTTGTGGGGCTCTGACCAGGTTCTGTTACCCAGAATCCTTTGCAAACCTCAAAATTTGGCTAAAAAACATATTTTCCTCACATTTCGGTGACAGAAAGTTCTGGAATCTGAGAGGAGCCACAAATTTTCATCCGCCCAGCGTTCCCCGAACTCTCCCGATAAAAATGAAACCTCACTTGTGTGGGTAGGCTTAGCGGCCGCGACAAGAGACGCCCCAAAACACAAAGTGGGCACATCACAGAAAACAGAGCTGTTTTTTGCAAAGTGCCTACCTGTAGATTTTGGCCTCTAGGTCAGCCGGCACCTAGGGAAACCTACCAAACCTGTGCATTTTTGAAAACTAGAGACCTAGGGGAATCCAATATGGGGTTACTTGTGGGGCTCTGACCAGGTTCTGTAACCCAGAATCCTTTGCAAACCTCAAAATTTGGCTAAAAAATCATATTTTCCTCATATTTCGGTGACAGAAAGTTCTGGAATCTGAGAGGAGCCACGAATTTTCGTCCACCCAGCGTTCCCCGAACTCTCCCGATAAAAATGATACCTCACTTGTGTGGGTAGGCCTAGCGGCTGCGACAAGAGACGCCCCAAAACACAAAGTGGGCACATCCCATTTTTTGACAGAAAACAGAGGTGTGTTTTGCTAAGTGCCTACCTGTAGATTTTGGCCTCTAGCTCAGCCGGCACCTAGGGAAACCTACCAAACCTGTGCATTTTTAAAAACTAGAGACCTAGGGGAATCCAAGATGGGGTGACTTGTGGGGCTCTGACCAGGTTCTGTTACCCAGAATCCTTTGCAAACCTCAAAATTTGGCTAAAAAACATATTTTCCTCACATTTCGGTGACAGAAAGTTCTGGAATCTGGGAGGAGCCACAAATTTCCTTCCACCCAGTGTTCCTCCAAGTCTCCCGATAAAAATGATACTTCACTTGTGCGGGTAGGCCTAGCGGCCGCAACAGGAAGCGCCCCAAAACACAAAGTGGGCACATCCCATTTTTTGAAAGAAAACAGAGCTGTTTTTTGCAAAGTGCCTACCTGTAGATTTTGGCCTCTAGCTCAGCCGGCACCTAGGGAAACCTATCAAACCTGTGCATTTTTGAAAACTAGAGACCTAGGGGAATCCAAGATGGGGTGACTTGTGGGGCTCTGACCAGGTTCTGTTACCCAGAATCCTTTGCAAACCTCAAAATTTGGCTAAAAAATCATATTTTCCTCACATTTCGGTGACAGAAAGATCTGGAATCTGAGAGGAGCCACAAATTTTATTCCACCCAGCGTTCCCCCAAGTCTCCCGATAAAAATGGTACCTCGCTTGTGTGGGTAGGCCTAGCGCCCGCGACAGGATATGCCCCACAACACAACGTGGACACATCACAGAAAACAGAGTTGTTTTTTGCAAAGTGCCTACCTGTAGATTTTGGCCTCTAGCTCAGCCGGCACCTAGGGAAACCTACCAAACCTGTGCATTTTTTAAAACTAGGGACGTAGGGGAATTCAAGATGGGGTGACTTGTGGGGCTCTGACCAGGTTCTGTTACCCAGAATCCTTTGCAAACCTCAAAATTTGGCTAAAAAAACAAATTTTCCTGACATTTCGGTGACAGAAAGTTCTGGAATCTGAGAGGAGCCACAAATGTCCTTCCACCCAGCGTTCCCCCAAGTCTCCAGACAATAATGATACCTCACTTGTGTGGGTAGGCCTAGCGGCCGCAACAGACAACGCAACCAAAACACAAAGTGGGCACATCCCATTTTATGACAGAAAACAGAGCTGTTTTTTGCTAAGTGCCTACCTGTAGATTTTGGCCTCTAGCTCAGCCGGCACCTAGGGAAACCTACAAAACCTGTGCATTTTTGAAAACTAGAGACCTAGGGGAATCCAAGATGGGGTGACTTGTGGGGCTCTGACCAGATTCTGTTACCCAGAATCCTTGGCAAACCTCAAAACTTGGCTAAAAATACATATTTTCCTCACATTTCAGTGACAGAAAGTTCTGGAATCTGGGAGGAGCCACAAATTTCCTTCCACCCAGCGTTCCCCCAAGTCTCCCGATAAAAATGGTACCTCACTTGTGTGGGTAGGCCTAGCGCCCGCGACAAGATATGCCCCACAACACAACGTGGACACATCACAGAAAACAGAGCTGTTTTTTGCAAAGTGCCTACCGGTAGATTTTGGCCTCTAGCTCAGCCGGCACCTAGGGAAACCTACCAAATCTGTGCATTTTTTTAAACTAGAGACCTAGGGGAATCCAGGATGGGGTGACTTGTGGGGCTCTGACCAGGTTCTGTTACCCAGAATCCTTTGCAAACCTCAAAATTTGGCTAACAAAACAAATTTTCCTGACATTTTGGTGACAGAAAGTTCTGGAATCTGAGAGGAGCCACAAATGTCCTTCCACGCAGCGTTCCCCCAAGTCTCCCGATAAAAATGATACCTCACTTGTGTGGGTAGGCCTAGCGGCCGCAACAGCAAACACCCCAAACCACAAAGTGGGCACATCCCATTTTTTGACAGAAAACAGAGCTGTTTTTGGCAAAGTGCCTACTTTGAGATTTTGGCCTCTAGCTCAGCCGGCACCTAGGGAAACCTACCAAACCTGTGCATTTTTAAAAACTAGAGACCTAGGGAAATCCAAGATGGGGTGACTTGTGGGGCTCTGACCAGGTTCTGTTACCCAGAATCCTTTGCAAACCTCAAAATTTGGCTAAAAAACATATTTTCCTCACATTTCGGTGACAGAAAGTTCTGGAATCTGGGAGGAGCCACAAATTTCCTTCCACCCAGCGTTCCCCCAAGTCTCCCTATAAAAATGGTACCTCACTTGTGTGGGTAGGCATAGCGCCCGTGACAGGATATGCCCCACAACACAACGTGGACACATCACAGAAAACAGAGATATTTTTTGCAAAGTGCCTACCTGTAGATTTTGGCCTCTAGCTCAGCCGGCACCTAGGGAAACCTACCAAACCTGTGCATTTTTTAAAACTATAGACCTAGGGGAATCCTATATGGGTTGACTTGTGGGGCTCTGACCAGGTTCTGTAACCCAGAATCCTTTGCAAACCTCACAATTTGGCTAAAAAAACATATTTTCCTCACATTTCGGTGACAGAAAGTTCTGGAATCTGAGAGGAGCCACAAATTTTCATCCGCCCAGCGTTCCACGAACTCTCCCGATAAAAATGATACCTCACTTGTGTGGGTAGGCCTAGCGGCCGCGACAACAGACGCCCCAAAACACAAAGTGGGCACATCACAGAAAACAGAGCTGTTTTTTGCAAAGTGCCTAGCTGTAGATTTTGGCCTCTAGCTCATCCGGCACCTAGGGAAACCTACCAAACCTGTGCATTTTTGAAAACTAGAGACCTAGGGGAATCCAAGATGGGGTGACTTGTGGGGCTCTGACCAGGTTCTGTTACCCAGAATCCTTTGCAAACCTCAAAACTTGGCTAAAAATACATATTTTCCTCACATTTCGGTGACAGAAAGTTCTGGAATCTGAGAGGAGCCACAAATTTTCTTCCACCCAGCGTTCCCCCAAGTCTCCCGATAAAAATGGTACCTCACTTGTGTGGGTAGGCCTAGCGCCCGCGACAAGATATTCCCCACAACACAACCTGGACACATCACAGAAAACAGAGCTGTTTTTTGCAAAGTGCCTACTGGTAAATTTTGGCCTCTAGCTCAGCCGGCACCTAGGGAAACCTACCAAACCTGTGCATTTGTGAAAACTAGAGACCTAGGGGAATCCAAGATGGGGTGACTTGTGGGGCTCTGACCAGGTTCTGTTACCCAGAATCCTTTGCAAACCTCAAAATTTGGCTAAAAAAACATATTTTCCTCACATTTCGGTGACAAAAAAGTTATGGAATCTGAGAGGAGCCACAAATTTTCATCCGCACAGCGTTCCCCGAACTCTCCCGATAAAAATGATACCTCACTTGTGTGGGTAGGCCTAGCGGCCGCAACAGCAAACACCCCAAAACACAATGTGGGCACATCCCATTTTTTGACAGAAAACAGAGCTGTTTTTTGCTAAGTGCCTACCTTGAGATTTTGGCCTCTAGCTCAGCCGGCACCTAGGGAAACCTACCAAACCTGTACATTTTTTAAAACTAGAGACCTAGGGGAATCCAAGATGGGGTGACTTGTGGGGCTCTGACCAGGTTCTGTAACCCAGAATCCTTTGCAAACCTCACAATTTGGCTAAAAAAACATACTTTCCTCATATTTCGGTGACAAAAAGTTATGGAATCTGAGAGGAGCCACAAATTTTCGTCCGCCCAGCATTCCCCGAACTCTCCCGATAAAAATGATACCTCACTTGTGTGGGTAGGCCTAGCGGCCGCGACAAGAGGCGCCCCAAAACACAAAGTGGGCACATCACAGAAAACAGAGCTGTTTTTTGCAAAGTGC
The DNA here is from genome assembly GCF_031143425.1 of Pleurodeles waltl. Classification (NCBI taxonomy): domain Eukaryota; kingdom Metazoa; phylum Chordata; class Amphibia; order Caudata; family Salamandridae; genus Pleurodeles; species Pleurodeles waltl. The sequence goes on along the minus strand of NC_090439.1, from coordinate 167,969,022 downwards.
CTACCTGTAGCTTTTGGCCTCTAGCTCAGCCGGCACCTAGGGAAACCTAACAAACCTGTGCATTTTTGAAAACTAGAGACCTAGGGGAATCCAATATGGGGTGACTTGTGGGGCTCTGACCAGGTTCTGTAACCCAGAATCCTTTGCAAACCTCAAAATTTGGCTAAAAAATCATATTTTCCTCACATTTCGGTGACCGAAAGTTCTGGAATCTGAGAGGAGCCATGAATTTTCATCCACCCAGCGTTCCCCCAACTCTCCCGATAAAAATGATACCTCACTTGTGTGGGTAGGCCTAGCGGCTGCGACAAGAGACACCCCAAAACACAAAGTGGGCACATCCCATTTTTTGACAGAAAACAGAGGTGTGTTTTGCTAAGTGCCTACCTGTAGATTTTGGCCTCTAGCTCAGCAGGCACCTAGGGAAACCTACCAAACCTGTGCATTTTTAAAAACTAGAGACCTAGGGGAATCCAAGATGGGGTGACTTGTGGGGCTCTGACCAGGTTCTGTTACCCAGACTCCTTTGCAAACCTCAAAATTAGGCTAAAAAACATATTTTCCTCACATTTCGGTGACAGAAAGTTCTGGAATCTGGGAGGAGCCACAAATTTCCTTCCAGCCAGCATTCCCCCAAGTCTCCCGATAAAAATGGTACCTCACTTGTGTGGGTAGGCCGAGCGCCCGTGACAGGATATGCCCCACAACACAACGTGGACACATCACAGAAAACAGAGCTGTTTTTTGCAAAGTGCCTACCTGTAGATTTTGGCCTCTAGCTCAGCCGGCACCTAGGGAAACCTACCAAACCTGTGCAGTTTTGAAAACTATAGACCTAGGGGAATCCAATATGGGGTGACTTGTGGGGCTCTGACCAGGTTCTGTAACCCAGAATCCTTTGCAAACCTCAAAATTTGGCTAAAAAATCATATTTTCCTCACATTTCGGTGACAGAAAGTTCTGGAATCTGAGAGGACCCACAAATTTTCGTCCACCCAGCGTTCCCCGAACTCTCCCGAAAAAATGATGCCTCACTTGTGTGGGTAGGCCTAGCGGCTGCGACAAGAGACGCCCCAAAACACAAAGTGGGCACATCCCATTTTTTGACAGAAAACAGAGCTGTTTTTGGCTAAGTGCCTACCTTGAGATTTTGGCCTCTAGCTCAGCCGGCACCTAGGGAAACCTACCAAACCTGTGCATTTTTGAAAACTAGAGACCTAGGGGAATCCAATATGGTGTGACTTGTGGGGCTCTGACCAGGTTCTGTAACCCAGAATCCTTTGCAAACCTCACAATTTGGCTAAAAAAACATATTTTCCTCACATTTCGGTGACAGAAAGTTCTGGAATCTGAGAGGAGCCCCAAATTTTCATCCGCCCAGCGTTCCCCGAACTCTCCCGATAAAAATGATACCTCACTTGTGTGGGTAGGCCTAGCGGCCGCGACAAGAGACACCTCAAAACACAAAGTGGGCACATCCCAGAAAACAGAGCTGTTTTTTGCAAAGTGCCTACCTGTAGATTTTGGCCTCTAGCTCAGCCGGCACCTAGGGAAACCTACCAAACCTGTGCATTTTTGAAAACTAGAGACCTAGGGGAATCCAATACGGGGTGACTTGTGAGGCTCTGACCAGGTTCTGTAACCCAGAATCCTTTGCAAACCTCAAAATTTGGCTAAAAAATCATATTTTCCTCACATTTCGGTGACAGAAAGTTCTGGAATCTGAGAGGAGCCACAAATTTCCTTCCACCCAGCGTTCCACCAAGTCTCCAGACAATAATGATACCTCACTTGTGTGGGTAGGCCTAGCGGCCGCAACAGACAAAGCCCCAAAACACAAAGTGGGCACATCCCATTTTATGGCAGAAAACAGAGCTCTTTTTTGCTAAGTGCCTTCTGGTAGATTTTGGCCTCTAGCTCAGCCGGCACCTAGGGAAACCTACCAAACCTGTGCATTTTTGAAAACTAGAGACCTAGGGGAATCCAAGATGGGGTGACTTGTGGGGCTCTGACCAGGTTCTGTTACCCAGAATCCTTTGCAAACCTCAAAACTTGGCTAAAAATACATATTTTCCTCACATTTCGGTGACAGAAAGTTCTGGAATCTAAGAGGAGCCACAAATTTTCTTCCACCCAGCGTTCCCCCAAGTCTCCCGATAAAAATGGTACCTCACTTATGTGGGTAGGCCTAGCGCCCGCGACAAGATATGCCCCACAACACAACGTGGACACATCACAGAAAACAGAGCTGTTTTTTGCAAAGTGCCTACTGGTAGATTTTGGCCTCTAGCTCAGTCAGCACCTAGGGAAACCTACCAAATCTGTGCATTTTTTAAAACTAGAGACCTAGGGGAATCCAGGATGGGGTGACTTGTGGGGCTCTGACCAGGTTCTGTTACCCAGAATCCTTTGCAAACCTCAAAATTTGGCTAACAAAACAAATTTTCCTGACATTTTGGTGACAGAAAGTTCTGGAATCTGAGATGAGCCACAAGTTTCCTTCCACCCAGCGTTCCCCCAAGTCTCCCGATAAAAATGATACCTCACTTGTGTGGGTAGGCCTAGCGGTCGCAACAGCAAACACCCCAAAACACAAAGTGGGCACATCCCATTTTTTGACAGAAAACAGAGCTGTTTTTGGCAAAGTGCTGGGAGGAGCCACAAATTTCCTTCCACCCAGCGTTCCCCCAAGTCTCCCTATAAAAATGGTACCTCACTTGTGTGGGTAGGCATAGCGCCCGTGACAGGATATGCCCCACAACACAACGTGGACACATCACAGAAAACAGAGATATTTTTTGCAAAGTGCCTACCTGTAGATTTTGGCCTCTAGCTCAGCCGGCACCTAGGGAAACCTACCAAACCTGTGCATTTTTTAAAACTATAGACCTAGGGGAATCCTATATGGGTTGACTTGTGGGGCTCTGACCAGGTTCTGTAACCCAGAATCCTTTGCAAACCTCACAATTTGGCTAAAAAAACATATTTTCCTCACATTTCGGTGACAGAAAGTTCTGGAATCTGAGAGGAGCCACAAATTTTCGTCCGCCCAGCGTTCCACGAACTCTCCCGATAAAAATGATACCTCACTTGTGTGGGTAGGCCTAGCGGCCGCGACAAGAGACGCCCCAAAACACAAAGTGGGCACATCACAGAAAACAGAGCTGTTTTTTGCAAAGTGCCTAGCTGTAGATTTTGGCCTCTAGCTCATCCGGCACCTAGGGAAACCTACCAAACCTGTGCATTTTTGAAAACTAGAGACCTAGGGGAATCCAAGATGGGGTGACTTGTGGGGCTCTGACCAGGTTCTGTTACCCAGAATCCTTTGCAAACCTCAAAACTTGGCTAAAAATACATATTTTCCTCACATTTCGGTGACAGAAAGTTCTGGAATCTGAGAGGAGCCACAAATTTTCTTCCACCCAGCGTTCCCCCAAGTCTCCCGATAAAAATGGTACCTCACTTGTGTGGGTAGGCCTAGCGCCCGCGACAAGATATTCCCCACAACACAACCTGGACACATCACAGAAAACAGAGCTGTTTTTTGCAAAGTGCCTACTGGTAAATTTTGGCCTCTAGCTCAGCCGGCACCTAGGGAAACCTACCAAACCTGTGCATTTGTGAAAACTAGAGACCTAGGGGAATCCAAGATGGGGTGACTTGTGGGGCTCTGACCAGGTTCTGTTACCCAGAATCCTTTGCAAACCTCAAAATTTGGCTAAAAAAACATATTTTCCTCACATTTCGGTGACAAAAAAGTTATGGAATCTGAGAGGAGCCACAAATTTTCATCCGCACAGCGTTCCCCGAACTCTCCCGATAAAAATGATACCTCACTTGTGTGGGTAGGCCTAGCGGCCGCAACAGCAAACACCCCAAAACACAATGTGGGCACATCCCATTTTTTGACAGAAAACAGAGCTGTTTTTTGCTAAGTGCCTACCTTGAGATTTTGGCCTCTAGCTCAGCCGGCACCTAGGGAAACCTACCAAACCTGTACATTTTTTAAAACTAGAGACCTAGGGGAATCCAAGATGGGGTGACTTGTGGGGCTCTGACCAGGTTCTGTAACCCAGAATCCTTTGCAAACCTCACAATTTGGCTAAAAAAACATATTTTCCTCACATTTCGGTGACAAAAAGTTATGGAATCTGAGAGGAGCCACAAATTTTCGTCCGCCCAGCATTCCCCGAACTCTCCCGATAAAAATGATACCTCACTTGTGTGGGTAGGCCTAGCGGCCGCGACAAGAGGCGCCCCAAAACACAAAGTGGGCACATCACAGAAAACAGAGCTGTTTTTTGCAAAGTGCCTACCTGTAGCTTTTGGCCTCTAGCTCAGCCGGCACCTAGGGAAACCTAACAAACCTGTGCATTTTTGAAAACTAGAGACCTAGGGGAATCCAATATGGGGTGACTTGTGGGGCTCTGACCAGGTTCTGTAACCCAGAATCCTTTGCAAACCTCAGAATTTGGCTAAAAAATCATATTTTCCTCACATTTCGGTGACCGAAAGTTCTGGAATCTGAGAGGAGCCACGAATTTTCATCCACCCAGCGTTCCCCCAACTCTCCCGATAAAAATGATACCTCACTTGTGTGGGTAGGCCTAGCGGCTGCGACAAGAGACACCCCAAAACACAAAGTGGGCACATCCCATTTTTTGACAGAAAACAGAGGTGTGTTTTGCTAAGTGCCTACCTGTAGATTTTGGCCTCTAGCTCAGCAGGCACCTAGGGAAACCTACCAAACCTGTGCATTTTTAAAAACTAGAGACCTAGGGGAATCCAAGATGGGGTGACTTGTGGGGCTCTGACCAGGTTCTGTTACCCAGACTCCTTTGCAAACCTCAAAATTAGGCTAAAAAACATATTTTCCTCACATTTCGGTGACAGAAAGTTCTGGAATCTGGGAGGAGCCACAAATTTCCTTCCAGCCAGCATTCCCCCAAGTCTCCCGATAAAAATGGTACCTCACTTGTGTGGGTAGGCCGAGCGCCCGTGACAGGATATGCCCCACAACACAACGTGGACACATCACAGAAAACAGAGCTGTTTTTTGCAAAGTGCCTACCTGTAGATTTTGGCCTCTAGCTCAGCCGGCACCTAGGGAAACCTACCAAACCTGTGCAGTTTTGAAAACTATAGACCTAGGGGAATCCAATATGGGGTGACTTGTGGGGCTCTGACCAGGTTCTGTAACCCAGAATCCTTTGCAAACCTCAAAATTTGGCTAAAAAATCATATTTTCCTCACATTTCGGTGACAGAAAGTTCTGGAATCTGAGAGGAGCCACAAATTTTCGTCCACCCAGCGTTCCCCGAACTCTCCCGAAAAAATGATGCCTCACTTGTGTGGGTAGGCCTAGCGGCTGCGACAAGAGACGCCCCAAAACACAAAGTGGGCACATCCCATTTTTTGACAGAAAACAGAGCTGTTTTTGGCTAAGTGCCTACCTTGAGATTTTGGCCTCTAGCTCAGCCGGCACCTAGGGAAACCTACCAAACCTGTGCATTTTTGAAAACTAGAGACCTAGGGGAATCCAATATGGTGTGACTTGTGGGGCTCTGACCAGGTTCTGTAACCCAGAATCCTTTGCAAACCTCACAATTTGGCTAAAAAAACATATTTTCCTCACATTTCGGTGACAGAAAGTTCTGGAATCTGAGAGGAGCCACAAATTTTCATCCGCCCAGCGTTCCCCGAACTCTCCCGATAAAAATGATACCTCACTTGTGTGGGTAGGCCTAGCGGCCGCGACAAGAGACACCTCAAAACACAAAGTGGGCACATCCCAGAAAACAGAGCTGTTTTTTGCAAAGTGCCTACCTGTAGATTTTGGCCTCTAGCTCAGCCGGCACCTAGGGAAACCTACCAAACCTGTGCATTTTTGAAAACTAGAGACCTAGGGGAATCCAATACGGGGTGACTTGTGAGGCTCTGACCAGGTTCTGTAACCCAGAATCCTTTGCAAACGTCAAAATTTGGCTAAAAAATCATATTTTCCTCACATTTCGGTGACAGAAAGTTCTGGAATCTGAGAGGAGCCACAAATTTCCTTCCACCCAGCGTTCCACCAAGTCTCCAGACAATAATGATACCTCACTTGTGTGGGTAGGCCTAGCGGCCGCAACAGACAAAGCCCCAAAACACAAAGTGGGCACATCCCATTTTATGGCAGAAAACAGAGCTCTTTTTTGCTAAGTGCCTTCTGGTAGATTTTGGCCTCTAGCTCAGCCGGCACCTATGGAAACCTACCAAACCTGTGCATTTTTGAAAACTAGAGACCTAGGGGAATCCAAGATGGGGTGACTTGTGGGGCTCTGACCAGGTTCTGTTACCCAGAATCCTTTGCAAACCTCAAAACTTGGCTAAAAATACATATTTTCCTCACATTTCGGTGACAGAAAGTTCTGGAATCTAAGAGGAGCCACAAATTTTCTTCCACCCAGCGTTCCCCCAAGTCTCCCGATAAAAATGGTACCTCACTTATGTGGGTAGGCCTAGCGCCCGCGACAAGATATGCCCCACAACACAACGTGGACACATCACAGAAAACAGAGCTGTTTTTTGCAAAGTGCCTACTGGTAGATTTTGGCCTCTAGCTCAGTCAGCACCTAGGGAAACCTACCAAATCTGTGCATTTTTTAAAACTAGAGACCTAGGGGAATCCAGGATGGGGTGACTTGTGGGGCTCTGACCAGGTTCTGTTACCCAGAATCCTTTGCAAACCTCAAAATTTGGCTAACAAAACAAATTTTCCTGACATTTTGGTGACAGAAAGTTCTGGAATCTGAGATGAGCCACAAGTTTCCTTCCACCCAGCGTTCCCCCAAGTCTCCCGATAAAAATGATACCTCACTTGTGTGGGTAGGCCTAGCGGTCGCAACAGCAAACACCCCAAAACACAAAGTGGGCACATCCCATTTTTTGACAGAAAACAGAGCTGTTTTTGGCAAAGTGCCTACCTTGAGATTTTGGCCTCTAGCTCAGCCGGCACCTAGGGAAACCTACCAAACCTGTGCATTTTTAAAAACTAGAGACCTAGGGGAATCCAAGATGGGGTGACTTGTGGGGCTCTGACCAGGTTCTGTTACCCAGAATCCTTTGCAAACCTCAAAATTTGGCTAAAAAACATATTTTCCTCACATTTCGGTGACAGAAAGTTCTGGAATCTGGGAGGAGCCACAAATTTCCTTCCACCCAGCGTTCCCCCAAGTCTCCCGATAAAAATGGTACCTCACTTGTGTGGGTAGGCATAGCGCCCGTGACAGGATATGCCCCACAACACAACGTGGACACATCACAGAAAACAGAGCTATTTTTTGCAAAGTGCCTACCTGTAGATTTTGGCCTCTAGCTCAGCCGGCACCTAGGGAAACCTACCGAACCTGTGCATTTTTGAAAACTATAGACCTAGGGGAATCCAATATGGGGTGACTTGTGGGGCTCTGACCAGGTTCTGTAACCCAGAATCCTTTGCAAACCTCACAATTTGGCTAAAAAAACATATTTTCCTCACATTTCGATGACAGAAAGTTATGGAATCTGAGAGGAGCCACAAATTTTCGTCCGCCCAGCGTTCCCCGAACTCTCCCGATAAAAATGATACCTCCCTTGTGTGGGTAGGCCTAGCGGCCGCGACAAGACACACCCCAAAACACAAAGTGGGGACATCACAGAAAACAGAGCTGTTTTTTGCAAAGTGCCTACCTGTAGATTTTGGCCTCTAGCTCAGCCGGCACCTAGGGAAACCTACCAAACCTGTGCATTTTTGAAAACTAGAGACCTAGGGGAATCCAAGATGGGGTGACTTGTGGGGCTCTGACCAGGTTCTGTTACCGAGACACCTTTGCAAACCTCAAAATTTGGCTAAAAAACATATTTTCCTCATATTTCGGTGACAGAAAGTTCTGGAATCTGGGAGGAGCCACAAATTTCCTTCCACCCAGCGTTCCCCCAAGTCTCCCGATAAAAATGGTACCTCACTTGTGTGGGTAGGCCTAGCGCCCGTGACAGGATATGCCCCACAACACAACGTGGACACATCCCAGAAAACAGAGATGTTTTTTGCAAAGTGCCTACCTGTAGATTTTGGCCTCTAGCTCAGCCGGCACCTAGGGAAACCTACCAAACCTGTGCATTTTTGAAAACTAGAGACCTAGGGGAATCCAATATCGGGTGACTTGTGGGGCTCTGACCAGGTTCTGTAACCCAGAATCCTTTGCAAACCTCAAAATATGGCTGAAAAATCATATTTTCCTCACATTTTGGTGACAGAAAGTTCTGGAATCTGAGAGGAGCCACAAATTTTTGTCCACCCAGCGTTCCCCGAACTCTCCCGATAAAAATGATACCTCACTTGTGTGGGTAGGCCTAGCGCGTGCGACAAGACACGCCCCAAAACACAAAGTGGGCACATCCCATTTTTTGACAGAAAACCGAGCTGTTTTTGGCAAAGTGCCTACCTTGAGATTTTGGCCTCTAGCTCAGCCGGCACCTAGGGAAACCTACCAAACCTGTGCATTTTTAAAAACTAGAGACCTAGGGGAACCCAAGATGGGGTGACTTGTGGGGCTCTGACCAGGTTCTGTTACCCAGAATCCTTTGCAAACCTCAAAATTTTGCTAAAAAACATATTTTCCTCACATTTCGGTGACAGAAAGTTCTGGAATCTGGGAGGAGCCACAAATTTCCTTCCACCCATCGTTCCCCCAAGTCTCCCGATAAAAATGGTACCTCACTTGTGTGGGTAGGCATAGCGCCCGTGACAGGATATGCCCCACAACGTGGACACATCACAGAAAACAGAGCTATTTTTTGCAAAGTGCCTACCTGTAGATTTTGGCCTCTAGCTCAGCCGGCACCTAGGGAAACCTACCAAACCTGTGCATTTTTGAAAACTATAGACCTAGGGGAATCCAATATGGGGTGACTTGTGGGGCTCTGACCAGGTTCTGTAACCCAGAATCCTTTGCAAACCTCACAATTTGGCTAAAATAACACATTTTCCTCACATTTCGGTGACAGAAAGTTCTGGAATCTGAGAGGAGCCACAAATTTTCATCCGCCCAGCGTTCCCCGAACTCTCCCTATAAAAATGATACCTCACTTGTGTGGGTAGGCCTAGCGGCCGCGACAAGAGGCGCCCCAAAACACAAAGTGGGCACATCACAGAAAACAGAGCTGTTTTTTGCAAAGTGCCTACCTGTAGCTTTTGGCCTCTAGCTCAGCCGGCACCTAGGGAAACCTAACAAACCTGTGCATTTTTGAAAACTAGAGACCTGGGGGAATCCAATATGGGGTGACTTGTGGGGCTCTGACCAGGTTCTGTAACCCAGAATCCTTTGCAAACCTCAAAATTTGGCTAAAAAATCATATTTTCCTCACATTTCGGTGACAGAAAGTTCTGGAATCTGAGAGGAGCCACGAATTTTCATCCACCCAGCGTTCCCCCAACTCTCCCGATAAAAATGATACCTCACTTGTGTGGGTAGGCCTAGCGGCTGCGACAAGAGACACCCCAAAACACAAAGTGGGCACATCCCATTTTTTGACAGAAAACAGAGGTGTGTTTTGCTAAGTGCCTACCTGTAGATTTTGGCCTCTAGCTCAGCAGGCACCTAGGGAAACCTACCAAACCTGTGCATTTTTAAAAACTAGAGACCTAGGGGAATCCAAGATGGGGTGACTTGTGGGGCTCTGACCAGGTTCTGTTACCCAGACTCCTTTGCAAACCTCAAAATTAGGCTAAAAAACATATTTTCCTCACATTTCGGTGACAGAAAGTTCTGGAATCTGGGAGGAGCCACAAATTTTCTTCCAGCCAGCATTCCCCCAAGTCTCCCGATAAAAATGGTACCTCAATTGTGTGGGTAGGCCGAGCGCCCGTGACAGGATATGCCCCACAACACAACGTGGACACATCACAGAAAACAGAGCTGTTTTTTGCAAAGTGCCTACCTGTAGATTTTGGCCTCTAGCTCAGCCGGCACCTAGGGAAACCTACCAAACCTGTGCAGTTTTGAAAACTATAGACCTAGGGGAATCCAATATGGGGTGACTTGTGGGGCTCTGACCAGGTTCTGTAACCCAGAATCCTTTGCAAACCTCAAAATTTGGCTAAAAAATCATATTTTCCTCACATTTCGGTGACAGAAAGTTCTGGAATCTGAGAGGAGCCACAAATTTTCGTCCACCCAGCGTTCCCCGAACTCTCCCGAAAAAATGATGCCTCACTTGTGTGGGTAGGCCTAGCGGCTGCGACAAGAGACGCCCCAAAACACAAAGTGGGCACATCCCATTTTTTGACAGAAAACAGAGCTGTTTTTGGCTAAGTGCCTACCTTGAGATTTTGGCCTCTAGCTCAGCCGGCACCTAGGGAAACCTACCAAACCTGTGCATTTTTGAAAACTAGAGACCTAGGGGAATCCAATATGGTGTGACTTGTGGGGCTCTGACCAGGTTCTGTAACCCAGAATCCTTTGCAAACCTCACAATTTGGCTAAAAAAACATATTTTCCTCACATTTCGGTGACAGAAAGTTCTGGAATCTGAGAGGAGCCACAAATTTTCATCCGCCCAGCGTTCCCCGAACTCTCCCGATAAAAATGATACCTCACTTGTGTGGGTAGGCCTAGCGGCCGCGACAAGAGACACCTCAAAACACAAAGTGGGCACATCACAGAAAACAGAGCTGTTTTTTGCAAAGTGCCTACCTGTAGATTTTGGCCTCTAGCTCAGCCGGCACCTAGGGAAACCTACCAAACCTGTGCATTTTTGAAAACTAGAGACCTAGGGGAATCCAATACGGGGTGACTTGTGAGGCTCTGACCAGGTTCTGTAACCCAGAATCCTTTGCAAACCTCAAAATTTGGCTAAAAAATCATATTTTCCTCACATTTCGGTGACAGAAAGTTCTGGAATCTGAGAGGAGCCACAAATTTCCTTCCACCCAGCGTTCCACCAAGTCTCCAGACAATAATGATACCTCACTTGTGTGGGTAGGCCTAGCGGCCGCAACAGACAACGCCCCAAAACACAAAGTGGGCACATCCCATTTTATGGCAGAAAACAGAGCTCTTTTTTGCTAAGTCCCTTCTGGTAGATTTTGGCCTCTAGCTCAGCCGGCACCTAGGGAAACCTACCAAACCTGTGCATTTTTGAAAACTAGAGACCTAGGGGAATCCAAGATGGGGTGACTTGTGGGGCTCTGACCAGGTTCTGTTACCCAGAATCCTTTGCAAACCTCAAAACTTGGCTAAAAATACATATTTTCCTCACATTTCGGTGACAGAAAGTTCTGGAATCTAAGAGGAGCCACAAATTTTCTTCCACCCAGCGTTCCCCCAAGTCTCCCGATAAAAATGGTACCTCACTTATGTGGGTAGGCCTAGCGCCCGCGACAAGATATGCCCCACAACACAACGTGGACACATCACAGAAAACAGAGCTGTTTTTTGCAAAGTGCCTACTGGTAGATTTTGGCCTCTAGCTCAGTCAGCACCTAGGGAAACCTACCAAATCTGTGCATTTTTTAAAACTAGAGACCTAGGGGAATCCAGGATGGGGTGACTTGTGGGGCTCTGACCAGGTTCTGTTACCCAGAATCCTTTGCAAACCTCAAAATTTGGCTAACAAAACAAATTTTCCTGACATTTTGGTGACAGAAAGTTCTGGAATCTGAGATGAGCCACAAGTTTCCTTCCACCCAGCGTTCCCCCAAGTCTCCCGATAAAAATGATACCTCACTTGTGTGGGTAGGCCTAGCGGCCGCAACAGCAAACACCCCAAAACACAAAGTGGGCACATCCCATTTTTTGACAGAAAACAGAGCTGTTTTTGGCAAAGTGCCTACCTTGAGATTTTGGCCTCTAGCTCAGCCGGCACCTAGGGAAACCTACCAAACCTGTGCATTTTTAAAAACTAGAGACCTAGGGGAATCCAAGATGGGGTGACTTGTGGGGCTCTGACCAGGTTCTGTTACCCAGAATCCTTTGCAAACCTCAAAATTTGGCTAAAAAACATATTTTCCTCATATTTCGGTGACAGAAAGTTCTGGAATCTGGGAGGAGCCACAAATTTCCTTCCACCCAGCGTTCCCCCAAGTCTCCCGATAAAAATGGTACCTCACTTGTGTGGGTAGGCCTAGCGCCCGTGACAGGATATGCCCCACAACACAACGTGGACACATCCCAGAAAACAGAGATGTTTTTTGCAAAGTGCCTACCTGTAGATTTTGGCCTCTAGCTCAGCCGGCACCTAGGGAAACCTACCAAACCTGTGCATTTTTGAAAACTAGAGACCTAGGGGAATCCAATATCGGGTGACTTGTGGGGCTCTGACCAGGTTCTGTAACCCAGAATCCTTTGCAAACCTCAAAATATGGCTGAAAAATCATATTTTCCTCACATTTTGGTGACAGAAAGTTCTGGAATCTGAGAGGAGCCACAAATTTTTGTCCACCCAGCGTTCCCCGAACTCTCCCGATAAAAATGATACCTCACTTGTGTGGGTAGGCCTAGCGCGTGCGACAAGACACGCCCCAAAACACAAAGTGGGCACATCCCATTTTTTGACAGAAAACCGAGCTGTTTTTGGCAAAGTGCCTACCTTGAGATTTTGGCCTCTAGCTCAGCCGGCACCTAGGGAAACCTACCAAACCTGTGCATTTTTAAAAACTAGAGACCTAGGGGAACCCAAGATGGGGTGACTTGTGGGGCTCTGACCAGGTTCTGTTACCCAGAATCCTTTGCAAACCTCAAAATTTTGCTAAAAAACATATTTTCCTCACATTTCGGTGACAGAAAGTTCTGGAATCTGGGAGGAGCCACAAATTTCCTTCCACCCATCGTTCCCCCAAGTCTCCCGATAAAAATGGTACCTCACTTGTGTGGGTAGGCATAGCGCCCGTGACAGGATATGCCCCACAACGTGGACACATCACAGAAAACAGAGCTATTTTTTGCAAAGTGCCTACCTGTAGATTTTGGCCTCTAGCTCAGCCGGCACCTAGGGAAACCTACCAAACCTGTGCATTTTTGAAAACTATAGACCTAGGGGAATCCAATATGGGGTGACTTGTGGGGCTCTGACCAGGTTCTGTAACCCAGAATCCTTTGCAAACCTCACAATTTGGCTAAAATAACACATTTTCCTCACATTTCGGTGACAGAAAGTTCTGGAATCTGAGAGGAGCCACAAATTTTCATCCGCCCAGCGTTCCCCGAACTCTCCCTATAAAAATGATACCTCACTTGTGTGGGTAGGCCTAGCGGCCGCGACAAGAGGCGCCCCAAAACACAAAGTGGGCACATCACAGAAAACAGAGCTGTTTTTTGCAAAGTGCCTACCTGTAGCTTTTGGCCTCTAGCTCAGCCGGCACCTAGGGAAACCTAACAAACCTGTGCATTTTTGAAAACTAGAGACCTGGGGGAATCCAATATGGGGTGACTTGTGGGGCTCTGACCAGGTTCTGTAACCCAGAATCCTTTGCAAACCTCAAAATTTGGCTAAAAAATCATATTTTCCTCACATTTCGGTGACAGAAAGTTCTGGAATCTGAGAGGAGCCACGAATTTTCATCCACCCAGCGTTCCCCCAACTCTCCCGATAAAAATGATACCTCACTTGTGTGGGTAGGCCTAGCGGCTGCGACAAGAGACACCCCAAAACACAAAGTGGGCACATCCCATTTTTTGACAGAAAACAGAGGTGTGTTTTGCTAAGTGCCTACCTGTAGATTTTGGCCTCTAGCTCAGCAGGCACCTAGGGAAACCTACCAAACCTGTGCATTTTTAAAAACTAGAGACCTAAGGGAATCCAAGATGGGGTGACTTGTGGGGCTCTGACCAGGTTCTGTTACCCAGACTCCTTTGCAAACCTCAAAATTAGGCTAAAAAACATATTTTCCTCACATTTCGGTGACAGAAAGTTCTGGAATCTGGGAGGAGCCACAAATTTTCTTCCAGCCAGCATTCCCCCAAGTCTCCCGATAAAAATGGTACCTCAATTGTGTGGGTAGGCCGAGCGCCCGTGACAGGATATGCCCCACAACACAACGTGGACACATCACAGAAAACAGAGCTGTTTTTTGCAAAGTGCCTACCTGTAGATTTTGGCCTCTAGCTCAGCCGGCACCTAGGGAAACCTACCAAACCTGTGCAGTTTTGAAAACTATAGACCTAGGGGAATCCAATATGGGGTGACTTGTGGGGCTCTGACCAGGTTCTGTAACCCAGAATCCTTTGCAAACCTCAAAATTTGGCTAAAAAATCATATTTTCCTCACATTTCGGTGACAGAAAGTTCTGGAATCTGAGAGGAGCCACAAATTTTCGTCCACCCAGCGTTCCCCGAACTCTCCCGAAAAAATGATGCCTCACTTGTGTGGGTAGGCCTAGCGGCTGCGACAAGAGACGCCCCAAAACACAAAGTGGGCACATCCCATTTTTTGACAGAAAACAGAGCTGTTTTTGGCTAAGTGCCTACCTTGAGATTTTGGCCTCTAGCTCAGCCGGCACCTAGGGAAACCTACCAAACCTGTGCATTTTTGAAAACTAGAGACCTAGGGGAATCCAATATGGTGTGACTTGTGGGGCTCTGACCAGGTTCTGTAACCCAGAATCCTTTGCAAACCTCACAATTTGGCTAAAAAAACATATTTTCCTCACATTTCGGTGACAGAAAGTTCTGGAATCTGAGAGGAGCCACAAATTTTCATCCGCCCAGCGTTCCCCGAACTCTCCCGATAAAAATGATACCTCACTTGTGTGGGTAGGCTTAGCGGCCGCGACAAGAGACACCTCAAAACACAAAGTGGGCACATCACAGAAAACAGAGCTGTTTTTTGCAAAGTGCCTACCTGTAGATTTTGGCCTCTAGCTCAGCCGGCACCTAGGGAAACCTACCAAACCTGTGCATTTTTGAAAACTAGAGACCTAGGGGAATCCAATACGGGGTGACTTGTGAGGCTCTGACCAGGTTCTGTAACCCAGAATCCTTTGCAAACCTCAAAATTTGGCTAAAAAATCATATTTTCCTCACATTTCGGTGACAGAAAGTTCTGGAATCTGAGAGGAGCCACAAATTTCCTTCCACCCAGCGTTCCACCAAGTCTCCAGACAATAATGATACCTCACTTGTGTGGGTAGGCCTAGCGGCCGCAACAGACAACGCCCCAAAACACAAAGTGGGCACATCCCATTTTATGGCAGAAAACAGAGCTCTTTTTTGCTAAGTCCCTTCTGGTAGATTTTGGCCTCTAGCTCAGCCGGCACCTAGGGAAACCTACCAAACCTGTGCATTTTTGAAAACTAGAGACCTAGGGGAATCCAAGATGGGGTGACTTGTGGGGCTCTGACCAGGTTCTGTTACCCAGAATCCTTTGCAAACCTCAAAACTTGGCTAAAAATACATATTTTCCTCACATTTCGGTGACAGAAAGTTCTGGAATCTAAGAGGAGCCACAAATTTTCTTCCACCCAGCGTTCCCCCAAGTCTCCCGATAAAAATGGTACCTCACTTATGTGGGTAGGCCTAGCGCCCGCGACAAGATATGCCCCACAACACAACGTGGACACATCACAGAAAACAGAGCTGTTTTTTGCAAAGTGCCTACTGGTAGATTTTGGCCTCTAGCTCAGTCAGCACCTAGGGAAACCTACCAAATCTGTGCATTTTTTAAAACTAGAGACCTAGGGGAATCCAGGATGGGGTGACTTGTGGGGCTCTGACCAGGTTCTGTTACCCAGAATCCTTTGCAAACCTCAAAATTTGGCTAACAAAACAAATTTTCCTGACATTTTGGTGACAGAAAGTTCTGGAATCTGAGATGAGCCACAAGTTTCCTTCCACCCAGCGTTCCCCCAAGTCTCCCGATAAAAATGATACCTCACTTGTGTGGGTAGGCCTAGCGGCCGCAACAGCAAACACCCCAAAACACAAAGTGGGCACATCCCATTTTTTGACAGAAAACAGAGCTGTTTTTGGCAAAGTGCCTACCTTGAGATTTTGGCCTCTAGCTCAGCCGGCACCTAGGGAAACCTACCAAACCTGTGCATTTTTAAAAACTAGAGACCTAGGGGAATCCAAGATGGGGTGACTTGTGGGGCTCTGACCAGGTTCTGTTACCCAGAATCCTTTGCAAACCTCAAAATTTGGCTAAAAAACATATTTTCCTCACATTTCGGTGACAGAAAGTTCTGGAATCTGGGAGGAGCCACAAATTTCCTTCCACCCAGCGTTCCCCCAAGTCTCCCGATAAAAATGGTACCTCACTTGTGTGGGTAGGCATAGCGCCCGTGACAGGATATGCCCCACAACACAACGTGGACACATCACAGAAAACAGAGCTATTTTTTGCAAAGTGCCTACCTGTAGATTTTGGCCTCTAGCTCAGCCGGCACCTAGGGAAACCTACCGAACCTGTGCATTTTTGAAAACTATAGACCTAGGGGAATCCAATATGGGGTGACTTGTGGGGCTCTGACCAGGTTCTGTAACCCAGAATCCTTTGCAAACCTCACAATTTGGCTAAAAAAACATATTTTCCTCACATTTCGATGACAGAAAGTTATGGAATCTGAGAGGAGCCACAAATTTTCGTCCGCCCAGCGTTCCCCGAACTCTCCCGATAAAAATGATACCTCCCTTGTGTGGGTAGGCCTAGCGGCCGCGACAAGACACACCCCAAAACACAAAGTGGGGACATCACAGAAAACAGAGCTGTTTTTTGCAAAGTGCCTACCTGTAGATTTTGGCCTCTAGCTCAGCCGGCACCTAGGGAAACCTACCAAACCTGTGCATTTTTGAAAACTAGAGACCTAGGGGAATCCAAGATGGGGTGACTTGTGGGGCTCTGACCAGGTTCTGTTACCGAGACACCTTTGCAAACCTCAAAATTTGGCTAAAAAACATATTTTCCTCATATTTCGGTGACAGAAAGTTCTGGAATCTGGGAGGAGCCACAAATTTCCTTCCACCCAGCGTTCCCCCAAGTCTCCCGATAAAAATGGTACCTCACTTGTGTGGGTAGGCCTAGCGCCCGTGACAGGATATGCCCCACAACACAACGTGGACACATCCCAGAAAACAGAGATGTTTTTTGCAAAGTGCCTACCTGTAGATTTTGGCCTCTAGCTCAGCCGGCACCTAGGGAAACCTACCAAACCTGTGCATTTTTGAAAACTAGAGACCTAGGGGAATCCAATATCGGGTGACTTGTGGGGCTCTGACCAGGTTCTGTAACCCAGAATCCTTTGCAAACCTCAAAATATGGCTGAAAAATCATATTTTCCTCACATTTTGGTGACAGAAAGTTCTGGAATCTGAGAGGAGCCACAAATTATTGTCCACCCAGCGTTCCCCGAACTCTCCCGATAAAAATGATACCTCACTTGTGTGGGTAGGCCTAGCGCGTGCGACAAGACACGCCCCAAAACACAAAGTGGGCACATCCCATTTTTTGACAGAAAACCGAGCTGTTTTTGGCAAAGTGCCTACCTTGAGATTTTGGCCTCTAGCTCAGCCGGCACCTAGGGAAACCTACCAAACCTGTGCATTTTTAAAAACTAGAGACCTAGGGGAACCCAAGATGGGGTGACTTGTGGGGCTCTGACCAGGTTCTGTTACCCAGAATCCGTTGCAAACCTCAAAATTTGGCTAAAAAACATATTTTCCTCACATTTCGGTGACAGAAAGTTCTGGAATCTGGGAGTAGCCACAAATTTCCTTCCACCCATCGATCCCCCAAGTCTCCCGATAAAAATGGTACCTCACTTGTGTGGGTAGGCATAGCGCCCGTGACAGGATATGCCCCACAACGTGGACACATCACAGAAAACAGAGCTATTTTTTGCAAAGTGCCTACCTGTAGATTTTGGCCTCTAGCTCAGCCGGCACCTAGGGAATCCTACCAAACCTGTGCATTTTTGAAAACTATAGACCTAGGGGAATCCAATATGGGGTGACTTGTGGGGCTCTGACCAGGTTCTGTAACCCTGAATCCTTTGCAAACCTCACAATTTGGCTAAAATAACACATTTTCCTCACATTTCGGTGACAGAAAGTTCTGGAATCTGAGAGGAGCCACAAATTTTCATCCGCCCAGCGTTCCCCGAACTCTCCCTATAAAAATGATACCTCACTTGTGTGGGTAGGCCTAGCGGCCGCGACAAGAAACACCCCAGAACACAAAGTGGGCACATCACAGAAAACAGAGCTGTTTTTTGCAAAGTGCCTACCTGTAGATTTTGGCCTCTAGCTCAGCCGGCACCTAGGGAAACCTACCAAACCTGTGCATTTTTGAAAACTAGAGACCTAGGGGAATCCAATATGGGGTGACTTGTGGTGCTCTGACCAGGTTCTGTAACCCAGAATACTTTGCAAACCTCAAAATTTGGCTAAAAAATCATATTTTCCTCACATTTCGGTGACAGAAAGTTCTGGAATCTGAGAGGAGCCACAAATTTCCTTCCACCCAGCGTTCCACCAAGTCTCCAGACAATAATGATACCTCACTTGTGTGGGTAGGCCTAGCGGCCGCAACAAAGAACGCCCCGAAACGCAAAGTGGGCACATCCCATTTTATGACAGAAAACAGAGCTGTTTTTTGCTAAGTGCCTACCTGTAGATTTTGGCCTCTAGCTCAGCCGGCACCTAGGGAAACCTACCAAACCTGTGCATTTTTGAAAACTAGAGACCTAGGGGAATCCAAGATGGGGTGACTTGTGGGGCTCTGACCAGGTTCTGTTACCCAGAATCCTTTGCAAACCTCAAAACTTGGCTAAAAATACATATTTTCCTCACATTTCGGTGACAGAAAGTTCTGGAATCTGAGAGGAGCCACAAATTTTCTTCCACCCAGCGTTCCCCCAAGTCTCCCGATAAAAATGGTACCTCACTTGTGTGGGTAGGCCTAGCGCCCGTGACAAGATATGCCCCACAACACAACGTGGACACATCACAGAAAACAGAGCTGTTTTTTGCAAAGTGCCTACTGGTAGATTTTGGCCTCTAGCTCAGCCGGCACCTAGGGAAACCTACCAAATCTGTGCATTTTTGAAAACTAGAGACCTAGGGGAATCCAGGATGGGGTGACTTGTGGGGCTCTGACCAGGTTCTGTGACCCAGAATCCTTTGCAAACCTCAAAATTTGGCTAACAAAACAAATTTTCCTGACATTTTGGTGACAGAAAGTTCTGGAATCTGAGAGGAGCCACAAATTTCCTTCCACCCAGCGTTCCCCCAAGTCTCCCGATAAAAATGATACCTCACTTGTGTGGGTAGGCCTAGCGGCCGCAACAGCAAGCACCCCAAAACACAAAGTGGGCACATCCCATTTTTTGACAGAAAACAGAGCTGTTTTTGGCAAAGTGCCTACCTTGAGATTTTGGCCTCTAGCTCAGCCGGCACCTAGGGAAACCTACCAAACCTGTGCATTTTTAAAAACTAGAGACCTAGGGGAACCCAAGATGGGGTGACTTGTGGGGCTCTGACCAGGTTCTGTTACCCAGAATCCTTTGCAAACCTCAAAATTTGGCTAAAAAACATATTTTCCTCACATTTCGGTGACAGAAAGTTCTGGAATCTGGGAGGAGCCACAAATTTCCTTCCACCCATCGTTCCCCCAAGTCTCCCGATAAAAATGGTACCTCACTTGTGTGGGTAGGCATAGCGCCCGTGACACGATATGCCCCACAACACAACGTGGACACATCACAGAAAACAGAGCTATTTTTTGCAAAGTGCCTACCTGTAGATTTTGGCCTCTACCTCAGCCGGCACCTAGGGAAACCTACCAAACCTGTGCATTTTTGAAAACTATAGACCTAGGGGAATCCAATATGGGGTGACTTGTGGTGCTCTGACCAGGTTCTGTAACCCAGAATCCTTTGCAAACCTCACAATTTGGCTAAAATAACATATTTTCCTCACATTTCGGTGACAGAAAGTTCTGGAATCTGAGAGGAGCCACAAATGTTCATCCGCCCAGCGTTCCCCGAACTCTCCCGATAAAAATGATACCTCACTTGTGTGGGTAGGCCTAGCGGCCGCGACAACAGACACCCCAGAACACAAAGTGGGCACATCACAGAAAACAGAGCTGTTTTTTGCAAAGTGCCTACCTGTAGATTTTGGCCTCTAGCTCAGCCGGCACCTAGGGAAACCTACCAAACCTGTGCATTTTTGAAAACTAGAGACCTAGGGGAATCCAATATGGGGTGACTTGTGGTGCTCTGACCAGGTTCTGTAACCCAGAATCCTTTGCAAACCTCAAAATTTGGCTAAAAAATCATATTTTCCTCACATTTCGGTGACAGAAAGTTCTGGAATCTGAGAGGAGCCACAAATTTCCTTCCACCCAGCGTTCCACCAAGTCTCCAGACAATAATGATACCTCACTTGTGTGGGTAGGCCTAGCGGCCGCAACAGAGGACACCCCGAAACACAAAGTGGGCACATCCCATTTTATGACAGAAAACAGAGCTGTTTTTTGCTAAGTGCCTACCTGTAGATTTTGGCCTCTAGCTCAGCCGGCACCTAGGGAAACCTACCAAACCTGTGCATTTTTGAAAACTAGAGACCTAGGGGAATCCAATATGGGGTGACTTGTGGGGCTCTGACCAGGTTCTGTAACCCAGAATCCTTTGCAAACCTCACAATTTGGCTAAAAAAACATATTTTCCTCACATTTCGGTGACAGAAAGTTCTGGAATCTGAGAGGAGCCACAAATTTTCATCCGCCCAGCGTTCCCCGAACTCTCCCGATAAAAATGATACCTCACTTGTGTGGGTAGGCCTAGCGGCCGCGACAAGAGACACCTCAAAACACAAAGTGGGCACATCACAGAAAACAGAGCTGTTTTTTGCAAAGTGCCTACCTGTAGATTTTGGCCTCTAGCTCAGCCGGCACCTAGGGAAACCTACCAAACCTGTGCATTTTTGAAAACTAGAGACCTAGGGGAATCCAATATGGGGTGACTTGTGAGGCTCTGACCAGGTTCTGTAACCCAGAATCCTTTGCAAACCTCAAAATTTGGCTAAAAAATCATATTTTCCTCACATTTCGGTGACAGAAAGTTCTGGAATCTGAGAGGAGCCACAAATTTCCTTCCACCCAGCGTTCCACCAAGTCTCCAGACAATAATGATACCTCACTTGTGTGGGTAGGCCTAGCGGCCGCAACAGAATACGCCACAAAACACAAAGTGGGCACATCCCATTTTATGGCAGAAAACAGAGCTCTTTTTTGCTAAGTGCCTACTGGTAGATTTTGGCCTCTAGCTCAGCCGGCACCTAGGGAAACCTACCAAACCTGTGCATTTTTTAAAACTAGAGACCTAGGGGAATCCAAGATGGGGTGACTTGTGGGGCTCTGACCAGGTTCTGTTACCCAGAATCCTTTGCAAACCTCAAAACTTGGCTAAAAATACATATTTTCCTCACATTTCGGTGACAGAAAGTTCTGGAATCTGAGAGGAGCCACAAATTTTCTTCCACCCAGCGTTCCCCCAAGTCTCCCGATAAAAATGGAACCTCACTTATGTGGGTAGGCCTAGCGCCCGCGACAAGATATGCCCCACAACACAACGTGGACACATCACAGAAAACAGAGCTGTTTTTTGCAAAGTGCCTACTGGTAGATTTTGGCCTCTAGCTCAGCCGGCACCTAGGGAAACCTACCAAATCTGTGCATTTTTGAAAACTAGAGACCTAGGGGAATCCAGGATGGGGTGACTTGTGGGGCTCTGACCAGGTTCTGTTACCCAGAATCCTTTGCAAACCTCAAAATTTGGCTAACAAAACAAATTTTCATGACATTTTGGTGACAGAAAGTTCTGGAATCTGAGATGAGCCACAAGTTTCCTTCCACCCAGCGTTCCCCCAAGTCTCCCGATAAAAATGATACCTCACTTGTGTGGGTAGGCCTAGCGGCCGCAACAGCAAACACCCCAAAACACAAAGTGGGCACATCCCATTTTTTGACAGAAAACAGAGCTGTTTTTGGCAAAGTGCCTACCTTGAGATTTTGGCCTCTAGCTCAGCCGGCACCTAGGGAAACCTACCAAACCTGTGCATTTTTAAAAACTAGAGACCTAGGGGAATCCAAGATTGGGTGACTTGTGGGGCTCTGACCAGGTTCTGTTACCCAGAATCCTTTGCAAACCTCAAAATTTGGCTAAAAAACATATTTTCCTCGCATTTCGGTGACAGAAAGTTCTGGAATCTCGGAGGAGCCACAAATTTCCTTCCACCCAGCGTTCCCCCAAGTCTCCCGATAAAAATGGTACCTCACTTGTGTGGGTAGGCATAGCGCCCGTGACAGGATATGCCCCACAACACAACGTGGACACATCACAGAAAACAGAGCTATTTTTTGCAAAGTGCCTACCTGTAGATTTTGGCCTCTAGCTCAGCCGGCACCTAGGGAAACCTACCAAACCTGTGCATTTTTGAAAACTATAGACCTAGGGGAATCCAATATGGGGTGACTTGTGGGGCTCTGACCAGGTTCTGTAACCCAGAATCCTTTGCAAACCTCACAATTTGGCTAAAAAAACATATTTTCCTCACATTTCGATGACAGAAAGTTATGGAATCTGAGAGGAGCCACAAATTTTCGTCCGCCCAGCGTTCCCCGAACTCTCCCGATAAAAATGATACCTCCCTTGTGTGGGTAGGCCTAGCGGCCGCGACAAGACACACCCCAAAACACAAAGTGGGGACATCACAGAAAACAGAGCTTTTTTGCAAAGTGCCTACCTGTAGATTTTGGCCTCTAGCTCAGCCGGCACCTAGGGAAACCTACCAAACCTGTGCATTTTTGAAAACTAGAGACCTAGGGGAATCCAAGATGGGGTGACTTGTGGGGCTCTGACCAGGTTCTGTTACCGAGACACCTTTGCAAACCTCAAAATTTGGCTAAAAAACATATTTTCCTCATATTTCGGTGACAGAAAGTTCTGGAATCTGGGAGGAGCCACAAATTTCCTTCCACCCAGCGTTCCCCCAAGTCTCCCGATAAAAATGGTACCTCACTTGTGTGGGTAGGCCTAGCGCCCGTGACAGGATATGCCCCACAACACAACGTGGACACATCCCAGAAAACAGAGATGTTTTTTGCAAAGTGCCTACCTGTAGATTTTGGCCTCTAGCTCAGCCGGCACCTAGGGAAACCTACCAAACCTGTGCATTTTTGAAAACTAGAGACCTAGGGGAATCCAATATCGGGTGACTTGTGGGGCTCTGACCAGGTTCTGTAACCCAGAATCCTTTGCAAACCTCAAAATATGGCTGAAAAATCATATTTTCCTCACATTTTGGTGACAGAAAGTTCTGGAATCTGAGAGGAGCCACAAATTATTGTCCACCCAGCGTTCCCCGAACTCTCCCGATAAAAATGATACCTCACTTGTGTGGGTAGGCCTAGCGCGTGCGACAAGACACGCCCCAAAACACAAAGTGGGCACATCCCATTTTTTGACAGAAAACCGAGCTGTTTTTGGCAAAGTGCCTACCTTGAGATTTTGGCCTCTAGCTCAGCCGGCACCTAGGGAAACCTACCAAACCTGTGCATTTTTAAAAACTAGAGACCTAGGGGAACCCAAGATGGGGTGACTTGTGGGGCTCTGACCAGGTTCTGTTACCCAGAATCCGTTGCAAACCTCAAAATTTGGCTAAAAAACATATTTTCCTCACATTTCGGTGACAGAAAGTTCTGGAATCTGGGAGTAGCCACAAATTTCCTTCCACCCATCGTTCCCCCAAGTCTCCCGATAAAAATGGTACCTCACTTGTGTGGGTAGGCATAGCGCCCGTGACAGGATATGCCCCACAACGTGGACACATCACAGAAAACAGAGCTATTTTTTGCAAAGTGCCTACCTGTAGATTTTGGCCTCTAGCTCAGCCGGCACCTAGGGAAACCTACCAAACCTGTGCATTTTTGAAAACTATAGACCTAGGGGAATCCAATATGGGGTGACTTGTGGGGCTCTGACCAGGTTCTGTAACCCTGAATCCTTTGCAAACCTCACAATTTGGCTAAAATAACACATTTTCCTCACATTTCGGTGACAGAAAGTTCTGGAATCTGAGAGGAGCCACAAATTTTCATCCGCCCAGCGTTCCCTGAACTCTCCCTATAAAAATGATACCTCACTTGTGTGGGTAGGCCTAGCGGCCGCGACAAGAAACACCCCAGAACACAAAGTGGGCACATCACAGAAAACAGAGCTGTTTTTTGCAAAGTGCCTACCTGTAGATTTTGGCCTCTAGCTCAGCCGGCACCTAGGGAAACCTACCAAACCTGTGCATTTTTGAAAACTAGAGACCTAGGGGAATCCAATATGGGGTGACTTGTGGTGCTCTGACCAGGTTCTGTAACCCAGAATCCTTTGCAAACCTCAAAATTTGGCTAAAAAATCATATTTTCCTCACATTTCGGTGACAGAAAGTTCTGGAATCTGAGAGGAGCCACAAATTTCCTTCCACCCAGCGTTCCACCAAGTCTCCAGACAATAATGATACCTCACTTGTGTGGGTAGGCCTAGCGGCCGCAACAAAGAACGCCCCGAAACGCAAAGTGGGCACATCCCATTTTATGACAGAAAACAGAGCTGTTTTTTGCTAAGTGCCTACCTGTAGATTTTGGCCTCTAGCTCAGCCGGCACCTAGGGAAACCTACCAAACCTGTGCATTTTTGAAAACTAGAGACCTAGGGGAATCCAAGATGGGGTGACTTGTGGGGCTCTGACCAGGTTCTGTTACCCAGAATCCTTTGCAAACCTCAAAACTTGGCTAAAAATACATATTTTCCTCACATTTCGGTGACAGAAAGTTCTGGAATCTGAGAGGAGCCACAAATTTTCTTCCACCCAGCGTTCCCCCAAGTCTCCCGATAAAAATGGTACCTCACTTGTGTGGGTAGGCCTAGCGCCCGTGACAAGATATGCCCCACAACACAACGTGGACACATCACAGAAAACAGAGCTGTTTTTTGCAAAGTGCCTACTGGTAGATTTTGGCCTCTAGCTCAGCCGGCACCTAGGGAAACCTACCAAATCTGTGCATTTTTGAAAACTAGAGACCTAGGGGAATCCAGGATGGGGTGACTTGTGGGGCTCTGACCAGGTTCTGTGACCCAGAATCCTTTGCAAACCTCAAAATTTGGCTAACAAAACAAATTTTCCTGACATTTTGGTGACAGAAAGTTCTGGAATCTGAGAGGAGCCACAAATTTCCTTCCACCCAGCGTTCCCCCAAGTCTCCCGATAAAAATGATACCTCACTTGTGTGGGTAGGCCTAGCGGCCGCAACAGCAAGCACCCCAAAACACAAAGTGGGCACATCCCATTTTTTGACAGAAAACAGAGCTGTTTTTGGCAAAGTGCCTACCTTGAGATTTTGGCCTCTAGCTCAGCCGGCACCTAGGGAAACCTACCAAACCTGTGCATTTTTAAAAACTAGAGACCTAGGGGAACCCAAGATGGGGTGACTTGTGGGGCTCTGACCTGGTTCTGTTACCCAGAATCCTTTGCAAACCTCAAAATTTGGCTAAAAAACATATTTTCCTCACATTTCGGTGACAGAAAGTTCTGGAATCTGGGAGGAGCCACAAATTTCCTTCCACCCATCGTTCCCCCAAGTCTCCCGATAAAAATGGTACCTCACTTGTGTGGGTAGGCATAGCGCCCGTGACACGATATGCCCCACAACACAACGTGGACACATCACAGAAAACAGAGCTATTTTTTGCAAAGTGCCTACCTGTAGATTTTGGCCTCTACCTCAGCCGGCACCTAGGGAAACCTACCAAACCTGTGCATTTTTGAAAACTATAGACCTAGGGGAATCCAATATGGGGTGACTTGTGGTGCTCTGACCAGGTTCTGTAACCCAGAATCCTTTGCAAACCTCACAATTTGGCTAAAATAACATATTTTCCTCACATTTCGGTGACAGAAAGTTCTGGAATCTGAGAGGAGCCACAAATGTTCATCCGCCCAGCGTTCCCCGAACTCTCCCGATAAAAATGATACCTCACTTGTGTGGGTAGGCCTAGCGGCCGCGACAACAGACACCCCAGAACACAAAGTGGGCACATCACAGAAAACAGAGCTGTTTTTTGCAAAGTGCCTACCTGTAGATTTTGGCCTCTAGCTCAGCCGGCACCTAGGGAAACCTACCAAACCTGTGCATTTTTGAAAACTAGAGACCTAGGGGAATCCAATATGGGGTGACTTGTGGTGCTCTGACCAGGTTCTGTAACCCAGAATCCTTTGCAAACCTCAAAATTTGGCTAAAAAATCATATTTTCCTCACATTTCGGTGACAGAAAGTTCTGGAATCTGAGAGGAGCCACAAATTTCCTTCCACCCAGCGTTCCACCAAGTCTCCAGACAATAATGATACCTCACTTGTGTGGGTAGGCCTAGCGGCCGCAACAGAGGACACCCCGAAACACAAAGTGGGCACATCCCATTTTATGACAGAAAACAGAGCTGTTTTTTGCTAAGTGCCTACCTGTAGATTTTGGCCTCTAGCTCAGCCGGCACCTAGGGAAACCTACCAAACCTGTGCATTTTTGAAAACTAGAGACCTAGGGGAATCCAATATGGGGTGACTTGTGGGGCTCTGACCAGGTTCTGTAACCCAGAATCCTTTGCAAACCTCACAATTTGGCTAAAAAAACATATTTTCCTCACATTTCGGTGACAGAAAGTTCTGGAATCTGAGAGGAGCCACAAATTTTCATCCGCCCAGCGTTCCCCGAACTCTCCCGATAAAAATGATACCTCACTTGTGTGGGTAGGCCTAGCGGCCGCGACAAGAGACACCTCAAAACACAAAGTGGGCACATCACAGAAAACAGAGCTGTTTTTTGCAAAGTGCCTACCTGTAGATTTTGGCCTCTAGCTCAGCCGGCACCTAGGGAAACCTACCAAACCTGTGCATTTTTGAAAACTAGAGACCTAGGGGAATCCAATATGGGGTGACTTGTGAGGCTCTGACCAGGTTCTGTAACCCAGAATCCTTTGCAAACCTCAAAATTTGGCTAAAAAATCATATTTTCCTCACATTTCGGTGACAGAAAGTTCTGGAATCTGAGAGGAGCCACAAATTTCCTTCCACCCAGCGTTCCACCAAGTCTCCAGACAATAATGATACCTCACTTGTGTGGGTAGGCCTAGCGGCCGCAACAGAATACGCCACAAAACACAAAGTCGGCACATCCCATTTTATGGCAGAAAACAGAGCTCTTTTTTGCTAAGTGCCTACTGGTAGATTTTGGCCTCTAGCTCAGCCGGCACCTAGGGAAACCTACCAAACCTGTGCATTTTTGAAAACTAGAGACCTAGGGGAATCCAAGATGGGGTGACTTGTGGGGCTCTGACCAGGTTCTGTTACCCAGAATCCTTTGCAAACCTCAAAACTTGGCTAAAAATACATATTTTCCTCACATTTCGGTGACAGAAAGTTCTGGAATCTGAGAGGAGCCACAAATTTTCTTCCACCCAGCGTTCCCCCACGTCTCCCGATAAAAATGGAACCTCACTTATGTGGGTAGGCCTAGCGCCCGCGACAAGATATGCCCCACAACACAACGTGGACACATCACAGAAAACAGAGCTGTTTTTTGCAAAGTGCCTACTGGTAGATTTTGGCCTCTAGCTCAGCCGGCACCTAGGGAAACCTACCAAATCTGTGCATTTTTGAAAACTATAGACCTAGGGGAATCCAGGATGGGGTGACTTGTGGGGCTCTGACCAGGTTCTGTTACCCAGAATCCTTTGCAAACCTCAAAATTTGGCTAACAAAACAAATTTTCCTGACATTTTGGTGACAGAAAGTTCTGGAATCTGAGATGAGCCACAAGTTTCCTTCCACCCAGCGTTCCCCCAAGTCTCCCGATAAAAATGATACCTCACTTGTGTGGGTAGGCCTAGCGGCCGCAACAGCAAACACCCCAAAACACAAAGTGGGCACATCCCATTTTTTGACAGAAAACAGAGCTGTTTTTGGCAAAGTGCCTACCTTGAGATTTTGGCCTCTAGCTCAGCCGGCACCTAGGGAAACCTACCAAACCTGTGCATTTTTAAAAACTAGAGACCTAGGGGAATCCAAGATTGGGTGACTTGTGGGGCTCTGACCAGGTTCTGTTACCCAGAATCCTTTGCAAACCTCAAAATTTGGCTAAAAAACATATTTTCCTCGCATTTCGGTGACAGAAAGTTCTGGAATCTCGGAGGAGCCACAAATTTCCTTCCACCCAGCGTTCCCCCAAGTCTCCCGATAAAAATGGTACCTCACTTGTGTGGGTAGGCATAGCGCCCGTGACAGGATATGCCCCACAACACAACGTGGACACATCACAGAAAACAGAGCTATTTTTTGCAAAGTGCCTACCTGTAGATTTTGGCCTCTAGCTCAGCCGGCACCTAGGGAAACCTACCAAACCTGTGCATTTTTGAAAACTATAGACCTAGGGGAATCCAATATGGGGTGACTTGTGGGGCTCTGACCAGGTTCTGTAACCCAGAATCCTTTGCAAACCTCACAATTTGGCTAAAAAAACATATTTTCCTCACATTTCGATGACAGAAAGTTATGGAATCTGAGAGGAGCCACAAATTTTCATCCGCCCAGCGTTCCCCGAACTCTCCCGATAAAAATGATACCTCCCTTGTGTGGGTAGGCCTAGCGGCCGCGACAAGACACACCCCAAAACACAAAGTGGGGACATCACAGAAAACAGAGCTGTTTTTTGCAAAGTGCCTACCTGTAGATTTTGGCCTCTAGCTCAGCCGGCACCTAGGGAAACCTACCAAACCTGTGCATTTTTGAAAACTAGAGACCTAGGGGAATCCAATATGGGGTGACTTGTGGGGCTGTGACCAGGTTCTGTAACCCAGAATCCTTTGCAAACCTCAAAATTTGGCTAAAAAATCATATTTTCCTCACATTTCGGTGACAGAAAGTTCTGGAATCTGAAAGGAGCCAAGAATTTTCATCCACCCAGCGTTCCCCGAACTCTCCCGATAAAAATGATACCTCACTTGTGTGGGTAGGCCTAGCGGCTGCGACAAGAGACGCCCCAAAACACAAAGTGGGCACATCCCATTTTTTGACAGAAAACAGAGGTGTGTTTTGCTAAGTGCCTACCTGTAGATTTTGGCCTCTAGCTCAGCTGGCACCTAGGGAAACCTACCAAACCTGTGCATTTTTAGAAACTAGAGACCTAGGGGAATCCAAGATGGGGTGACTTGTGGGGCTCTGACCAGGTTCTGTTACCCAGACACCTTTGCAAACCTCAAAATTTGGCTAAAAAACATATTTTCCTCACATTTCGGTGACAGAAAGTTCTGGAATCTGGGAGGAGCCACAAATTTCCTTCCACCCAGCGTTCCCCCAAGTCTCCCGATAAAAATGGTACCTCACTTGTGTGGGTAGGCCTAGCGCCCGTGACAGGATATGCCCCACAACACAACGTGGACACATCACAGAAAACAGAGCTGTTTTTTGCAAAGTGCCTACCTGTAGATTTTGGCCTCTAGCTCAGCCGGCACCTAGGGAAACCTACCAAACCTGTGCATTTTTGAAAACTAGAGACCTAGGGGAATCCAATATCGGGTGACTTGTGGGGCTCTGACCAGGTTCTGTAACCCAGAATCCTTTGCAAACCTCAAAATATGGCTAAAAAATCATATTTTCCTCACATTTCGGTGACAGAAAGTTCTGGAATCTGAGAGGAGCCACAAATTTTCGTCCACCCAGCGTTCCCCGAACTCTCCCGATAAAAATGATACCTCACTTGTGTGGGTAGGCCTAGCGGGTGCGACAAGACACGCCCCAAAACACAAAGTGGGCACATCCCATTTTTTGACAGAAAACAGAGCTGTTTTTGGCAAAGTGCCTACCTTGAGATTTTGGCCTCTAGCTCAGCCGGCACCTAGGGAAACCTACCAAACCTGTGCATTTTTAAAAACTAGAGACCTAGGGGAACCCAAGATGGGGTGACTTGTGGGGCTCTGACCAGGTTCTGTTACCCAGAATCCTTTGCAAACCTCAAAATTTGGCTAAAAAACATATTTTCCTCACATTTCGGTGACAGAAAGTTCTGGAATCTGGGAGGAGCCACAAATTTCCTTCCACCCATCGTTCCCCCAAGTCTCCCGATAAAAATGGTACCTCACTTGTGTGGGTAGGCATAGCGCCCGTGACACGATATGCCCCACAACACAACGTGGACACATCACAGAAAACAGAGCTATTTTTTGCAAAGTGCCTACCTGTAGATTTTGGCCTCTAGCTCAGCCGGCACCTAGGGAAACCTACCAAACCTGTGCATTTTTGAAAACTATAGACCTAGGGGAATCCAATATGGGGTGACTTGTGGGGCTCTGACCAGGTTCTGTAACCCAGAATCCTTTGCAAACCTCACAATTTGGCTAAAATAACATATTTTCCTCACATTTCGGTGACAGAAAGTTCTGGAATCTGAGAGGAGCCACAAATTTTCCTCCGCCCAGCGTTCCCCGAACTCTCCCGATAAAAATGATACCTCACTTGTGTGGGTAGGCCTAGCGGCCGCGACAAGAGACACCCCAGAACACAAAGTGGGCACATCACAGAAAACAGAGCTGTTTTTTGCAAAGTGCCTACCTGTAGATTTTGGCCTCTAGCTCAGCCGGCACCTAGGGAAACCTACCAAACCTGTGCATTTTTTAAAACTAGAGACCTAGGGGAATCCAATATGGGGTGACTTGTGGTGCTCTGACCAGGTTCTGTAACCCAGACTCCTTTGCAAACCTCAAAATTTGGCTAATAAATCATATTTTCCTCACATTTCGGTGACAGAAAGTTCTGGAATCTGAGAGGAGCCACAAATTTCCTTCCACCCAGCGTTCCACCAAGTCTCCAGACAATAATGATACCTCACTTGTGTGGGTAGGCCTAGCGGCCGCAACAGAGAACGCCCCAAAACACAAAGTGGGCACATCCCATTTTATGACAGAAAACAGAGCTGTTTTTTGCTATGTGCCTACCTGTAGATTTTGGCCTCTAGCTCAGCCGGCACCTAGGGAAACCTACCAAACCTGTGCATTTTTGAAAACTAGAGACCTAGGGGAATCCATGATGGGGTGACTTGTGGGGCTCTGACCAGGTTCTGTTACCCAGAATCCTTTGCAAACCTCAAAACTTGGCTAAAAATACATATTTTCCTCACATTTCGGTGACAGAAAGTTCTGGAATCTGAGAGGAGCCACAAATTGTCTTCCACCCAGCGTTCCCCCAAGTCTCCCGATAAAAATGGTACCTCACTTGTGTGGGTAGGCCTAGCGCCCGCGACAAGATATGCCCCACAACACAACGTGGACACATCACAGAAAACAGAGCTGTTTTTTGCAAAGTGCCTACTGGTAGATTTTGGCCTCTAGCTCAGCCGGCACCTAGGGAAACCTACCAAATCTGTACATTTTTTCAAACTAGAGACCTAGGGGAATCCAGGATGGGGTGACTTGTGGGGCTCTGATCAGGTTCTGTTACCCAGAATCCTTTGCAAACCTCAAAAAAAATCATATTTTCCTCACATTTCGGTGACAGAAAGTTCTGGAATCTGAGAGGAGCCACGAATTTTCGTCCACCCAGCGTTCCCCGAACTCTCCTGATAAAAATGATACCTCACTTGTGTGTGTAGGCCTAGCGGCTGCGACAAGAGACGCCCCAAAACACAAAGTGGGCACATCCCATTTTTTGACAGAAAACAGAGGTGTGTTTTGCTAAGTGCCTACCTGTAGATTTTGGCCTCTAGCTCAGCCGGCACCTAGGGAAACCTACCAAACCTGTGCATTTTTAAAAACTAGAGACCTAGGGGAATCCAAGATGGGGTGACTTGTGGGGCTCTGACCAGGTTCTGTTACCCAGAATCCTTTGCAAACCTCAAAATTTGGCTAAAAAACATATTTTCCTCACATTTCGGTGACAGAAAGTTCTGGAATCTGGGAGGAGCCACACATTTCCTTCCACCCAGCGTTCCCCCAAGTCTCCCGATAAAAATGGTACCTCACTTGTGTGGGTAGGCATAGCGCCCGTGACAGGATATGCCCCACAACACAACGTGGACACATCACAGAAAACAGAGCTATTTTTTGCAAAGTGCCTACCTGTAGATTTTGGCCTCTAGCTCAGCCAGCACCTAGGGAAACCTACCAAACCTGTGCATTTTTGAAAACTAGAGACCTAGGGGAATCCAATATGGGGTGACTTGTGGGGCTCTGACCAGGTTCTGTAACCCAGAATCCTTTGCAAACCTCACAATTTGGCTAAAAAAACATATTTTCCTCACATTTCGGTGACAGAAAGTTCTGGAATCTGAGAGGAGCCACAAATTTTCATCCGCCCAGCGTTCCCCGAACTCTCCCGATAAAAATGATACCTCACTTGTGTGGGTAGGCCTAGCGGCCGCGACAAGACACGCCCCAAAACACAAAGTGGGCACATCACAGAAAACAGAGCTTTTTGCAAAGTGCCTACCTGTAGATTTTGGCCGCTAGCTCAGCCGGCACCTAGGGAAAACTACCAAACCTGTGCATTTTTGAAAACTAGAGATCTAGGGGAATCCAATATGGGGTGACTTGTGGGGCTCTGACCAGGTTCTGTAACCCAGAATCCTTTGCAAACCTCAAAATTTGGCTAAAAAATCATATTTTCCTCACATTTCGGTGACAGAAAGTTCTGGAATCTGAGAGGAGCCACGAATTTTCGTCCACCCAGCGTTCCCCGAACTCTCCTGATAAAAATGATACCTCACTTGTGTGTGTAGGCCTAGCGGCTGCGACAAGAGACGCCCCAAAACACAAAGTGGGCACATCCCATTTTTTGACAGAAAACAGAGATGTGTTTTGCTAAGTGCCTACCTGTAGATTTTGGCCTCTAGCTCAGCCGGCACCTAGGGAAACCTACCAAACCTGTGCATTTTTAAAAACTAGAGACCTAGGGGAATCCAAGATGGGGTGACTTGTGGGGCTCTGACCAGGTTCTGTTACCCAGAATCCTTTGCAAACCTCAAAATTTGGCTAAAAAACATATTTTCCTCACATTTCGGTGACAGAAAGTTCTGGAATCTGGGAGGAGCCACACATTTCCTTCCACCCAGCGTTCCCCCAAGTCTCCCGATAAAAATGGTACCTCACTTGTGTGGGTAGGCATAGCGCCCGTGACAGGATATGCCCCACAACACAACGTGGACACATCACAGAAAACAGAGCTATTTTTTGCAAAGTGCCTACCTGTAGATTTTGGCCTCTAGCTCAGCCGGCACCTAGGGAAACCTACCAAACCTGTGCATTTTTGAAAACTATAGACCTAGGGGAATCCAATATTGGGTGACTTGTGGGGCTCTGACCAGGTTCTGTAACCCAGAATCCTTTGCAAACCTCACAATTTGGCTAAAATAACATATTTTCCTCAAATTTAGGTGACAGAAAGTTCTGGAATCTGAGAGGAGCCACAAATTTTCGTCCGCCCAGCGTTCCCCGAACTCTCCCGATAAAAATGATACCTCACTTGTGTGGGTAGGCCTAGCGGCCGCGACAAGAGACACCCCAAAACACAAAGTGGGCACATCACAGAAAACAGAGCTGTTTTTTGCAAAGTGCCTACCTGTAGATTTTGGCCTCTAGCTCAGCCGGCACCTAGGGAAACCTACCAAACCTGTGCATTTTTGAAAACTAGAGACCTAGGGGAATCCAATATGGGGTGACTTGTGGTGCTCTGACCAGGTTCTGTAACCCAGAATCCTTTGCAAACCTCAAAATTTGGCTAAAAAATCATATTTTCCTCACATTTCGGTGACAGAAAGTTCTGGAATCTGAGAGGAGCCACAAATTTCCTTCCACCCAGCGTTCCACCAAGTCTCCAGACAATAATGATACCTCACTTGTGTGGGTAGGCCTAGCGGCCACAACAACGAACACCCCAAAACACAAAGTGGGCACATCCCATTTTATGACAGAAAACAGAGCTGTTTTTTGCTAAGTGCCTACCTGTAGATTTTGGCCTCTAGCTCAGCTGGCACCTAGGGAAACCTACCAAACCTGTGCATTTTTGAAAACTAGAGACCTAGGGGAATCCAAGATGGGGTGACTTGTGGGGCTCTGACCAGGTTCTGTTACCCAGAATCCTTTGCAAACCTCAAAACTTGGCTAAAAATACATATTTTCCTCACATTTCGGTGACAGAAAGTTCTGGAATCTGAGAGGAGCCACAAATTTTCTTCCACCCAGCGTTTCCCCAAGTCTCCCGATAAAAATGGTACCTCACTTGTGTGGGTAGGCCTAGCGCCCGCGACAAGATATGCCCCACAACACAACGTGGACACATCACAGAAAACAGAACTGTTTGTTGCAAAGTGCCTACTGGTAGATTTTGGCCTCTAGCTCAGCCGGCACCTAGGGAAACCTACCAAATCTGTGCATTTTTGAAAACTAGAGACCTAGGGGAATACAGGATGGGGTGACTTGTGGGGCTCTGACCAGGTTCTGTTAACCGGAATCCTTTGCAAACCTCAAAATTTGGCTAACAAAACAAATTTTCCTGACATTTTGGTGACAGAAAGTTCTGGAATCTGAGAGCCACAAATTTCCTTCCACCCAGCGTTCCCCCAAGTCTCCCAATAAAAATGATACCTCACTTGTGTGGGTAGGCCTAGTGGCTGCAACAGCAAACACCCCAAAACACAAAGTGGGCACATCCCATTTTTTGACAGAAAACAGAGCTGTTTTTTGCTAAGTGCCTACCTTGAGATTTTGGCCTCTAGCTCAGCCGGCACCTAGGGAAACCTACCAAACCTGTGCATTTTTAAAAACTAGAGACCTAGGGGAATCCAAGATGGGGTGACTTGTGGAGCTCTGACCAGGTTCTGTTACCCAGAATCCTTTGCAAACCTCAAAATTTGGCTAAAAAACATATTTTCCTCACATTTCGGTGACAGAAAGTTCTGGAATCTGGGAGGAGCCACACATTTCCTTCCACCCAGCGTTCCCCCAAGTCTCCCGATAAAAATGGTACCTCACTTGTGTGGGTAGGCATAGCGCCCGTGACAGGATATGCCCCACAACACAACGTGGACACATCACAGAAAACAGAGCTATTTTTTGCAAAGTGCCTACCTGTAGATTTTGGCCTCTAGCTCAGCCAGCACCTAGGGAAATCTACCAAACCTGTGCATTTTTTAAAACTATAGACCTAGGGGAATCCAATATGGGGTGACTTGTGGGGCTCTGACCAGGTTCTGTAACCCAGAATCCTTTGCAAACCTCACAATTTGGCTAAAAAAACATATTTTCCTCACATTTCGGTGACAGAAAGTTCTGGAATCTGAGAGGAGCCACAAATTTTCATCCGCCCAGCGTTCCCCGAACTCTCCCAATGAAAATGATACCTCACTTGTGTGGGTAGGCCTAGCGGCCGCGACAAGACACGCCCCAAAACACAAAGTGGGCACATCACAGAAAACAGAGCTGTTTTTTGCAAAGTGCCTACCTGTAGATTTTGGCCGCTAGCTCAGCCGGCACCTAGGGAAACCTACCAAACCTGTGCATTTTTGAAAACTAGAGACCTAGGGGAATCCAATATGGGGTGACTTGTGGGGCTCTGACCAGGTTCTGTAACCCAGAATCCTTTGCAAACCTCAAAATTTGGCTACAAAATCATATTTTCCTCACATTTCGGTGACAGAAAGTTCTGGAATCTGAGAGGAGCCACGAATTTTCGTCCACCCAGCGTTCCCCGAACTCTCCCGATAAAAATGATACCTCACTTGTGTGGGTAGGCCTAGCGGCTGCGACAAGAGACGCCCCAAAACACAAAGTGGGCACATCCCATTTTTTGACAGAAAACAGAGGTGTGTTTTGCAAAGTGCCTACCTGTAGATTTTGGCGTCTAGCTCAGCCGGCACCTAGGGAAACCTACCAAACCTGTGCATTTTTGAAAACTAGAGTCCTAGGGGAATCCAATATGGGGTGACTTGTGGGGCTCTGACCAGGTTCTGTAACCCAGAATCCTTTGCAAACCTCAACATTTGGCTAAAAAATCATCTTTTCCACACATTTCGGTGACAGAAAGTTCTGGAATCTGAGAGGAGCCACGAATTTTCATCCACCCAGCGTTCCCCGAACTCTCCCGATAAAAATGATACCTCACTTGTGTGGGTAGGCCTAGCGGCTGCAACAGGAGACGCCCCAAAACACAAAGTGGGCACATCCCATTTTTTGACACAAAACAGAGGTGTGTTTTGCTAACTGCCTACCTGTAGATTTTGGCCTCTAGCTCAGCCGGCACCTAGGGAAACCTACCAAACCTGTGCATTTTTAAAAACTAGAGACCTAGGGGAATCCAAGATGGGGTGACTTGTGGGGCTCTGACCAGGTTCTGTTACCCAGAATCCTTTGCAAACCTCAAAATTTGGCTAAAAAACATATTTTCCTCACATTTCGGTGACAGAAAGTTCTGGAATCTGGGAGGAGCCACAAATTTCCTTCCACCCAGCGTTCCCCCAAGTCTCCCGATGAAAATGGTACCTCACTTGTGTGGGTAGGCATAGCGCCCGTGACAGGATATGCCCCACAACACAACGTGGACACATCACAGAAAACAGAGCTATTTTTTGCAAAGTGCCTACCTGTAGATTTTGGCGTCTAGCTCAGCCGGCACCTAGGGAAACCTACCAAACCTGTGCATTTTTGAAAACTAGAGTCCTAGGGGAATCCAATATGGGGTGACTTGTGGGGCTCTGACCAGGTTCTGTAACCCAGAATCCTTTGCAAACCTCAACATTTGGCTAAAAAATCATCTTTTCCACACATTTCGGTGACAGAAAGTTCTGGAATCTGAGAGGAGCCACGAATTTTCATCCACCCAGTGTTCCCCGAACTCTCCCGATAAAAATGATACCTCACTTGTGTGGGTAGGCCTAGCGGCTGCGACAGGAGACGCCCCAAAACACAAAGTGGGCACATCCCATTTTTTGACACAAAACAGAGGTGTGTTTTGCTAACTGCCTACCTGTAGATTTTGGCCTCTAGCTCAGCCGGCACCTAGGGAAACCTACCAAACCTGTGCATTTTTAAAAGCTAGAGACCTAGGGGAATCCAAGATGGGGTGACTTGTGGGGCTCTGACCAGGTTCTGTTACCCAGAATCCTTTGCAAACCTCAAAATTTGGCTAAAAAACATATTTTCCTCACATTTCGGTGACAGAAAGTTCTGGAATCTGGGAGGAGCCACAAATTTCCTTCCACCCAGCGTTCCCCGAACTCTCCCGATAAAAATGATACCTCACTTGTGTGGGTAGGCCTAGCGGCTGCAACAGGAGTCGCCCCAAAACACAAAGTGGGCACATCCCATTTTTTGACACAAAACAGAGGTGCGTTTTGCTAACTGCCTACCTGTAGATTTTGGCCTCTAGCTCAGCCGGCACCTAGGGAAACCTACCAAACCTGTGCATTTTTAAAAACTAGAGACCTAGGGGAATCCAAGATGGGGTGACTTGTGGGGCTCTGACCAGGTTCTGTTACCCAGAATCCTTTGCAAACCTCAAAATTTGGCTAAAAAACATATTTTCCTCACATTTCGGTGACAGAAAGTTCTGGAATCTGGGAGGAGCCACAAATTTCCTTCCACCCAGCGTTCCCCCAAGTCTCCCGATGAAAATGGTACCTCACTTGTGTGGGTAGGCATAGCGCCCGTGACAGGATATGCCCCACAACACAACGTGGACACATCACAGAAAACAGAGCTATTTTTTGCAAAGTGCCTACCTGTAGATTTTGGCGTCTAGCTCAGCCGGCACCTAGGGAAACCTACCAAACCTGTGCATTTTTGAAAACTAGAGTCCTAGGGGAATCCAATATGGGGTGACTTGTGGGGCTCTGACCAGGTTCTGTAACCCAGAATCCTTTGCAAACCTCAACATTTGGCTAAAAAATCATCTTTTCCACACATTTCGGTGACAGAAAGTTCTGGAATCTGAGAGGAGCCACGAATTTTCATCCACCCAGTGTTCCCCGAACTCTCCCGATAAAAATGATACCTCACTTGTGTGGGTAGGCCTAGCGGCTGCGACAGGAGACGCCCCAAAACACAAAGTGGGCACATCCCATTTTTTGACACAAAACAGAGGTGTGTTTTGCTAACTGCCTACCTGTAGATTTTGGCCTCTAGCTCAGCCGGCACCTAGGGAAACCTAACAAACCTGTGCATTTTTAAAAGCTAGAGACCTAGGGGAATCCAAGATGGGGTGACTTGTGGGGCTCTGACCAGGTTCTGTTACCCAGAATCCTTTGCAAACCTCAAAATTTGGCTAAAAAACATATTTTCCTCACATTTCGGTGACAGAAAGTTCTGGAATCTGGGAGGAGCCACAAATTTCCTTCCACCCAGCGTTCCCCCAAGTCTCCTGATAAAAATGGTACTTCACTTGTGTGGGTAGGCCTAGCGCCCGTGACAGGATATGCCCCACAACACAACGTGGACACATCACAGAAAACAGAGCTGTTTTTTGCAAAGTGCCTACTTGTAGATTTTGGCCTCTAGCTCAGCCGGCACCTAGGGAAACCTACCAAACCTGTGCATTTTTGAAAACTAGAGACCTAGGGGAATCCAATATGGGGTGACTTGTGGGGCTCTGACCAGGTTCTGTAACCCAGAATCCTTTGCAAACCTCAAAATTTGGCTAAAAAATCATATTTTCCTCACATTTCGGTGACAGAAAGTTCTGGAATCTGAGAGGAGCCACAAATGTTCATCCACCCAGCGTTTCCCGAACTCTCCCGATAAAAATGATACCTCACTTGTGTGGGTAGGCCTATCGGCTGCGACAAGAGACACCCCGAAACACAAAGTGGGCACATCCCATTTTTTGACAGAATACAGAGGTGTGTTTTGCTAAGTGCCTACCTGTAGATTTTGGCCTCTAGCTCAGCCGGCACCTAGGGAAACCTACCAAACCTGTGCATTTTTGAAAACTAGAGACCTAGGGGAATTCAAGATGGTGTGACTTGTGGGGCTCTGACCAGGTTCTGTTACCCAGAATCCTTTGCAAACCTCAAAATTTGGCTAAAAATACATATTTTCCTCACATTTCGGTTACAGAAAGTTCTGGAATCTGAGAGGAGCCACAAATTTTCTTCCACCCAGCGTTCCCCCAAGTCTCCCGATAAAAATGGTACCTCACTTGTGTGGGTAGGCCTAGAGCCCGCGACAGAATATGCCCCACAACACAACGTGGACACATCACAGAAAACAGAGCTGTTTTTTGCAAAGTGCCTACCTGTAGATTTTGGCCTCTAGCTCAGCCGGCACCTAGGGAAACCTACCAAACCTGTGCATTTTTGAAAACTAGAGACCTAGGGGAATCCAGGATGGGGTGACTTGTGTGGCTCTGACCAGGTTCCGTTACCCAGAATCCTTTGCAAACCTCAAAATTTGGCTCAAAAACATATTTTCCTCAAATTTCAGTGACAGAAAGTTCTGGAATCTGGGAGGAGCCACAAATTTCCTTCCACCCAGCGTTCCCCCAAGTCTCCCGATAAAAATGGTACCTCACTTGTGTGGGTAGGCCTAGCGGCCGCGACACAACATGCCCCAAAACACAAAGTGGGCACATTCCATTTTTTTACAGAAAACAGAGCTGTTTTTTGCAAAAAGCCTACCTGTAGATTTTGGCCTCTAGCTCAGCCGGCACCTAGGGAAACCTACCAAACCTGTGCATTTTTGAAAACTAGAGACCTAGGGGAATCCAAGATGGGGTGACTTGTGGGGCTCTGACCAGGTTCTGTTACCCAGAATCCTTTGCAAACCTCAAAATGTGGCTAAAAAAACATATTTTCCTCACATTTCGGTGACAGAAAGTTCTGGAATCTGAGAGGAGCCACAAATTTCCTTCCACCCAGCGTTCCCCAAAGTCTCCCGATAAAAATGGTACCTCACTTGTGTGGGTAGGCCTAGCGCCCGCGACAGGATATGCCCCACACACAACGTGGACACATCACATAAAACAGAGCTGTTTTTGCAAAGTGCCTACCTGTTGATTTTGGCCTCTAGCTCAGCCGGCACCTAGGGAAACCTACCAAACCTGTGCATTTTTGAAAACTAGGGACCTAGGGGAATCCAGGATGGGGTGACTTGTGGGGCTCTGACCAGGTTCTGTTACCCAGAATCCTTTGCAAACCTCAAAATTTGGCTAAAAAAACAAATTTTCCTGACATTTTGGTGACAGAAAGTTCTGGAATCTGAGAGGAGCCACAAATTTCCTTCCACCCAGCGTTCCCCAAGTCTCCCGATAAAAATGATACCTCACTTGTGTGGGTAGGCATAGTGGCCGCAACAGGAGACGCCCCAAAACACAAAGTGGGCACATCCCATTTTTTGACAGAAAACAGAGCTGTTTTTTGCTAAGTACCTACCTGTAGATTTTGGCCTCTAGCTCAGCCAGCACCTAGGGAAACCTACCAAACCTGTGCATTTTTAAAAACTAGAGACCTAGGGGAATCCAAGATGGGGTGACTTGTGGGGCTCTGACCAGGTTCTGTTACCCAGAATCCTTTGCAAACCTCAAAATTTGGCTAAAAAACTTATTTTCCTCACATTTCGGTGACAGAAAGTTCTGGAATCTGGGAGGAGCCACAAATTTCCTTCCACCCAGCGTTCCCCCAAGTCTCCCGATAAAAATAGTACCTCACTTGTGTGGGTAGGCCTAGCGCCCGTAACAGGATATGCCCCACAACACAACGTGGACACATCACAGAAAACAGAGCTGTTTTTTGCAAAGTGCCTACCTGTAGATTTTGGCCTCTAGCTCAGCCGGCACCTAGGGAAACCTACCAAACCTGTGCATTTTTTAAAACTAGAGACCTAGGGGAATCCAAGATCGGGTGACTTGTGGTGCTCTGACCAGGTTCTGTAACCCAGAATCCTTTGCAAACCTCAGAATTTGGCTAAAAAATCATATTTTCCTCACATTTCGGTGACAGAAAGTTCTGGAATCTGAGAGGAGCCACAAATTTCCTTCCACCCAGCGTTCCACCAAGTCTCCAGACAATAATGATACCTCACTTGTTTGGGTAGGCCTAGCGGCCGCAACAGTTAACGCCCCAAAACACAAAGTGGGCACATCCCATTTTATGACAGAAAACAGAGCTGTTTTTTGCTAAGTGCCTACCTGTAGATTTTGGCCTCTAGCTCAGCCGGCACCTAGGGAAACCTACCAAACCTGTGCATTTTTGAAAACTAGAGACCTAGGGGAATCCAAGATGGGGTGACTTGTGGGGCTCTGACCAGGTTCTGTTACCCAGAATCCTTTGCAAACCTCAAAACTTGGCTAAAAATACATATTTTCCTCACATTTCGGTGACAGAAAGTTCTGGAATCTGAGAGGAGCCACAAATTTTCTTCCACCCAGCGTTCCCCCAAGTCTCCCGATAAAAATGGTACCTCACTTGTGTGGGTAGGCCTAGCGCCCGCGACAAGATATGCCCCACAACACAACGTGGACACATCACAGAAAACAGAGGTGCTTTTTGCAAAGTGCCTACTGGTAGATTTTGGCCTCTACCTCAGCCGGCACCTAGGGAAACCTACCAGACCTGTGCATTTTTCAAAACTAGAGACCTAGGGGAATCCAATATGGGGTGACTTGTGGTGCTCTGACCAGGTTCTGTAACCCAGAATCCTTTGCAAACCTCAAAATTTGGCTAAAAAATCATATTTTCCTCACATTTGGGTGACAGAAAGTTCTGGAATCTGAGAGGAGCCACAAATTTCCTTCCACCCAGCGTTCCACCAAGTCTCCAGACAATAATGATACCTCACTTGTGTGGGTAGGCCTAGCGGCCGCAACAGATTACACCCCAAAACACAAAGTGGGCACATCCCATTTTATGACAGAAAACAGAGCTGTTTTTTGCTAAGTGCCTACCTGTAGATTTTGGCCTCTAGCTCAGCCGGCACCTAGGGAAACCTACCAAACCTGTGCATTTTTTAAAACTAGAGACCTAGGGGAATCCAAGATGGGGTGACTTGTGGGGCTCTGACCAGGTTCTGTTTCCCAGAATCCTTTGCAAACCTCAAAATTTGGCTAACAAAACAAATTTTCCTGACATTTTGGTGACAGAAAGTTCTGGAATCTGAGAGGAGCCACAAATTTCCTTCCACCCAGCGTTCCCCCAAGTCTCCTGATAAAAATGATACCTCACTTGTGTGGGTAGGCCTAGCGGCCGCAACAGCAAACACCCCAGAACACAAAGTGGGCACATCCCATTTTTTGACAGAAAACAGAGCTGTTTTTTGCTAAGTGCCTACCTTGAGATTTTGGCCTCTAGCTCAGCCGGCACCTAGGGAAACCTACCAAACCTGTGCATTGTTAAAAACTAGAGACCTAGGGGAATCCAAGATGGGGTGACTTGTGGGGCTCTGACCAGGTTCTGTTACCCAGAATACTTTGCAAACCTCAAAATTTGGCTAAAAAACATATTTTCCTCACATTTCGGTGACAGAAAGTCCTGGAATCTGGGAGGAGCCACAAATTTCCTTCCACCCAGCGTTTCCCCAAGTCTCCCGATAAAAATGGTACCTCACTTGTGTGGGTAGGCATAGCGTCCGTGACAGGATATGCCCCACAACACAACGTGGACACATCACAGAAAACAGAGCTATTTCTTGCAAAGTGCCTACCTGTAGATTTTGGCCTCTAGCTCAGCCGGCACCTAGGGAAACCTACCAAACCTGTGCATTTTTGAAAACTATAGACCTAGGGGAATCCAATATGGGGTGACTTGTGGGGCTCTGACCAGGTTCTGTAACCCAGAATCCTTTGCAAACCTCACAATTTGGCTAAAAAAACATATTTTCCTCACATTTCGGTGACAGAAAGTTCTGGAATCTGAGAAGAGCCACAAATTTTCATCGGCCCAGCGTTCCCCGAACTCTCCCGATAAAAATGATACCTCACTTGTGTGGGTAGGCCTAGCGGCCGCGACAAGCAACACCCCAAAACACAAAGTGGGCACATCACAGAAAACAGAGCTGTTTTTTGCAAAGTGCCTACCTGTAGATTTTGGCCGCTAGCTCAGCCGGCACCTAGGGAAACCTACCAAACCTGTGCATTTTTTAAAACTAGAGACCTAGGGGAATCCAATATGGGGTGACTTGTGGGGCTCTGACCAGGTTCTGTTACCCAGAATCCTTTGCAAACCTCAAAATTTGGCTAAAAAACATATTTTCCTCACATTTCGGTGACAGAAAGTTCTGGAATCTGGGAGGAGCCACACATTTCCTTCCACCCAGCGTTCCCCAAGTCTCCCGATAAAAATGGTACCTCACTTGTGTGGGTAGGCATAGCGCCCGTGACAGGATATGCCCCACAACACAACGTGGACACATCACAGAAAACAGAGCAATTTTTTGCAAAGTGCCTACCTGTAGATTTTGGCCTCTAGCTCAGCCGGCACCTAGGGAAACCTACCAAACCTGTGCATTTTTGAAAACTATAGACCTAGGGGAATCCAATATTGGGTGACTTGTGGGGCTCTGACCAGGTTCTGTAACCCAGAATCCTTTGCAAACCTCACAATTTGGCTAAAATAACATATTTTCCTCAAATTTAGGTGACAGAAAGTTCTGGAATCTGAGAGGAGCCACAAATTTTCATCCGCCCAGCGTTCCCCGAACTCTCCAGATAAAAATGATACCTCACTTGTGTGGGTAGGCCTAGCGGCCGCGACAACAGACGCCCCAAAACACAAAGTGGGCACATCACAGAAAACAGAGCTGTTTTTTGCAAAGTGCCTACCTGTAGATTTTGGCCTCTAGCTCAGCCGGCACCTAGGGAAACCTACCAAACCTGTGCATTTTTAAAAACTAGAGAACTAGGGGAATCCAATATGGGGTGACTTGTGGTGCTCTGACCAGGTTCTGTAACCCAGAATCCTTTGCAAACCTCAAAATTTGGCTAAAAAATCATATTTTCCTCACATTTCGGTGACAGAAAGTTCTGGAATCTGAGAGGAGCCACAAATTTCCTTCCACCCAGCGTTCCACCAAGTCTCCAGACAATAATGATACCTCACTTGTGTGGGTAGGCCTAGCGGCCGCAACAGAGAACTCCCCAAAACACAAAGTGGGCACATCCCATTTTATGACAGAAAACAGAGCTGTTTTTTGCTAAGTGCCTACCTGTAGATTTTGGCCTCTAGCTCAGCCGGCACCTAGGGAAACCTACCAAACCTGTGCATTTTTAAAACTAGAGACCTAGGGGAATCCAAGATGGGGTGACTTGTGGGGCTCTGACCAGGTTCTGTTACTCAGAATCCTTTGCAAACCTCAAAACTTGGCTAAAAATGCATATTTTCCTCACATTTCCGTGACAGAAAGTTCTGGAATCTGAGAGGAGCCACAAATTTTCTTCCACCCAGCGTTCCCCCAAGTCTCCCGATAAAAATGGTACCTCACTTGTGTGGGTAGGCCTAGCGCCCGCGACAAAATATGCCCCACAACACAACGTGGACACATCACAGAAAACAGAGCTGTTTGTTGCAAAGTGCCTACTGGTAGATTTTGGCCTCTAGCTCAGCCGGCACCTAGGGAAACCTACCAAATCTGTGCATTTTTGAAAACTAGAGACCTAGGGGAATCCAGGATGGGGTGACTTGTGGGGCTCTGACCAGGTTCTGTTAACCAGAATCCTTTGCAAACCTCAAAATTTGGCTAACAAAACAAATTTTCCTGACATTTTGGTGACAGAAAGTTCTGGAATCTGAGAGGAGCCACAAATGTCCTTCCACCCAGCGTTCCCCCAAGTCTCCCGATAAAAATGATACCTCACTTGTGTGGGTAGGCCTAGCGGCCGCAACAGCAGACACCCCAAAACACAAAGTGGGCACATCCCATTTTTTGACAGAAAACAGAGCTGTTTTTT
Source organism: Pleurodeles waltl (assembly GCF_031143425.1). Classification (NCBI taxonomy): domain Eukaryota; kingdom Metazoa; phylum Chordata; class Amphibia; order Caudata; family Salamandridae; genus Pleurodeles; species Pleurodeles waltl. The sequence goes on along the minus strand of NC_090439.1, from coordinate 167,924,050 downwards.
GCTAAGTGCCTACCTTGAGATTTTGGCCTCTAGCTCAGCCGGCACCTAGGGAAACCTACCAAACCTGTGCATTTTTAAAAACTAGAGACCTAGGGGAATCCAAGATGGGGTGACTTGTGGAGCTCTGACCAGGTTCTGTTACCTAGAATCCTTTGCAAACCTCAAAATTTGGCTAAAAAACATATTTTCCTCACATTTCGGTGACAGAAAGTTCTGGAATCTGGGAGGAGCCACACATTTCCTTCCACCCAGCGTTCCCCCAAGTCTCCCGATAAAAATGGTACCTCACTTGTTTGGGTAGGCATAGCGCCCGTGACAGGATATGCCCCACAACACAACGTGGACACATCACAGAAAACAGAGCTATTTTTTGCAAAGTGCCTACCTGTAGATTTTGGCCTCTAGCTCAGCCAGCACCTAGGGAAACCTACCAAACCTGTGCATTTTTGAAATCTATAGACCTAGGGGAATCCAATATGGGGTGATTTGTGGGGCTCTGACCAGGTTCTGTAACCCAGAATCCTTTGCAAACCTCACAATTTGGCTAAAAAAACATATTTTCCTCACATTTCGGTGACAGAAAGTTCTGGAATCTGAGAGGAGCCACAAATTTTCATCCGCCCAGCGTTCCCCGACCTTTCCCGATAAAAATGATACCTCAATTGTGTGGGTAGGCCTAGCGGCCGCGACAAGACACGCCCCAAAACACAAAGTGGGCACATCACAGAAAACAGAGCTGTTTTTTGCAAAGTGCCTACCTGTAGATTTTGCCCGCTAGCTCAGCCGGCACCTAGGGAAACCTACCAAACCTGTGCATTTTTGAAAACTAGAGAACTAGGGGAATCCAATATGGGGTGACTTGTGGGGCTCTGACCAGGTTCTGTAACCCAGAATCCTTTGCAAACCTCCAAATTTGGCTAAAAAATCATATTTTCCTCACATTTCGGTGACAGAAAGTTCTGGAATCTGAGAGGAGCCACGAATTTTCGTCCACCCAGCATTCCCCGAACTCTCCCGATAAAAATGATACCTCACTTGTGTGGGTAGGCCTAGCGGCTGCGACAAGAGACGCCCCAAAACACAAACTGGGCACATCCCATTTTTTGACAGAAAACAGAGGTGTGTTTTGCTAAGTGCCTACCTGTAGATTTTGGCCTCTAGCTCAGCCGGCACCTAGGGAAACCTACCAAACCTGTGCATTTTTAAAAACTAGAGACCTAGGGGAATCCAAGATGGGGTGACTTGTGGGGCTCTGACCAGGTTCTGTTACCCAGACTCCTTTGCAAACCTCAAAATTTGGCTAAAAAACATATTTTCCTCACATTTCGGTGACAGAAAGTTCTGGAACTGGGAGGAGCCACAAATTTCCTTCCACCCAGCGTTCCCCCAAGTCTCCCGATAAAAATGGTACCTCACTTGTGTGGGTAGGCCTAGCGCCCGTGACAGGATATGCCCCACAACACAACGTGGACACATCACAGAAAACAGAGCTATTTTTTGCAACGTGCCTACCTGTAGATTTTGGCCTCTAGCTCAGCCGGCACCTAGGGAAACCTACCGAACCTGTGCATTTTTGAAAACTAGAGACCTAGGGGAATCCAATATGGGGTGACTTGTGGGGCTCTGACCAGGTTCTGTAACCCAGAATCCTTTGCAAACCTCAAAATATGGCTAAGAAATCATATTTTCCTCACATTTCGGTGACAGAAAGTTCTGGAATCTGAGAGGAGCCACAAATTTTCGTCCACCCAGCGTTCCCCGAACTCTCCCGATAAAAATGATACCTCACTTGTGTGGGTAGGCCTAGCGGCCGCAACAGCAGACACCCCAAAACACAAAGTGGGCACATCCCATTTTTTGACAGAAAACAGAGCTGTTTTTTGCTAAGTGCCTACCTTGAGATTTTGGACTCTAGCTCAGCCGGCACCTAGGGAAACCTACCAAACCTGTGCATTTTTCAAAACTATAGACCTAGGGGAATCCAATATGGGGTGACTTGTGGGGCTCTGACCAGGTTCTGTTACCCAGAATCCTTTGCAAACCTCACAATTTGGCTAAAAAAACATATTTTCCTCACATTTCGGTGACAGAAAGTTCTGGAATCTGAGAGGAGCCACAAATTTTCGGCCGCCCAGCGTTCCCCGAACTCTCCCGATAAAGATGATACCTCACTTGTGTGGGTAGGCCTAGCGGCCGCGACAAGAGACACCCCAAAACACAAAGTGGGCACATCCCATTTTTTGACAGAAAACAGAGCTGTTTTTTGCTAAGTGCCTACCTGTAGATTTTGGCCTCTAGCTCAGCCGGCACCTAGGGAAACCTACCAAACCTGTGCATTTTTTAAAACTAGAGACCTAGGGGAATCCAAGATCGGGTGACTTGTGGTGCTCTGACCAGGTTCTGTAACCCAGAATCCTTTGCAAACCTCAGAATTTGGCTAAAAAATCATATTTTCCTCACATTTCGGTGACAGAAAGTTCTGGAATCTGAGAGGAGCCACAAATTTCCTTCCACCCAGCGTTCCACCAAGTCTCCAGACAATAATGATACCTCACTTGTTTGGGTAGGCCTAGCGGCCGCAACAGTTAACGCCCCAAAACACAAAGTGGGCACATCCCATTTTATGACAGAAAACAGAGCTGTTTTTTGCTAAGTGCCTACCTGTAGATTTTGGCCTCTAGCTCAGCCGGCACCTAGGGAAACCTACCAAACCTGTGCATTTTTGAAAACTAGAGACCTAGGGGAATCCAAGATGGGGTGACTTGTGGGGCTCTGACCAGGTTCTGTTACCCAGAATCCTTTGCAAACCTCAAAATTTGGCTAAAAAACATATTTTCCTCACATTTCGGTGACAGAAAGTTCTGGAATCTGGGAGGAGCCACAAATTTCCTTCCACCCAGCGTTCCCCCAAGTCTCCCGATAAAAATGGTACCTCACTTGTGTGGGTAGGCCTAGCGCCCGCGACAAGATATGCCCCACAACACAACGTGGACACATCACAGAAAACAGAGGTGCTTTTTGCAAAGTGCCTACTGGTAGATTTTGGCCTCTACCTCAGCCGGCACCTAGGGAAACCTACCAGACCTGTGCATTTTTCAAAACTAGAGACCTAGGGGAATCCAATATGGGGTGACTTGTGGTGCTCTGACCAGGTTCTGTAACCCAGAATCCTTTGCAAACCTCAAAATTTGGCTAAAAAATCATATTTTCCTCACATTTGGGTGACAGAAAGTTCTGGAATCTGAGAGGAGCCACAAATTTCCTTCCACCCAGCGTTCCACCAAGTCTCCAGACAATAATGATACCTCACTTGTGTGGGTAGGCCTAGCGGCCGCAACAGATTACGCCCCAAAACACAAAGTGGGCACATCCCATTTTATGACAGAAAACAGAGCTGTTTTTTGCTAAGTGCCTACCTGTAGATTTTGGCCTCTAGCTCAGCCGGCACCTAGGGAAACCTACCAAACCTGTGCATTTTTTAAAACTAGAGACCTAGGGGAATCCAAGATGGGGTGACTTGTGGGGCTCTGACCAGGTTCTGTTTCCCAGAATCCTTTGCAAACCTCAAAATTTGGCTAACAAAACAAATTTTCCTGACATTTTGGTGACAGAAAGTTCTGGAATCTGAGAGGAGCCACAAATTTCCTTCCACCCAGCGTTCCCCCAAGTCTCCTGATAAAAATGATACCTCACTTGTGTGGGTAGGCCTAGCGGCCGCAACAGCAAACACCCCAGAACACAAAGTGGGCACATCCCATTTTTTGACAGAAAACAGAGCTGTTTTTTGCTAAGTGCCTACCTTGAGATTTTGGCCTCTAGCTCAGCCGGCACCTAGGGAAACCTACCAAACCTGTGCATTGTTAAAAACTAGAGACCTAGGGGAATCCAAGATGGGGTGACTTGTGGGGCTCTGACCAGGTTCTGTTACCCAGAATACTTTGCAAACCTCAAAATTTGGCTAAAAAACATATTTTCCTCACATTTCGGTGACAGAAAGTCCTGGAATCTGGGAGGAGCCACAAATTTCCTTCCACCCAGCGTTCCCCCAAGTCTCCCGATAAAAATGGTACCTCACTTGTGTGGGTAGGCATAGCGCCCGTGACAGGATATGCCCCACAACACAACGTGGACACATCACAGAAAACAGAGCTATTTCTTGCAAAGTGCCTACCTGTAGATTTTGGCCTCTAGCTCAGCCGGCACCTAGGGAAACCTACCAAACCTGTGCATTTTTAAAAACTATAGACCTAGGGGAATCCAATATGGGGTGACTTGTGGGGCTCTGACCAGGTTCTGTAACCCAGAATCCTTTGCAAACCTCACAATTTGGCTAAAAAAACATATTTTCCTCACATTTCGGTGACAGAAAGTTCTGGAATCTGAGAGGAGCCACAAATTTTCATCGGCCCAGCGTTCCCCGAACTCTCCCGATAAAAATGATACCTCACTTGTGTGGGTAGGCCTAGCGGCCGCGACAAGCAACACCCCAAAACACAAAGTGGGCACATCACAGGAAACAGAGCTGTTTTTTGCAAAGTGCCTACCTGTAGATTTTGGCCGCTAGCTCAGCCGGCACCTAGGGAAACCTACCAAACCTGTGCATTTTTGAAAACTAGAGACCTAGGGGAATCCAATATGGGGTGACTTGTGGGGCTCTGACCAGGTTCTGTTACCCAGAATCCTTTGCAAACCTCAAAATTTGGCTAAAAAACATATTTTCCTCACATTTCGGTGACAGAAAGTTCTGGAATCTGGGAGGAGCCACACATTTCCTTCCACCCAGCATTCCCCCAAGTCTCCCGATAAAAATGGTACCTCACTTGTGTGGGTAGGCATAGCGCCCGTGACAGGATATGCCCCACAACACAACGGGGACACATCACAGAAAACAGAGCAATTTTTTGCAAAGTGCCTACCTGTAGATTTTGGCCTCTAGCTCAGCCGGCACCTAGGGAAACCTACCAAACCTGTGCATTTTTGAAAACTATAGACCTAGGGGAATCCAATATTGGGTGACTTGTGGGGCTCTGACCAGGTTCTGTAACCCAGAATCCTTTGCAAACCTCACAATTTGGCTAAAACAACATATTTTCCTCAAATTTAGGTGACAGAAAGTTCTGGAATCTGAGAGGAGCCACAAATTTTCATCCGCCCAGCGTTCCCCGAACTCTCCCGATAAAAATGATACCTCACTTGTGTGGGTAGGCCTAGCGGCCGCGACAAGAGACGCCCCAAAACACAAAGTGGGCACATCACAGAAAACAGAGCTGTTTTTTGCAAAGTGCCTACCTGTAGATTTTGGCCTCTAGCTCAGCCGGCACCTAGGGAAACCTACCAAACCTGTGCATTTTTAAAAACTAGAGAACTAGGGGAATCCAATATGGGGTGACTTGTGGTGCTCTGACCAGGTTCTGTAACCCAGAATCCTTTGCAAACCTCAAAATTTGGCTAAAAAATCATATTTTCCTCACATTTCGGTGACAGAAAGTTCTGGAATCTGAGAGGAGCCACAAATTTCCTTCCACCCAGCGTTCCACCAAGTCTCCAGACAATAATGATACCTCACTTGTGTGGGTAGGCCTAGCGGCCGCAACAGAGAACTCCCCAAAACACAAAGTGGGCACATCCCATTTTATGACAGAAAACAGAGCTGTTTTTTGCTAAGTGCCTACCTGTAGATTTTGGCCTCTAGCTCAGCCGGCACCTAGGGAAACCTACCAAACCTGTCCATTTTTTAAAACTAGAGACCTAGGGGAATCCAAGATGGGGTGACTTGTGGGGCTCTGACCAGGTTCTGTTACCCAGAATCCTTTGCAAACCTCAAAACTTGGCTAAAAATGCATATTTTCCTCACATTTCGGTGACAGAAAGTTCTGGAATCTGAGAGGAGCCACAAATTTTCTTCCACCCAGCGTTCCCCCAAGTCTCCCGATAAAAATGGTACCTCACTTGTGTGGGTAGGCCTAGCGCCCGCGACAAAATATGCCCCACAACACAACGTGGACACATCACAGAAAACAGAGCTGTTTGTTGCAAAGTGCCTACTGGTAGATTTTGGCCTCTAGCTCAGCCGGCACCTAGGGAAACCTACCAAATCTGTGCATTTTTGAAAACTAGAGACTTAGGGGAATCCAGGATGGGGTGACTTGTGGGGCTCTGACCAGGTTCTGTTAACCAGAATCCTTTGCAAACCTCAAAATTTGGCTAACAAAACAAATTTTCCTGACATTTTGGTGACAGAAAGTTCTGGAATCTGAGAGGAGCCACAAATGTCCTTCCACCCAGCGTTCCCCCAAATCTCCCGATAAAAATGATACCTCACTTGTGTGGGTAGGCCTAGCGGCCGCAACAGCAGACACCCCAAAACACAAAGTGGGCACATCCCATTTTTTGACAGAAAACAGAGCTGTTTTTTGCTAAGTGCCTACCTTGAGATTTTGGCCTCTAGCTCAGCCGGCACCTAGGGAAACCTACCAAACCTGTGCATTTTTAAAAACTAGAGACCTAGGGGAATCCAAGATGGGGTGACTTGTGGAGCTCTGACCAGGTTCTGTTACCCAGAATCCTTTGCAAACCTCAAAATTTGGCTAAAAAACATATTTTCCTCACATTTCGGTGACAGAAAGTTCTGGAATCTGGGAGGAGCCACACATTTCCTTCCACCCAGCGTTCCCCCAAGTCTCCCGATAAAAATGGTACCTCACTTGTGTGGGTAGGCATAGCGCCCGTGACAGGATATGCCCCACAACACAACGTGGACACATCACAGAAAACAGAGCTATTTTTTGCAAAGTGCCTACCTGTAGATTTTGGCCTCTAGCTCAGCCAGCACCTAGGGAAACCTACCAAACCTGTGCATTTTTGAAAACTATAGACCTAGGGGAATCCAATATGGGGTGATTTGTGGGGCTCTGACCAGGTTCTGTAACCCAGAATCCTTTGCAAACCTCACAATTTGGCTAAAAAAACATATTTTCCTCACATTTCGGTGACAGAAAGTTCTGGAATCTGAGAGGAGCCACAAATTTTCATCCGCCCAGCGTTCCCCGACCTTTCCCGATAAAAATGATACCTCAATTGTGTGGGTAGGCCTAGCGGCCGCGACAAGACACGCCCCAAAACACAAAGTGGGCACATCACAGAAAACAGAGCTGTTTTTTGCAAAGTGCCTACCTGTAGATTTTGCCCGCTAGCTCAGCCGGCACCTAGGGAAACCTACCAAACCTGTGCATTTTTGAAAACTAGAGACCTAGGGGAATCCAATATGGGGTGACTTGTGGGGCTCTGACCAGGTTCTGTAACCCAGAATCCTTTGCAAACCTCCAAATTTGGCTAAAAAATCATATTTTCCTCACATTTCGGTGACAGAAAGTTCTGGAATCTGAGAGGAGCCACAAATTTCCTTCCACCCAGCGTTCCTCCAAGTCTCCCGATAGAAATGATACCTCACTTGTGTGGGTAGGCCTAGCGGCCGCGACACAACACGCCCCAAAACACAAAGTGGGCACATTCCATTTTTTTACAGAAAACAGAGCTGTTTTTTGCAAAAAGCCTACCTGTAGATTTTGGCCTCTAGCTCAGCCGGCACCTAGGGAAACCTACCAAACCTGTGCATTTTTGAAAACTAGAGACCTAGGGGAATCCAAGATGGGGTGACTTGTGGGGCTCTGACCAGGTTCTGTTACCCAGAATGCTTTGCAAACCTCAAAATGTGGCTAAAAAAACATAGGCCCTCATTCTGACCCTGGCGGTCGGTGATAAAGCGGCGGCCAAGCCGCCAACAGGCCGGCGGTCTAAAATATGCAATTCTGACCCTGGCGGGAACCGCCAACACAGCCCGCCAACTTAACACTCCGCCCGCCACAGCGGTACAAACAAACAGCGCGGCGGTTCCCGCCAACAGCCAGGCGGCAGACAATGTACCGCCCACCCTATTACGACCCACCAATCTGCCACCTTTTCCGGGGCGGGAGCACCGCCGATAAGAACACGGCGGAAGCAGACTACGAACGGGAAAACGCTCACCTCTACGCACTCCACGCGAGATTCCGGCAGTATGGAACCAGAGTTGCAGGTCATCCCCGCACTCCTATTCCTGCTCATATACCAGGAGCACGCCCGGCTGCGCGGAAGACATCGGTGAGTACTGCACCTACGACACAGGGGAGGGAAAAGATTACCGGCACACACCCACCCACCCACACCCACTACAACACACACATCAATGCATTCCCACAGATCACTGTCACAACCCACAAACCACCCCCCTCCGAAATAATGCAAAGACCAAAAGAAGAGATCATAAACGGGCAGATATATTGAAATATGGACACCAGTAATCCCAATAAATAAATAAACTATGTACAAAATATATACAGCTACTAAATGTAGTCCAACCACTGTCCGTGGATCACAGGGGTCCTGTGCATAGGGGCAAGGCCCAGTCCCACGACAAGAACTCCACGGAGAGAACACTGCAGGGGCATCAGAAAGAAAATAGGACAGGCACCTCAGGGGGAAGGGAAGGGGGGGCACCTCAGCCACTTGAGTACACGACGCCAGATCCACGAGGGGACTCCATGACCACTGGGCCATCCTGGGGAGAGCAAAGCCACAGTCCATACAGTCCATACAGTGGGTGGCCTGCCCACTGGGCCATCCTGGGGAGAGCAAAGCCACAGTCCAAACAGTCCATACAGTGGGTGGCCTGCCCACTGGGCCATCCTGGGGAGAGCAAAGCCACAGTCCATACAGTCCATACAGTGGGTGGCCTGCCCACTGGGCCATCCTGGGGAGAGCAAAGCCACAGTCCAAACAGTCCATACAGTGGGTGGCCTGCCCACTGGGCCATCCTGGGGAGAGCAAAGCCACAGTCCATACAGTCCATACAGTGGGTGGCCTGCCCACTGGGCCATCCTGGGGAGAGCAAAGCCACAGTCCAAACAGTCCATACAGTGGGTGGCCTGCCCACTGGGCCATCCTGGGGAGAGCAAAGCCACAGTCCAAACAGTCCATACAGTGGGTGGCCTGCCCACTGGGCCATCCTGGGGAGAGCAAAGCCACAGTCCATACAGTCCATAACAGACCCCACTGCCACTGGAGGAGGCAAGTTGGCCAGAGGACATCCTGCAGCCCTGCCCGAGATAGATCCTGCCCTGCCACGTCTGCCAAAGGGCCAGCGGTTCTTGCCTTGAAGGGCCCAGTTCAGCGGTTCCTGAGACGGCGGGGCCCAGTTAAGCGGTTCTTGAGATGGCGGGGCCCAGCGGAGCGGTGCTTGAGACGGCGGGGCCCAGTTCAGCGGTTCTTGAGACGGCGGGGCCCAGTTAAGCGGTTCTTGAGACGGCGGGGCCCAGCGGAGCGGTGCTTGAGACGGCGGGGCCCAGTTCAGCGGTTCTTGAGACGGCGGGGCCCAGTTAAGCGGTTCTTGAGACGGCGGGGCCCAGTTCAGCGGTTCTTGAGACGGCGGGGCCCAGTTAAGCGGTTCTTGAGACGGCGGGGCCCAGTTAAGCGGTTCTTGAGACGGCGGGGCCCAGTTAAGCGGTTCTTGAGACGGCGGGGCCCAGTTCAGCGGTTCTTGAGACGGCGGGGCCCAGCGGAGCGGTGCTTGAGACGGCGGGGCCCAGTTCAGCGGTTCTTGAGACGGCGGGGCCCAGCGGAGCGGTGCTTGAGACGGCGGGGCCCAGTTCAGCGGTTCTTGAGACGGCGGGGCCCAGTTAAGCGGTTCTTGAGACGGCGGGGCCCAGTTCAGCGGTTCTTGAGACGGCGGGGCCCAGTTCAGCGGTTCTTGAGACGGCGGGGCCCAGTTAAGCGGTTCTTGAGACGGCGGGGCCCAGCGGAGCGGTGCTTGAGACGGCGGGGCCCAGTTCAGCGGTCCTTGCCCTGAAGGGCCCAGTTCAGCAGTTCTTGAGACGGCGGGGCCCAGTTCAGCGCTCCTTGCTTTGAAGGGCCCAGTTCAGCGGTTCTTGAGACGGCGGACGGTCTATGGCCAACTGCTAATTGCCTGGTGGTGCCCTCCTGGGCAGCGGGGATGGTGCTCCTTCACTGCCCACCTGGGCTGTGGGTGGTGGGGCCCTCCTGGCCAGCTGGGCTGGGTCCTCCCTGGGCAGCGGCTATGGGGGTGGTGGGCTCTCCCGGGGCAGCTGTGCCGGTTCCTCCCGGGGCAGCGGCTATGGGGGTTGTGGGCTCCTCCTGGGCAGCAGGCCTGCTGCCTGACCTCTCCGACTTGCTGCCCTTGCCCTCCTTAGTCGTGGGCCTGTGGCCCTTCCCTCCCTTTGGAGCTGTGGCTGGTGACTGTCTCTGGGTGGTGTCCGGGGGGGATGTAGAAGGCGGGCTCCTGCGGCGCCCCTTCCGCCTTCTGCTCCTCTTCCGAGGGGGTGGGCTGGCTGTCCCCTTGCTGCTGGGCGAAGATCCAGACATGCGGGCTGGCGGGCTCCAATACCCCTGCACCCTTGTCAAGGGGGCTGCAGGGCTGGTGGTGGCTGAGGTGCTCTTCTTACCCCGACGAGAAGGAGGGGGGGGCTCAGGGTCAGGAAAGAAGTTAGTAGTGGCGAGGAAGAGCTTCTTGGGACAATGGAGAGTGGTAGGTACAGTGGGAATGGGAGTGGAGGGAGAGGATGTGGTTGTAGGTGAGTCACGTTTGCTGTCTTTGGGTGCAGGTGCAGGAGGGATAGGCTGTCGTGAGGTGGATGGCTGTTGGGTGGGTGGGTGGCTGCGTTTGTGTGGTGTGGAAGAGGGGGTGACAGACACAGTGGGAGAGGACACAGGGGACGTGTAAATGGCAGTGGGGGTGGTGACTGCACGTGTGCGGACTGGAGTGGAGGGTGTGCTGGTGATGGAAACACTGGCTGATGGTGAGGTGAATGGAGGTGTGAGTGTAGACGTCACAGGGAGGGAGGAGGGAGACGAGGAGGTGGGGGTCACAGAGGTGGTAGTGACTGTTGGCATGTCTGCATCGGAATGTTGCGTGTGTGAATGTCTGCGTGATCTGTGGTGCTTATGTTTGGATGAGCTTCTCTTGGGTGTTGAGGTGTGTGCAGGCTGGTCTGATGGTGTGGGTGGGACAGGCAGAGGAACAGGAGACTGGGAGGAGGGAGTTAGTAGAGGCAGGCAGGAGACAGGGACAATGGCTGCCGTCAGTGCTGAGGCCAGAGCCTGGAACGATCGCTGATGGGCAGCCTGACCCGAATGAATGCCCTCCAGGTACGCATTGCTGCGATGAACCTCCCTCTCCACCCCCTGGATGGCATTCAAAATGGTAGTCTGCCCAACAATGAGCGTTCGGAGGAGGTCAATGACCTCCTCACTGAGGGCAGCGGGGGTAACAGGGGCAGGGCCTGAGGTGCCTGGGGCGAAGGAGATGCCCGGCTTCCTGGCAGAGCGGGCACGGGGCGAACGCTGAGGGGCTGCTGGGAGGGCGGAGATGGTGCGCTGGGTGGCGGCTGTACCCGTAATGGCGGGGGGCACGGATGGTGCCACCCCCGCAAGGGAGCCCACTTCCGAGGACGTGTCCGTGTCGCTGCAGGGTCCAGTCGTCCCCGTCGTGGAGCTCCCCTCGCCCTCCGTCTCACTGGTCCAGTCTGACTCTGTGGCATGGCCCTCCTGGGCCATGTGAGATGCAGCTCTCTCCTGCCCCGATGCCACTTCTCCTCCGCCTGATGATGCTGATGCACACAAGCACAGAAAGACAAACAAAAAGGGGGGGGGAGAGAGAAATAAAGGGATATTGAGTACATGGATCTCCGGTACAGTTAGCGGACATGACAGACACAGATGCCCCCTGCACTAAGTTGCGCACTTGGGGTCCGCTACGCATTCCGTGGAACATGCCCTACACGCCTAGAGTTGACAACTGCACCCATGGATGACACGGCCCAGGGATGGCTGTACTGACAAACTACTGAGGGTGGTGGCTGGGGACACAGGGGCTTACGGGGGTGCCCAGCCTACAGATATCGCCCTGGCCTAGGGGGACCCCCAGCCCTCCTCCCCCAACCAGACACCTCCACTGCGCGACAACAGAGTAGATAATGCTTGTACCCACCCCCTTGTGTCTGCTGTGCTGCCCTCACGCGCCCATCCAATTCAGGGTAGGCCACCGCCAGGATCCGGAACATCAGGGGGCTCAGTTGACGGCAGGCACCCCGCCTACGTTGGGAGGCCATCCCCAGCAGAGACTCGGCGGTCTTCTTGGTCCCGCGGCGGATGTCCTCCCACCTCTTGCGGCAGTGGGTGCCCCGTCGATGGTGGACCCCCAGGGTCCGGACTTCCTTGGCGATGGCACGCCAAATCCCGATCTTCTCATGGGCGCGGACCTATGTGACACGTACAGGGAGGGAGAAATACCACGTTCAAGTTTGTCAGCATTTTCCTTTCCAGTGGCCCAACGCCCCCCATCCCCGCCAGGCCCCCCGCCATGCCCCCCGCCAGGCCCAACATGCCCCCCATCCCCGCCAGGCCCCCGGCCATGCCCCCCGCCAGGCCCAACATGACCCCCATCCCCGCCAGGCCCCCCGCCAGGCCCAACATGCACCCCATCCCCGCCAGGCCCCCCGCCATGCCCCCCGCCAGGCCCAACATGCCCCCCATCCCCGCCAGGCCCCCCGCCATGCCCCCCGCCAGGCCCAACATGCCCCCCATCCCCGCCAAGCCCCCCGCCAGGCCCCCAAGCCAGCCAGTGGCCCCAAATCCAGATTGAATTAAACTCACTTGTTGGTCTGGAGGACCGTAGAGTAGCGCATACTGGGGGAGGACCCCATCCACGAGTTTCTCCAACTCCTCTCCAGTGAAGGCAGGGGCCCTTTCCCCAGGTGCAGCAGCCATTGTCCCTTCCAGACCGAGGTCACAGCAACACTTGCAGTATAGGTCCTCTCCTGTGAAAGTTCAAGTCGCAAGTGGATAAGTAGATAGAAAATGGCGGTGACGTCCGCGGCGGTGCGTACCGCCGCCCGCCGCGGTGTGCCACGCCAGCGCATTGACCTCACATCCCATTGTCACACTTCACAGGTCAGGCAGCCGCCATTTCCAGGGCCCACATGGCTCAATTTCAACTGCGTCACACAGGCCTAGGCCTTGCATAGCCACTCAGACACGCCATTCACTGCATAGAGAATCGTATACTGTGCTAGCTGTGAGTACGTACCTGTGGGTTGCTTGACTGTGTGCTCCATGTTGTCCTTCCTAGGCACCGTCCGCTGGGTTGGGCGAGGAGACGGATGAATCCTCCCGTGTACCGACCGCTGGTGGACCTGTCGACAATGGAAGAACGCCACATTATCCTGACCTACCTTCTTAACCGTGCCACTATCCATGAACTGTGTGCCCAGCTGGGGCCCGACCTGATGTCCCCCATCCGCCAACCCACAGGGATTCCCCCTCTGGTGCAGGTCATGTCAGTACTCCATTTTTTGGCAAGTGGGTCATTTCAGACAACCGTGGGAATTGCTTCTGGGATGTCTCAGCCCATGTTTTCGAAGGTGTTATCCAGAGTGTTGTCTGCCCTGATGAAATCCGTGAGGAGCTACATCATTTTCCCTGAGGTGGGCGAATTGGCTACAGTGAAGGGTGATTTCTACGCCCTTGGACATATTCCCAACGTAATTGGTGCCATTGATGGGACCCATGTGGCTTTGGTTCCCCCAAGAGACAGGGAGCAGGTGTACAGGAACAGAAAAAATTACCATTCAATGAACATCCAGGTGGTGTGTTTGGCTGACCAGTACATCTCGCATGTAAATGCCAAATTCCCAGGGTCAGTGCATGACGCCTACATCCTAAGGAATAGCAGCATCCCTTACGTGATGGAACAGCTACAGAGACACCGTGTATGGCTAGTGGGGGACTCTGGGTACCCCAACCTGTCGTGGCTACTGACCCCAGTAAGGAATCCCCGGACCAGGGCAGAGGAACGGTACAATGAGGCCCATGGGCGTACTAGGAGGGGGATCGAACGCACCTTTGGCCTCCTAAAGGCCAGGTTTAGGTGCCTGCATATGACAGGTGGATCCCTAATGTACTCACCTAAGAAGGTGTGTCACATCATCGTGGCCTGCTGCATGCTTCACAACCTGGCTTTGCGCCGCCAGGTGCCTTTCCTGCAGGAGGATGGTCGAGACGGTGGTGTTGTGGCAGCGGTGGAACCTGAGGAGAGTGACGAGGAGGAAGACGACGGGGCTGAAACAGACAACAGGGACAGAATCATTGAACAGTACTTCCAATAGGACACAGGTAACATTTCAAAGATAATTTAGTAAATGTTAACTACTCTCCAGCATCTCTGCTGCCTGTCTATTTGCCCCAGTGTATGATGACTGAGTTGTGGCTTTTCCCTCCCTATTTCAGATCTGGGGTCCCCACTACGAGTCCTGTGCTTCGTTTCCCCATGGACTACAGCTTTGTGGCAGCTGTTTGTTGACTTCACCATGTACAAGGACATATTTGCACTGTCATGTCAATTACAATCTATTGAAATCACAGCCAGACTCCAGATATTTTGGTGCAAAATAGGTGTTTATTTAAGTGCTCAAAATGGGATGGGTGGTTTCAAGTGGGTGGGGGCTATGGTGAAGGAATGTCCATGGCAGAGTCCAGAGTAACAGTCACACAGGTGCATTGTCCAGAGGCCTGTGGAGAGATGGAGCATGGGCAGTTCAAGGATGGACAGGGTGACAATGTGGGACAGTGGGATGACATCAGGTGGTATCCATTGCTGGCGGGGGTCTTGACATCCTACTCTGTCTTCTTGCGAGATCTCAGGGCCCTCTTGCGGGGTGGTTCTTCTCCTGCAGGAGGTGGGGGTCTGGTGGGCTGCTGCTGTGCGGGGGCCTCCTGTCCACTAGCGCCGGCGGAGGTGGTTGGCTGTTCTTGGTCCAGGCTAGTGGCAGGGGCCCTTGGGTGTTGTTCAGTGTCCGCCCTGGTGTTTACGAGGTCCTGCAGCAGCCCTACCATGGTAACCAGGGTGGTGTTGATGGCTCTGATGTCCTCCCTGTACCCCCGATAGTGTTCCTCCTGCAGTGCCTGGATCTCCTGGAACCGGGCCAGTACCGTCGCCATCGTCTCCTGGGAGCGGTTGTATGCTCCCATGATGGTGGTGAGGACCTCGTGGAGAGTGGGTTCCCTGGGCCTCTCCTCCCCCCCCTGTCGCACAGCTGCCCTCCGAGTTCCCCTGTTTCCCTGGGCCTCTGCCCCCTGGCCGGTGTGCCCACTACCACTGCCCCCAGGTCCCTGTTGTTGTTGGGGTGGTGGGTTATCCTGGGTGCCCTGTAGTGGTAGACACACCGCAGATTGACGCGCCCTGGAGACAGAGGCATGGGCCCGCTGGGTGGGAGCTGTGCTGGTGTTCCCAGAGGGGTTAGGGTCTGTAGTGGCCTGGGCCTGTGTGAGGGGAACCGACTGTCCAGAGGTCCCCGATGGTCCGTGCTGGTCATCGGTGTCCAGGTCGACAGAGCTGCTGTCATCGCTGACGGCCTCTTGGGTGGGGGGTGTGGAGAATTCTGGCCCCTCCGCCACGGTGTGTTGACGGTCGGGTCCTGCAGGGGTATAGAGGTATGGTTATAGTTTCAATGAGTGGCATATGGGTGTATCTGTGGGTTCTCGTGTCCCCAAGTGCTGGCATTCGTGTGTGGGGGCTTTGGTGAGGGTGGCTTGTGGGGGGGATGTGTATATGCATTGGGCATGCTTTGGTGATGGGTGTCCATGCTTAGTGGACGCATGCAGGCCTAGGTTTTGGGATGTGTGGGTTGTGATGGTGAGACATTGGCGGGGAATAGGTGTGCTGGGGGTGGGGGTGAGGATGGTGGTGGGGGTGAGGGTGGGGGTGAGGATGGGGGTGGGGGTGAGGGTGGGGTTCGAGGATGGGGGTGAGGGTTGGGGTCTGATTTGGCATGCAGGTGGGGGGGAAGCAGTATTGAAGCTTCAACTTACCAGTATCCATTCCTCCGCCGACTCCTGCGAGGCCGTCAGGATGCAGGATGTTCAAGACTTCCTCCTCCCATGATGTGAATTGTGGGGGTTGAGGTGGGGGTCCTCCGCCAGTCTTCTGCACGGCGATGTTGTGCCTGGATACCATGGAACGCACCTTCCCCCGTAGGTCGTTCCATCGCTTCCTGATGTCTTAACGATTTCTGGGGTGCTGTCCCACTGCGATCACCCTGTCGACAATCCTCTGCCATAGCTCCGTCCTCCGGGCAATGCTGGTGTATTGTATCTGTGTGCCGAACAGCTGGGGCTCTACCCGAACGATTTCCTCCACCATGACCCTGAGTTCTTCGTCTGTGAAGCGGGGTTGTCTTTGGGGTGCCATGGGGTGGTGTGTATGATGTGTGGGGTGGAGTATGTGTATTTAAGTGAGTTGAGTGTGGTGGTGTGTGTTGTTTTGTGTGTGGATAGTGTGTGGGTGATGGTGTTGAGTGGCTGTGGCTGTTATTTTTTGGATGCTGGTGTCTCGCTCTTGCCTTCTTTACGAATTTTTTAGCGTAGGGGTTTGTGGGTGATGTGGGTGTGTGTTTTATATTGTATTGTGTGTGTGGGAGTGGTGTGTGTATGTGTATCAGGTGTGTGGGATTCAAATCGTCCAATGTGGCTGAGTTTTGTTCGTTTGTGTGTATTCTGACCGCGGCGGTGTGTCCCGCCAATGGAATACCGCGTTTGAATGACCGCCGCGTGGATTCGTGGGTCGTAATGGCATGGGCGTATTTCTGTTGGCGTGGCGGTGGAGGTTTTGTCACCTCCACCTTTCCGCCGACCGCTGGTCTGGCGGTCTGTTGTGGCGGTCGGATTTTCGGAGGTTTGCCTTCTGCGGGTCAGAATGACCGTGGCGGGTTTCCGCGACCGCGGCGGGATTATGGAGGATTTCTGACCGGCGGTAGGCGCCTTTTACCGCCGAGGTCAGAATGACCCCCATATTTTCCTCACATTTCGGTGACAGAAAGTTCTGGAATCTGAGAGGAGCCACAAATTTCCTTCCACCCAGCGTTCCCCAAAGTCTCCCGATAAAAATGGTACTTCACTTGTGTGGGTAGGCCTAGCGCCCGCGACAGGATATGCCCCACAACACAACGTGGACACATCACATAAAACAGAGCTGTTTTTTGCAAAGTGCCTACCTGTTGATTTTGGCCTCTAGCTCAGCCGGCACCTAGGGAAACCTACCAAACCTGTGCATTTTTTAAAACTAGGGACCTAGGGGAATCCAGGATGGGGTGACTTGTGGGGCTCTGACCAGGTTCTGTTACCCAGAATCCTTTGCAAACCTCAAAATTTGGCTAAGAAAACAAATTTTCCTGACATTTTGGTGACAGAAAGTTCTGGAATCTGAGAGGAGCCACAAATTTCCTTCCACCCAGCGTTCCCCAAGTCTCCCGATAAAAATGATACCTCACCTGTGTGGGTAGGCATAGTGGCCGCAACAGGAGACGCCCCAAAACACAAAGTGGGCACATCCCATTTTTTGACAGAAACCAGAGCTGTTTTTTGCTAAGTACCTACCTGTAGATTTTGGCCTCTAGCTCAGCCGGCACCTAGGGAAACCTACCAAACCTGTGCATTTTTAAAAACTAGAGACCTAGGGGAATCCAAGATGGGGTGACTTGTGGGGCTCTGACCAGGTTCTGTTACCCAGAATCCTTTGCAAACCTCAAAATTTGGCTAAAAAACATATTTTCCTCACATTTCGGTGACAGAAAGTTCTGGAATCTGGGAGGAGCCACAAATTTCCTTCCACCCAGCGTTCCCCCAAGTCTCCCGATAAAAATGGTACCTCACTTGTGTGGGTAGGCCTAGCGCCCGTGACAGGATATGCCCCACAACACAACGTGGACACATCACAGAAAACAGAGCTGTTTTTTGCAAAGTGCCTACCTGTAGATTTTGGCCTCTAGCTCAGCCGGCACCTAGGGAAACCTACCAAACCTGTGCATTTTTGAAAACTAGAGACCTAGGGGAATCCAATATGGGGTGACTTGTGGGGCTCTGACCAGGTTCTGTTACCCAGAATCCTTTGCAAACCTCAAAATTTGGCTAAAAAACATATTTTCCTCACATTTCGGTGACAGAAAGTTCTGGAATCTGGGAGGAGCCACAAATTTCCTTCCACCCAGCGTTCCCCCAAGTCTCCCGATAAAAATGGTACCTCACTTGTGTGGGTAGGCATAGCACCCAGTGACAGGATATGCCCCACAACACAACGTGGACACATCACAGAAAACAGAGCTACTTTTTGCAAAGTGCCTACCTGTAGATTTTGGCCTCTAGCTCAGCCGGCACCTAGGGAAACCTACCAAACCTGTGCATTTTTGAAAACTATAGACCTAGGGGAATCCAATATGGGGTGACTTGTGGGGCTCTGACCAGGTTCTGTAACCCAGAATCCTTTGCAAACCTCAATTTGGCTAAAAAAACATATTTTCCTCACATTTCGGTGACAGAAAGTTCTGGAATCTGAGAGGAGCCACAAATGTTCGGCCGCCCAGCGTTCCCCGAACTCTCCCGATAAAGATGATACCTCACTTGTGTGGGTAGGCCTAGCGGCCGCGACAAGACACACCCCAAAACACAAAGTGGGCACATCCCATTTTTTGACAGAAAACAGAGCTGTTTTTTGCTAAGTGCCTACCTGTAGATTTTGGCCTCTAGCTCAGCCGGCACCTAGGGAAACCTACCAAACCTGTG
The DNA here is from genome assembly GCF_031143425.1 of Pleurodeles waltl. Lineage (NCBI taxonomy): Eukaryota > Metazoa > Chordata > Amphibia > Caudata > Salamandridae > Pleurodeles > Pleurodeles waltl. The sequence continues at coordinate 167,905,387 of NC_090439.1, read as the reverse complement.
CATTTTTTAAAACTAGAGACCTAGGGGAATCCAAGATGGGGTGACTTGTGGTGCTCTGACCAGGTTCTGTAACCCAGAATCCTTTGCAAACCTCAGAATTTGGCTAAAAAATCATATTTTCCTCACATTTCGGTGACAGAAAGTTCTGGAATCTGAGAGGAGCCACAAATTTCCTTCCACCCAGCGTTCCACCAAGTCTCCAGACAATAATGATACCTCACTTGTGTGGGTAGGCCTAGCGGCCGCAACAGATAACACCCCAAAACACAAAGTGGGCACATCCCATTTTATGACAGAAAACAGAGCTGTTTTTTGCTAAGTGCCTACCTGTAGATTTTGGCCTCTAGCTCAGCCAGCACCTAGGGAAACCTACCAAACCTGTGCATTTTTGAAAACTAGAGACCTAGGGGAATCCAAGATGGGGTGACTTATGGGGCTCTGACCAGGTTCTGTTACCCAGAATCCTTTGCAAACCTCAAAACTTGGCTAAAAATACATATTTTCCTCACATTTCGGTGACAGAAAGTTCTGGAATCTGAGAGGAGCCACAAATTTTCTTCCACCCAGCGTTCCCCCAAGTCTCCCGATAAAAATGGTACCTCACTTGTGTGGGTAGGCCTAGCGCCCGCGACAAGATATGCCCCACAACACAACGTGGACACATCACAGAAAACAGAGCTGCTTTTTGCAAAGTGCCTACTGGTAGATTTTGGCCTCTACCTCAGCCGGCACCTAGGGAAACCTACCAGACCTGTGCATTTTTAAAAACTAGAGACCTAGGGGAATCCAAGATGGGGTGACTTGTGGTGCTCTGACCAGGTTCTGTAACCCAGAATCCTTTGCAAACCTCAAAATTTGGCTAAAAAATCATATTTTCCTCACATTTCGGTGACAGAAAGTTCTGGAATCTGAGAGGAGCCACAAATTTCCTTCCACCCAGCGTTCCACCAAGTCTCCAGACAATAATGATACCTCACTTGTGTGGGTAGGCCTAGCGGCAGCAACAGATAACGCCCCAAAACACAAAGTGGGCACATCCCATTTTATGACAGAAAACAGAGCTGTTTTTTGCTAAGTGCCTACCTGTTGATTTTGGCCTCTAGCTCAGCCGGCACCTAGGGAAACCTACCAAACCTGTGCATTTTTGAAAACTAGAGACCTAGGGGAATCCAAGATGGGGTGACTTGTGGGGCTCTGACCAGGTTCTGTTACCCAGAATCCTTTGCAAACCTCAAAATTTGGCTAACAAAACAAATTTTCCTGACATTTTGGTGACAGAAAGTTCTGGAATCTGAGAGGAGCCACAAATTTCCTTCCACCCAGCGTTCCCCCAAGTCTCCTGATAAAAATGATACCTCACTTGTGTGGGTAGGCCTAGCGGCCGCAAGAGCACACACCCCAAAACACAAAGTGGGCACATCCCATTTTTTGACAGAAAACAGAGCTGTTTTTTGCTAAGTGCCTACCTTGAGATTTTGGCCTCTAGCTCAGCCGGCACCTAGGGAAACCTACCAAACCTGTGCATTTTTTAAAACTAAAGACCTAGGGGAATCCAATATGGGGTGACTTGTGGGGCTCTGACCAGGTTCTGTTACCCAGAATCCTTTGCAAACCTCAAAATTTGCCTAAAAAACATATTTTCCTCACATTTCGGTGACAGAAAGTTCTGGAATCTGGGAGGAGCCACAAATTTCCTTCCACCCAGCGTTCCCCCAAGTCTCCCGATAAAAATGGTACCTCACTTGTGTGGGTAGGCATAGCACCCAGTGACAGGATATGCCCCACAACACAACGTGGACACATCACAGAAAACAGAGCTACTTTTTGCAAAGTGCCTACCTGTAGATTTTGGCCTCTAGCTCAGCCGGCACCTAGGGAAACCTACCAAACCTGTGCATTTTTGAAAACTATAGACCTAGGGGAATCCAATATGGGGTGACTTGTGGGGCTCTGACCAGGTTCTGTAACCCAGAATCCTTTGCAAACCTCACAATTTGGCTAAAAAAACATATTTTCCTCACATTTCAGTGACAGAAAGTTCTGGAATCTGAGAGGAGCCACAAATGTTCGGCCGCCCAGCGTTCCCCGAACTCTCCCGATAAAGATGATACCTCACTTGTGTGGGTAGGCCTAGCGGCCGCGACAAGACACACCCCAAAACACAAAGTGGGCACATCCCATTTTTTGACAGAAAACAGAGCTGTTTTTTGCTAAGTGCCTACCTGTAGATTTTGGCCTCTAGCTCAGCCGGCACCTAGGGAAACCTACCAAACCTGTGCATTTTTTAAAACTAGAGACCTAGGGGAATCCAAGATGGGGTGACTTGTGGTGCTCTGACCAGGTTCTGTAACCCAGAATCCTTTGCAAACCTCAGAATTTGGCTAAAAAATCATATTTTCCTCACATTTCGGTGACAGAAAGTTCTGGAATCTGAGAGGAGCCACAAATTTCCTTCCACCCAGCGTTCCACCAAGTCTCCAGACAATAATGATACCTTACTTGTGTGGGTAGGCCTAGCGGCCGCAACAGATAACACCCCAAAACACAAAGTGGGCACATCCCATTTTATGACAGAAAACAGAGCTGTTTTTTGCTAAGTGCCTACCTGTAGATTTTGGCCTCTAGCTCAGCCGGCACCTAGGGAAACCTACCAAACCTGTGCATTTTTGAAAACTAGACACCTAGGGGAATCCAAGATGGGGTGACTTGTGGGGCTCTGACCAGGTTCTGTTACCCAGAATCCTTTGCAAACCTCAAAACTTGGCTAAAAATAAATATTTTCCTCACATTTCGGTGACAGAAAGTTCTGGAATCTGAGAGGAGCCACAAATTTTCTTCCACCCAGCGTTCCCCCAAGTCTCCCGATAAAAATGGTACCTCACTTGTGTGGGTAGGCCTAGCGCCCGCGACAAGATATGCCCCACAACACAACGTGGACACATCACAGAAAACAGAGCTGCTTTTTGCAAAGTGCCTACTGGTAGATTTTGGCCTCTACCTCAGCCGGCACCTAGGGAAACCTACCAGACCTGTGCATTTTTAAAAACTAGAGACCTAGGGGAATCCAAGATGGGGTGACTTGTGGTGCTCTGACCAGGTTCTGTAACCCAGAATCCTTTGCAAACCTCAAAATTTGGCTAAAAAATCATATTTTCCTCACATTTCGGTGACAGAAAGTTCTGGAATCTGAGAGGAGCCACAAATTTCCTTCCACCCAGCGTTCCACCAAGTCTCCAGACAATAATGATACCTCACTTGTGTGGGTAGGCCTAGCGGCAGCAACAGATAACGCCCCAAAACACAAAGTGGGCACATCCCATTTTATGACAGAAAACAGAGCTGTTTTTTGCTAAGTGCCTACCTGTAGATTTTGGCCTCTAGCTCAGCCGGCACCTAGGGAAACCTACCAAACCTGTGCATTTTTGAAAACTAGAGACCTAGGGGAATCCAAGATGGGGTGACTTGTGGGGCTCTGACCAGGTTCTGTTACCCAGAATCCTTGGCAAACCTCAAAATTTGGCTAACAAAACAAATTTTCCTGACATTTTGGTGACAGAAAGTTCTGGAATCTGAGAGGAGCCACAAATTTCCTTCCACCCAGCGTTCCCCCAAGTCTCCTGATAAAAATGATACCTCACTTGTGTGGGTAGGCCTAGCGGCCGCAACAGCACACGCCCCAAAACACAAAGTGGGCACATCCCATTTTTTCACAGAAAACAGAGCTGTTTTTTGCTAAGTGCCTACCTTGAGATTTTGGCCTCTAGCTCAGCCGGCACCTAGGGAAACCTACCAAACCTGTGCATTTTTAAAAACTAAAGACCTAGGGGAATCCAAGATGGGGTGACTTGTGGGGTTCTGACCAGGTTCTGTTACCCAGAATCCTTTGCAAACCTCAAAATTTGGCTAAAAAACATATTTTCCTCACATTTCGGTGACAGAAAGTTCTGGAATCTGGGAGGAGCCACAAATTTCCTTCCACCCAGCGTTCCCCCAAGTCTTCCGATAAAAATGGTACCTCACTTGTGTGGGTAGGCATAGCGCCCGTGACAGGATATGCCCCACAACACAACGTGGACACATCACAGAAAACAGAGCTATTTTTTGCAAAGTGCCTACCTGTAGATTTTGGCCTCTAGCTCAGCCGGCACCTAGGGAAACCTACCAAACCTGTGCATTTTTGAAAACTATAGACCTAGGGGAATCCAATATGGGGTGACTTGTGGGGCTCTGACCAGGTTCTGTAACCCAGAATCCTTTGCAAACCTCACAATTTGGCTAAAAAAACATATTTTCCTCACATTTCGGTGACAGAAAGTTCTGGAATCTGAGAGGAGCCACAAATTTTCATCCGCCCAGCGTTTCCCGAACTCTCCCGATAAAAATGATACCTCACTTGTGTGGGTAGGCCTAGCGGCCGCGACAAGCGACACCCCAAAACACAAAGTGGGCACATCACAGAAAACAGAGCTGTTTATTGCAAAGTGCCTACCTGTAGATTTTGGCCTCTAGCTCAGCCGGCACCTAGGGAAACCTACCAAACCTGTGCATTTTTGAAAACTAGAGACCAAGGGCAATCCAATATGGGGTGACGTGTGGGGCTCTGACCAGGTTCTGTAACCCAGAATCCTTTGCAAACCTCAAAATGTGGCTAAAAAATCATATTTTCCTCACATTTCGGTGACAGAAAGTTCTGGAATCTGAGAGGAGCAACGAATTTTCATCCACCCAGCGTTCCCCGAACTCTCCCGATAAAAATGATAACTCACTTGTGTGGGTAGGCCTAGCGGCTGCGACAAGAGACGCCCCAAAACACAAAGTGGGCACATCCCATTTTATGACAGAAAACAGAGCTGTTTTTTGCTAAGTGCCTACCTGTAGATTTTGGCCTCTAGCTCAGCCGGCACCTAGGGAAACCTACCAAACCTGTGCATTTTTGAAAACTAGAGACCTAGGGGAATCCAAGATGGGGTGACTTGTGGGGCTCTGACCAGGTTCTGTTACCCAGAATCCTTTGCAAACCTCAAAATTTGGCTAACAAAACAAATTTTCCTGACATTTTGGTGACAGAAAGTTCTGGAATCTGAGAGGAGCCACAAATTTCCTTCCACCCAGCGTTCCCCCAAGTCTCCTGATAAAAATGATACCTCACTTGTGTGGGTAGGCCTAGCGGCCGCAACAGCACACACCCCAAAACACAAAGTGGGCACATCCCATTTTTTGACAGAAAACAGAGCTGTTTTTTGCTAAGTGCCTACCTTGAGATTTTGGCCTCTAGCTCAGCCGGCACCTAGGGAAACCTACCAAACCTGTGCATTTTTAAAAACTAAAGACCTAGGGGAATCCAAGATGGGGTGACTTGTGGGGCTCTGACCAGGTTCTGTTACCCAGAATCCTTTGCAAACCTCAAAATTTGGCTAAAAAACATATTTTCCTCACATTTCAGTGACAGAAAGTTCTGGAATCTGGGAGGAGCCACAAATTTCCTTCCACCCAGCGTTCCCCCAAGTCTCCCGATAAAAATGGTACCTCACTTGTGTGGGTAGGCATAGCACCCAGTGACAGGATATGCCCCACAACACAACGTGGACACATCACAGAAAACAGAGCTACTTTTTGCAAAGTGCCTACCTGTAGATTTTGGCCTCTAGCTCAGCCGGCACCTAGGGAAACCTACCAAACCTGTGCATTTTTGAAAACTATAGACCTAGGGGAATCCAATATGGGGTGACTTGTGGGGCTCTGACCAGGTTCTGTAACCCAGAATCCTTTGCAAACCTCACAATTTGGCTAAAAAAACATATTTTCCTCACATTTCAGTGACAGAAAGTTCTGGAATCTGAGAGGAGCCACAAATGTTCGGCCGCCCAGCGTTCCCCGAACTCTCCCGATAAAGATGATACCTCACTTGTGTGGGTAGGCCTAGCAGCCGCGACAAGACACACCCCAAAACACAAAGTGGGCACATCCCATTTTTTGACAGAAAACAGAGCTGTTTTTTGCTAAGTGCCTACCTGTAGATTTTGGCCTCTAGCTCAGCCGGCACCTAGGGAAACCTACCAAACCTGTGCATTTCTTAAAACTAGAGACCTAGGGGAATCCAAGATGGGGTGACTTGTGGTGCTCTGACCAGGTTCTGTAACCCAGAATCCTTTGCAAACCTCAGAATTTGGCTAAAAAATCATATTTTCCTCACATTTCGGTGACAGAAAGTTCTGGAATCTGAGAGGAGCCACAAATTTCCTTCCACCCAGCGTTCCACCAAGTCTCCAGACAATAATGATACCTTACTTGTGTGGGTAGGCCTAGCGGCCGCAACAGATAACACCCCAAAGCACAAAGTGGGCACATCCCATTTTATGACAGAAAACAGAGCTGTTTTTTGCTAAGTGCCTACCTGTAGATTTTGGCCTCTAGCTCAGCCGGCACCTAGGGAAACCTACCAAACCTGTGCATTTTTGAAAACTAGAGACCTAGGGGAATCCAAGATGGGGTGACTTGTGGGGCTCTGACCAGGTTCTGTTACCCAGAATTCTTTGCAAACCTCAAAACTTGGCTAAAAATAAATATTTTCCTCACATTTCGGTGACAGAAAGTTCTGGAATCTGAGAGGAGCCACAAATTTTCTTCCACCCAGCGTTCCCCCAAGTCTCCCGATAAAAATGGTACCTCACTTGTGTGGGTAGGCCTAGCGCCCGCGACAAGATATGCCCCACAACACAACGTGGACACATCACAGAAAACAGAGCTGCTTTTTGCAAAGTGCCTACTGGTAGATTTTGGCCTCTACCTCAGCCGGCACCTAGGGAAACCTACCAGACCTGTGCATTTTTAAAAACTAGAGACCTAGGGGAATCCAAGATGGGGTGACTTGTGGTGCTCTGACCAGGTTCTGTAACCCAGAATCCTTTGCAAACCTCAAAATTTGGCTAAAAAAATCATATTTTCCTCACATTTCGGTGACAGAAAGTTCTGGAATCTGAGAGGAGCCACAAATTTCCTTCCACCCAGCGTTCCACCAAGTCTCCAGACAATAATGATACCTCACTTGTGTGGGTAGGCCTAGCGGCAGCAACAGATAACGCCCCAAAACACAAAGTGGGCACATCCCATTTTATGACAGAAAACAGAGCTGTTTTTTGCTAAGTGCCTACCTTGAGATTTTGGCCTCTAGCTCAGCCGGCACCTAGGGAAACCTACCAAACCTGTGCATTTTTAAAAACTAAAGACCTAGGGGAATCCAAGATGGGGTGACTTGTGGGGTTCTGACCAGGTTCTGTTACCCAGAATCCTTTGCAAACCTCAAAATTTGGCTAAAAAACATATTTTCCTCACATTTCGGTGACAGAAAGTTCTGGAATCTGGGAGGAGCCACAAATTTCCTTCCACCCAGCGTTCCCCCAAGTCTTCCGATAAAAATGGTACCTCACTTGTGTGGGTAGGCATAGCGCCCGTGACAGGATATGCCCCACAACACAACATGGACACATCACAGAAAACAGAGCTATTTTTTGCAAAGTGCCTACTTGTAGATTTTGGCCTCTAGCTCAGCCGGCACCTAGGGAAACCTACCAAACCTGTGCATTTTTGAAAACTATAGACCTAGGGGAATCCAATATGGGGTGACTTGTGGGGCTCTGACCAGGTTCTGTAACCCAGAATCCTTTGCAAACCTCACAATTTGGCTAAAAAAACATATTTTCCTCACATTTCGGTGACAGAAAGTTCTGGAATCTGAGAGGAGCCACAAATTTTCATCCGCCCAGCGTTCCCCGAACTCTCCCGATAAAAATGATACCTCACTTGTGTGGGTAGGCCTAGCGGCCGCGACAAGCGACACCCCAAAACACAAAGTGGGCACATCACAGAAAACAGAGCTGTTTTTTGCAAAGTGCCTACCTGTAGATTTTGGCCTCTAGCTCAGCCGGCACCTAGGGAAACCTACCAAACCTGTGCATTTTTGAAAACTAGAGACCAAGGGCAATCCAATATGGGGTGACGTGTGGGGCTCTGACCAGGTTCTGTAACCCAGAATCCTTTGCAAACCTCAAAATGTGGCTAAAAAATCATATTTTCCTCACATTTCGGTGACAGAAAGTTCTGGAATCTGAGAGGAGCCACGAATTTTCATCCACCCAGCGTTCCCCGAACTCTCCCGATAAAAATGATAACTCACTTGTGTGGGTAGGCCTAGCGGCTGCGACAAGAGACGCCCCAAAACACAAAGTGGGCACATCCCATTTTTTGACAGAAAACAGAGGTGTGTTTTGCAAAGTGCCTACTTGTAGATTTTGGCCTCTAGCTCAGCCGGCACCTAGGGAAACCTACCAAGCCTGTGCATTTCTGAAAACTAGAGACCTAGGGGAATCCAAGATGGGGTGACTTGTGGGGCTCTGACCAGGTTCCGTTACCCAGAATCCTTTGGAAACCTCAAAATTTGGCTAAAAATACATATTTTCCTCACATTTCGGTGACAGAAAGTTCTGGAATCTGAGAGGAGCCATAAATTTTCTTCCACCCAGCGTTCCCCCAGGTCTCCCGATAAAAATGGTACCTCACTTGTGTGGGTAGGCCTAGAGCCCGCGACCGAATATGCCCCACAACACAACGTGGACACATCACAGAAAACAGAACTGTTTTTTGCAAAGTGCCTACCTGTAGATTTTGGCCTCTAGCTCAGCCGGCACCTAGGGAAACCTACCAAACCTGTGCATTTTTGAAGACTAGAGACCTAGGGGAATCCAGGATGGGGTGACTTGTGTGGCTCTGACCAGGTTCTGTTACCCAGAATCCTTTGCAAACCTCAAAATTTGGCTAAAAAACATATTTTCCTCACATTTCAGTGACAGAAAGTTCTGGAATCTGGGAGGAGCCACGAATTTCCTTCCACCCAGCATTCCCCCAAGTCTCCCGATAAAAATGGTACCTCACTTGTGTGGGTAGGCCTAGCGCCCGCAACAGGATATGCCCCACAACACAACGTGGACACATCAAAGAAAACAGAGCTGTTTTTTGCAAAGTGCCTACCTGTAGATTTTGGCCTCTAGCTCAGCCGGCACCTAGGGAAACCTACCAAACCTGTGCATTTTTGAAAACTAGAGACATAGGGAAATCCAAGATGGGGTGACTTGTGGGGCTCTGACCAGGTTTTGTTACCCAGAATCCTTTGCGAACCTCAAAATTTGGCTAAAAAAACACATTTTCCTCACATTTCGGTGACAGAAAGTTCTGGAATCTGAGAGGAGCCACAAATTTCCTTCCACCCAGCGTTCCCCCAAGTCTCCCGATAGAAATGATACCCCACTTGTGTGGGTAGGCCTAGCGGCCGCAACACAACACACCCCAAAACACAAGGTGGGCACATTCCATTTTTTTACAGAAAACAGAGCTGTTTTTTGCAAAAAGCCTACCTGTAGATTTTGGCCTCTAGCTCAGCCGGCACCTAGGGAAACCTACCAAACCTGTGCATTTTTTAAAACTAGAGACCTAGGGGAATCCAAGATGGGGTGACTTGTGGGGCTCTGACCAGGTTCTGTTACCCAGAATCCTTTGCAAACCTCAAAATGTGGCTAAAAAACATATTTTCCTCACATTTCGGTGACAGAAAGTTCTGGAACCTGAGAGGAGCCACAAATTTCCTTCCACCCAGCGTTCCCCAAAGTCTCCCGATAAAAATGGTACCTCACTTGTGTGGGTAGGCCTAGCGCCCCGCGACAGGATATGCCCCACAACACATCGTGGACACATCACATAAAACAAAGCTGTTTTTTTGCAAAGTGCCTACCTGTTGATTTTGGCCTCTAGCTCAGCCGGCACCTAGGGAAACCTACCAAACCTGTGCATTTTTGAAAACTAGGGACCTAGGGGAATCCAAGATGTTGTGACTTGTGGGGCTCTGACCAGGTTCTGTTACCCAGAATCCTTTGCAAACCTCAAAATTTGGCTAAAAAAACAAATTTTCCTGACATTTCGGTGACAGAAAGTTCTGGAATCTGAGAGGAGCCACAAATTTCCTTCCACCCAGCGTTCCCCAAGTCTCCCGATAAAAAAGATACCTCACTTGTGTGGGTAGGCATAGTGGCCGCAACAGGAGACGACCCAAAACACAAAGTGGGCACATCCCATTTTTTGACAGAAAACAGAGCTGTTTTTTGCTAAGAACCTACCTGTAGATTTTGGCCTCTAGCTCAGCCGGCACCTAGGGAAACCTACCAAACCTGTGCATTTTTAAAAACTAGAGACCTAGGGGAATCCAAGATGAGGTGACTTGTGGGGCTCTGACCAGGTTCTGTTACCCAGAATCCTTTGCAAACCTCAAAATTTGGCTAAAAAACATATTTTCCTCACATTTCGGTGACAGAAAGTTCTGGAATCTGGGAGGAGCCACAAATTTCCTTCCACCCAGCGTTCCCCCAAGTCTCCCGATAAAAATGGTACCTCACTTGTGTGGGTAGGCCTAGCGCCCGTGACAGGATATGCCCCACAACACAACGTGGACACATCACAGAAAACAGAGCTGTTTTTTGCAAAGTGCCTACCTGTAGATTTTGGCCTCTAGCTCAGCCGGCACCTAGGGAAACCTACCAAACCTGTGCATTTTTTAAAACTAGAGACCTAGGGGAATCCAATATGGGGTGACTTGTGGGGCTCTGACCAGGTTCTTTTACCCAGAATCCTTTGCAAACCTCAAAATTTGGCTAAAAAACATATTTTCCTCACATTTCGGTGACAGAAACTTCTGGAATCTGGGAGGAGCCACAAATTTCCTTCCACCCAGCGTTCCCCCAAGTCTCCCGATAAAAATGGTACCTCACTTGTGTGGGTAGGCATAGCGCCCGTGACAGGATATGCCCCACAACACAACGTGGACACATCACAGAAAACAGAGCTATTTTTTGCAAAGTGCCTACCTGTAGATTTTGGCCTCTAGCTCAGCCGGCACCTAGGGAAACCTACCAAACCTTTGCATTTTTGAAAACTATAGACCTAGGGGAATCCAATATGGGGTGACTTGTGGGGCTCTGACCAGGTTCTGTAACCCAGAATCCTTTGCAAACCTCACAATTTGGCTAAAAAAAACAAATTTTCCTGACATTTCGGTGACAGAAAGTTCTGGAATCTGAGAGGAGCCACAAATTTCCTTCCACCCAGCGTTCCCCAAGTCTCCCGATAAAAATGATACCTCACTTGTGTGGGTAGGCATAGTGGCCGCAACAGGAGACGCCCCAAAACACAAAGTGGGCACATCCCATTTTTTGACAGAAAACAGAGGTGTGTTTTGCTAAGTGCCTACCTGTAGATTTTGGCCTCTAGCTCAGCCGGCACCTAGGGAAACCTACCAAACCTGTGCATTTTTTAAAACTAGAGACCAAGGGGAATCCAATATGGGGTGACTTGTGTGGCTCTGACCAGGTTCTGTTACCCAGAATCCTTTGCAAACCTCATAATTTGGCTAAAAATACATTATTTTCCTCACATTTCGGTGACAGAAAGTTCTGGAATCCGAGAGGAGCCACAAATTTTCTTCCACCCAGCGTTTCCCAAGTCTCCCGATCAAAAATGGTTCCTCACTTGTGTGGGTAGGCCTAGAGCCCGCGACAGAATATGCCCCACCAACACAACGTGGACACATCACAGAAAATAAGAGCTGTTTTTTGCAAAGTGCCTACCTGTAGATTTTGGCCTCTAGCTCAGCCGGCACCTAGGGAAACCTGCCAAACCTGTGCATTTTTTAAAACTAGAGACCTAGGGGAATCCAGGATGGGGTGACTTGTGTGGCTCTGACCAGGTTCTGTTACCCAGAATCCTTTGCAAACCTCAAAATTTGGCTAAAAAACATATTTTCCTCAAATTTCGGTGACAGAAAGTTCTGGAATCTGAGAGGAGCCACAAATTTTCTTCCACCCAGCGTTCCCCCAAGTCTCCCGATAAAATTGGTACCTCACTTGTGTGGGTAGGCCTAGAGCCCCGCGACAGAATATGCCCCACAACACAGCATGGACACATCACAGAAAACAGAGCTGTTTTTTGCAAAGTGCCTACCTGTAGATTTTGGCCTCTAGCTCAGCCGTCACCTAGGGAAACCTACCAAACCTGTGCATTTTTAAAACTAGAGACCAAGGGGAATCCAATATGGGGTGACTTCTGGGGCTCTGACCAGGTTCTGTAACCCAGAATCCTTTGCAAACTTCAAAATTTGGCTAAAAAATCATATTTTCCCTCAAATTTCGGTGACAGAAAGTTCTGGAATCTGAGAGGAGCCACATATTTTCGTCCACCCAGCGTTCCCCAAACTCTCCCGATAAAAATGATACCTCACTTGTGTGGGTAGGGCCTAGCGCCCGCGACAGATATGCCCCACACACAGAACGTGGACACATCACATAAAACAGAGCTGTTTTTTTGCAAAGTGCCTACCTGTTGATTTTGGCCTCTAGCTCAGTTGGCACCTAGGGAAACCTACCAAACTTGTGCATTTTTGAAAACTAGGGACCTAGGGGAATCCAGGATGGGGTGACTTGTGGGCTCTGACCAGGTTCTGTTACCCAGAATCCTTTGCAAACCTCAAAATTTGGCTAAAAAACATATTTTCCTCACATTTCGGTGACAGAAAGTTCTGGAATCTGGGAGGAGCCACAAATTTTCCTTCCACCCAGCGTTCCCCAAGTCTCCCCGATAACAATGGTACCTCACTTGTGTGGGTAGGCCTAGCGCCCGTGACAGGATATGCCCCACAACACAAGGTGGACACATCACAGAAAACAGAGCTGTTTTTTGCAAAGTGCCTACCTGTAGGTTTTGGCCTCTAGCTCAGCCGGCACCTAGGGAAACCTACCAAACCTGTGCATTTTTTAAAACTAGAGACCTAGGGGAATCCAAGATGGGGTGACTTGTGGTGCTCTGACCAGGTTCTGTAACCCAGAATCCTTTGCAAACCTCAAAATGTGGCTAAAAAATCATATTTTCCTCACATTTCGGTGACAGAAAGTTCTGGAATCTGAGAGGAGCCACGAATTTTCATCCACCCAGCGTTCCCGAACTCTCCCGATAAAAATGATAACTCACTTGTGTGGGTAGGCCTAGCGGCTGCGACAAGAGACGCCCCAAAACACAAAGTGGGCACATCCCATTTTTTGACAGAAAACAGAGGTGTGTTTGCAAAGTGCCTACTTGTAGATTTTGGCCTCTAGCTCAGCCGGCACCTAGGGAAACCTACAAGCCTGTGCATTTCTGAAAACTAGAGACCTAGGGGAATCCAAGATGGGGTGACTTGTGGGGCTCTGACCAGGTTCCGTTACCCAGAATCCTTTGGAAACCTCAAAATTTGGCTAAACAATACATATTTTCCTCACATTTCGGTGACAGAAAGTTCTGGAATCTGAGAGGAGCCATAAATTTCTTCCACCCAGCGTTCCCCCAGGTCTCCCGATAAAAATGGTACCTCACTTGTGTGGGTAGGCCTAGAGCCCGCGACCGAATATGCCCCACAACACAACGTGGACAACATCACAGAAAACAGAACTGTTTTTTGCAAAGTGCCTACCTGTAGATTTTGGCCTCTAGCTCAGCCGGCACCTAGGGGAAACCTACCAAACCTGTGCATTTTTGAAGACTAGAGACCTAGGGGAATCCAGGATGGGGTGACTTGTGTGGCTCTGACCAGGTTCTGTTACCCAGAATCCTTTGCAAACCTCAAAATTTGGCTAAAAAACATATTTTCCTCACATTTCAGTGACAGAAAGTTCTGGAATCTGGGAGGAGCCACGAATTTCCTTCCACCTCAGCATTCCCCCAAGTCTCCCGATAAAAATGGTACCTCACTTGTGTGGGTAGGCCTAGCGCCCGCAACAGGATATGCCCCACAACACAACGTGGACACATCAAAGAAAACAGAGCTGTTTTTTGCAAAGTGCCTACCTGTAGATTTTGGCCTCTAGCTCAGCCGGCACCTAGGGAAACCTACCAAACCTGTGCATTTTTTGAAAACTAGAGACATAGGGAAATCCAAGATGGGGTGACTTGTGGGGCTCTGACCAGGTTTTGTTACCCAGAATCGCTTTGCGAACCTCAAATTTGGCTAAAAAAACACATTTTCCTCACATTTCGGTGACAGAAAGTTCTGGAATCTGAGAGGAGCCACAAATTTCCTTCCACCCAGCGTTCCCCCAAGTCTCCCGATAGAAATGATACCCCACTTGTGTGGGTAGGCCTAGCGGCCGCAACACAACACACACCCAAAACACAAGGTGGGCACATTCCATTTTTTTACAGAAAACAGAGCTGTTTTTTGCAAAAAGCCTACCTGTAGATTTTGGCCTCTAGCTCAGCCGGCACCTAGGGAAACCTACCAAACCTGTGCATTTTTTAAAACTAGAGACCTAGGGAATCCAAGATGGGGTGACTTGTGGGGGCTCTGACCAGGTTCTGTTACCCAGAATCCCTTGTGCTAAAACCTCACAAATGTGGCTAAAATCACATATTTCCTCACATTTCGGTGACAGAAAGTTCTGGAACCTGAGAGGAGCCACAAATTTCCTTCCACCCAGCGTTCCCCAAAGTCTCCCGATAAAAATGGTACCTCACTTGTGTGGGTAGGCCTAGCGCCCGCGACAGGATATGCCCCACAACACATCGTGGACACATCACATAAAACAAAGCTGTTTTTTTGCAAAGTGCCTACCTGTTGATTTTGGCCTCTAGCTCAGCCGGCACCTAGGGAAACCTACCAAACCTGTGCATTTTTGAAAACTAGGGACCTAGGGGAATCCAAGATGTTGTGACTTGTGGGGCTCTGACCAGGTTCTGTTACCCAGAATCCTTTGCAACTCAAAATTTGGCTAAAAAAACAAATTTTCCTGACATTTCGGTGACAGAAAGTTCTGGAATCTGAGAGGAGCCACAAATTTCCTTCCACCCAGCGTTCCCCAAGTCTCCCGATAAAAAAGATACCTCACTTGTGTGGTAGGCATAGTGGCCGCAACAGGAGACGACCCAAAACACAATGTGGGCACATCCCATTTTTTGACAGAAAACAGAGCTGTTTTTTGCTAAGAACCTACCTGTAGATTTTGGCCTCTAGCTCAGCCGGCACCTAGGGAAACCTACCAAACCTGTGCATTTTTAAAACTAGAGACCTAGGGGAATCCAAGATGAGGTGACTTGTGGGGCTCTGACCAGGTTCTGTTACCCAGAATCCTTTGCAAACCTCAAAATTGGCTAAAAAACAATTTTTCCTCACATTTCGGTGACAGAAAGTTCTGGAATCTGGGAGGAGCCACAAATTTCCTTCCACCCAGCGTTCCCCCAAGTCTCCCGATAAAAATGGTACCTCACTTGTGTGGGTAGGCCTAGCGCCCGTGACAGATATGCCCCACAACACAACGTGGACACATCACAGAAAACAGAGCTGTTTTTTGCAAAGTGCCTACCTGTAGATTTGGCCTCTAGCTCAGCCGGCACCTAGGGAAACCTACCAAACCTGTGCATTTTTTAAAACTAGAGACCTAGGGGAATCCAATATGGGGTGACTTGTGGGGCTCTGACCAGGTTCTTTTACCCAGAATCCTTTGCAAACCTCAAATTTGGCTAAAAAACATATTTTCCTCACATTTCGGTGACAGAAACTTCTGGAATCTGGGAGGAGCCACAAATTTCCTTCCACCCAGCGTTCCCCCAAGTCTCCCGATAAAAATGGTACCTCACTTGTGTGGGTAGGCATAGCGCCCGTGACAGGATATGCCCCACAACACAACGTGGACACATCACAGCAAACAGAGCTATTTTTGCAAAGTGCCTACCTGTAGATTTTGGCCTCTAGCTCAGCCGGCACCTAGGGAAACCTACCAAACCTTTGCATTTTTGAAAACTATAGACCTAGGGAATCCAATATGGGGTGACTTGTGGGGCTCTGACCAGGTTCTGTAACCCAGAATCCTTTGCAAACCTCACAATTTGGCTAAAAAAAACAAATTTTCCTGACATTTCGTGACAGAAAGTTCTGGAATCTGAGAGGAGCCACAAATTTCCTTCCACCCCAGCGTTCCCCAAGTCTCCCGATAAAATGATACCTCACTTGTGTGGGTAGGCATAGTGGCCGCAACAGGAGACGCCCAAAACACCAAAGTGGGCACATCCCATTTTTTGACAGAAAACAGAGGTGTGTTTTGCTAAGTGCCTACCTGTAGATTTTGGCCTCTAGCTCAGCCGGCACCTAGGGAAACCTACCAAACCTGTGCATTTTTTTAAATACTAGAGACCAAGGGGAATCAATATGGGGTGACTTGTGTGGCTCTGGACCAGGTTCTGTTACCCAGAATCCTTTGCAAACCTCAAAATTTGGGCTAAAAATACATATTTTCCTCACATTTCGGTGACAGAAAGTTCTGGAATCCCGAGAGGAGCCACAAATTTCTTCCACCCAGCGTTTCCCCAAGTCTCCCGATAAAAATGGTTCCTCACTTGTGTGGGTAGGCCCTAGAGCCCGCGACAGAATATGCCCCACAACACAACGTGGACACATCACAGAAAACAGAGCTGTTTTTTGCAAAGTGCCATACCTGTAGATTTTGGCCTCTAGCTCAGCAGCCGGCACCTAGGGAAACCTGCCAAACCTGTGCATTTTTTAAAACTAGAGGACCTAGGGGAATCCAGGATGGGGTGACTTGTGTGGCTCTGACCAGGTTCTGTTACCCAGAATCCTTTGCAAACCTCAAAATTTGGCTAAAAAACATATTTTCCTCAAATTTCGGTGACAGAAAGTTCTGGAATCTGAGAGGAGCCACAAATTTTCTTCCACCCAGCGTTCCCCCAAGTCTCCCGATAAAATTGGTACCCCTCACTGTGTGGGTAGGCCTAGAGCCCGCGACCAGAATATGCTCCCACAACACAGCATGGACACATCACAGAAAACAGAGCTGTTTTTTTGCAAAGTGCCTACCTGTAGATTTTGGCCTCTAGCTCAGCCGGCACCTAGGGAAACCTACCAAACCTGTGCATTTTTAAAAACTAGAGACCAAGGGGAATCCAATATGGGGTGACTTCTGGGGCTCTGACCAGGTTCTGTAACCCAGAATCCTTTGCAAACTTCAAAATTTGGCTAAAAAATCATATTTTCCTCAAATTTCGGTGACAGAAAGTTCTGGAATCTGAGAGGAGCCACAAATTTTCGTCCACCCAGCGTTCCCCAAAACTCTCCCGATAAAAATGATACCTCACTTGTGTGGGTAGGCCTAGCGCCCGCGACAGGATATGCCCCACAACAGAACGTGGACACATCACATAAAACAGAGCTGTTTTTTTGCAAAGTGCCTACCTGTTGATTTTGGCCTCTAGCTCAGTTGGCACCTAGGGAAACCTACCAAACTTGTGCATTTTTGAAAACTAGGGACCTAGGGGAATCCAGGATGGGGTGACTTGTGGGCTCTGACCAGGTTCTGTTACCCAGAATCCTTTGCAAACCTCAAAATTTGGCTAAAAAACATATTTTCCTCACATTTCGGTGACAGAAAGTTCTGGAATCTGGAGGAGCCACAAATTTCCTTCCACCCAGCGTTCCCCCAAGTCTCCCCGATAACAATGGTACCTCACTTGTGTGGGTAGGCCTAGCGCCCGTGACAGGATATGCCCCACAACACAAGGTGGACACATCACAGAAAACAGAGCTGTTTTTTGCAAAGTGCCTACCTGTAGGTTTTGGCCTCTAGCTCAGCCGGCACCTAGGGAACCCTACCAAACCTGTGCATTTTTTAAAACTAGAGACCTAGGGAATCCAAGATGGGGTGACTTGTGGTGCTCTGACCAGGTTCTGTAACCCAGAATCCTTTTGCAAACCTCAAAATGTGGCTAAAAAATCATATTTTCTCACATTTCGGTGACAGAAAGTTCTGGAATCTGAGAGGAGCCACGAATTTTCATCCACCCAGCGTTCCCCGAACTCTCCCGATAAAAATGATAACTCACTTGTGTGGGTAAGGCCTAGCGGCTGCGACAAGAGACGCCCCAAAAACACAAAGTGGGCACATCCCATTTTTTGACAGAAAACAGAGGTGTGTTTTGCAAAGTGCCTACTTCCTCTAGCTCAGCCGGCACCTAGGGAAACCTACCAAGCCTGTGCATTTCTGAAAACTAGAGACCTAGGGGAATCCAAGATGGGGTGACTTGTGGGGCTCTGACCAGGTTCCGTTACCCAGAATCCTTTGGAAACCTCAAAATTTGGCTAA